>NC_080847.1:13634923-14259923 GCF_030435755.1 Ochotona princeps | reverse complement strand
GGACGGCCCAATGCATTGGGACACTGCACCCATGTGGGAGACCTGGAAGAGGTTCCTGGTTCCCGGCTTCAGGTCGGCGTGCATCGGCCCGTTGCGGCTCACTTGGGGAGTGAAACAACGGACGGAAGATCTTCCTCTCTGTCTCTCCTCCTCTGTGTATATCTGGCTGTAATAAAATGAATAAATCTTTAAAAAAAAAAAAACTCTGTTGGAGATGGAGAGGGGTAGACGTGTAGGCTGGGTTGAGACCTTGTGACCATTGATAACTTTCATTAAAAAAATATAGCAGAGGAACCACCCTTGGACAAGGCCTGGTAGTCCACCTCTCCTGCTTGTCTATGCATTTCTGAGGTCAGGCCTTACCTCATCGCCCCTAGTGCTTGCTCTCACTGCTTCTTGCAGTTGACCATGGAAGAAGGTGCCCCAGGTTGTGTCCTGCCTCCTCTTTGGCTTGTGGTGACAGTCGTGATCTGTGGCCTGCCCTGCTGCCATGGGCATGGGGCCTACCCCCATGTCAGGTGCCTGTCCCCAGGATCAGCTGCACAATTTGGCCTCACTACAAGCAGCTGTGTGGGAGTGGCTAGTCTGAGCAGTGGCAGCTGCTCCCTGTCCCTCAGGGAGGGCAGGACTGGGACAGTAGGGGTGGCCTTCTTGTGACACTTTCGCTCATCTCTGACAGAGATAAAAGGGAAGCCAGGGAAAAGAAATATGACCATGGGCGCCAAGCCATGCACACTGGCCCCTGGGAGCCCTGGCTCACCTGCCAGCTGCTGAGAACTGGGCTTGCTTGCTCAGTGCGTATCCATACTGCTCCTCCTGAGGTCAGGGAGCTTGTGTCCTGCAGCTATCCTTGGTGGCCGCGTGGCTGTCTGACCTTCCTTAGTTTTAGTGGGGAGAACAGGAGTATCCCGGTGTGAGAAACAACATGGCCTTGGTGGTCAATCCTCAGCTACATCTTCTCTTCATTGTTAAGGAAGCGGGAGGAGCGGCCTCAGCACCCTGTCAGCTGTGAAGTCATCAAAGCCATTGCTGAAACCCTCTCCATTCCTGTCATAGCCAAGTAAGCCTCCTTCCTTCTTCATGTAAGATTTGTTGTGTATGCCTCATTCAGAAAGGACTTGAGCTTGCATGTGAAAAACACAATGAGATAACATTAAAAAAATGTTCACGAGAATGAGATGAATGACGGAGTTGGGAATGAGGTCGTAAAGTACCTGTCAGTATGTTGGGTCACTTGGCTTCTGGTGAGAGGTTGACATAGTGTATGACCAAAGCCACCCCCATTGGACAGGCTGAAGATGAGTGTGCTCAGCAGCACGGAAATAAGGAAGCAGCTACTTAAGCAGGCCCAGGCCAAGGTGTTGTCATACCCAGAGGTAGGTGTCTGGAGTCTAGGGAACTGTGTAAGTAGTCCCTAGCCAGAGCTTGAGGTATTGTGGCTCGGGGAGCTTAAGGCTGGTCACAAAAGCTAGGCAAGTGTGGGCAGCTGCAGGACCAGGATCCTTGATTGACAGGTGTCAGGTGCAGTGACCAGTCCAGAGGTGTAATAAGAGGACAGTTACTAGCTGTTATTCGGAAGCAGGACTGGGTAAGCCAGCTGGGAGTGCAGCTCAGACTACATTTAGTATGGCATAGAGTCTGAAGGTGACTGGGAGGTTGGCAACAGGGAAGGACCAACAGAAGGTATGAGAGACAGGAGCTAAGGATGGAGTCAGACCCTGCCTTCTCCAGGCAAGGAGTTCTTAGGAGTGGCTTATGGAGGGCAGGATCCTGTGGCTTCTGCAGCTGCCTGAGGGTTTTGGGCATGGTTGTATCTGGACTGACTCCAGCTGATTCCTGATGAGACAGATGAGACCCAAGTGGGTTGCAAGGAAGTCCTGGGAACAGTAGGATTGAGGGAGGAGAGATTATGACCAAACTGGGCCTCCTTCCCCTCTCTTCTGGTCACCAGCATGTTGGTGTCCTTCTCCAGTGCCTTACAGGGTATATGGGTGACTGTGTAACTTGGCAGCAGTGGAGGGGGGTTTCTTGTACCCCAGTTTGTAGACTCCTCTGCTTGGATGTGGCCTGGCTTTAGCCACGGTTTCAGATAAGGGGAAGGAAAGTGAGATTTCTCGATATGTATTAAGTAACAGGCATGATTTATGCTGTTTTATGTGTATTATTATCCAACTTAGTGCCACTAACTTCATAATGGGTTGTGCCTGACACTCTGTGCTTTATTGTAGCTCTGATTACTGAAGGGACTTGGCCAAAGCTGTGCTGTTAAGGTGTGGCAGATCTGGGAGTTGTTTTGTGGTTTTTTTTTTTTTTTTCTGACAATGCTTTTACATTCCTTAATGGGGCCAACTCTAACCCTGCTGTTGCTTTGCAGTGGAGGATCTCATGACCACATCCAACAGTATTTGGACATAGAAGACTTCCGACAAGCCACAGCAGCCTCTTCAGTGATGGTGGCACGAGCGGCCATGTGGAACCCATCTATCTTCCTCAGGGAGGGTCCCCGGCCTCTGGAGGAAGTCATGCAGAAGTACATCCGATATGTACGTCTCTGCTTTGGCATAACCACTATAATCCTCACATCCACCTTGTGTTTGCAGGGAGTGTGCTGGCCTCTGGCTGCTAGCAGCCCATTGTTCCTCTTTGTTTTCTTTTCCTTTTTTTTTTTTTTAAAGATTTATTTATTTTATTACAAAGTCAGATATATAGAGGAGGAGAGACAGAGAAGAAGATCTTCCATCCGATGATTCACTCCCCAAGTGAGTCGCAACGGCTGGTGCGTGCCAATCCGTTGCCAGGAACCAGGTTCCTCTTCCGGGTCTCCCACGCGGGTGCAGGGTCCCAATACATTGGGCTGTCCTCGACTGCTTTCCCAGGCCACAAGCAGGGAGCTGAATGGGAAGTGGAGCTGCCGGGATTAGAACCGGTGCCCATGTGGGATCCCGGGGTGTTCAAGGCGAGTACTTTAGCCGCTAGGCCACGCTGCCGGGCCCTCTCTTTGTTTTCTAACTGCTGCTGTATAAGATGAGGTCTCCCAGTATGCAATGTGAGATGTGAGGATGGGATGCTGTCTTGTGCTTCTCTATAGCCTCCTAAAACTTCCACAGGTCTGGGGGTCCTAGCGGGACCTTCAGGATCTGGGATGTTGCTGGGACCCCAAGCACATGACAACTTTTTCCTTACGCCCTGCGCCATGCACAGATGCCTGCATACAGACAATGGATTGTCTGTTACCACAGGCACTCATGTCTATAGATTGGCAAAGGAACAGTCCGAGCCAGGAGGCACCATTGTAGCTGTTGTTGGGGACAACAACATGTGTTCACGGAGACTTCTCACCTGGTTTAACACATCGGAGTCACTGCTAAAGCTTCCATTACTAATTCTTAGAATGCTTTAGCCTGTGACTTAGAAAATAGGTTGACTTTAATCCTCTCCTGAGGGCATAATATTTTCTTTTTTCTTTTTTTTTAAAGATTTCTTTATTTTTATTACAAAGTCAGATGTACAGAGAGGAGGAGAGATAGAGAGGAAGATCTTCCATCCGATGATTCACTCCCCAAGTGAGCACAATGGCCGGTGCGCGCCGATCTGAAGCCAGGAGCCAGGAACTTCTTCCAGGTCTCCCACACGGGTGCAGAGTCCCAAGGCTTTGGGCTGTCCTCGACTGCTTTCCCAGGCCACAGGCAGGGAGCTGGATGGGAAGTGGAGCTGCCGGGATTAGAACCGGCGCCGATATGGGATCCCGGTGCATTCAAGGTGAGGACTTAAGCCGTTAGGCCACAGCGCCGGGCCCGGCATAGTGTTTTCTAAAGCAGTTTCTTCTCACTGGGAGCTTAATGTCCCTCCAATGGACATTTCTCTCTCTCTCTTTTTCCTTTATTTTTCTTTTTTTCCCGCTTTTTTCTTTTCTTTCTTTTTTCCTTTTCTTTTTTGGACAAGAAGATTGTGAGGCTTGGTGGAGGAGAGGTAGTGATAATCTTTCCCATCTTCTGATTTACTTCCCAAATGCCTTCATGAGCAGTCACTTGGCCACACCAAAGGCAGGATTGAGGAACTCAGTCAAATTCTCCCTTGTAGCAACTATGTGAATGATCATGTAGAGAAGTCAGTGGAGATGAGGTAGGGTGTATGTTAGAAAGAATCTGGAATTGGGAGCAAAACCCTCTTATGTGGGATGCATGCATTTCAACTGGCATATTTTGTTGTTTTTTAAAATGATTCATTTTATTTCTTTGAAAGTCAGAGTTATAGAGATCTTTCATCTCTGGTTCACTCCCCAGTTGGCTGTATTGCTCCAAGCTGGGCTGGTCTGGAGTTAGGAGTCAGGAACTTCTTCTGGGTCTCCTGTGTGGGTACAGGAATCCAAGGACTTGGGCCATCTTCCACTGCTTTCCCAAGCACATCAACAACCTCGAAAGTGGAGCAGCCAGGAACAGCTTTACCTGCTATGCCATAGCACTGGTCCCTTCACTGTCCCACTACACCAAGTGTCAGGTTCTACAAAGGAAGTTTTTTTTTTAAAGATTTATTTATTTTTATTACAAAGTCAGATATACAGAGAGGAGGAGAGACAGAGAGGAAGATCTTTCGTCTGATGATTCACTCCCCAAGTGAGCCGCAACGGGCCGGTGCTATGCCGATCTGATGCCGGGAACCAGGAACCTCTTCCGGGTCTCCCACACGGGTGTAGGGTCCCAAGGCTTTGGGCCGTCCTCCTGCTTTCCTAGGCCACAAGCAGAGAGCTGGATGTGAAGTGGAGCTACTGGGATTAGAACCGGCGCCCATATAGGATCCCAGCGCATTTGAGGCGAGGACTTTAGCCGTTAGGCCACGCCGCCAGGCCGGGCCCAATGGGTTCACCTGTCCTGTTTCCTTGGCATTGCCTTGGGGATTTTGTGATCAGCCCTACATATTTATAGATAGTGACAGTGAGTGATACTTGAATTTTTCAATGAGTTGGCCCTGACAGAGAGTATAATACCTGCCTAGAACTGATTGCTACTTCCCTCTTCAGTCCTGGGATATTTCTTAGCCATGGGCAAGCCATGGTCATGCCAAGGCAGATGTTGTATGACTGTGCAAGCTGCAAATGACAGGAGGTCCTGAGGTCTGACTGTAGGGTCGGCCAACATCCATCCCAGAGTTTGTCCTGTTTAGGGCTGCAGTTTTCACTCCTCGGTTCTGAGTGTCCTTTGTGGGGCAGGTTGGTGCAGTGGTCTCAGTCAGCTGGAGGCACGGAGCGTTTATTTCAGCCCAGCTCAGCTAACTTTTCTGGCCAAATGGCATGCATGCCTATGGCTGAGAAGACATGTTTAGTTGTGTTGAGCTGGTTCACTGGATGAAAGTGATGTTATCTTTCCTGCTCAGCCTGTCCCTTGGCAGCTGCTCATGAGGTGTGTTGTCATGGAGAAAGGGAGCGGCTTTTGAGGGTGCAGGAAGGTATGCTTCTGGTCCACCCAGGTGTCTTCTGTCCCAAACAAGCCAAATCAAGGTTTTGCTGGCAGCCAGGGCTGACTGACTCTTAACTTTGTCCTCAGTGTACCATGGTCTCTTCCTAGACACTGAGGGCATTGGCATCAGTGGAAATTTCACAGTAATGTAGTGCGAGGAGGGGATGGGGGTTTTGGAAGGCTGGGGCAGCCTCTCAGTGCTGCTGTGCTGCTCTGTCCCCAGCCAGGTGGGCTTCCCCTGGCTCCCCGAGTAGTCATTTTGCCTCGTAAGTCTGTTTTCTAGGCCATGGTGTGCTAAGAGCTGTACTTCACACTTGCATGAGTAAATGAGGTGATAATAAACACATGCCACTCCCCTTTGGAAATGGGGCTGGACTTCTCTTATGACAGGGAAGTTGGAGAGAAGCTTGTGAAGATGGAGGTGCAGGGGAGAGGGAAGGGTTCCACCTTGGTTATAAGGAATCCTGTCCTGGGGTTGGATCTGCTGTGCCAGAATTTGGTGTGTTCCCCCTCCCCACGCTCGAAGAAGTTTGACAGCAATTCTTCTGCATAGCCCATGGTGACTGATGCAGGAGGCGACTCACACTGTCCAGGAGAGGATGCTCCTGTACAAGCTTGGCTGGGACCCTCAAGCTTTCTGCTACTGCTGAAGGAGTCTATGGCCAGGTAGATGCAGTCCATCATATGGATTCACATTGCTTCAGCTGCACACACAGTCATGAGGTCCTCTTGGGGGCCCTTTCCTTGCCACTGGAGTGTCACTCAAGCCTCAGAATTTTCTGGGTAACAGGTGGGCTCATGCTAGTTCTTGTCTCAGGCGATCCAGTATGACAACCACTATACCAACACCAAGTACTGCTTGTGCCAGATGCTACATGAACAGCTGGAGTCACCCCAGGGAAGATTGCTCCATGCTGCCCAGTCTTCCCAGGATATTTGGTAAGGGGGCAATGGGCTGTGTTTCTGTCATTGTAGACATTACCTGAGCTTGATTTTGAGCCCTTGCCTAACTGTTAAGGGGCAAGAGACACATTCTGGAAATGGATGTGTAGGTGTGGGGCGGTGGCACAGTTTTGCAACTCCAAGGAGATATTTAGGAATATTCTTTTTTTAAAGATTTATTTATTTTTATTACAAAGTCAGATATACAGAGGAGGAGAGACAGAGGAAGATATATCTGGTGATTCAGTCCCCAAGCAGATAGATTGGTGTTGTGCCTATCTGAAGCCAGGAGCTCTTCCGGGTCTCCCACACGGGTGCAAAGTCCTAAAGCTTTGGGCCATCCTTGACTGCTTTCCCAGGCCACAAGCAGGGAGCTGGATGGGAAGTGGAGCTGCCGGGATTAGAACCGGTGCCCATATGGGATCCCGGGGCGTGCAAAGCTAGGACTTTAGCCATTAGGCTATTGCGCTGGGCCCTCTTTCTTTTTTAAAAAATTTATTTTTATTGGAAAGTGAGATATACAGAGAGGAGGGGAGACAGAGATGAAGATCTTCTATCAATTAATTCACTCCCCAAGCAGCTGCAATGGCCGGAACTGAGCCGATCTGAAGCCAGGAGCTTCTTCCAGGTCTCCCATGTGGGTGTCGGGTCCCAAGACTCTGGGCCATCCTCGGCTTTCACAAGTCACAAGCAAGGAGCTGGATGGGAAGCAGGGCTGCTGGCATTAGAATCGGTGCCCATATGGGATCCCGGTGCATTCAAGGCAAGGACTTTGGCTGCTAGGCTACTGTGCCGGGCCTGATACTTAGGAATAATCTGTCCCTGGACTGATCTCTACAACAGTTTTGGGAACGAGAGCACAAGAAGGACGGAGGAATGCAGAGGTTGGGCTTCGGAATTCCTGGGGAGGAAGGAGCTTTTTCATTAATATGACTGGCATGTGCCATGCCTTCAGGACTCAAAGGTCAGGAGAGTTAGTGGTGTGGAGGCTGTGCGCTGAACCAACATCCATACCGAATCACTGCAGATTAAGTGTCCATCCCTTGGTCCTCAAGACTTGTGATGTAGCACTGTTGTAGCTCTGTGGCTACCCATCTATTTCCATACTTCTACTCCTATGCTTAGAGTGGGGCCTCTGCCTGCTGGCCTCTCCTTTTATATTGGTTCTCTGTAATCTCCTCCCTCCTCTAAGGAAGCATTTCTGAACCAGTCTTGCCCTCAGGGATTTATTTCTTGGGAGTGCTGCAGCCTCTACATGTTTCCTGGAAGCAAAGAACCTTGTCTGCCAGAACCTTCTTCCACCCTCAGCTTGTGGCATTGTTTCTGTCTTCATTCCACATGGCTTAGCTACCTTGACCCAGGTGTCTTGGGAGACTAAAAGAGTATAACTCTTGATTTAGGCAAGGCCTGTGATAATTGCTCTTGGCAGGCTGGAAATGGAGAACAGTCAGCAATCAGGCTTCCATTTCTCCTTTCCATGGATCCACAGAAGGAATAGATTATATACACCCCAGGTGCTTTGTCTGTATGAGTCAGCTCAGTCCTGGATGATTGGGGAAAACCCACTGTGTGTTCCTTGTTGGGATAAAGGCTGAAGGCAGTGCAAGTGACACTAAGTGCCTTATCCCCCTCAACACCAGCTTCCTTCTAGTGTCCATGCTTGGGTGGTTCGTCTTCGCAGTTTCCAGGTTTAACTCAGAGATACTCAGGAGGCATCTCCTGATGCCCAGACTCCAGGGGTATTTTGGTGTATGCAGTGGGGCCCTCTGGGATTTTGCAACACCTTGGATGCTTACCCTGTTCTGCTTTTTTCCTGAATAGTGAGGCCTTTGGCCTTGGTGCCTTCTACAAAGAGATGACGCAGAAGCTAGATGCCCGGCGTGCTGAGCTCTTGGCCAGAACTCCGGAGAAGCCAGAGGAATCAGCTGAAGATACCTCTGGTGTCATTAAGATGGCTGTCAAGTTTGACCGGTAGGTCTCAGCTTGGTCCATGGCTAGCATGCTCAGCATCTGAATGGGCTAGCAAACCAGTTGCAGTGTGTGACTACTACCAAGCTCAGAGACCAGAGATCTCCTTGGTTCATACAGTTGTTCTCAATTCTCAATATACCACAGTTCCTTTCACGACAAACAGTTCCTGAAAGTGCAGGCAACCCTGCTGGGAATGTGCATGTTTTCTCAATGAACCTTACTTTTTCTCTGATTTCTCCCCTCCTACAACTTAGGGCAGGAAGGGGGCCTTTCTCCTGTGGACTTTGAGCTGGCTGCCTGACTGGGGCTTCCCCACAACAGATGATTGTTCCCACAACCCCTGCCCCTGCCCCCTGCTCCCAGCCGATCACCAATCCTGTGATGCCCTCCCTACACAGAAGTTGCCTTAGGCTCATTTCTGCCTCTCTGACTCAGCTTTGACTGGTGTCCTCATTGTCTTCTGCCATTCAGTGCCCAGGGCCAGACCAGAAGCCATTCTTGTCTGGCCAGGATTTTGAATTCAGAAGACAGCTATTGGGCACTCAGATGCTAGAGAGAGCTTTCTTTGGGAAGTTGGAAGATGACCCTCTTAGCCTGTCACCCTCTGTTACCAACTGGCTCTGAAACTCCATTGCATTCTGGCAGCAGCAAATCATCTTGACACCCAGCAGATATAATCAGGGTGGTCACTCTGTGACCACCTATGTTCCCCACCTCCACCCACGCTCTTCTGATTCTGTCTTGAGAGGCAAACTGGACCCTGCTTCTTGGCTATTGAAGACCTAGCATACTGTGAGTTCACTGACCCCTGCTATCTGCCCTCACTAATTCTCCAAGCATGCCAAAACTCATCTTCGGAGGCTGCTAGCATGAGAGGAATGGGAGCCAGGGGAGCATGTACAGTAGCCTTAAGGTAGCAGCCTTGTGTCTCAGTTCTATTGTTCTTGCAGCACCCATCAGGAACTAAGTACAGTCCTTGCAGGGGAGTGAGTACTGATAGTAGGTAGGCTCTGACTGTTTCCCCTCCTTTCCCAGGAGAGCATACACACCCCAGATCACCCCCAAGATGTGCCTGCTGGAGTGGTGTCGAAGGGAGAAACTGGCACAGCCCACATATGAAACAGTGAGTCTTGACTGGCCTACTCTGCAGTCAGCCACAGTGGTCCTGTGGCTGGTGCCATCAACTTGGCACCCCTACTGCCAGGGGACAGTCATTTCTAGACTGTTTGGCTGGAACCTAGCCTTGCCTGTGCAGGCATGCAGAGGTTCCTGGGGGCATTGGATCAGTTGCTGAGAACTTCTGACCATGGTTTTTGTTGTTAGTTCTGGAAGATGTGTCTGGATCAGGCACAGAATTGAACTCAAGACATGGGAGCTCCTGGCTGGAGACCTTGAGGTCATCTTGTTTCCCTATCTTTGGTTCTCATGGCCAGCCTCATTTGGGCTGTTCTGCCTGTTTTGGACTTCTGACCTCCAGGCTTGCACCTTTTGGGGTTTGTGTTCCACTTTGCCAAAGAGTAACTGATACTTAAGTATCAGTTCCCTAGAGCCTGTGGGATGAAGCTTTGGTGCGTCAGCATAAAGCACAGCAACACCCCCAACCTGAGGCCTTCCTACTGGGTCCCTCCATTCAGCCCCCTGCTCCTGTGTCAGTTACATCATCTGGTCCCACAGCTAGGTGTGGCTTCTTTTTTCCCTGTCCCCTCTTACCTTTGTTACCTGATAAAGTCTTCATTTTTGGGGTCCTAGCCCATGCAGATATCAGCAGGAAAAAGTCCCATAGTCATGTGTTGCTAAGGGTTGATGTGGCCCTTTGCCTAGTTCCATGATAGAACTCGAGACACACTCGATATTTTCTGTTGGTGTATTTGGCACTTTAGCTTGACAGAGCATGTGATAATAGGCAGTTTTCATTTGACTTAGATGAGCGATTCTTTATCTGTCTTTGGTGTGACCCTGGCAGGTGGACCTTCAGGTTTTGCAGCTAGCCCTTTTTCCTTTGCTTTTTTGCATCAGGTTCAACGACCAGTAGATCGCCTGTTCTGCTCTATTGTCACTGTTGCAGAGCAAAAGTACCAGTCTACCTTATGGTGAGTTTTCTTATCAGAGGGCATGAGGCTTAGGGTGGAGGTCTTGAATACAGCACAGGCCTGGCAGGGTTGGGTGGATGGTATGTGTGGGCAGTGGTGTCCCTAGATGGTGACCTCCTCCTCAGTTTTGGCAGGAGCTCTGTCAAATGTGTACAGAATCAGGCTCCCAGCCTCTGATCCTGTTTGCCCACCTGCCTTACTGCTCTCTGCCTCATGTTCCTAGGGACAAGTCCAAGAAACTGGCGGAGCAAGCTGCAGCCATCGTCTGTCTGAGGAGCCTGGGGCTCCCTGAGGGTCAGCTGGGTGAGGAGAGCCCTTCATTCAAGCGCAAGCGAGAAGTCCCTGACCAAGACCCCGGGGGCTGTATAGTTCAGGAGCCAGCATTGCCTGGGGAGATGTGCAAGAAGCCCTTTGTGGTTGTGGAGAGTCGTGAAGAGAGCCCCCTGGAAGGCCGGTGACTACTGTCCCTGCCAGGTCATCCTGGTCAGCCCTTCCCTGACGCTGGCTCTAAGGCAGTTTTGGATGCTGCAGCATAAGCTGGATACCATTGGACAGTTTGCTGGCCCAGCTTAGCAGAAGGTAGAGGTGCTGACCTGGGCCATCAGCCTGCAGAGTGGACCAAGGAGGACCCAGGAGCAGGTTCCTTTCTCCCTTGGTGGGGTGGGGCCAAGTTCCCGGTGACCTCATTGTTTTCTTTAAAAACAGACTTTTCAGGTGGCACTTCCCAGCCTGACACTGGTGCAGTGCAATAAAGACAACACCTACGCTCACCTATGGCTGGCTGCCTCAGCCAGGGGCATCTTCACGTGTGGACTTGTGTCCTGTCATCCTGCTCCCTCACTCTGTGGAGCTGAGGCTTCCCAGAGGATCCTCCTGCCCTTCCTTAGGAATCTGGTAGAGGTGGTGGATGAAGATCCTCTTAAAGGCTCACTGGATTTGGGCTAAACCTGGAAGGCTCCAAAAACCCCATTCTACTAATGAGAAATTTGAGGCACTGGACACTCATTGGCCTTCCTAATGAGAAATTCCATGGAATCTGAGGGAAGGACTAGGCTATGTGGCGTCCCCTGTAAGGTGAGGGTGTGGGCCTGATGTCCAGAATCTCCTTCAAACCTGACACTACTGCAGACACCTGGGGTGTCTCTCTGGGCAGGGGGCACTGCAGGCTGCCACCGACAACTTGGCTTTTGTGATTGTGGAGTCACGCCACTGCCCTCCCCCTGCTTCCCCCAGCCGCTGAAGGAGGAAGGAAGTGGCAGGTTCTCTTTAATTTCCTCCCAGCAGTGAGAAGTGAGAAGCAAACAAACGGCCACCACATCTCACCACATCTCTGGGGCCTCCCCCGCTTACTGGGAGGGGCATTCTGACCAAAGGTCCCTGCCCTGCCCAATCCCTCCCCCTTCTCCCCCCTCATTTCCTCAGCTGTAAACAGGCTGCCCTTCCTCCCCTTTGCCAGGCCCAGGTGCGGGGAATCCCCTCTGGGCCAAAGCCACATTTCCTGTGACTCCCTCCTGTCAGTTTCATGGCCCTGCCTCAAGCCCTGGTGCCACCAGTAGCCTACAGCTAGCCTCTTTGTGAGCCAAAGATCTGGTGGCTGAGGCCTCTGCTGGCCTGGCATTACCCCTCCCTGTCCCCCATACTTGCTCTGCTTTGTGCAGATATGGTTGCCTCCCAGGGCCCCATCACTGTCTGACCTTGGGCAGCTCACATCTAGTTCTCTCTGGCCTCGGTCCTCTGAGTGCCATCAGCTTTTTTTTGCTTTCTGAGGCTGGCTGGAGGATCAAGACTGGCCTGTGATGGTGGCCCTGGGTGACTAACAGGATCATTCATGATGAGGCTGTCCTGACCTCCCAGACCAGTGCCTCAAATGAAGGGATGCTTCATTCACAGCCACTTTTTCTAGAAGGTGTCTCAGTCAAAACGTGTGCTTTGCCTTATCTCCTACTTCAAGTGGAACTGGGCAGACAGATCATTGCCAGTGGGCTCAGAGTCCTGAGACCACCTCCCCAGAGGGCCTGGGCTTTGATCTTGGATCTCTTCTCTCACTAATGTTGTTTTCTTGGGAAAGGCCTTCCTCTGGCAGGGTCAGGTGCACTTCTGGGCTGTGGGAGAGCAAAAAGCAGAGGCAGTGGTCTGCTGCTAAGAACGAAGCTGGAGTGTGGGGGCGCTCCTGCATGGGAAGCACTGGACAGAGGTTTAGTCATTGTGGAGTTGAGTGATTTGCTGAAGACTCGGGCCTGATGGTTAAGACAGGCCCCTTAATCTCCCGAACTCTTCTCTGGGCTGGTAGCCACACACTTGTCCATTCTAGACACCTGGATAAGGACTTCCCCTTGTTTCCTCACATTTTGGTGACAGATGGTTTTGGGATGAGCAGGAGAGGGAAAGGATGAATAAGACAAGACAGGTGGCAGGTCTCCACAGTCTGTGCAGTCCTCTGGCCTGCCAGCAAGTGGGCAGTCTCATGCCCACAGGCCTGCTGAGGTCCTTTCAGGTGTCACTTGTGCTCAGAACTTTTTGATGACTGAGATGAGGCTGCCCTCTGGATCAAGTCCAAACTCCTCAGCCCAGCATTTGAGGACAAAGTGCTGATCCTATCTTTTCAGCAGCCTGTGCTGACTTCAGCAACTATCTGAGTTTGTAGTTGGCTGGTCTTGCCTTCTTTGCCCAGATTGGTAACTGCTCAAGGGCAGTCCCTCTGTCCCCTATGACCAGCCTTGGCATGGAGGTGGGGAGTAGGCATAGAAGAAGAGTCAAACAAGAGCTGGGGTAGCGGTTTTGTGGCATAGAAAAACCCAGGAGATTGGACTGTGCTAAGCTGTACCATCTCATGGATCTGATGACACAGGATAACCTTCCACGGTGGCAGCTGGTGTTGTTATTCACACAGGAGGGAGAGGGGCTGTACACTCACATAGTACATTTTCACCGAATTCGGGTTGCTGCACTGGAGCCCCAGGCCTTTGGTTTCACAGTGCTGTCAGAGGCTTAGAGGCAGATCTAGTGACTGGCAGGGGGTTTGCAGTTGGCCTGGGATCACTTCATGGGATAGGTCCCAGCCCTAGCTGGGTGGTGGTATGGTGACAGAGAATGTGTATATGGGCGGGCTCCTTCACAGAGTGAATTGCTCACAGACCATTGCTGCTTTTCTTGCAAAGACAGTGCTTCTAGCTGCAGTCAGTGTCCTCATTACCCTTTATTAGATTTGTAAACAGCCTCCCGACAATGTGATCCTGTCTCAGTGTCTTGCAGGTACTCAGTGGTTTTAAACACATGTACGCTTGAGCACTGGGTGAATGGGAACATTTTAACGGTGGCTACAGCTTCTCTGTGCTCCCTTCCCATGCATGGGGCTGACAGGCCTCCTGCTGGTGTGCGCCCCTAGTTTAGGTGAAGACACACCTGTAGGCAAAAAGGTTGGGTGGAAGCCCACCTCCCAATCTGGCAGGTATGTGTAGGGGAAACTTGGGAGAGGAACACATCATGAGGTTGCCTCCTATTTTATGGGGAGAGGGAGGGGAACTGGCCATCTTTCTGGGACCTGATGCTTTACAAGGATTACGTACTCGGTGAGCCAGCAACATGTCTGGAGCAGGTTGTACTCTTAGGCCCTGGGGTTGGGGACCCTCTGAAAGCAGCACAGCTTATACCATGTGCTCCCTGTCCTCGACCAGTTTCATTCTCACCCACCTCTGACCTCATTGCTACCTTCTCCCCAGTCAAATACAGTGTTCCACCCAGAACTCTTACTATTTAATATTTAAGCACCCTGCCCTAAATCCTTCTGTGGCTCTCCAGTGCCCTAAGGATAAAGTCCAGATTGGCAGTGCTCGGCCTATTCCAACCAGCCTCACGTTTGGCTTTTGCCCACTGTTCTCTGGCCTCCAAACCTTTGAAATTTGCTTTCTGCCCTTCTCACCTTCCGCCCCCCTCTCCAATTCCTACTCACTTTCGTCAAGGCCTTCTCTGAGCTGCTAGCATAGCCCTGATCTTGCACAGACTACAGATTTGCTCTTCCCTTTTCTCTCCCTGGTCGGTGCATCCCCTGGTCCAACACAAGCCAAGTGCACAGTAGTGAGCAGGAATGAGCCAATCCATTTAAATGTCTCATGTGCTTTGAACATCCCTGTAAAGTCCAGAGGCCCATCTCCCAAAGATTCCTTGGTAACTCCATTGTTAGTCCCGAGGGCCATCTGGGGGGAAGTAGGCTTACATAGGAGGGAGGGACCACATCCCACTGTGCCACATAGCACCTGGTTGGGGTGGGAAGATCTCGCTTTCACGTTCGTGGGTCAGGGTGGGGAGGTCAGAGCTTGGGAGTGGTGTGAGCCCACAAAGGGCTTTCCCGCAGTCTGCTCACCTTGCGGCAGGGCACCGGGCCTAGACTGCGCACGCTCTTTGGTGAACAGCTGACCGGGCTATCTAGTGGGAGCAAAAGCTTAGCCACTGAGACGCGGGTCCCGCCCCACGGGGTTTGTAGCTGAAGCGAATCCAGCCTCGTTCAACCCTAGCTTTTTCAGCTGGGATCCAACATGGATGAAGAACTTTATTTTGGTCCCTGTCCTCTTTAGACTCCGCCATTAGGGTTGAGGTGAGGAAGATAAGGGTTTGAGTGGTGTCCGGGAAACTCCGTGGGGTTCCTATGTTTTCCCTAAACCCTGTGTTGAGGAGTCTCTTGCTGTGGCGGGAGCCATCACCGAGCCCTTAATCCCAGAACGGCGGTGCCCTTGCCTCGACGTGAGCCCCGCCTAGTAAAGAAAGAGGGCCTTTTCCATTGGCTGATGATTTCCCTGATCCAATTATAGTGGAGACCGGGCTCGACGGGCCGTCTCGCTGAGCACTAGTGGAGGGACTAAAGGCTAAACTACAACTCCCGGGAGGTAGCCGGGCTCTTGGCCCTCTGTTCTACGTGACTTCCTCCTCCTGGGGTAGCAGTCACGCGATAGGTCGGCAAGGGGGCGGGGCCCTAGTGTTGTCCGCCATTCCAGTGGCCTATGAGCGGTCCGGCCGGATGGGCACGCGGCGGGAGGCGGGGCCGGGCGCGCGGCGCTGCGCGGGCGCGCGCGGCGGCGGCGACTGTTGGGGGGCGGGGAACTTTGGCTGAGGCGGTGGTGGCGGCTTGGACACAGGCTGCTCGGCGGCGACGGCGGCTCTTGGTGCAGCTCGGCGCGCGGCCAGCTCTCTGGTTCAGAACGGGACATTCGGCTTAGCGGGCTCCTACAGGGAAAGTTTGCGGCGGACCCGGGACCTTCTTGCCGGCGCGGCCCGGCATGAAGCGGCGCTAAGGAGCAGCCGCCACCGCCGCCGCCGCCGCCGCCTGAGGTAGGAGTCGCAGCACCCTGGGCCACGCCGATGACTACTGCAAACTGTGGCTCCAACGACGAGCTCGACTTCAAACTCGTCTTTGGCGAGGACGGGGCGCCGGCGCCGCCGCCCCCGGGCTCGCGGCCTGCAGGTGGGTGACGGGCCGGGCGTGAGCGAAGACCGTCGACCCCTTTGCTCCCTCGCACGAGCTCGCGCCACCCTTCCTGGTCGTCTTGATTGTCCCGCTACTAGTAAACCCGTGCGTGTGTGGCTTGTCTTGAGTGGAGAGCGGATTTAAATTGCTGAGGAAGCATGTGGATCGCTGCGACGTGGTACTGGCCGCGAGATTGGGTGGGAGCGGACTAGTTGGGGAATTGGACTCCTGAACGGCTGTGGCCAGTGGACGTCCCGGGCTGGGAGGCCGAGGGTAGTGGCGGCTGCCCAAGTGGCGTCTGGTTGTCGCTGCTTTGCCAGCGTGGTAGAAAATGGTCTCGTCTACAAAGTGGAAGCCTGCTTGAGTTTTCATCTATATTTTATGTTTTTTTTTTAAACTTTGACACGTGCGCATTCTTGGGGATCCAAAGATTCGTGCACTTGTGTCTTTAAGTCGGCTTTGCTTTGGAGAATATTGCTTTCGAGTTAACTTGCACTTGTGCGAGTTTATGGCCTATAATTAATCCAGACTAACGATATAACGGAACATTTCTAAAAACTGGATTTTGTGTGAGCAGAGGGTTTCAGAGGGATTCTTTAAAAATGGGGTAGCTGTATCATAATTCATCTAGAAAGTTCTGAAAGTTTTGTTTGTTTTAAGAAAAAATATACCCCGAAGATATTTTAAAGGGAATCGTAAATTGGGTAGCTTGGGCATCGTAATTCTGGCAGGTCAGACCAATCAGGAAATAGAAACAGGATGACTTGGGCCTCGGCTGTGACCTGGTTTGGAGTTTTGTGGTTCATTAAGTTCAGTTTTTCTTGTAATGCATGTAGGTCTACTTCAAGAAGGAGTTGGATAGAGTAATCCTTGTTTCTTCTCTCCCAGTGTTCGGGAATCCATGCTCATATGGCTGGTTAACATACCCTTGGGTGGAGTTGGGTTGACAAGCAGAGCATAAGCATGTTGTGGGTGGTGCGGTAGTCCTTTCGGTCTTCGGTTGTCAGATGTCTTTTTCAGCATAGTAAATAATTTATAATTACGTTTTGGCTGCATTTATTTTCACTTCCGCTAACACCATTTGAATGGCTATTACCTGGCAGGTCCTATTAAATACTTTGTAGTATTGTGCTAGTGGGAAGAGTACTGAATTTCACCAAGGAGTTTGGGAAACAGAGGGAGGAGGCACTGTCAAAATAACTAGGCTGCCAGGCCGACTGAATCCTGATGCTTTTTAAAGCAGAGGAGGAAATGTGAAAAGTGAAATTTGTGGAGAGGGTGGCATTGAATTGTACTTAGGTTAATGAGACTAAACAGATAAAAACAGTTTAATTTTTACTGAGTATTCTTTGGAAATGACGAAGTTGCTGATATCAACAAATTTATTGGTCATCACCTTGACAAGAGCACATTATATACCAAATATGTGATGAAAAAAGGTGTTAGCCAAATAAATGTATCACTGGATTAGTAGGAATATGTATATATATGTATCAGATAACATTTAAAATTTATGAAAATGGTTTAGAAAAACAATTTTCGCTGTACACAAAAATATTTTGCTTTTGAAATGTGTTTAGGATTTCAGATTTGGAGTTTTCTTCATAATTGAAATTTCCAAAACTAGACGTGAATAGTTTTGTTTGTGGTAGAGTTCTTTTTAAAGTATTCAAGTAGGTGATTTTTTAGTTTTTTATTAAGGTGAACTCTAATTTAAGTAAAGTGAAATATCTTAAAAGTCAACAATTTAGGGCCTGGTATGATGTCTCAGTTGGCTAATCCTTTCCCCTGCAAAGCGCCTGAATCCCATATGGGCACTGGTTCGTGGCCTGGCTGCTCCATTTCCCATCCAGCTCCCTGCTTGTGGCCTGGGAAGGCAGTCGAGGATGGTCCAGAGTCTTAGCACCCTGCATCCGTGTGGGAGATCTGAAATAATTTCCTGGCTATAGATCAGCTCAGCTCAGCTCCAGCCATTACCACCATTTGAGGAGTGAATCAATAGATGGAAGATCTTTCTCTCTCTCCTCTCTGTAAATCTGCCTTTCCAATAAAAATAAATATTTAAAAAGTAAAAATTTAGTGCATTCACACAGTGAGCAACCACCACTTTTATCTTGTCCCCACTTTATTTTTCTAAAAAGAAAAAAATCAGCCTAATAGCCGATCTTTAAATTCTTTTGGAAAAAGATTTCTGTATTCACAACTAAATTTTCAGAATTACTTGTTCAGAAAATTAAGTTCATTTTTACAAACATGAGTATAGAATGTAGTTTGAAGAAACCAAATGAATTAACTGAAATGCTTTGGGGAAGCTGTATATATAGTGAAATGGAATATGCAAATCAGATTGCTTGGTGCAGTTTTTTTTTTTTTTTTTTTTTTTTTTTGGTGCAGTTCTGATCTGTGTTGGGCTTTTATCGCAATATGCTGACTTGTTTTTGGATCTTCCTTGCTGAATGCAAGTTCCTTGAGGACAACGATAGTGTTTCTGGTTGTATTATCAGTGACTATACATGATAGATAACCCATATTTGTTGAATTAATAAATTACGAATTTTGTATCAGTGTTCATTTTTTTTTTGTTGTTGTTGAGAAAGTTAATGCCAGCTGCTTCAATTCTTTTATTTTAATTATAGTTCTATAAGATAGTATCTCTTGGTAAGTTTGAACTGCATTGTTTTTGCATGTCTCAGAAAGTTTGTGAATGCTTGTATTACATAAAATATATACAGGGATATATATATATATATATATATATATATATATATATATATATATATTTTGGAGATTTATTTATTTTGAAAGACTGATAGGGAAAGGGAGAAGGAGAGAAACAGAAACACCCAGGGCTGTACCAGGATCGAGTCAGTATCTTGAAACTATATCTGGATCTTCCACCTGGGTAACAGGAACTCAATAAGTGGGCCATCTTTCATTTGCTGTCTTCCTAGCTGCATTCGCAGGAAGTTGATTTGGAAACAGAGTAACCAGGTATTGAGCATGTAATCTGATGTGGATGTAGGAATCCCATGTTGCTGCCTGACTGACCCCCTGGGCATGCTGCCCATCAGAGGGAGAAGGGTTCTAAAAAACACTTGGTGGGATTAGGGGCTGGAAAGTGAAGACAAACCTGAGGGCTGAATGTAGGAATGGTCCCTAAGTAATCTTGTTAACATATAGATTAGATGATTTGAGGTGTACTTGATAAAATTGAATACGTTTGTGATGGACTTATTGCTTGCTTAGGTGTTTTGAGATTTTTTTTTTTTTTACTGGAGAAAACTTAAGACCTTAGAGTCTGGCTTTTTTTTAGTGTAGTCTGTTATTTTTTCCATTTAGAACTGATTCATACCATTTTGCTAAATTTTTTTACATACTGCCTAGCTTCAAATTTATGCTACATCTCAGTAGTAAATAAGGAGTTTAAAATGGGCAAATGTGGGCCCGGCTGCGTGGCCTAGCGGCTAAAGTCCTCGCCTTGAACGCCCTGGGAGCCCATATGGGCGCCGGTTCTAATCCTGGCAGCTCCACTTCCCATTCAGCTCCTTGCTTGTGGCCTGGGAAAGCAGTTGAGGACGACCCAAAGCTTTGGGACCCTGCACCCACGTGGGAGACCTGGAAGAGGTTCCTGGTTCCCGGCATCAGATCGGCGTGCACCGGCCCGTTGCGGCTCACTTGGGGAGTGAAACATCGGATGGAAGATCTTCCTCTCTGTCTCTCCTCCTCTGTGTATATCCGGCTTTCCAATAATAATAAATCTTTAAAAAAAAAATGGGCAAATGTTTATTCCATTAACATTCTTTGCCATTATAAAAGGCAGCTTCAGGTACTCTGTTTTAGTGTACTGATTGTGTATCTCAATATTTAGTTTGATATTGCAGTAATCTTTACTTTTGCAAATTCAAAGTTTCATTCTCAGGGTTCATTATTAAATATTTACTTTCAAGTCCTGAATGAGACTGGGAGGAATGTTTGCTATACTGTGTTTATTATGTTATCTTTTGTTTTTCAAAAGGGGAAAATATCTTAGATGCAATATGTATTTTTTGAAAGATTTATTTGTTATTTGTTTTGTTTTTAAAGATTTATTTATTTTTATTGGAAAGGCAGATATACAGAAAGGCGGAGAGACAGAAAGATCTCTCTGATGGTTCACTCCCCAAGGGGTCACAATGGCTGGAGCTGAGCCAATCCAAAGCCAGGATCCAGGAGCCTTTTCCGGGCTTCCCACGCGGGTGCAGGGTCCAAAGGCTTTGGGCCATCCTCGACTGCTTTCCCAGGGCACAAGCAGGGAGCTGGATGGGAAGCGGGGCTGCCAGAATTACAACCGCTGCACACGTGGGATCCCGGCGCGTTCAAGGTGAGGACTTTAGCCGCTACACTATTGTGCTGGGCCCAAAGATTTATTTGTTACTTGAAAGGCAGATTTAAAGAGAGGGAGAGACAGAGCAGTTGAACTTCCTCCATTGGTTCACTCCCCCAATGGCTACAGTGGTAAAAGCTGGGACAGGCCAAAGCCAGGAGCCTGGAATTTCTTGCAAGCCTGTTCCATGTTGAATGCAGGGATTCAAAGCCTTGAGTCATCCTCTGCTGTTCTCCCAAAAACATTAGCAGGTTGTTGGATGGGAAGCACATCTGCTTAGTCTTGCACCAGTACCCATATGTAATGCTGGTGTCTCAAGTGCAGGCTCCACCCACTGTGTCACAATAGTAGCTCCCTGTGTGTATTTTTACTTTATTACAATATATGTGACTTGTTTTTAAGATTTATTTTATTTTTATTGCAAAGTCAGATATACAGAGAGGAGGAAAGACAGAGAGGAAGATCTTCCATCCTATGATTCACTTCCCAAGTGAGCACAACTGCCGGTGCTGTGCCGATCCAAAGCCAGGATCCAGGAATTTCTTCCAGGTCTCCCACACGGGTGCAGATCCCAAGGCTTTGGGCCATCCTCGACTGCTTTCCCAGGCCACAAGCTTGGAGCTGGATGGGAAGCGGGGCTGCCAGGATTAGAACTGGCGCCCACATGGGATCCCGACGCTTTCAAGGTGAGGACTTTAGCCTCTACCACCGCGCCGGGCTCATGTGTGTGACTTTTTTGAATTTTACTCTAATACACAACTTTTTCATTTGACAAGTTGAGGAAGTTGTACAGATCATTTTCTGAACTCTAGAGTCAGTGCTTGGAAATCTGGTCCATGTGAGCATGACTGTCTCATCATTTTCTTACTTTTTAAGGTTTCATTTTCTCCCTTTGCAGGTTAGATTTTTTTTTCTTTTAACTGAGGTTCTTGTTATATCATAAAAAAATGAGATAAGTTATTTGTTATTTATTTGAAAGGCAGAGAAAGAGAATCTTCATTGCTAATTCACTTCCCTGAATTTCTGCAGCAGCTGAGTCTGGAATAGGCTGATGTCAGGAACCCAGAGCTCAGTCTGGGTCAGCTACATATCAAGTTTCCAAGTGTTTGAAGCATCTGTTATCTACAGGGTGTGTATTAGCAGGAAGCTGGATCCCGATGGAGTAGCAGGGACTGGAGCCAGCACTCCTGTGTGGAATGTGACATCCCAAATTGGTGATTTAACTACCATGCCACAGTATCTACCCCTGCAACAATGTGAAAACATACACTCTGATAGGCCTTTACTTCCCTCTCGAACCTTCTTCACATTGTACTGAATTAAAATATTGAGAGAGACTAATGTTGTGACACAGTGAATTAGGCCTGCGCTTGCAGTGCTCATCCCATGTTGGAGTGCTGCTTCCAGTCATGGCTGTTCCAGTTTTGATCCAGCTCCCTACTAATGCACCAGGGAAAACAGCAGGAAGTGGGGGTGAGGGCCCCTGCACCCACTTGAGAGCCCCTGCTGTGGTCTTTGGTGTGGTCCTGGCCCAGGGCAGCCACTTGGCATGAACCAGGAGATGGAGCATCTGTTCTGTAAAATCCACCCCTACCTCCCTCCTGCTCTGCCTTTCTTTCGTTGTTTTCCTTTCCTTTATTTTTGAGACTTCTGCTTTTTAAATAAATTAGTCTTAAAACTAAAGAGTACAAGCAAATTAGAGATCTAGTAGTTTAAACCTTATTTATGTTGGAATGTTTAGTTTTAGACATTTTAATTTTATCCCATTAATTCTGATCTTAGTTTTCATTGTTACTTCTTTTTTCTTTTTCATTTTGCGAAGTGTAAGTCCTGAAGGTTATTTGTTCTTAATTATGCTTTTCTTCTTTCTGGAATTTAGATTGTTACTGACTCAGTAGGGTGTGAAAGAGTGTTGATTTATTAACTATACTATGTATAATTGGATATTTAAATCAGTCTGAAAAAGGGAAGTTGCTTGTTTCGGTTCCTGTAGAACTGTTGTGGTGTGTTTACAGCCCCATTAGGTTCTGTAAAGGAGGGTCTGATTGCTGCCAAGTCCTATTTTCAAACCATAGGCAGCTTTCTGTAGACTTGACTGGAGTAACAATATGTATTAGGCAATTGAGTCAATAATAAACATTTCACCATCTTGCTTAGAAGAGTACACATTTCCTGTTAGGGGTTGAAGGATGCTGCTCTCAGGATTATCAGCAGAATTTAATGATGCAAATTAGTGAGTGAAAGTTTTAGGGAGTTCCTGCATTTTTAGGTTTTCCCACTTGCCGGTTCAAAAGGGTTATTTCAGTATGTATTCTGAACATTTATATATATACTTAAGTGATAAACCTGACATCTTTTTTTTTTTTTTAAAGATTTATTTATTTGATTACAAAGTCAGATATACAGAGGAGGAGAGACAGAGAGGAAGATCTTCCGTCCGATGATTCACTCCCCAAGTGAGCCACAACGGGCCGGTACGCGCCGATCCGAAGCCGGGAACCAGGAACCTCTTCCGGGTCTCCCACGCGGGTGCAGGGTCCCAAAGCACTGGGCCGTCCTCAACTGCTTTCCCAGGCCACAAGCAGGGAGCTGGATGGGAAGTGGAGCTGCCGGGATTAGAACCGGCGCCCATATGGGATCCCGGGGCATTCAAGGCGAGGACTTTAGCCGCTAGGCCACGCTGCCGGGCCCAAACCTGACGTCTTTTTACAAAAAGATTTATTTATTTTTATTGGAAAGTTAGATATATGCAGAGAGGAGGAGAGAAAGAGAGAAATATCTTTCATCTCCCCAAGTGACTGCAATGGTTGCTGCTGCGCCAACCCAAAGCCAGGAGCCAGGAGCTTCCTCCAGGTCTCCTGCATGGGTGCAGGGTCCCAAGGCTTTGGGCCGTCCTCAACTGCTTTCCCAGGCCACAAGCAGGGAGCTGGATGGGAAGTGGAGCTGCCGGAATTAGAACCGCCACCCATTTGGGATCCTTGGCGTGTTCAAGGCGAGGACTTTAGCCACTGGGCTACCGTGCTGGGCCCTGGGCCTCATTTTTATTGTTAAGCATTAAAGGGTATTTATGTAGGATATGTTGTAGAATCACCTTATAATAAACTTGCAGTTTTGGCCCAGCGCGATAACCTAGCAGCTAGTCCTTGCCTCGCATTACCAGGATCCCATATGGGCTCTGGTTCTAATCCTGACAGCCCCATTTCCCATCCAGCTCCCTGCTTGTGGCCTGGTGAATCAGTGGACAGCCTAAAACCTTGGGATGAAGCTCCTGGCTTCTGGCTCTTGACTTTGGGTTGGCTGAACTCCTTCCAGCTGATAGAAAATCTTCCTCTCTCTCCTCTTTCTGTGTATCTTACTTTCCAATAAAAATTAAAAAAAGAACAATAAGCTTGCAATTCACGGGTAGCCAGTACACTGTATGTAAAAGTGTGTTTTTTATTGAAATATTATTCCTCTGTTTTTGAGCTCTGCTTGCTTTTTCAGTGGAGACATTATTCATTTTTCTTTAGATTTAATCATAAATACTGATGTGTAAGGTAAAATTTGGGGTGGATGGTGAGTTTTATGACTAATTTCCTTCTCAGTATTGCCATTTGAACAGTAAATGATTAAATATGGTAATGTTTTGTTTTAAATAGAGAAGCCCTCCTGTAGAGAAAGAGGCAGGAAACCTGAGTATGCTCAGCCTCATTTGATAGTAAGTGGTAGTTCAGCTGCTCACAACAGCCACAAATAAGGAAGCTATTGTCCTAGGGGGTCAGGCTTGGCAGTTAGCCTGACTTTTAAAATGAAATCTAAGTCATCAAATTTGCCCCAGCAAACCATATGAGATTCAGGTAACTGTGGAATTTAAGAGAAATGAGTGTAGACTTAGAGAGTTGTAAGTAAGCACAAACTTTTTAAACAGCTGTAATTTTAACTGAAACAATGTGTGCCTGTATATATTTCAGCATTTCTGGTAATGTTTATGTAATTGTGTTGTATGACTTTCACCTGTTTACCTGAATTTGGAAAACTTTTGGAAAAAGGAACAGTAAGAGCTTGTAAGACTTACATAGTCGTATAATATAAATTGAGAACTTAGAAAAGTTGGAATTTAGTTATTTGGACTGTTCTAGGTAAAATATTGATGTGCAAAAAGAAAGTAAGTCTTGGGGCCTGGCGCCGTGGCCTAGCGGCTAAAGTCCTCGCCTTGAACGTCCCGGGATCCCATATGGGCGCCGGTTCTAATCCCGGAAGCTCCACTTCCCATCCAGCTCCCTGCTTGTGGCCTGGGAAAGCAGGAGAGGATGGCCCAATGCATTGGGACCCTGCACCCGTGTGGGAGACCTGGAAGAGGTTCCTGGTTCCCGGCTTCGGATCGGCGCGCATCGGCCTGTTGCGGCTCACTTGGGGAGTGAATCATCGGACGGAAGATCTTCCTCTCTGTATATCTGGCTGTAATAAAATGAATAAATCTTAAAAAAAAAAAAGAAACTAAGTCTAAAAGTGAAAATCTCAGATACACTGAAAAAATAGCTTAAAGGCTTGACTTTCCTATAGTGACTTAAATTTTTGCATTAAATTTGAGTTAAATTTTCATCACCTCCACTGTTAAATTTAAAATGTAGCATTGGGCCTGGCATGGTAGCCTAGCAGCTGAAGTCCTCATCTTGTGTGCATCGGTATCTCATATGGGCGACAGTTCTAATCCCGGTGGCCCCACTTCCCATCCAGCTCTCCGCATGTGGGCAGGGAAAGCAGTCGAGGATTGCCCACAGCCTTGGGACCCTGTATCTGCGCAGGAGACCCAGATGAAGCTCCTGGCTGCTGGCTTCGGATTAGCTCAGCTGTATCTGTTGCAGTCACTTGGGGAGTGAATCTTTGGGTGGAAGATCTTTCTGCCTCTCCTTCTCGCTGTATATCTGCCTTTCCAATTAAAAAAAAAAAAATCCTAAAAAAAATTAGGATTATCTGAACTCAAATTATCAGTTTAAATCTAATTTTTCATGATTGTTTTTTCAGTAATTTTGTTTTACATCAAATGTAAGTATATTTCTGAAAGCTTTTATTTTATTTATTTTATTTTTTATTGGAAAGTCAGATTTACATAGAGGAGGAGAGACAAAGATCTTCCATCTGCTGGTTCACTCCCCAAGCTGAGCCGATCCAAAGCCAGGAGCCAGGAGACTCCTCCAGGTCTCCAACATATATGCAGGGACCCAAGGCTTTGGGCCGTTCTCAACTGCCCTCCCAGGCCATAATCAGGGAGCTGGATGGGAAGTGGAGCTGCCAGGATTAGAACCAGAGCCCATATGGAATCCTGGCGTGTCCAAGGCGAGGACTTTAGCTGCTAGGCCACGCCGCCGGGCCCTGAAAGCTTTTAAAAAAAGATTTAATTATTTCAAAGGTAAAGTTACAGAGACAGGAATAGACAGAGCTCTCCCATCCACTGATTTCTCTTCCCAAATGGCCATAGCAGTCAGTGATGGGCCATGCTGAAGCCAGGAGCCTTAAGCTTCATCTGGGTCTTGCACATGGTTGCAGGAACCCAAGCACATGCTGTTTTCCCAGGCACATGAGCAGGGAGCTGGATGGGAAAAGGGAGTAGCCCAGACTTGACCCGTAATTCATATGGGTTGCGGGCATCACAGGCTTCGGCTAACCAGGCAGCTATACTGCAATACCAGCCCTGAAGCTTTTTGCTTTATTGAATTAGCTATGGCTATCTTTTTGAAAGGGTTAGATGATTGGTAACTCCCCCACTCTCTCCCTCTCCTCCCGTGTTTCTCTTTTTCTCCCTCCCCTCTCTGTCCCTCACTCTGACTTCAAATAAATATACAAACAAATAAATGTTTTTCAAAAAGTAATATCAAGTAATATCAAGCTTGTTATCTGCAATTTGATTTTCTTTTTTTTAAAATTTATTTATTTTTTATTACAAAGTCAGATGTACAGAGAGGAGGAGAGACAGAGAGGAAGATCTTCCATCTGATGATTCACTCCCCAAGTGAGTGCAGCGGCCTGTTCTGTGCCGATCCGAAGCCAGGAACCAGGAACCTCTTCCGGGTCTCCCACACGGGTGTAGGGTCCCAAAGCATTGGGCCGTCCTCCTGCTTTCCCAGGCCACAAGCAGGGAGCTGGATGGGAAGTGGAGCTTCCGGGATTAGAACCAGCACCTAGATGGGATCCCGGGACGTTCAAGGCGAGGACTTTAGCCGCTAGGCCACGCCGCTGGGCCCTGCAATTTGGTTTTCATTGTTTTTCTTTTTCATTGTTTTTCTTTTTTTTTTCTTTCTTTTTTTTTTTTTAGATTTATTTTATTTTTATTACAAAGTCAGATATACAGAGAGGAGGAGAGACAGAGAGGAAGTGGAGCTGCCGGGATTAGAACCGGCGACCATATGGGATCCTGGCACGTTCAAGGCGAGGACTTTAGCCACTAGGCCACGCCGCCAGGTCCGGTTTTCATTGTTTTTCAACACAGTATGAAACCTTTTGGTTTTAGCATTTGTTGGAATTGCCTCTGACATACACGTTTTACAGCCTGTCTTTTTTGTGGCATAGTTTACAGACGTTATTTTGGTAAGTATCAAGTTCTAGAACTAGTTTGTAGATTGACTGTTATTGCTGCTGGAGTGACATTGCTAGAAAGCACAGAATAGGTTCAGACTAAATCAGGCATTCCATTGTATAAGGGAGGAAACTAAGGCTTAACTTGAGTTGCCCAGGGTTGTGTAACCAGGTAGCATCTAAGCAGTAACCTGGTGACTCTGACTTCTAGTCCTTTCCTCTTTATTAGTTGCTTAATTTATGTTTGATGCTTCTAGAAGTTGTTTTTGGGCCCGGCGGCGTGACCTAGTGGCTGAAGTCCTTGCCTTGAACGCCCCGGGATCCCATATGGGCACCGATTCTAATCCCGGCAGCCCCGCTTCCCATCCAGCTCCCTGCTTGTGGCCTGGGAAAGCAGTCAAGGACGGCGCCCAAAGCCTTGGGACCCTGCACCGGTGTGGGAGACCTGGAAGAAGTTCCTGGATCTTGGCTTCGGATCAGCATAGCACCGGCCCGTTGCGCTCACTTGGGGAGTGAATCATCGGACAGAAGATCTTTCTCACTCTCTCTCCTCCTCTTTGTATGTCTGATTTTCCAATAAAAATAAAAAAAATAAATCTTTAGAAGTTGTTTTTGCACAGTCTGTGCTTTTGATCAGTTTTGTAAGTTTTCTGTATTGTGTGTCCTGTATTATATACAAGATATTTTAGAATGCTTATCATCAAGAATCATAATAACCTAGAGAGGTATATATTATTTCCACTTCATACATAAAGAAACAAATTTAGATAGATTGGCCATCTGGAAAGTGGATTAGTTAGGATGTGATTATTGGTTTTATGACTTAAACTTTGAACTCTTTTTGCTGTACCTGCCTATTTCCTTTCTACTCTTAGAAATAGTTTACAGAAAAAAAAATTCTCCTTGGTGAAAGCAAGGCTGATGGTGAGCATGTGGCATGGAGCATATCTGAGCCAGGGCATGTAAGTTACAGGTGTTCCTGTGACTAGATTTTCTGCTTTTGACTCAGAATAGCTGCAGGAGGGATCTCTCTTTCTTGCCTGCTCTCTAGAAATATAAACATGGTAGCAGTGATGGAGCAGAGTGGTAGGTGAATCCCTGACAATGCCAGGCCCACACCTGGGTGTCTGGGGCCTTTTCTTCTCTTCGTTTCTCTGTGGATCTGTAGGTTAGGAAGTAGTACTGTTTCATGGTTTCAGTGCATTGTACTGGTAGGGAGCTTTGGCATTTCTCCTTGGCAGCCCCTTCCAGTGTCCTGGTTAGGGTCTGATTGGTGATCACTTGAAGGCTCTTCATTAAAATAGCCCTAAACCTAAGTGAGAGGAAAGTTCGCAATATTTAAAATGCTCAGTTACTAATTAGGGCAGTGGTTGTCTGTCTTTTTTTAGGTTAACATTTTGCTTTCAAATGTTGTGGTGTGCCCCACCCCCTTTCCACTCCACCTCTGCTCAGAGTGGTTTATTTGTGTGGTTGAATTTAGGAGGCAAGTACAGTTGTTTGGGCTTCTATAGTTACTAACACTGATAGCATATTTTCTTCTTGATATTTTGACCAATTTGCCATCTGCCGTTTATTCTTATCTCTCAAGATCAGTACTGTTTTTTGAACTTCTCTTTGTTTATTACCTCTTTCTTTTTTATGTGTACACAGTTGTCTGAGCTTTACCAGGACTCTCCCTCTCAGTGCAAAGGCATCAGAGTTCTTTCATTACATGAATTAGCTAGTAAATATTGACTGTTCACTGTTGGTTGATTTTTTTTTTTTCAGTTTTCTGATCATTGTTAGGAAGAAATAGTAAGATGCTTAAAACTTTGGGAGGTGTGAGTTTGGGGAGGAGGATGGGGAAATCCCAGACCCTACAGAATTGTACCATAAAATTCCAAATTTAAAATAATAATACTAATGGGAAAAAGGTAAAAAAAAAACATTTTCTGCTTTAGTGTGTGCAAAATATTTACATTTGGGGTTGATATCTGATAGAGATTGGGAAAGAGACAGATGCAAGATTATGATACCTTTTTTCTTTTTAAGGAAAGAAAGGTCTTTTCCAGAAGCCTTCACCAAACTTAACCTTGAATTTCATGGACCAAAACTGGGTTACATTCTCTTTCCTAAATTAGTCACGGTAGAGACGGATGGAATTATTCTTAGCCAACTAGATATATCTGTTGGTCTCAGGATGTGGTTGGTTTCTCCTGTAACACATGACTGTGTGTGAGAGGAATGGATACACAGAAGGAAGTTTATTAGGGAAAAACAAGGAAAAATGGATACTAGGAGGGAGGGGGTGACCCATGGAAATCATCTGTACGTACTACACACAGTGTGCTAGGAACTGAGGAATTAGAAAGTGTAAATATGACTTTTACCATGTAATTGCTATTTCTGCTTTTTCTTTGTCAAACTTCTTGGTTTGGACATGGGAGTTGATGAAGATGCAGAAATGTAGCTAGACAGGAATATTATATCAGATCTTAGAGTGTGCTGGAAGGGACCTCAAGAAGGTGGGCTGGTACAATAATCATTCAGCCTTTGAGAAGTCCTGGGGCAAGTCGTTGGGTGTGATGGTAAGAGCCTCTTGGGGTGCTAGTGTCCTTGGTTTCACTTTCCTGCTGATATGCACCCTGGGAAGCAAAAGCTGGTAGCTTTACTAGTTTAGCCCCAGCCAGTCACATGGGAGACCTGGAATGGGTTTTAAGCTCCTGCTGGTTGACATGCTACAGTCTGAGCATTTGGGGAGTGAACCAGCAGATGGAAAAATCTTTTTATCTCTTTCCCTCTCAAAATTTAACAATATTGGGAAAGCAAATTAGATATTATTTCAGTCTATTAGAGTACACATGTAAATTTAAAAAATGTTGTGGGCCCAGCACAGTGACCTAGAAGCTAAAGTCCTTGCCTTGAACACGCTAGGATCCCATATGGGCACCAATTCTAATCCCGGCAGCTCCACTTCCCATACAGCTCCCTGCTTGTGGACTGGGAAAGCAGTCGAGGACAGCTCAAAGCCTTGGGACCCTGCACCCGGGGTGGGAGACCTGGAGGAGGTTCCTGGCTCCTGGCTTCAGATTGGCATAGCACCAACCATTGTGCTCACTTGGAGAGTGAATCAGTGGATGAAAGATCTTCCTCTCTCTTTATCTGCCTTTTCAATGGCAAAAAAAAAATCTTTTTTTTAAATGTTTATTTATTTTTATTACAAAGTCAGATATACAGAGAGGAGAGACAGAGAGGAAGATCTTCTGTCCGATGTTTCACTCCCCAAGTGAGCCGCAACGGCCGGTGCTATGCCTATCCGAAGCTGGGAACCAGGAACCTCTTCCATTTCTCCCACATGGGTGCAGTGTCCCAAATCTCTGAGCCGTCCTTACCTGCTTTCCCAGGCCACAAGCAGGGAGCTGGATGGGAAGTGGAGCTGCCAGGATTAGAACCGCCACCCATATGGGATCCCAGGGCATTCAAGGCGAGAACTTTAGCCGATAGGCCATGCCGCCGGGCCCCAATAAATAAATCTTTAAAAATAAAATAAAATAAAAAAGATGTAACTGATACAGATAGTTTTCTGAGAGCTTCACAGAAGAGGATGAAGTTAAACTGAATGCAGTAAGACTTCACCAGATGGGTTAGGAGAGACTTGGATTTTGCAGATTAAATACTGTACCCAAAGCCACAGGTTAAACAGCACAGTCCTTTAATTTGGAAAGGAGGTGAGTCAGGATTTTGCAGTGCCCAGAGGTGGCTGGGGGAGATCCTGTTATGTTATATTGAAGAAATTGGATTTGAGTTTGAGGACAGCAGGGAGCCGTTGAAGGGCTGATGGAGGCCTGGACAGGATTGTCAGATCCCTGGCTCCGATTTCTGATCACTGCGGGTAATAGATGAGAAAAGCAGGAATGAAGACAAAGACAAATGAGTTCTTCTGAGACATGATAAGCAGTGAAGATAAAAGAATAGATATAGAATTGAGATAGGTTTGAAGGAAAGAAATTTATATGATCTGTCAATATTTGAGCTGGGAGAGAGGAAGGAGATTGTTTTTCTAGTTTGGGTCAGTTATGGTAGTAGATAATTCATTTTAATAAAAATATATGCCAGATATTATGACAAGCCTGTGGAAACTGGTAAATAAGACTGATTCTTTACCTCGTGTAGTTTATAGTCCTAGGCCGTTAGCAGGGGGCTGGATTGAAATTGGAGCAGCTGTGACAATTCATGAATTGGTGACCCAATAGGACACCAGTGTTGCAGGCCTCAGCTTAATCTGCTACTGCATCTTAAATATGATACATAGTCCAATTAAAAAAATACTCATTTTATTTGAAAGAGAGAGAGAGAGACAAAACTTCATCCGTTGGTTCACTCCCCAGATGGCTGCAATGGGTGAACTTCCCCTAGGAACTTCCCCTAGGAAGCCGTTGCAACCATTTGGAAAGTAAATTAGTGAATGGATAATTCCCTCCCTGTCTCTCCCTCTCTCTCTGTTACTTTGCCTTTCAAATAAAAAATAAAAATTTTTGTTTCGTTTTTAAGATTTATTTATTTATTTATTGGGAAGGCAGATTTCCAAAGAGAAGGAGAGAGAGAGAAAGATCTTCCATAGCACAATCCACAATAGCAAAGACATGGAAACAAACCAGATGTATCTCCAAAGAAGAGTGATTAAAGAAGCTGTGGTGGGCCCGGCAGCGTGGCCTAGCGGCTAAGGTCCTCGCCTTGAAAGCACCAGGATCCCATATGGGCGCCGGTTCTAATTCCGGCAGCTCCACTTCCCATCCAGCTCCCTGCTTGTGGCCTGGGAAAGCAGGTAAGGACGGCTCAGAGATTTGGGACCCTGCACCCGTGTGGGAGAAATGGAAGAGGTTCCTGGTTCCCAGCTTCGGATAGGCATAGCACCGGCCGTTGCGGCTCACTTGGGGAGTGAAACATCGGACAGAAGATCTTCCTCTCTGTCTCTCCTCCTCTCTGTATATCTGACTTTGTAATAAACTGAATAAATCTTTTTTGTTTTTTTAAAAAAAGAAGAAGCTGTGGTACATCTATTCCATGGAATACCATTCAGCTACCAGGAAGAATGAAATTATACCATTTATCTGACTTTGCAATAAAATTGGATAAATCTTTTTTAAAAAGAGAACTTTTTCTTTTTTTTCTCTCTCTTTTTTTAAGACATTTATTTAAATTGGAAAGTCAGATATACAGAGAGAAGGACAGAGAGAAAGATCTGTCCACTGATTCATTCCCCAAGTAACCGCAACGGCTGGAGCTGGAGCTGAGCCGATCCGAAGCCAGGAGCCAGGAACCAGGAACCAGGAGCCAGGAGCCAGGAGCTTCTTCCAGATCTCCCATGCTGGTGCAGGGTCCCCAGGCTTTAGGCCGTCCTTGAATGCTTTCCCAGGCCACAAGCAGGGAGCTGGATGGGAAGTGGAGCTGTTAGGTTTAGAACCAGCGCCCTTATGGATCCCAGTGTGTGCAAGGGGAGGACTTTATCCACTAGGCTACTGCACGGAACTTTATTTAATTATCACAGTGTTATCAAAGTTACACAAGCACCTTGTTTAAGAAAGGAATAGTTCAGTCCAAGCTTGTTTGAAAAAAAACAGTCCCTTGACTTTCTTGCCCTTACTTTCCCTTTTCTTCTGCCAGGGAAGTACCTACTTTCAAATTCTTGCAGCAGTTTCTTTTGGTATTTGACTTCAGATGTGTAGATAACATGCTTATACCTGTATTCCTTGATTTTTTAAGTTTACCTCCCCATTATGGAAAATGAGATTTTAGCAAAATATGGCTTCTAACTACACACAAGCATTTTTCTCATTCCCTAATATTGTTGTATCATAGTTGTGGTTAGATTAGTGTAATTTGTATTTTTATGAGTACATGTTTGTTTGTTTTAGACTTGTTTGTTTTTTCATTTCAAGATTTATTTGAAAGATAGAGTTGACAGAGAGTGGGAAGGAAGGAGGGATTGACAGAGAGAGAGCGCTTTCGTTTACCAGAGCTGTGCCTGTCCAAAGCCAGGAGCCAGGAACTTTTTCCCCACTCCTAAGTGGATTCAGGAACCCAAGGACTTGAGCCATCCTCCACTGCTTTCCCAGGCGCATTAATAGGGAACTGGATTGAAAATGGAGCAACTTGGACTTTATCTGGTATCCATATGGGATGCCGGTATCACAAGTGGTAACTTTACCCAATAAGCCACGGTGCCAGCCCCGTGATTATGTGCTACGTTACTCATAGATAAGCACTGTATTATAGTGTTAGTTTTTTCTTTGAACCATTTATTGTTATTTTAGGAGTTAATTATTTTTGTTATTTTATATATTTACGAGATGATTTATTTCTAAAGACTTCTCTAGGTGCATGAAGCTCAATTCTGTATTTTCTTTTTTTTTTTTTTTTTAAATTTTAATTTTTATTGGAAAGGGGTCCAAACACTTGGTGCTATCATATGCTCCCTCACAGGAGCAGAAAGGTATGTAGGGAAGCAGAGTAGCCTGAACTTTTTTTTTAGTATTCATTTTTTTTTTTTTTAAGATTTATTTTATTTTTATTGGAAAAGCAGAAATACAGGGAGGAAGATCTTCCGTCCACTGATTCACTCCCCAAGTGACTGCAACGGCTTGTGCTGCGCCGATCTGAAGTCAGGAGCCAGGAACTTCCTCTGGGTCTCCCATGTAGGTGCAGGATCCCAAGGCTTTGGGTCATCCTCTACTGCTTTCCCAGGCCACAGGCAGGGAGCTGGATGGGAAGTGGAGCTGCTAGGATTAGAACTGGTGCCCACATGGGATGCTGGCGTGTTCAAGGTGAGGACTCTAGCCGGTAGACCACTGCGCCGGGTCCAGTATTTATTTTTATTGGAATGGAGGATTTACATAGAGAAGGAGAGACAATGATCTTCCATTGCCTGGTTCACTCCCCAAATGGCCACAATGACTATAGCTAACTTGATGTAAAGTTAGGAGCCAGGAACTTCTTCCAGGTTTCCCATGTGGTGCAGCTTTAGGCCGTCCTTGCGCAGGTCACAAGCATAGGGAAGTGAAAGAGAAGGGGAGAATTGAGATACAAACTGGTCACCCATATGGTATCCCAGCACTTACAAGGTGATTAGCCACTAGGCTATTGTGCTGGGTCCTACTTGGACTCTAAATTGCACTCTGATAAGGGATCCATAGAGGTAGCTTAATATGTTGTGTCACACTATCCAACCCAGGTTTTGATTTATAAGCTACTTTAAAAATTTTTAGGATCGGGCCCAGCGTGATAGCGTAGCGGTTAAGGTCCTTGCCTTTAATGCGCTGGAATCCCATATTGGTGCCGGTTCTAATCCCGGCAGCTCCACTTCCCATCCAGCTCCCTGCTTGTGGCCTGGGAAAGCAGTTGAGGACAGCCCAAAGCCTTGGGATCCTGCACCCGCATGGGAGACCTGGAGGAGGCTCCTGGCTTCGGATTGGTTCAGCTCCAAACATTGAGGAGTGAACCATTGGATGTAAGACCTTTCTCTCTGTCTCTCCTCTCTGTATATCCGCCTTTCCAATAAAAATAAGTGAGTCTTAAAAAAAAATTTTTGGGGGGGATCTGGCATGATGACTCGGTGGTTAAATCCTTGCCTTGCACATTCTGGGGTCTCATGGACACCAGTTTCTTAACTCATTTTTTAAGAGAGATCTTTCTCTCTGCATTTCCTTCTCTCTGTTAAACTGTCTTTTCAATCTAAATAAATAAATCTTAGAAATATTATTTAATGGGCCTGGCAGCGTGGCCTAGCGGCTAAAGTCCTCGCCTTGAAAGCCCCAGGATCCCATATGGGCGCCGGTTCTAATCCCGGAAGCTCCACTTCCCATCCAGCTCCCTGCTTGTGGCCTGGGAAAGCAGTTGAGGACGGCCCAATGCATTGGGACACTGCACCCGCGTGGGAGATCTGGAAGAGGTTCCAGGTTCCCGGCTTCGGATCGGCGCGCACCGGCCCTTTGCGGCTCACTTGGGGAGTGAATCATCGAATGGAAGATCTTCCTCTCTGTCTCTCCTCCTCTGTGTATATCTGGCTGTAATAAAATGAATAAATCTTAAAAAAAAATTTTTTTTAGTGACAGAGTTATGAGATAACACACACACACACACACACACACACACACACACACACAGAATGAGAACATGAACGGTTGTGGTTATCTGCTGGTTCACTTCCCAGATGCCTACAGTGGCTGGACAACTCAAACCAGGACCTGGAGACTCAATCCAAATCTCCCTTGAGGATGGCAGGAACCCACCTTGCTCCTCCCAGGGAATACTTGAGTAAGAAGCTGGAATTGGGTACCAAAGGTGGGTTTTGAACCAAGGTACTCTGATGTTGGATGCAGATTTAACTACCAAGATGAATGCCTGCATCTTGTTTTTTCAATTTTGAAGTTTCCATCTTGTTGCTTAGTCTTCCTTCAGCCTTTCTTATTTTTTTTTTCTGTCTTTAATGTTGATGCTTGTCTTACATATTTTGGTATTGTGGCTATCTATTTTTTTAATTTATTTTATTTTTATTAGAAAGTCAGATATACAGAGAGAAGGAAAGACAGGAAGATCTTCCATCTGATGCAGTGGAAAGCAGGGTTGCTGGGATTAGAACTCGCACCTATATGGGATCCTGGCACATGCAAGGCAGGACTTTAGCTGCTAGGCTACCACGCAGGGCCCAGCTATCTGTTTTTTTAAATGGGGCATTAAAATCTTACTGGCAGCTATTTTATCACAAGTGGCAGTTGCTAACTGCAGACCTCATTGTAGGGATTTTCGGCTAGATTACCTTTGATGTTATTATCTGCAAATCTTTTCTCTTAGGCTAATTAGATTCCCAAGGGAGGTTCTCAGAGTATAAGCCCATTATGCTGTTGAGCCAGGGGAAAACACACTTAGGGTTTCAGTATATGTTTTAGAAAGATTACTATTTCATCATCCTGTTTTTAGCTTGGTTTCCCAGCTCTGTTATCCTTCTGGTTTCCCTCTTCAGAATATGTGTAGCATTGTGTGGGAAGGAAATGTCACCTAGTAGTATAGAATGAAGAGATGTGGGAAATTGGGAGAGGGTTTAGCTTCTCATTAATTTTTAACCTATTTTGTTTTCAGTTTTGCTTTCACCTCTTTGAAAAGGACCTGAAAGTACAGTTCTTCAAAGTGTGTTTGTTATAAATCACTTTTTTTCTTGGCCATCCTTGCTTCTGATTTAGCTTTTTCACGTGCTAAATCAGCTCAGTATTCTGCATTCTAGTCAAAAAGTTTTGTTGCTATGGGTTCGTCTTTTCTTTTTTTTTTTTTTTTTTTTTGCCTTGTTTTTATCCCCCCCCCCTCCTTTTTTAATACCATCGCGTGGTGGAGTTACATAGGGCACAGGTAAAATTGTGTCTCCACTCATCTTTCTTAACTCAGCTTTCTTTCATTTAAAGTCTTTTACGTTTAAGTGAAATAGACTGGCTAGAGCTCTACCCTTGGCCAATTTATGTCCTCATGCCCTTAACAGCTGAGTCTTGGTCAGGTAGAAGACAAGAACTGGAATTCAATCTTAGTCTGCCATGTGGATGGGAGAGACCTAACTACTTGCATGGTAGTTTTCTGCCTCTTGGTGTACATGAATAGGAAGCTCGAATTAGGAGCAGAGCTGTAACTGGAAGGCAGGCACTCTGCTATGGAATGCAGGAATTCAAGCCACTTTTTAAATTGTTAATGTCAAATACCAGATACCCACTCCCATGTTTTGAAATTTTTACTGAAGTGAAATTCACACAACTTACAGTCAACCATTTAACAATATAAAATGAAGTGATATTTAATGTATTTATTGTTTTGTGTAAATATACTCTTCAGATTGAGAATTTTTTTATCATTCTATTATAAAAATAACCCATACCTATTAATCACTCAAAATTTTTCTCTTTCCCCATCTCCAGATAACTTCTGTGTTCTATGTTGTGATGGATTTGACTATTCTGGATGTATCAGATAAAAGGCTCTTAGAGGAGGCAGTGCTGTGGTGTATTAGGCTAAGTCTCTTCCTGTGATGCCAGCATCCTATTTGGGCACCAATTCTGTTCCTGGCTCCACTCCACTTCCCACCCAGCTGCCTGCTTGTGGCCTGGCAAGGCAGCAGAGGATAGTCTGAGTCACCATGGAGACTGAGAAGAAGCTCCTGGTTCCTGGCTTTTGACTGGCGCAGCTCTAGCTGTTGTAACTTTTTGGGGAGTAATGCATCAGATTGAAGATCTCTGTCTTTACTTCTCTCTGCTAATCTACCTTTCAGATGAAAATAAATGAATACATATATTTTTTGTCTTAAAGGCTCTTCTAGGGGTCAGTGTTGTGGCACAACAACTAAAGTTGCCACCTGCAACACTGGCATTCCGTATAGGTGCTAGTTGCAGTCCCAGCTGTGCCGTTTCTGATCCTTCGCCCTGCTAATGACCTGAAAAGAGCACTGGAATAGGACTCAAGTGTTTGAGCCTCTGCCACCCACCTGGCAGGCCCCAGATGACATGTCTGTCTCCCAGCTTCAGGCTGACCCAGCCCTGGCTATGGCAGCCATCCTGGAAGCAAACCAATGGATGGAAGATCTCTCTCAAAGTTTCTCCCTTTGTTTCTGTAACTCTGACGTTCAAATACATTTATTTTAAATGAAGGATCTTAAAATATATGGCCTTTTGTGTCTGGCTTTTTCCCTTATTGTTCAAGCTTCACTGAAATTATATCATCTGTAAATGCGTTGTTCCTTTTTATGACTGAATAATATTCTGTTGTATGTATTTACCAAAGTTACCTTGTTAATCTATCCAGTAATGAACACTGGGTTTGTTTCTACTTTTGGAAAAGAGTAATACTGCTATGTAAATATGTATTCTCTTTGTGTAGATACATACTACTTGTGGTTGCAATCACTATTTAATTCTTTAAGCCTTTTGAGAAATTCTTAGACATTTTCCCATTGTGGCTATGCCGCTTCACATTGCCAACAGTGAAGTATGAGGGTTCCTATTTCTTCCCATCCTTTATATTTTTTACTTTCTGGATAATGAATTTTATTAAAACCTTCCTAAGAGTATATAAAATGGTATATTGTTGTATCCGTGATTTGCATTTCCTTAGTGACCAGCATGTTGAACATGTGTTTTTTGGTTAGCTACATAGCTTTGAAGTACTGTCCAGTTTTATGTGCTTTGTCCAGTTTTTTTTTTTTAAGATTTTTATATTTTGGGCCCGGCAGCGTGGCCTAGCGGCTAAAGTCTTCGCCCTGAACGTGCCGGGATACCATATGGGCACCAGTTCTAATCCCGGCAGCTCCACTTCCCATCCAGCTCCCTGCTTGTGGCCTGGGAAAGCAGTTGAGGACGGTCCAAAGCCTTGGGTTCCTGCACCCATATGGGAGACCTGGAGGAGGTTCCTGGCTCCTAGCTTCAGATCGGCACAGCACCGTCCGTTGCAGTCACTTGGGGAATGAATCATTCGAGAAAAGATCTTCTCTGTCTCTTCTCTCTGTATATCTGATTTTGCAATAAAATTAATAAAATATAAAAATCTTTTCTTTTAAAGATTTATTATTTTTATTGGAAAGGCGGATATATATAGAGGAGGAGAGACAGAGAGGAAGATCTTCTATCCGATGATTCACTCCCCAAGTAAGTGCAGGGTCTCCCAAAATAGTGCAGGGTCCCAAGCTTGGGCTGTCCTCAACTACTTTCCCAGGCCACAAGCAGGGAGCTGGATGGGAAGCAGGGCTGCTGGGATTAGAATCAGTGCCCATATGGGATCTCGGTACATTCAAGGGGAGGACTTTAGCCATTAGGCCACACCGCCATGACACACTTTGTCCAATTTTTACTTGGGGTTTTTTGGTTGTTGTTGTTATTTAGTTGTTAGTTTTTTTTTTTTTAATTCTAGATGCTGAATCCTTATCAGGTGATTTGCAAATAGTGTTTCCTGTTATGTAGAATGTCTTTTACTTGTTAAAAATTTTGTTCTAATTTAAAAATAATTTTATTAATTTGAGAGGCAGAGAAAGAACTCTCCCATCTGCTGGTTCCTTAACCATATGATAGACTCAGCCTGTGACTAAACTAGGTTGAAGCCAGGAGTCAGGAATCTGTGTGAGTCTTCAAATGGGTGGCAGGGACCCAGCTACCAACATCATGACCTCCTACCTTCCAAGGTGGATGTTAGGATTTTTACCCAGTCTGGTCTAGTTTTTCGTTGCTTTTGCTTTTAGTTTTTAATATAAGATTCATTGACAAGACTGAAGCACTGAAATTGTACCTTAGGTTTATTTCTAAAAGTTTTGTAGTTTGGGGTCTTATAGTTAGATCAGTAATCCATTTTGAGTTAATCTACATTTTTTTTTTAAACATTTTATTATTATTGGAAAGCCGGATATACAGAGAGGAGGAGAGACAGAGAGGAAGATCTTCCATTCGATGTTTCACTCCCCAAGTGAGCCGCAACGGGCCAGTGCGCGCCGATCTGATGCCGGGAACCAGATCCGATGCAGGGTCCCAAAGCATTGGGCCGTCCTCGACTGCTTTCCCAGGTCACAAGAAGGGAGCTGGATGGGAAGTGGAGCTGCTGGGATTAGAACCGGCGCCCATATGGGATCCTGGGGCGTTCAAGACGAGGACTTTAGCCGCTAGGCCACGGCGCTGGGCCCTAATCTACATTTTTTAAAAAAATTATTTTTGTTTATTTGAAAGGCATAGAAACAGAGTTGGAGTCAGTAAAAATCTTCAGTTCACTAGTTCACTCTCTAAGTGCCTGCAACAGCCAGGGTTGGACCAGGACACAGCCAGGCAGGAATCTGAAGCTCAGTCTGAGTCTTCTTCCCATGTTGCAGCGACCTGTTTGCTTAGACCATCATCTTTGGCCTTCTGGATGTCATCCTCAAGAAGCTGGAGTAGATGTAGAGAGATCAAGGTGTGCGTGAGGTGTCTGGATATGGACTGCAAACATCCCGTTCTATGCAATTTACTGTGTATGGAATCATGTCATCTGCAAATATGTATTTATTTAAAGGTCAGAGTTAGAGACAGAGAGATCTTCCATATACTCCCCAAATGGCTACAATGGTTGGGACTTGGCCAGGCCAAAGCCAGGAGCCTGGAGCTGTTTCCAAGTCTCCCACATGATGGCAGGGACCCAGGTACTTGGGTTGTCTGCCATTGGTTGCTCCTTCACATTGGCAGGGAGATGGATCAGAAGCAGAGGAACTGGGACTTGAACTGATGGCATGTTGGTATTGCAAGCAGCGGTTACATGACATTGCAATACTTGACCAACTTTTTAGTTTATCTTTTTTTTTAATTGTTTACATTTTCAGCTGCTTGAAAGGCAGAGCAACAGCGAAAGAGAGAGAGAGAGAGCGATCTTCCATCCAGTGATTTGCTCTCCATATGCCCACAGACGCTAGGGCTGGGCCAGGCCTGACCTAGGGCCTGGAACTCCAGTTGGGTCTTTGGTGGGTCTTTCTTCCCGGAACATTAGCAGGGAGCTGAAAGGAAGCAGAGCAGTTACAACTTGAACCAGCCCTCCAATATGGGGTGCAAAGGTCACATGAGTCTGCTCAAATCACTGCTCCACAACGCCTCTCCAGAGTTTGACTTTTTCCTTTCCCATTTGGGCACTTTTTGTTTCTTTTTTTTATTGCTTAATTGTTCTAAGACTTCTCGTATTGCGGTGAATAGCCATGTTAGAGCAAACATTGTTGTCGTATTCATGGGAGAGCACTTTTTTTTTAAAGTTTGATGTCATGTGACGGTGTTTCATGTATACCCTTCATCATGTTAAGGAAGTTCCCTTCTCTTTCTAGTTGTCTTCAGGTTTTGTTTGTTTTTTTTTTTTTAAAGATTTATTTTTATTACAAAGTCAGATATACAGAGAGAGGAGGAGAGACAGAGAGAAAGATCTTCCTTCCGATGATTCACTCCCCAAGTGAACCGCAACGGGCCGGTGCGCGCCGATCCGAAGCCGGGAACCAGGAACCTCTTCCGGATCTCCCACGCGGGTGCAGGGTCCCAATGCATTGGGCCGTCCTCAACTGCCCTCCCAGGCCACAAGCAGGGAGCTGGACGGGAAGTGGAGCTGCCAGGATTAGAACCAGCGCCCATATGGGATCCCGGAGTGTTCAAGGTGAGGACTTAAGCAGCTAGGCCACGCTGCTGGGCCCTGTTGTTTTTTTTAAATCATGAAAAAGATATTGAATTCTGAATTCTGCTTTTTTTGTCCTTTGAAATGGTCATATTTTCCCTCTTCATTCTGTTAGTGTGACTTTTCACATGAGTTGATCTTAATTTTTTCAATTACCCTGCATTTTAGCGTGCACTGTTGGATTTGGTTGGATTGTTTTTGTTGAGAACTTTTTTTTATTGATGGCTCCAGTTTATTTCCTCCCATCTCCCCAAAACAGAAACAAATTAAGTGAACAATAATCTTAAGACTTTATTCAATTCATAACAAAGCTGAGAATGAAGATTAGAACTGGATCACTTGGCCCTTTCTCTTCTTATGTCCTCCCAGTTCAAAATGTTTACATCTCTTAATAGCCAGCATTCTCTTGGATCTGCAGTTGGGCTCTACACACTCAAGCCTCAGCACAGTCTTCCTTGTAGTTGTAGCCTTTTTCTGGAAGATAGGCTTAGTCTGCCCACCATAGCCACTCTGCTTCCTATCATATCACTGTTTTCCCTGGGCCTAGAGGGAGTCTTTGTCCTTTTTATACTGTGTTACTTTGTGGGGCTGGTGCTTGCCACACTTCTTGCAGAAGGTCCGCTGTGTTTTAGGAACGTTCACCATGTTTGCAGAACTATACCGGCATGAAAAGCTTTGTTGAGAACTTTTACGAATCTGTTCTTTAGTGTTATTGGTATAGTTTGTTTTTGTGTGTGTGGTATTTTTGTCTTGTTTTGGTACCAGAGAAAAGCTGGGCTCATAGAATGTGTTAAGAAATGTTCCAAGGTGGGTGTTTGGTGTAGCAATTAAAGCACCGTTTAGGACACCCACGTCTGGTAGCAGGATGTCTGCATCAAGTTCACACTGCACTCCTGCTTCCTGCTTCCTGGTGATGCAAGGCAGTGGTGATGGCTTCCTGTCACCCAATAGGAAACCTGCGTGGAGTTCTGGGCTCTGTCTTTCTAATAAATAAAAGCTTTTTTAAAAAGGTTTTGGGGCTGGTGAAATAGTTTAAATGGCTAATCCTCCATCTCCAAATGATGGCATCCCCTGTGGATGCCAGTTCATGTCCCAACCATTCCACCTCTCATCTGGCTCCCTATTTGTGGCCTAGGAAAACAGCAGGATGGCTCAGGGTCTTCATACCTTGTAGCTGAGACCCCAGAAACAGCTCCTTGCTACTGGCTTCAGATTATCTTAGCTTTGGTCTTTGTGACCACTTGGGCAGTGAACCAGTGGATGGAAGATCTTTCTGTCTCCTTTGTGTAAATCAACCTTTCCAGTATAATTAAATAGATCTTTAAAAAAACAAAAAAAAGCAGTGTTGGGCCCAGCGGCATGGCCTAGCGGCTAAAGTCCTCACCTTGAACACCCCGGGATCCCATATGGGTGCCGGTTCTAATCCTGGCAGCTCCACTTCCCATCCAGCTTCCTGCTTGTGGCCTGGGAAAGCAGTTGAGGACGGCCCAAAGCTCTGGGACCCTGCACCTGCCTGGGAGACCCGGAAGAGGTTCCTGGTTCCTGTTTTCATATCTGCGCCAGCACCAGCCGTTGCGGCTCACTTGGGGAGTGAATCATCGAATGGAAGATCTTCCTCTCTTTCTCTCCTCCTCTCTGTACATCTGACTTTGTAATAAAAATAAATAAATCTTTTAAAAAAGAGCAGTGTTATTTTCCTCCTGTGTATTTTTTAAGAGTTTGAGAAGGATTACCACTAATTATTCTCTTAAATACTTGGTAGCATTTGCCAGTGAAGCCATCTGATCCTGAACTTTTTTTTTTGTGGGGGAGATTTTGACTATTGAATTGATTATTATCTGTTCTTTTTCTTTTTAAAGATTTATTTATTTTTTATTACAAAGTCAGATTTACAGAGAGGAGAGACAGAAAGATCTTCCATCAACTGGTTCTCTCCCTAAATAACCGCAACGGCTGGAGATGAGCCAATCTGAAGCCAGGAGCCAGGAGCGTCTTCTGGGTTTCCAATGTTGGTGCAGGGTCCCAAGGCTTTGGGCCGTCCTCGACTGCTTTCCTAGACCACAAGCAGGGAGCTGGATGGGAAGTGGAGCTGCCAGGAATACTAACTAGTGCCCATCTGGGATCCCAGCAAGTGCAAGACCAGGACTTTAGCCACTAGGCTATTGTGCCAGGCTCAAATCAATTCTTTTCTTTTGATATAGTTTTTGTGATTTGTTTCTGGGGGTTCTGGGGGTCTTCCTGTTTCTTCTAGATTGTATGATTTGTTGTTATACATTTATTCATTTTCATATGTGGCCATTGTGGTCACTTGGGAAGTGAACCATTGGATGGAAGATCTTTCTCTCTATCGCTCCTCCTCGCTGTATATCTGACTTTGCAATAAAAATAAATAAATCTTTTTTAAAAAAGACTTTATGAGTATCTGAATTTGTGTCATATCTCTTATATCATGGTCTTGTTGAACATAGCTTACAAGATGTTGATTCAGATGCCCTGCTCTGGTTTCATTGGCCACCTCTATGGCTCTTACCCTAGCATCCTGCTGATGTAGACCCTGGGAGGCAGCAGTGATGTCTCAAGTGGTTGAATTTCTGTTACCCATGTGGGAGGCCTGCATCAGATTTTTGCCTCTCTGCCTTGTCCTCAGCCCACAGTCTTGCTTATCATGGACATTTGGTAGAGCCAGTGAATGTGAACTGTTTTTCTCTCTCATATGTCAGTCGAGTAAAAACAGTTCTTACAGGCTGTAGAAAACAGGTGGTAGGCCAGATTTGGATTGTAGGCTATATTTTGCAAATCTGTGCTTCAGACTGTTAGAAAAGAAATGTGTAGGGAATCTGTTATTTCAGTTACTGTGTGCTTGCCTGGGGCCCTCTGGTGGCTGCAGGAACATAGTCAATAAATCTTGAAATTATCAACTTTTTGAAGCCCTGTGGATTTGTGAATTCTGGAGTTGAAAATCTGTGCTAAGGCTATTTAACATAGTGAAATGCTCATATATTAGAAAGCCTTTAGGGATGGCTTTCTGTGCTTTTTTTAACATAAAGGGTTGATATGTTTGTTGTTTATTAACAATTTTTGCTAAATTATCAAGTACTTTTTAAAAAAGATTTGTTTATTTTTATTGTAAAGTCAGACACACAGAGAGGAAGAGAGACAGAGACAGCCCCCAACAGCTGCAACGGCTAGAGCTGAACTGATCCGAAGCCAGGAGCCAGGAGCTAGGAGCTCTTTCGAGTCTCCCACGTTGGTTCAGGGTACCAAGGCTTTGGGCTGTCCTTGACTGCTTTCCCAGGCCACAGGCAGGGAGCTGGATGAGAAGCAGGGTCACTGGGATTAGAAGCGGTGGGATCCCAGCACGTTCAAGGCAAGGGCTTTAGCCACTAGGGTATCGTGCCAGACCCTCATGTACATTCTCAAATGAAAGTGCTTTTCTGTTACATTTTACTTATTGCTATTTCTAAATTTTTATTTTATTTTTGATGTTGTTTACATAGTTGACAAGGATGCAAGTTTATGAGGACTACTGACTAGGATGGGAAGGGCTGAAGGCTGGGGAGATTGGACAGGACAAATGTCTCCAGTATTCTCTTTTTCCTGTGTCTTGGGGAACTGGGGAGGGAGGGAAGGGGAGAGGCCACTCCCAGTTCCCAAACCACATCAGCACCCAGGGATGGGAAATGTCTACCTGACATCATCTTAGAAAACCCAATGTGAAGAATGCTCCAAGTGGGTCCAACACAATAACCTAGTGGCTAAAGTCCTTGCCTTGCACACACTGGGATCCCATATGGGCGCTAGCTAGTTTGCATCCAGCTCTCTGCTTGTGGCCTTGGAAAGCCTTGGTAACCTGTACCCACGTGGGAGACCTGGAAAGAAGTTCCTGACATGAACCCATATGAAGTCCCAGGACATGCAAGGCAAGGACTTCAGCCACCAGACTACCACTCCGGGCCCATTTTTTAAAAAATTATGCATTAAAAGCTTTTTTTTAAAGAGTTTTTTTTTAATTTGAAAGGCAGATTTACAGAGAAAAGGAAGAGACAAATATCTTACACTCCCTGGATCATTCCCCAAATGACCACAATGGCCAGAACTGAGCCAGTCTGAAGCCAGGAGCTTCTTCTGGGTGTAGGGGCCCAAGTACTTGAGCCATCTTTGCTATTTTCCCAGGTTATAAGCAAGGAGCTGGATTGAATGTGGAGCTACCAGGGACAATACTGGTGCCCATATGATATGCTGGTGCCACAGGCAAAGGATTAGTTTGTTGAGCCACCTCACGAGCACCATTTAAAATATTTTGAACACTCGTTTTGTTACAAAGGCAAGCACAGAACAATATCTTTCATCCTTTGGGGTACTCTTAGAAGCCCATGGACCTGGGTTGGGCCGAGTGAAAGCCAGGATTCAGGAACTCGATTGGGTTTTATCCTGTAGCTGACAGAGACCCAGTTACCTGAGTTATTACCTGCTGCCTCCCCACATGCGCATTAACAGGAAGGTGCAGTTGGAGGCATCTCAAGTGCTGTGACAAATGTCTACTCATACCTGTTGAGATGCCACCTTTATTGATCTATCAAATTCCTATATATACCTGATCTTTTTTTTTTTTGAAGATTTATTTTATTTTTATTGGGAAGTCTGATATATAGAGAGAGGAAGAGAGACAGAAGAGGAAGATCTTCCGTCCGGTGATTCACTCCCGAAGTAACTGTAAAGGCCGCTGCTGTGCCGATCCAAAGCCAGGAGCTCTTCTGGGTCTCGCACGTGGGTAAGGGGTTCCATGGCTTTGGACCATCCTTGACTGCTTTCCCAGGCCACAAGCAAGGAACTCGATGGGAAGTGGAGCTGCCGAGATTAGAACTTGTGCCCACATGGGATCTCGGCGCTTTCATTGTGAAGACTTTAGCCACCAGGCCACCGCCCCAGGGTCCTGATCTGTTTGTTTATGTACATTCTACAAATCCATTGGTTCAGCTGTCTGTGGCTCTCTTAGTTTTTTTTTTTATTATTATTATTTTTTATTAATTTTATTACTTATAATGATTACATGGTTGATCAGGGTGGGAAGGATCGAGGTTTAGGGAAAATTGGTTGAATTCATTTTAAATTTTGCTAAAATTCATTCTAATTTTGCTATTTCTTCTTGTTTCTGGGGGAAGGGAGTAGACAAAGGGGGAAGCCGCACAAGACTTTCCAGACGTCCCAGTACCCAGGGATGAGGGACCAACCACCACCTCATATCAACCCAGAGTCTCAATGTGTACATATTTCGAGGGTTCTGCCCCAGTGGTTTGGATAGTTCTGAAATGCTGGTGATTTCACCGATACATCCAAGGATGATGTCACTCTCCCAGTGTCCATTGGCTGATACTGTAAACCTCAAGTCTCTGTTCACCAAGATTTTTTGCTGTCATCGTTTGACTGGGGCAGTTGTCCAGTTTGTTCAGTTCTTCTCCTGCTGTGACACCAAATCAACTGCCATATTCTTTTACAACAGGCCCTGTGTTCACTGCTCTGCCTTTTTCACTAAGTAGGACATATTCTTGTAGATGAGCCCAAGGACCTGGGCCAGGCAACCCAAGTCCCACTGGGTTCCCAACCTCTGGGGCTCGTAGACTTGGCACCTATCTTGCAGGCAAGCCCCAGGACAAAGGGACAAGCAACCTGAGCCCTGCCAAATTTCCCACCCTTGGGGCTCACCAAGCCAACACCCACCTGACAGGCAGGCCCCAGGGCCCAGGCCAGGCAACCCAAGTCCTGCCAGATCCCCTACCCCTGGGGCTCATGAAACTGACACCCACCTAGAAGGTGGACCCCAAGACCTGGGCCAGATGACCCAAGCCCTACCAGATCCCACGTCCCTGGGCTCACGAACCTGGCCCCGCCACCAGATGGGCCCTAGGACCTCAGCCACTGTCCCTGGGACTCATGAACCTGGCCCCCACTCAGCCCAGGCTGGCATGACTTGCCTGACCTCAGCATCTACAATCTTATTGCACAACCTGGCCTGGTCTAGCCTGCCCCTGTTCTAGTTCCTGCTGGTGGGTACTGCAGCCTGTCTCAGCCCACCCTAATGGTTGTCCTGGCCCTAATGTGAACTGGTTGGTGTTGAGGCCGGATCTGGCTCCTCCTCCCTGTCTTGGTTCTCAGATCTGCCAATGTGTTATGAGCTGGCCCAGACTGGTTTGTCCCCAGACTGACCCACAGGGTCAGGTTATTTGGGTTATTTGGGTTATTTGGGGTTTTTACAATATGGTGTGGGGTGGTGGTTTTTATTTTTGCATTTTTATTAATTTATTTGAAATGCAGAGAGAAAGACTCCCATTTGCTAGTTCAGTTCTAAAATGCCTCCAGCCTGTGAGGATGGACTGGGCTGAAGCCAGGATCTGGAGCTTAGTTTAGGTCTGCCATGTAGGTGGCAGATTCTGAACTGCCTGAGTCATCCGCTGCCGCCTCCCACACTGTGCTGCAGCAGGTATCTCAGATCAGGGCTGGGCTGGACTCAGGTTCTTCACTCCGATGTGGGATGAGGGCATCTGAAGCAACATCTTGAGCACTGCAAAACATCCACTCCACAGTATATTTCAGTTTCTGGAAGATCTTGTCTTTGTTGTTTTTGTTCTTTCTCATTTAACTATGTTTGCATTGCTTTTCTATGTGTTTTAAAATTTTACTTCCATGAATATTTGTTTCTTAATAAATTTGATCTGCATTACTATTGTCAGTTGTTATTTTTTCTATTATATCTTCTAGTTATTATGTATTTTTAGCAGTTGAATAACAATTTGCATAGCATGCAGTCCACCCATTTAAAGTGTACAATTTGGTGATTTTTGGAAGTTTTTTTTTTTTTTCTAGGCTACTTCACTGGGCTCTCTGCTTCTTTCTTTCTTTCTTTCTTTTTTAATTATTTATTATTTAACTTCATTAATTAGATTTTTGGAAGTTTTGAAGAAAAATTCAACCATGATCACAATCAGTCCTAAAACTTTAATTGTATTCTGACTCAATCATTAGACCCAAAAGGATTATCATTTCTTTAGCAGTCTCCATTTTCTCTCAGATCCTTCCTTTTTTTTTTTTTCTTGTTTGCTTATTTTAAGTAGTTGTCTTAGATACATACAGGTTTTCTTCTCTAAGTTCCAATTAGGTTTCTCCTAAGTTAGCAAGTAGGTTTTTGTTTTAATAAGATAGCCATCTTAACATTTTTTAAAGATTTATTTTTGATTGGAAAGAGATTTATAGAGAAAGCGAGACGGAAAGATCTTCCACCTGCTGGTTCATTCTCAAGTGGCCACTATAGCCAGAGTGAGCTGATGCTAAGCCAGGAGCCAGGAGTTTCTTTCAGTCTTCCCACACAGATGCAGTCTTTGCGCCATCCTCTACTGCTTTCCCAGGCCACGAGCAGGGAGCTTGGTGGGAAGTGGAGCAGCTGGAAGTTCATACGGATTCCCGGTGTTTGCAAGGCAAAGGATTAGCCAATTGAGCCATTGCGGTTGATCCCCATCTTAAATTTTAAAAGAGTTTTGAAAAGGGAATTAACATGTATTCTTGCTAAATATTTGTGTTAGTTACTGTGTTGAGTTGCCTGTCTTAATATGGTCATGTGTGTTTGAGATAATCCTGTTAGTTATAACCAGAAAATATTCAAACAGATTAAATAACTTGTCTGAGTTTAAACGTCCGTGGAATAGTAGAGCCAGGGCTTAACGCTAGGGTTTTTTGTTGTTTGCATGCATGTGAAAACCCTTCAGTGAATATGTTTACAGATTACAAGTCTACACAGGGTTGATGTGTGTGTAGCAGGTTAGGCTGCCACTTTTGCAGCAACTGCCACACATATTAGTGCGAGTTCAAGTCCTGGCTGCCAGTCTAGCACCCTGATAATGTGCCTGAGAAGGCAATGGAGCATGACCCAAGTACTTCAACCCCTGCACTCACAAATGACCTGAATGAAGCTCCTGGTTCTAGGATTTGGCCTGGAGAGAACCAACAGATTGAAGATTCCTGCTCCCTCTGCTCACTTTCTCTGCCCCTCTCACCATATTCCTTGCTTTCTGTAACTTTGCCTTTCAAATAAATAAAATAAATCTTTTTTTTAAAAGATTTATTCATTTTATTACAGCCAGATATACACAGAGGAGGAGAGACAGAGAGGAAGATCTTCCGTCCGATGATTCACTCCCCAAGTGAGCCGCAACGGGCCGGTGCGCGCCGATCCGAAGCCGGGAACCTGGAACCTCTTCCAGGTCTCCCACGCGGGTGCAGTGTCCCAATGCATTGGGCCGTCCTCGACTGCTTTCCCAGGCCACAAGCAGGGAGCTGGATGGGAAGTGGAGCTGCCAGGATTAGAACCGGCGCCCATATGGGATCCTGGGGCTTTCAAGGCGAGGACTTTAGCCGCTAGGCCACGCCGCCGAGCCCAATAAAATAAATCTTAAGTCTAAGACTTAACAAAGAGTTAAAAGATGCTGGGCAGGTGTTGTGGCACTAGGATTAAGCTGCTGCTTGTGATATTATGTGTCTATACTTTTGATGCAGCTTCCTACTAATGCAGCCTGGGAGGCAGTGGGTAAAGATGTTAGGGATAGTTCCACCTGTGTGGGAGCCCTGGAGGGAATTCCTAGCTCCTGGGGTCAGCCTGGTTCAGTCTTACTTGTAGCCATTTAGGAGTGAACAAGCAGATAGCATATCTTTCTTGTTTCTCTCTCTCTCTCTCTCTCTCTTCTGCTTTTCAAATAGATGAAAAGTAGTTTTTAACAAATTGAGATAGGACTCAGTGCTGTAGCCTAGTGGTTAAATCTTGCACGTCTGGGATCCCACATGGGCGCCAATTCGTGTCATCTAGCTCCATGCTTTGCCCTGGGATAGCAGTCTGGGGTGGCTCAAGATTTATTTATTTTTATTGGAAATGCAGATTTACAGAGAGAAGGAGAGACAAAGATCTTCCATCTGATGGTTCACTCCACAAGTGGTTGCAATGGCCAGAGTTGAACCGATCTGAAGCCAGTCAGGAACCTCCTCCAGGTCAGACACCAGGGAAAGACTCCAGGCTCCTGGCTTAGGATTTGCTCAGCTGCTTCCACCTGTGGAGTGAACCAGCGGACAGATGCAAAATCTGTCTTTCCTTCCCTCTCTCTGTGTCCAGCTTTCCAAGAAAAAGAAATACATTTTTAAAAAATAAGATAAAAAGTTGGCTAATGGGCCCGGCGGCGTGGCCTAGCGGCTAAAAGTCCTTGCCTTGAAAGCCCCAGGATCCCATATGGGCGCTGGTTCTAATCCCGGCTGCTCCACTTCTCATCCAGCTCCCTGCTTGTGGCCTGGGAAAGCAGTCGAGGACGGCCCAATGCATTGGGACACTGCACCCGCGTGGGAGACCTGGAAGAGGTTCCAGGTTCCCGGCTTCGGATCGGCGCGCACCGGCCCGTTGCGGCTCACTTGGGGAGTGAATCATCGGACGGAAGATCTTCCTCTCTGTCTCTCCTCCTCTGTGTATATCTGGCTGTAATAAAATGAATAAATCTTTAAAAAAAAATTTGGCTAATGACAGTAATACAAAAACCTAAAGAGCTTTGCATTGTTTTCTAGAAATACTGATGTGATGAAGCAATTAGTTGGCTTTAACACCTTTGAATAGAGGCTAAGTTAAAGGTTTGTACTTCTGGGGCCTGCATTGTAGTGTAAGTGCTGCCTTTCTTGCTAGCCAGTTCATGTCCCGGCTTTTCCACTAGTGATCCTGCTAGTGGCCAGGGAAACACAGCTGAAGATGGCACAGCTGTTTGAGCTCCTGCCACTCATCTGGGAGACCTGGATGGTGCCCCTGGTTACTGCAGCCATATAGGGATTGATTCTGTAGATGGTACATCAATCTCTCCTCTCTCTGCCCCTTTCTCTCTGTAACTGTTTCAAATAAATATTTCAAAAAGAAAAAGTTTTTTTTGGTTGTATCTATGAATGGTTTTGTCTTTGATCTCACAATGATGATCTCCTTATAATAACTGAAAGTATTCAGCCAGCATCTTGTAGGACTTAGTACTTTTCTGCCTTTGTGAAAACTGTTAATAATCACTCTATCATGAAAAAGGAATTACAGAATACTCCTTTTGCTGCCCAAACTCCTAGTAAGTAACCTGGTATGATGTGTTTATTGTTAAATATTACACCGGGATGAATTTTTAAAGTTTTATCTTTACAGTAATTAATGTAGTAATCAGTTACAAGCTGAGAGCTCTGGTGGATTGTTTGCTGAGGAAAAGGGTCCAGTTGTATTATATGGATTTTGTAACCTGGTTGGCTGTAAGCAAAAATAGAAATTCTTCATGACATGATTGCAGAGAAAAGAACTATGAGGATTTATCGTAAATATTCCCCTAAAAGAGAAATCTAAGGAAACTGAGGCCTATAGAGGCTGTCACTGAGAGCTCACAGTGGCAGAGGTCGACTAGGTCTCTGTAGATCTCCTGAACTGGATTCTCCTCATTGATAAACCTCATATGCAAACATAATAACTAAAATACAAAGGTACTCCATAAAGCACATGCATTAAAAAAAAAAAAAAAGGCAAGGCAGGCAGTGCTTTGGCTCAACAGGCACTGGCATCCCATATGGCACTGGTTGCCCATATGGGTCTGGTTCATGTCCTGGTTGTTTCACCTCACATCCAACTCTCTGCTTGTGGCCTGAGAAAGTGGTGGAAGTTGCCCCAAAGCCTTGGGACCCTGAACGCATGTGGGAGACCTGGAAGAAGCTCCTGGCTTTGAATTGGCTCAGCTCTGGCCGTGGCAGCCATTTGGGGAGTGAAGCAATGGATAGAAGATCCTTCTGTCTCCTTCTGTCGTAAATCTGCCTGATGTGAAATACATTTTTTGTTGTTGTTTTGTTTTTAAAGCATATGGAAAATGGAATTCAAAGATTAATTTTTTTGCAAAATATTTTTGATATCTGGATTCTTTCCGTTAGCATTTCTACAAACTTTTTGAAGTACCCTCATATCTTTTATTCTGTTTTAAATCTGAAAATTGCAAGTGTGGCTAACTTTGCATGATTGTAATTTTTTTTTTTAAAGATTTATTCATTTTTATTACAGCCAGATATACACAGAGGAGGAGAGACAGAGAGGAAGATCTTCCGTCCGATGATTCACTCCCCAAGTGAGCTGCAACGGGCCGGTGCGCGCCGATCCGAAGCCGGGAACCTGGAACCTCTTCTGGGTCTCCCACGCGGGTGCAGTGTCCCAATGCATTGGGTTGTCCTCGACTGCTTTCCCAGGCCACAAGCGGGGAGCTGGATGGGAAGTGGAGCTTCCGGGATTAGAACCGGCGCCCATATGGGATCCCGGGGCTTTCAAGGCGAGGACTTTAGCCGCTAGGCCACGTCGCCGGGCCCCATGATTGTAATTTTTAAGTTGTCTTTAGAATTATGGAAAAGAGTTTTAAAAAAGATTTTATTTATTTTTATTTGAAAGTCAGATATATAGAGGAGAGACAGGACGATCTTCTGTTCAATAATTCACTCCCCAAGTGACCACAACGGCTGGCACTGTGCCAGTCCGAAGCCAGGACCCAGGAGTTTCTTCCTGGTCTCCCACGCAGGTTCAGGGTCCCAAGAATTTGGGCCGTCCTCGACTGCTTTCCCAGGCCACGAGCAGGGAGCTGGATGGGAAGCAGGGATGCCAGGATTAGCACTGGTGCCCATATGGGATCCCGGTGTGTAAGGCGAGGACTTTATCTACTAGGCTACCTTCCCGGGCCCAAGATTGTTTCTTTTATGAACATGTTTTTTTAAAAAAATGTGATTTTTAATTTTTGTTTTAGAAAATGTGAAAATAAAAAATAGAATTACATGTTAATGTATAATATATATATATCTATAGAAATAATTAAAAATATTTGCAAAAACACAAACTGTAGTGCAGGTAATGTTTTTGTGTGCTTTTTTCTCTCCAAAGATTATTTACTTTCTCATTTAGCAATTTTATGTTGAAATATTCTAATTTCTTACTGATTTTTTTTGTTTTTTTGCTTTCCCCCCTGTAGATCTTGAGCCAGATGATTGTGCATCCATTTACATCTTCAATGTAGATCCACCTCCATCTACTTTAAATTCACCACTTTGCTTACCACATCATGGATTACCGTCTCACTCTTCTGTTTTGTCATCATCGTTTCAGCTCCAAAGTCACAAAAACTATGAGGAAACTTGTAATATTTCTGAATCTAAATATAGCCCATTAGGTGGTCCCAAGCCTTTCGAGTGCCCAAGTATTCAAATTACATCTATTTCCCCTAACTGTCATCAAGAAACAAATCCACATGAAGATGACTTACATATAAATGACCCCGAAAGGGAATATTTGGAAAGGCCTTCTAGAGATCATCTCTATCTTCCTCTTGAGCCATCCTACCGAGAATCTTCCCTTAGTCCTAGTCCTGCCAGCAGTATCTCTTCTAGGAGCTGGTTCTCAGATGCATCCTCTTGTGAATCTCTTTCACACATTTATGATGACGTGGACTCAGAGTTGAATGAAGCTGCTGCCCGATTTACTCTTGGATCCCCTTTGACTTCTCCAGGAGCCTGCCCTGGAGAAGAGTCCTGGAATCAACAGTATGGACTCGGAAACTCCTTGTCACCCAGGCAGTCTCCTTGCCACTCTCCTAGATCCAGTGTCACTGATGAGAATTGGCTGAGCCCCAGGCCAGCCTCAGGACCCTCCTCCAGACCCACTTCCCCCTGTGGGAAGCGGAGGCACTCCAGTGCTGAAGTTTGTTATGCTGGTTCCCTTTCACCTCAGCACTCACCTGTTCCTTCTCCTGGCCACTCCCCCAGGGGAAGTGTAACAGAAGACACCTGGCTTAATGTACACAGTGGATCAGGCCTTGGTGCAGCACTTTTTCCATTTCAGTACTATGTAGAGACTGATATCCCTCTGAAAACAAGGAAAACTTCGGAAGATCAAGCTGCTGTACTCCCAGGAACATTAGAGCTCTGTGCAGACGATCAGGGGAATTCATCACCATCACGGGAGACCACCCTAGAGGATGGCCTTGGATCTCAGTATCATTTAAAGAAAGATTCATCTGGTGACCAATTTCTTTCAGTTCCCTCACACTTTACTTGGAGCAAACCAAAGCCTGGCCATACCCCTATATTTCGGTGAGTTTTAGAAATGTCTGCTTGTCATTTTTCATGATTATGAATCATTGGTAGCCTGATAATTTCACCTCTTTTTTTTTTGAATGTCTGCTGAACAAAAAGCTTATTTGTGTTTTTCTTTGAGTCTTCAAAGTGTATTTAGGGGGGGCTAACACTGATTATAGGTAAAGATAATGAGTTGTAGATGAAAAGTAAATTTAAAATGTCCTAGAAGGAATTTTCTTGCCTAGAAAATTTTACTATAAAAGGTGAGTTAGAGTATTAATGTACAGATAAAACCAATTGAGATAGGCTTATTATTCTTTTGAAGACATTTATTCAAAAGGCAGAGTGGGCATGTTGGTGGTGGTGAACAAATATCTTTGATCTGCTGGCTTACTCCCCATATGCCCACAGCAGCCAGGGCTAGGCTAGGCTAGTCCATATGCAGAAGTCAGGAGCTCCATCTGGTTCTCCAACATAGATGACAGAAATCCAAGTACTTGGGCCATGATGTGCTGCTTTCCCAGCCATATTAGCTGGAAGCTGCATTAGAAGTGGAGCAGAGAAGAAGTGCTGGAATTAAAAGCAGGTTAACTCACTGTCCCACAGCGTTGGCTTTTACAACTTTTAAAGAAGTCAAAATATGGGCCCGGCGGCGTGGCCTAGCGGCTAAAAGTCCTCGCCTTGAAAGCCCCGGGATTCCATTTGGGCGCCGGTTCTAATCCCGGCTGCTCCACTTCCCATCCAGCTCCCTGCTTGTGGCCTGGGAAAGCAGTCGAGGACGGCCCAATGCATTGGGACCCTGCACCCACGTGGGAGACCCGGAAGAGGTTCCAGGTTCCCAGCTTCGGATCGGCGCGCACTGGCCCGTTGCGGCTCACTTGGGGAGTGAATCATCGGACGGAAGATCTTCCTCTCTGTCTCTCCTCCTCTGTGTATATCTGGTTGTAATAAAAAAAAAGATGAATAAATCTTTAAAAAAAAAAAAAGAAGTCAAAATATGACTAAAATTTTGCATTTCTTGTTTGTGGTATTTTTCCCATAATTTAAAAAAATTTCTTTAAAGATTTATTTTTATTGAAAGGCAAATTTTTGCAGAGAGGAAGACAAATCTTCCATGCTGTGGTTTACTCCACAAATGGCTGCATTGCCAGAGCTGAGCTGATCCAAATCTGAGAGTAAGGAGCTTCTTCTGGGTCTCCCAGGTGAGTACAGGCACCCAAGGACTTGTGCCATCCTCCACTGCTTTCCCAGGTGCATAAGCAGAGTTTGATGGAAAGTGGAGCAGCTGGGACACAAACTAGTGTTCATATGGGAATCTGGCGCTTGCAGGTAGAGAATTGGCCTGTTGACTCACCATGCTGGTCCCAAATCTTTATACTTGTTTAATTAAAGAAGATGTATTTATTTTTAATTGAAATAGTTATGGAGAAAAAAGGAGAGATATAGAGATACTTTTCCATCTGCTGGTGGCCACGACTGCCAGAGTTGGGCCAGTCTGAAGCCAGGAGCCAAGAGCTTCTTCCAGGCCTCCCATGTTGGTGTAAGGGCTCCAGGTCTTGGGCCATCTTCCTCTGCTTTTCCAGGTCATTAACAGGAACCTGAATTACAAGTGGAGCAGCTGGACTTAAACTGTTACCTATATGAGATGGTAAATCCACATGTAGAGACTTAGCTTGTTGGGCCACTGCACTAGCTCCAATAATTTGATTTTTATCACTTTATAAATTAATAGCTTTTTTATTGTAGAGGAATTATTAACTTTTATGTATTCAAATTTGTCCTCCTTTATGGTTTTTGGATCTGGTATTTTTGGAAGTCTTATTGGTCTTTAAAATTATTAAAAGGAATAATACAAAATTTTAACTGCTTTTTAAAAAGTTATTTATTTGGAAAGCAGAATGACAGAGAGAAACAGAGATCTTTTATTCACTCAATGCTCCACTCCCCAAACGGCTGCAATGACCAGGGCTGGGCCAACCTGAAGCTAAAAGCCCAGAGCTGCTTCTATATCTACCACAGGTCCCTAAGCACTTGGGCCATCTTCTACTGCTCTCCCAAGTGCATAAGCAGCGAGCTGGATTAGAAGTAGAGCAACTGGAACTCAAATCCACAAGTATGTGGGATATCAGTCTTGCAGATGGTAACTAAAAAAGTTGGGCCCTCTAATTCAACTTTTAGTGACAATATATATGTACATGAATATTTAGACCTCAGGCCTGGCGCAATAGCGTTGTGGTTAAAGTCCTCCCTTTGCACGCCCAGGATCCCATATGGGCGGCGGTTCTAATTCCGGCAGCCCCACTTCCCATCCAGCTCCCTGCTTGTGGCCTGGGAAAGCAGGAGAGGACGGCCCAAAGCCTTGGGACCCTGCACCCGCGTGGGAGATCCGGAAGAGCTCCTGGCTTTGGATCGATGCAGCACCGGCCATTGCAGTTACTTGGGGAGTGAACCATCGGATGGAAGATCTTTCTCTCTGTTTTTTCTTCTCTCTGTATATACGTATTTCCAATAAAAATAAATAAATCTTTTAAAAAAATATGTACCTGAATATTTAGACCTTAAAACTGTTTAAAATATCTTCCTAAGCTAAAGAAACTCAAGTGTTAGGAAGATGCTACAGTGATGCATTTCCTTGTAGTTTTCCATCAAACATGTCTTCAAAATAACTTTAACCTCAAATTGCAAATGTCCCTAAATATAGGTAGTTTTCAAAAAGGCTTAGAAAAGGTCATTTGGCAAGAAGTGGGAAAGCAATCTATATGATAGACTAAAAGAGACCATAACAGGAAAGAGAGGCAAGATACATCAGGTCAAGAGACGTATATGTTTAGACATTTGGAAAGACACTGATATAAGCACACAGAAATACATATCTGCCTTAAGAGACCAAGTTATTATTGTTCGATTGTTTTTATAATTACATACACATAGTTGAGAAACAATTACAGTTTTACAAATTGATGGAATTTATTTTAAAAACAGGAGAAATCAAAATGTCAATAAATATATTTTATATTTTCAGATTAAATAATTAGTTATTAAGTACCCATTTGCAACCAGTGTTTTGTATACTGAGTGAAATTTCATCCTGGAATATTTCATTTCAAATATCACAGAAAGAAATGTTGGTGTTGGCAAAAAGTGATTTGAGTCACTGCTTAGCAGTCATAGCCTGGTGAAATGCATGTCTGTGTTTTGTTTATAGCACATCCTCATTACCTCCACTAGACTGGCCTTTACCAACTCATTTTGGACAATGTGAGCTGAAAATAGAAGTGCAACCCAAAACCCATCATCGAGCCCATTATGAAACGGAAGGTAGTCGAGGGGCAGTAAAAGCATCTACTGGGGGACATCCTGTTGTAAAGGTATGAGACTTTTGGGGCTTGCTTTGCAGCTAATTGTTAGTTGTTAGATGATTTTGTCAAGTTAGCTATTACAGAAGCCAAAGAGAAAATTCAAACTAGGGAGCCCTGTTTTTTTGGGTACACTTTAATTTACTTGTTTATTTATTTTTAAGGTTTGTGTATTTTACTTTGAAAGTCAGAATTACTAAGAGAGAAAGAGGAATCTTCACCGTTGATTGATTCCCAAATGACTGCTATGGCCAGAGCTGGACCAGTTTGAAGCTGGGAACCAAAAGTTTATTGCAAGTTTACCATGTGGGTGCAGGGGCCCCAGGATTTGGGCCATCCTCCGCTGCTTTCCCATGGCTGTTAGTAAGCAGCTGGATCAGAAGTGGAGCAGGAGCCAGGATGATGGTATAACAGGCTAATCCTGTAAGTGTCAACATTCCTTATGGATGCCAAATTGTGTCCTGGCTGCACTACTTCCACTCCAGCTCCCAACTGGAGAATGACTCAAGTCCTGGAGCCCCTACACCCTTGTGAAAGACCAGAGGAAGCTCCTGGCTCCTGGCTTTAGATTGGCTCAGCTCCAACCATTATAGCTATTTGGGGTTTGAACCAGGGGGTTGAAGCGTTTTTTGTAAAAATTATCTTTCAAATAAAATAAATAAATCTTAAAAAAATATGAATGAAGTGGAGCAGCCAGTCATGAACCAGTGCACACCTGGGATGCTGGTGTAATAGGTGTAGGGTTAGCATACTATGCCACCATGCTGGCCTCAGGGCTACATATTTTTCAGTGATTGCTCTCCCTACTCTTAGTGAGGCTAGAAGATATTCCTGATTTAACTGCAGCTGCGGAATCTAGAATAAAGAAGATTGATACCATAATCAAATGGTTATTTTTTTATTTTTAAAAAGAATGAATTTAGTATGTTTATAAATGTAATATGTATTCGTTTAAATTATAATACAGAAAGTAGGAAAATAAACCAGTCAGATTCCCTCAGAAGTAAGCACTGCTGAGATTTGATTAATAATTCAGATTTAAGTGAAAAACTACTTGGAAGGCTAGAAAAATGAATGAACTTTTAAAGAATAGGATTGTATTTTAATAAGTAAAATATTTGAATTTATTACAAGAAAATAAGGTGAAATTTTATATGAAATATAACACTTGAATAGTAACTTTAAATTAATTTGAATGAAAAATAACATTAAAGGAGAAGCTAAAATAAAACTAAGAACTGCTGAATCTTAGGTACTTTTTTTTTTCTTTTTAAAAATTTTTATTGGAACGACAGATTAATGGAAGACAGAGAGATCTTCCACCTGCTGGTTCACTCCCCAGATGGTCACAACTACAGGAGCTGAACTGATCCAAAGCCAGGAGCCAACAGCTTCTTCTGGCTCTCCCACGCAAATGCAAAGTCCCAAGGCCCTGGCCCATTCCCCACTGCTTTCCCAGGCCACAGCAGGGAGCTGGATGGGAAGTGAAGCATCTGGGACACAAACCAGCACCCATTTGGGATGCTGGTGCTTGCAGGCAGAGCATTAACCCATTGAACCATCATGCTGGCCCCTTATATACTGTTTACCAAATCCTGAAAGATCTTTCTGTGATCATAAAAAGACATTAGATCAGTGCTTGAAAGATTAAACTCTTTGTTTCAGATTTAGATTTAAATTAACTCCCTGCTCCAAAAAGTAACATAATTGTCGCTGTTCAGCTTACTCCTTCTTTACTATCTCCTGAAGTGTCTTTTTCTTTTATTTTTTTAATATTGGTTCATTTGAAAAGCAGAGTTGCAGAAAGAGGGAAAGAAAGAGACATCTTTCATCCTCTGTTTTACTCCCCAAATGGTGCAGCAGCTAGGATTCGTTAAGGTGGAACTCAGGAGGCTACAACTCCTTTGGGGTCTCCCTCATGGGAGGCAAGGGTCCAGGTATTTGGGGAGTCTTTTGCTGCTTTTATAGATACATTAGCAGGGAGCTGGATCAGAAGCAGAGTACCCTGGAATAAAGCTCCTGTCAGTTGTGAGGTTTAGGTAGCAATTTAACCCACTGCAGCAGTGTCGGCCCCTTGAATTTCCTTGCATATGTTACTTTTCCATTCAGATCTGTCTGCCACTGCCCAGCTGGTTAGCCTTTCCTCTGTATCTTGACAGTTTCAATTCTTCTGAGGTCTTTTATGCTTTATTTCGTTGTTTTAAATTTTGTTTTTTGTTTAAGGACAGCTTTGAGTTATGCATTCTGTATGTTTTGGAAAAAATGTGGAGTATCTGTTGTCTTTGTGTACTCAAACAACGAATTGCTATATAATCTTTTCATTTGAGTGAAAGAGAACATGCACATACCTACACTCCCAGGAGTGGGCCAAGCCAAAGCTGGGAGTCTGGAATCATCCTGGTCTCCCACTTGGATCCAGCCAATTTAGGCCTGCTTCGGCTACTACCTAGGACACATTATTAGGGAGATGAACTGAGAGCAGAGTAGCCAGAATTTTAACAAATGCTTCCATGTGGGATGATGGAGTTGCAGGCAGCAAATTAATTCACTATGCTATAGTTTCTTTTTATTTATTTATTTATTTATTTATTTATTTAAAGATTTTTTTTTAATTATTATTATCGGAAAGCCGGATATACAGAGAGGAGGAGAGACAGAGAGGAAGATCTTCCATCTGATGTTTCACTCCCCAAGTGAGCCACAACGGGCCGGTACGCGCCGATCCGATGCCGGGAACCTGGAACCTCTTCCAGGTCTCCCACACGGGTGCAGGGCCCCAAAGCTTTGGGCCGTCCTCTCCTGCTTTCCCAGGCCACAAGCAGGGAGCTGGATGGGAAGTGGAGCTGCCGGGATTAGAACAGGCGCCCATATGGGATCCCGGGGCGTTGAAGGCGAGGACTTTAGCTGCTAGGCCACGCCGCTGGGCCCGCTATAGTTTCTTTTAATCAGTTTTTTTCTTTAACCTCTGAGATCCCCCTGACTTTTAATGTTACAGCAATGAATTCAAATAGGTCTAGGAATGAAGGAAGATGAAAAAGACAACTACTGGTTTGGTTTTATTTTTAGTGCAGGATGTGTTATGTGAGTTGAGAGTTGAAGAATACAAGAGCCACCAGGTGAAGGAAGACAATAAAGGAAGCTCAAGCTAGTGGTTGCCACCAGCTGCCTGGGTTTGATAAACTCAGAATTGGGGTCTGGGAGAGACTCAGAACTAGGAATGAGCTGAGAAGAATGGAGTCTGGATCTAGTTCATTTTCTATAGCAGAAAGATGATCTTTGTCTAAAGAAACTCTCCAAACAACCAAGTTTTAATAAAATCAAAAAGGGGACCAAGAGCTGAGGCAGGGGGATATCCTCATAACATAACTGTGATTGAGAGGTTTCCAGTCCAAGATAACCTGTGTTCACTCAGTAATTATGTTTATAAATGGATGTGATCTTATCGTGTTAAAGATTACTTTAGGATACCCACCCCCCCCAGGTGCTCAAAGTCTTGAGGAAAGGGGTTCCTGAGCCTGAGTGTTCAGGGAGACGGGACCCAGGATCCATGGGTCCTTGTCGTTGTTTTTGTTGTTGTTGTTGTTTGTTTGGTTTCTGCATTCCCATGCTTGCGCGTACTTTACATGCTGGGGAAGTGCTCAGAGCTGCTGTGCAGTTTTTCTTTTAAAGATTTATTTATTTTTATTACAAAGTCAGATATACAGAGAGGAGAGACAGAGAGGAAGATCTTCCATCCGATGATTCACTCCCTAAGTGAATGCCACGGCTAGTGCTGCGCAGATCCGAAACCAGGAACCAGGAACCAGGAACCTCTTCCGGGTCTCCCTCGTGGGTGCAGGGTCCCAAATCTTTGGGCCGTCCTCGACTGCTTTCCCAGGCCACAAGCAGGGAGCTGGATGGGAAGTGGAGCTGCTGGGATTAGAACTGGCGCCCATATGCAATCCCGGGGCGCTCAAGGCGAGGACTTTTAGCCGCTAGGCGTGCCGGGCCCTTGCTGTGCAGTTCTTGACTTGATGTACTGATGCCTGTAATGATTTCCTCTTGGGTGGCAGTCTTGCCCAGACACCTCAGGTCTCTTGACACCTTCACATTGTATTTGTACCTTCTCCTCCCCCAACAAACATGCACCTTGAACAGTTTTGTAATTAATTGTGTCTGTTTCATACTTATGTGTTAGTTTTTTTTACTGTTCTGGATCAAAGTTCCTTTTTTTAAAAAAAAATTAACTTTATTTTTGATGTTGTTTATATAGTTGACAAGGATGCATACCCATGAAAAGCACTGATTAGGGTGAGGAGGGTCAAGGTGTGGGGAAAGATGAGTGGGGCAAATGCTTCCAGTTTTCCTTTTGTTTTCTCCTATATGGGAGGTTGGGGGTGGATCCACGTTCTGATCGCACGAGTATTGAGTGTGAGAATTTTTGTTTTCCAGATCTGTTGCTTGTATGTTTAGTTTCTTGATTATATTTTTTTTCCTAATTTTGTTGTTGTTAAATTGAAAGGTGGGGAGAGAGAGAAAGAGAAAGAGAAAGAAAAGAGCTCTATCCAAATTCCTGGGCCAGGCGAAAGCTGAAAGACAGGAACTCAGCCCAGATCTCCCACATCAGTAGCAAAGACTAAACCTCTTGTCATCATCTACTGTGTCCCACAGTCTGCATTAGCAGGAAGCTGGAGTAGAGAACTGGAGCCAGAATTTGACCCAGGTACTTCATTATCAGATGTAGGCATCTTAATCAGTGTCTTAATTGCTAGGCAAAATATCTGCTCCCAGGTAATTACTTTCAAATGATCAGTCTTCTTCTACTTCTTCTTTTTTTTTTTTTTTTTTGTTAAGGTTTATTTATTTTTACTAGAAAGTCAGATATACAGAGAGAAGACGAGACAGAAAGATCTTCTGTCCACTGATCTACTCTTCCAGTGGCTCAGTGGCTGGAGCTGAGCTGATCCGAACCCAGGAACCAGGAGCTTCTTCCAGGTCTCCCACATGGGTGCAGGGTCCCAAGGCTTTGGGCCGTCCTTTACCACTTTCTCAGACCGCAAGCAGGGAGCTGGATGGGAAGTGGAGGAGCTGGGACTCAAACCAGTGCCTATATGGGATCCCAGCATGTGCAAGGCAAGGACTTTAGCCACTAGGCTACTGCGCGTGGCCCCAGTTTTCTCTTCTGTTGGTGATGCTTTATATCCTTTTCAAGACCTTTGCTTATACCAAGGTTATGAAGACAAGCACTTGTGTTTTATTCTGGAATTGTTTTCTTGTAAAGATTTACTTATTTTTATTGAAAGGGTATATTAGAATTACGGAGAAGGGAGACAGAAAAATATACGATCTACTGGTTTACTTCCCATGTGTCCTCAATGGCTGGAGCTGAGCCGATCTGAAGCCAGGATCCAGGAGCTTCTCCGGGTCTCCCGCATGGGTGCAGAGTCCTAAGACTTTGGTCTGCTTTCCTCAGACCATAAGCATGGAGTTGGAAGGGAAGTGGGGCAGCCAGGACACAAACCAGCACTCATATGGGATCCCAGTGTGCAAGGTGAGGATTTAGCTATTGAGCCGCTGCTGTGGGCCCCGGAATCTTTATTGTTTAACTTGTTTTAATTTTTTTTTACATTCCTTTTTCATTATTTTTAATGATGTTTACATAGCTGAGAAGGAGAGACACCCACATGGATCACTGATTGGGTGGAAAGGGAATGAGGAATGGGGAAAGTCGATGAGACAATGGTTTCCAAATTTTTACTTTTTGTATTTAGCTGTATGATCCTATGTCTGTGACTTGCTTTTATTACTTGTTCTGTGTCATTGGTCCCCTAGGTCTATCACTGTAGACTAAATCACTATATCATCTATTTTTAAAAGTCATTATATTTTCCCAGCATAATAGCTTTATAAAATAAGTAGTAATTTAGGTAAATTTTATCCTTTTTTTTAAGATTTATTTATTTTTATTGTAATGTCAGATTTACAGAGAGAGAGAGAGACAGACAGAGATCTTCTGCTGGGTCACTCCCCATATGGCCATGAACAGAACTAAGCAGATCAGAGGTCAGGAGCCAGGAACCTCCCTCCCCTGGGTCTCTCACACGAGTGCAGGGTCCTAAGGCCCCGGACCATCCAGCATCGCTCTTCCAGGCCACAGGCAAGAAGCTGAATGGTCAGTGAAGCAGCCAGGACCTGAACCAGCACCCTTATGGGATCCCAGTATGTACAGGAGGAAGATTGGTTCAGTTTGCTAAATCCTCCCTTTGCAAGTGACAGGATTCCTTATGGGTGCCGTTTTTTGTCCTGGCTGCTCCACATCCCATTCAACATCCTACTTGTGGCCTAGGAAAGAAATAGAGGATGACACAAGTCCTGAGGACCCTTTACCCATGTGAAAGACCTGGAAAAGACTCCTGGCTTCGAATGGGCTCATCTCTGGCTCTTGCAGGCCCTTGGGGAGTGAATCAGTGGATGAAAGATTTCTTTCTGCCTCCTCTTTCGTTTGCAAAATTTGCTTTCCCAGTAAAAAGAAGTAATAAATCTTTATGAAAAATGACTGTTTTGATATCAAGGTTCTTTATTTTTTGTATGAATTTTAGAGTGAGTTCATAAATCTCAATACCAAAATAAAATTAGCAAAACAAATAAATGAAAATGGTTTTTATTTTGATTTTGATTAGCATTATCTCAAAACTGCAGGTCAGTTTGAGAAGGTTTGTCTGTTAACAGTACTGATTTTCCAGTCCATGATTTTGTTGGCCCTTTTATTTATTTTGGTGGCAAATTTTTTTGTAAGGATTTATTTATTTTTCTTGGAGAGACAGATATACAGAGAGAAGGAGAAACAGAGAAAGATCTTTCATCCGTCCAATGATTCACTCCCCAAGTGGCCACAATGGCCAGAGCTGAGCTGATCCAAAGCCAGAAGCCAGGAGCTTCCTCCAGGTCTCCCTCGCGGGTGCAGGGTCCCAAGGCTTTGGGCCGTCCTCGACTGCTTTCCCAGGCCACAAGCAGGGAGCTGGATGGGAAGTGGAGCTGCTGGGACATGAATTGGCACCCAAATGCAATCTCGGTGCATGCAAGGCGAGAACTTTGGCCACAAGGCCACCACAGATGGCCCTGTGGGTTTTTTTTTTTTTTTTTTTTTTTTTTTTTATCTTATTTGTCTGACAGAGAAACATGCAGAGCTCTCATCTGTTAGTCCCATAATTATCAAATGCTCGCATCAGCTGGAACTGGGCCATGCCAAACCCTGGAGCTGGGCACTCATTTGAAGTGCTGCCTAGGCCCTCCTACTTCAGCTGTCAATTGCTGCCTCCCAGGAAGCTGAAACTGGCAGCCAAGCTTGGACTTGAATCTAGACATTCCTGGGTGGGATGCAGGCATGTTAAGCAGCCTCTTAGCCACTGTGCTAAATGCCTGCCTATATTTTGTTGTTTTTAAAATGTTTCTCAACAGTGTTTTAAAGTTTCCAGTGTAGAAATTTTAACATTTGCCATTTGCAGATATTTGATTTCTTTGTTATTGTAAATAGTGTTTTTAGTTTCGTTTTGAAGTATATAGAAATATGACTTTTAAAAAATATTGATATTTAGCTTTTTCAGTGTTTCGGGGTTATTTTTTGTTGGATGTTTTATTTTTTGTTTGTTTGTTTGTTTTTAGCTTCTTCAGTGTTTTTAAAATGTTTACTCAAGGGTCTGGCATGGTATTCTAGTGTCTGAATCCTCATCTTGTACCCGCCAGGATCCCAAATGGGTGTCAGTTTATATCCAGTCTGCTCCACTTCTAATCCAGCTCCCTGCTTGTGGCCTGGGAAAGCAGTGGAGGATGCCCCAGAGCCTTGGGACCCTGCACCTGCATGCGAGGCCTGGAGGAGGTTCCTGGCTTTGGATCAGCTCAGCTCTGACTGTTGTGGCCATCTGGGGAGTGAACCATTGGATGGAAGATCTCTGCCTCTCCTCTCCATAAATCTGACTTTCAAATAGTAAATAAATCTTTAAAAAATTTAGTCAAATGTATTTTAATTGATGTGTTTTACTTCTTTCTTTTTAATCTTTTTTTTTCAAGATTTTTATTATTTGTTTTACAAAGTCAGATGTACAGAGAGGAGGAGAGACAGAGAAGAAGATCATCCGTCCGATGAGTCACTCCCCAAGTGACCGCAACGGCCGGTGCTGTGCCGATCCCGAGCCAGGAGCCAGGAACCTCCTCCAGGTCTCCCACGCAGGTGCAGTGTCCCAAAGCTTTGGGCCGTTCTCGACTGCTTTCCTAGGCCACAGGCAGGGAGCTGGATGGGAAGTGGAGCTGATGGCATTAGATCTGGTGCCCATATGGTATCCTGGCACGTTCAAGGCGAGGACCTTACCCATTAGGCCACGCTGCCAGGCCCTCCTTTTTAATCTTAAGAGGTTAATATTACTTTTGGTTATTTAAGAGCCCAGCTGTTTTGCTTTCCAAATACTTGCAGTAGTTTTGACTGGGTGAGACCAGAACAAGTAACCTCAAACTCCAGCGAAGTCTGCTGTGTTGAGCTGTCTCCTTCAGCCTCCCAGTATGCATTTGCAGGAAACCTGAGAAGAAGCTCTAGCAGCCAGGCCTGAAGTCAGGCATCCCTAGTGGTGGCTTTGTCTGCTGTGCTACAATAACTTCCCTTTTGAAATCTTCATGCAGTTTTTCCTTTTTCTTGCTTGCTTTATTGACTTTGACCTCTATTACACTGTAGATGGAACTGGTAATAGAGGACAATCTACATCTTTTTCACAAACTCGGGGTAAAACATTCATAATTGTCTCATTAAGTAATTTGTTAGCCGTAGACTTTTTAATGGAGGTTTGTTTATTTGATGTTTTTAATAAATGTTTTTAATTGAAAGGCATGATCATGGACTGAGGGAAACAAGAAAGAAAAAGAGAATGAGAGTAACACTGAGAGAGGATACATGCTACAGGTTTATTCTCCAAATTGTTGCAAATCCTCAGCACTAGACTAGGCTCTCCATCCAGCATCTTCATCCAGGTCTCCCACATGGATGCCAGGGACTCAGGAATTTGAGCCATCATTTGTGACTTACCAGGCTCGTTATTCGGGAGGTGAATAGTAAGAGAAACAGCTGGGACCTGAACTGGCACTGAACAAGGGATGTGGGTGTCACAAATGGTGGCTTAACTTGATGGATATAATGCAAGCTTTTTGCTTAAAAATTAATTTTTTAAAGATTTAATTTTATTTCAAATGCAAATTTACAGAGACCAAGATATCTTCCATCCATTGATTAATTTCCCCAAATGGCCGCAACCACCAGAGCAGGACCAGTCTGAGCCAAGAACCTAGAGCTTATTCCAGGTCTTCCCTGTGGCTGCAGGGACCTAAGGACTTAGGCCAATTTCTGCTGCTTTTTCCCAGGCATATTAGCAAGGAGATGGATAGGAAGTGAAGCAACTGGGACTCAAACATGGTACCCATAAGTGAAGGTGGTACTTCAGGCAAAGGTTTAAGATACTATGCCATGATGCCAACTGCTAAAAATTAATTGGAAAGTACATAGAAAAAGAGTGCTCTCATATGCTGATTTTCTCCCTGTATGTCCACAGTGACTGAGACTGAATTAGGGCTGGAGCTGAAAGCTAGGAGCTCGGAAATAAATTTTAAAAACCCTTGAGTCACCATCTGCTGCTTTCCAGAGTCTGAATGGACAGGAAATTGGAATTGGGAAGCAGACCTGGGACTCAAATCCAGGTACTCTTACATGGGATATTGGCAGCTTAGCTGATATCTTGAAACGCTAGGTCAAACATCTGTTCTGAGGTATTTTGTTTTGGTCTTTGTTTTTATTTTAATACTTAATTTTTTGAAAGAGTTACAGAGAGAGGGAGGGTAAGAGAGAAAAATCAGTCTTCCATCCACTGGTTCACTTCTCAGGCTGAGCCAGGCTGAAGCCAGGAACCGAGAAGTTTCTTTCAGGTCTCCCGCATGGGTGCAGGGGCCCAGACGCTTAGTCTGACCCCAAACACTTTCCCAGGTGCATTGGCAGAGAGCTGGATCACAAGTTAAGCACCTGGGACTCAAAACTGGTGCTTTTATGGGATGCTGGTACTGTAGGCAGTGGCTTTACCTGTTGCGCCAAGGACAGGCCCTTGACCTGAGTAGTTTTTAATTGGTTAGTGTATTAGTGATAATCTTGAAGGTGCTGGGAATCCAGAGATAAACAAAACAAAGCTTTTGTCCTCCTGGGTATTTTTTAATTTAATTTTTAATTTCATTTTTCATATTGTTTACATAGTTAAGAGGGATGTAATGCCTGTGTATACTTCCAGTTAGGGTGGGGAGAGCTGAGGTATGGAGGAAGGTGAGTGGGACAGATGTTTCAATTATTTTTTTCCCCCTCTTGTGTCGGCTCAGGAGTGGGGACACTCTGGCTTTTAAACCACATCAATACCTGGGGGTGGGGTCAGTTATCTAAGATGCCATAGAGACTGTGATATGGGAAAGAATGTTTTGAAAGTGTTAATTAGATGGTTTTTGATAGTTCTTAGATGTTGTCAACTTCATTGTACCAGGGTTGAGAACATCTTTCCAAGGTCTGTTGGCTGACAAAGTCTACCTTAGTATATCCACAGACCCAGACTCTTGCTGCAAAACTGGGCCAGGAGAGTTGTCCAACCTGTTCTGCTTTCCATCTTCTGATAACATACTCTGCATCCTATACTGGTGTAGATGAGCTGGCTGTCATGTCCCCTGTGTGCCTCTGGGAATGCTGTCCACTGCACAGGCATCAGTGACTGAAGAGGCCGGGTCCCAGTACATGTAATTCAAGGTCAGACAATATGTCTTGTGAATTTCCCTTTCACCAGTGCTTGAGTCTAGTTATCTAGTTGGAGTCTCCTTAGAAACTTTGACTGGGGTGACCTCAGTCTTGACTCTTGTGTGTGCCAGCTAGTGCAGGGTCAGGTTAGTCAGTCAACCTGCATCAGCCAGGGCACATACTGGTGAATGCTGCAGCCTAGCACAGCCCAACCACCACAGGTCCAGTCTTCACGTACACCAATGGGAAATAACCTAGTTGGGAAACCCCAAATAACCCCCACCAGGCACACCCCTAGCCCCAGTTTTTACACATACCACAGCCTAGGCTGTTTTATCCTGCATCCCACCTGGCTCTTGTGCATACTCATGGGTGCTGCAGCTGCCCGCCCTGCCTCCAGACTTGGCCACACCTATGCCAATGGCTGCTGCTGTCTTGTTCAGCCTCACCTTTCCCCAGCTCACAGTAGGAGGTGCAGTCTAGAGGGGAGTGTCCACAGTTCCCCTCCCAGACTTACCCCCAACCCTAGCTCTTGTGCTTGCAGGGGTACTGCGGTCTAGCCTGATATGACTTGTACCTAGTCCTGGCACTTGCCAGTGGGTGTTATGGCCTGGCCCAGCTGGCCCATATTCATTTTGACTCTCATATGTGCCAGTAGGTATAACAGCCTAGTTCAGCATAGCCTGTCCTTAGACCAGCCTTCCCCTCGTCCCAGCTCTCATGCTCACCTGTGAAAGCTGCAACCCAGCAGGGAAGTCCTCAAATTCCCCTACCAGGCCTCCTCCCAGTCCCAGGTCTTGCACATGTCAGCCAGTGCTGCAGCCCAATTTGGCATGGCCTGGCCTGACCCCAGTCTTGGCATTCACTGACAGGTGCTGCAGCCTGGCTCAAAATGCCCTGCTACCATTCTTAGCTCTCACCTGCAGGAGCAGCAGCTTAGCCCAGCCTGGCCAACCCCCAGCCCTGGTCCTCATGTGAGTTGGTGGGTATTTATGACTCAGCCTAGCCTGGCCTGCACACTCTCCTGGCTCTCATTCATGCCAGTGTGTGCTGTGAACTGATCCAGCCTGGCCTGGCCTGGCCTGATCCCAGCCCCAGCTGACAGGCTCACCACAGTGAACTGTGAACTAGCAGGGAAGTTCCCCAAATTCCACCACCAGGCCCACTCACAACCTCAGATATGCATGTGCTAGCGGATATGCATATATCCCAGCCTGACATGGTCCCCCCATGTCCTGGTACTTAGCAGGTACTGTGGTCTAGCCCACCTGACCCTCTCTCCCCATACCTGGCTCACAGGCCAGCCTGGCCTATCCCACACCCTTTTGCCTCTCCCAAAGGCCAGTGGATACTGGGGACTAGCCCATTCTGGCCTGCCCCCAGATCTAGCCCAAATACATTCCAGTGGGTGCTACAGCCTTGCTTACCAATGGGAGCTGGCAGCCTAGCAGGGAAGTCCCCAAAGCTCCTCTGTCAGGCCAATTTCCTTCCCTGGATCTTGTGCATGATGACAGATGCTTTGACCCAGCCTGAATGGAGCGCCACCACTCCCACCACCCCAGAGTCAGCTCTCACTGGCTGGTGCTGTGACATGGCCCAGCCCAGCCTGCCTCTAGGCCTGGCTCTCAAACTCTTTAGGAGGAGCGGTGTCTTAGCAGGGAAGTTCTCCAAGTTTCTCTACTAGGTCCACTCCCAGCCCTGGATTTCATGTGTGCCAGCGGGTACCATTGCCCTGCTTGATGTGATCTGCCCTCAGTTCCAGCTTTTGCGTGTGCCAGCATGTGCTATAACCTAGTCCAGCCCTCCCTCTCTCCTCCCATTCCGAGTTCCTACAAGTGTCAGTGAGTTCTGTGGTCCAGCCTGGCTAAGCTTGTCACCATCCCCAGCACTCCATATAAACTGGCAGGTGCTGCAGTCCCACATAGGTAAGCCCATAAATCTCCTCCTAGATCCAGTTCTCTCATGTTCCAGTGTATGCTGCGTCCCAGCCTGACATGTCCCTACCTCCCGCCGCCGCCTGCTACACTTATGGGTGGGTACTGTGGCGTAACCCAGCCAGGCATACCTCCCCAGCCTCAGTTTCGTGGGCAGCAGGCAATGCTACTTACTTAGCCCAGCCCAGGTCTCTCACTTGGGGAGGTGACTTGACCTAACTGAGACATGCCCTCCAATTTCCTGACCTCAGTTCCCTCATCACCTGTGAGTGCAGTGGCCTGGTCTGTGGAAGCCCTCAGAAGTCACTCCTCCCCAGTCAAACACATCCTCAACAGGCTCCATTCCAACACATTCCCAGACCCCTTTCCCCAGGCAGTCTTCAGTCATTTCCCACGTCCGTACCCCAACACATACTCCAAGCCCCTCTGCACCCTCTCGGCCCCCATCCCCTTGTGTCAGCACCTAGTGTGCCTGGGGGATGGGATGATACATCCCCACCAGGCATCCCCTACTTTCCCCACATACCCTTAAAAAAAAGTGTAATAGGCAACTATGTTGACACACTGGTATAGTTAACAAAGATTTTGTATTCACCAGTCTCAGAATGCCCACCAGCTCTTGGTTACTATCTCCCAGCAGTGTAGCACTTGTAATACTTGTTTACTTGCTTAACCACAAGACAACCTAGGCAGTTGCCTACACTTAGGGACTTTTTTTTTTCTTTTTTCATTTTTTAAAATATTCGTTTATTTGTGGTTTGGTGCAATGGCTTAGTTACTAAATCCTTGCTTTGCATGCTCTAGAATCTCATATGGGTGCCAGTTCATATCTTGGCTGTTCCACTTCCCATTCAGCTCCCTGCTTGTGGTCTGAGAAAGCAGTTGAGGACAGCCCAGGGCCTTGGGACTCTGCACCTATGTGGGAGATCTGGAGGAAGCTTCTGGCTCCTGGCTTTGGATCAGCTCTGGCTGTTGCAACCACTTGAAGAGTAAACCACTGGATGCAAGATCTTTCTGTAAATCTGCCTTTTTCCAGTAAAAATAAATCTGAAAAAGATTTATTTATTTGTATTTGTAGGGCAGATTTATGGAGAGAAGGAGAAACAAAAAGAGATCTTACATCTCCTGGTTCATTCCCCAAATGGCTGCAATGTATTTTCCCCTAAGTAATTTGGCAGAACTGATACTGGAGCTCCTCTTACGGAAGTTACTGTTGTCTGTTTTGTAGTGACCCTCATGCTTTAACCCTTTAGCTTTAGCTAAATTAAGCAGTTGCACAACTTTGCTATGGAAATATCACAGAAACATAACAGATAGGCTGACCTTATTCTACAAACCAGAGGGTGGCCTGAAGGAAAGTGTACTGACAGTACGAGAAAGGTTTTTTTTTTATATTAATTACATTGCAAGGAGAAAGTTTTTAGTGAGTGGTTTTAGCTGTGGTTATGTGTTTATTGCCTACAGCATAGGTTCTCGTCTAAAGGTGGGATGGGATGGTAGTCTAATTATTTGATGTTCCTTTAAAACCCCTCCAATGCAAAGAGTAGTCTCATTCTTATGCTATGACAGATACCAGTGAAACAGATGTTTTCTGAAGTATGTGTTATGGAATGTATTGTCTTCTGTAAAAAAGATTTATTTTATTATTTTTATTGAAAAGCCAGATATACAGACAGGAAGAGAGACAGATTGAAGATCTTCTGTCCCTTGATTCACTCCCCAAGCTGCTGCAACGGCTGGAGCTAGTCCGATCCGAAGGCAGGAGCCAGGTTCCTTCTCTAGGTCTCCCACGTTGGTGCAGGGTCCCAAGGCTTTGGGCTGTCCTTTACCACTTTCCCAGGTCATAAGCAGGGAGCTGGATGGGAAGTGGAGCAACCCAGGTTAGAACTGGTGATCATATGGGATCCTGGTGTGTACAAGGAGAGGACTTTAGCCACTAGGCTGCTGTACCAGGCCCAATGTATTCCCTTTGAAATATATGCATGATTACCTTCCACCAACTGCAGTTCATTTTGCTGAAATATAAAAGACAGGTGGCTAATGTATGCTGCACTGTGTATACATGACTCATTTAGCATGATTAGGGTTCTTTGGTATGTAGTCTTTGCCAGTAAATGGGATTTTGATAAAGTGATAAGCATTGATGGAATATTTTCTCTTTTAAAGTGTTATATATTTATTTATTTTCAAGGCAGTTGCAGTGAGATAGGAACTTGGAGAAACAAGGAGATAGAGGAAGATTTTCCATTCACTGGTTTACTGCCTAGATGACTGCCACAACCAGGGCTCGGCCAGGCTGAAGCAGGATCCTGGAAACCAACCAGATCTCCTGTATGGGTGCCAGAAGCCCAGTCACTTGGATAGTCTTATGCTTTCCCAAAGCACGTTACCAGGGAGCTGGTTCACAGGTGACCTGGGACTGCAACTGGCACACGTAGGAATGCCAGTGTTACAGGTGGTGGCTTTGCCTGTTATGCCACAGCACTGGCCCCATCGTTTTAGATTTTAGAGTATTTAGGGTTTTAGATTTTTTAATTCAGCTGCTCAAATATGTGCGGATATCTCCAAATCTGGAGACATTTTATTCCAGGCATTTTTAAAAATAAATATTGTTTTGTAATAATGATTACATGGTTTATCAGAGTGGGAAGGATTGAGGTTCAGGGAAGATTGGGTGAACTCATTGCTTTCAGATATTCCAGGCATTTTCTTTTTTTTAAAGATTTATTTTTATTACAAAGTCAGATATACAGAGAGGAGGAGAGACAGAGAGGAAGATCTTCCGTCTGATGATTCACTCCCCAAGTGAGCCGCAACGGGCTAGTGCGCGCCGATCCGATGCCGGGAACCAGGAGCCTCTTCCAGGTATCCCACGCGGGTGCAGGGTCCCAATGCATTGGGCCGACTGCTTTCCCAGGCCACAAGCAGGGAGCTGGATGGGAGGTGGAGCTGCCGAGATTAGAACCGGTGCCCATATGGGATCCCGGGGCTTTCAAGGCGAGGACTTTGGCCGCTAGGCCACGCCACCGGGCCCGATTCCAGGCATTTTCAATAAAGGATATTCATGTAGCCTGTGCTGGGCATGGGTGTTCTTTCCACAGAACTTAGAGTAATGAAGTTTTTGTTTCTTCTCCTTGAGATGAGCATTTGGTTCCATAGAATAACTTGCTCAATTTAACGTTAGCAGAAAAGAATGACTAATCACTTGGTACTTGGTTAGTTTGAGGAAGTGTTGTAATCATTTTTAGCTATAATTTTTTCCTGTGTAAAACATATAAATATACTCCGTAGGAATTTCAGGATTAGATTAATTCATGTAATTAAGACAGAGCATGTAACCACTGTATACCTTCACATTTCCACCCCCATGTATAAATGTAGGTGAATCTTATGCAGTATTGTTTCTAGCCCACCTGTCACAGAAAATAGAATCCTAAGTTTTTTTATGCGCGTGCACACACACATGTATGCTCACACTTTTGGAGTTTCTTCTTTAGTTATATTGCTTTACTTAGGCTTAAAAATCATGTTGACATTTTATTTTATGGAATGGTTTCAGCTTTAATTAGCACATTAAAATTATCTTGTATTAAACATTTGAGACATATTGCTGATGAAAATGACAGATTTTTTGACTATGTAAATAATAAAATATTTACAGAAAATTACAACTTTAGTACATTCAACGTGTATGTTTGTCTTCACAAAACCTAAGACAGCTGCAGCTTAAGCCTGCTTGATGGGGAGAACCAATAAGGAGCCCAGTTGTTTTGTGCCCAAGAACCTTGGGAAAAGCTGAAGAATTTAAGGCACTAGATATCTCTGAAAGAAAAATTTGGACTGAGGGGGGAAAAAAAAACCCCACAGGAGGATTACATGAAAATATGCAAAGAAACAGAGACCCAGCTTTTTCTTTTTTGTGAAGTACAGCCAAGTGATAACCTTGGCTTCAGACAGGTCTAGCTCCAGACAATAAAACCAGTGGATGAAAGACCTGTTTCTCCCTTTTCCTTTGTAATTCCTTCAAATAAATAAAAATAATCTTTTAAAAAGATAATATATGTTACATCAAAAAATTATGAAATAGCAGTATAACCTTGGGGAATAAAATCCAGAAGAAGCAGCTGAAAGAGTTAAAATTATTTTCTGTTGAAGAAACAGATCCAGAATTCATAATAAAATTTTAAAGATCAGTTAATTTATTTGAATTCAGATAAATAAATTAGAGAGAGGGGAAAGTAGAGAGAAAAGAGATCTTCCGGGCCCGGTGCGGTGGCCAAAACAGCTAAAGTCTTCGCCTTGAATGCACCGGGATCCCATATGGGCACTGATTCTAATCCCGGCAGCTCCACTTCTCATCCAGCTCTCTCTCTGTGGCCTGGGAAAGCAGGCAAGGATGGCACGAAGCCTTGGGACCCTGCACCCGTGTGGGAGATCTGGAAGTTCCTGGCTCCTGGCTCTGGGTCAGCATAGCACCGGCCGTTGCAGCCACTTAGGGGAGTGAGTCATCAGACGGAAGATCTTCCGCTCTGTCTCTCCTCCTCTCTGTATATCTGACTTTGTAATAAAAATAAATAAATCTTTACTTAAAAAAAAAAAAAGAAAAGAGATCTTCCATTCACTGGTTCACTCCCCAGATGGGCACAACGGCCAAAGCTGTGCCAGACTGCATCCAGGTGGGTCTCCCACATGGGTGCAGGGGCCCAAGCACTTGGGTCACCTTCTACTGCCTTCTCAGGCATATTTGCAAAGAACTGGATCAGAAATGGAGCAACCAGGAATTAAACCAACGCTTATACAGAATGCCTGCGTCCTGATAGCACCTTAACTCGCATGCCACAACACCAGACCCATGAATTCATTATAGGTATAAAAATGTATTTGCAACTTATAGTTATAATGTATAGAGTATGTACAACGTGTTACTAGCATTAAAATTGTAACAAAGACGATCAAGTGATGCAAATAACCAGAAAGTAAAGAATGATAATATGGGATATTACCACTGCTCTGTTCTTTGCTAGTTTATTCATTTTCATTTTGTTTGAAAGGCAGAGAGCTCTTTCTTCAGTTATTCCCCATCCATATGTCTGTAGTAGCTGGGGCTGGACTAGGCCAAAATCAGGAGTCCAAAACTCAGTTTGGGTCCCAACCCTCTCAGGTGGATGGCAGGGACCCAGGTACTTGAGCTATCTTCTACCTCCCAGGACACACAATAGCAGGAAGCTGGTTCAGAAGTAATAGAACTAGGGCCCAGAGTGATAGTGTAGTCGTTAAAGTCCTTGCCTTGAACATGCCGGTATCCCGTATGGATGCCAGTTCAAATCCCAGCGGCCCTGCTTCCCATCCAGCTCCCTGTCTGGGAAAGCAGTGGAGAATGTACCAAAGCTTTGGGACCCTGTACCCACTTGGGAGACCAAGAAGAAGTTCCTGGCTCCTGGCTCAGCTCCATCCATTGCGGCCACTTGGAAAGTGAACCATCGGACAGAAGATCTTCCTCTCTGTCTCTCCTCTTCTCTGTATATCTGACTTTGTAATAAAAATAAATTAATCTTAAAAAAAAAAGAAGAAGATGTAATAGAACTAGCCAGAACTCAAGCCAGGCACTGTGATACAAATGTGAACGCCCTAAGTGACATTCTAGGAAGTTGGGACAAGTGCCTGCCTCCCTTTGCTATTTTAATTTTAGTAGGTTGAGAGTGATGCCTCATTTACTTGATGGAGCATTTTTCCTATTTATTGTCCTTTTTCTTTTTTATGGTCACAGTCATTTGCTGGTTGCACTTCTGGATTTTTGTCCCTCTTTAGTTGCAAATCTTATAAACAATTGTTTTTTGTCTATCAAATCCAGCTTTTTTTTTTAACTTATTTTATTTTTATTAGATTTACAGAAAAGAAGATTTTTTTTCTGGTGATTCATTCCTCAAGTGGCCACAATAGCTGGAGCTGAGCCAATCCGATGCTAGGAGCCCGGAGCCCCTTCTGGGTCCCCCATGCAGGTGCAGGGTCCCAAGTCTTTGGGCCGTCCTTGACTGCTTTCCCAGGCCACAGAGAGAGAGAGCTGGATGGGAAGCGGGGCTGTTGGGACACATAGGCTGGATCCCGGTGCGTGCAAGGCGAGGACTTTAACCACTAGGCTACTGTGCTGGCCCCAAATCCAGCTTTTCCCTTTAAAAAAAATTGTAATGCTACTTTGTTCAGTATATATACGGTATACATACAGTATTCAGTATATTTACAGTTATACAAATATCAATTTATCATATTATGAAGAAGAATGTATCTGGATGGGCATTTGGCCTGGCTCTTAGGTGTCAGTCCCACATTGGAGTAAATATGTTTCATACTTGGCCTCCATTTCCAGTTCCAGTGTCTTGCTAGTGTGGACTCTGGGGGACCGGGTGATGGCTCAACAAATTCCATTCCTACCACACATGCAAGGGACTAGTATTGGGTTTTTGGCTCTTGAATTTTGGGAAGTGGGCCAGAGGATGGCAATGTGTCTTTCTCTCTCTTTCTTTTGCCTCTGTCTCTCAAATAAGTAAACCTTCAGCTGAATATATATGTGCACATACATAAAAGTATTTTTCAAAATGGATAGGTTTTGTAGTGATTGTTATTGGAGGTACAGAGCTCAATGCGATAATCAGCAGCCCAAACACCGTGAGTTGCATTACCAGCATTCTAAAATGATGAACTCTGTGTGGTAGGTGTGTTCATGAAAAATTGATATATGTTGGGCCCGGCGCGGTCTTTGTCTTGAACGCACTGGGATCCCATATGGGCGCCGGTGCTAATCCCAACAGCTCCACTTCTCATCCAGCTCCCGGCTTGTGGCCTGGGAAAGCACTCAAGGACACCCCAAAGCCTTGGAACTCTGCACCTGTGTGGGAGACCTGGAGGAAGTTCCTGGCTCCTGGGTTCGGATCGGGTGCAGCACCGGTCATTGCAATCACTTCAGAAGTGAATCATTGGACGGAAGATATTCCTCTCAGTCTCTCCTCATCTCTGAATATCTGACTGTGCAAAATAAATAAATAAATAAATAAATCTTTAAAAAATTGATACATGGGGCCTGGCAGTGTGGCCTAGCAGCTAAAGTCCTCGCCTTGGATGCGCCGGGATCCCATATGGGCACTGATTCTAATCCCGGCAGCTCCACTTCCCATCTAGCTTCCTGCTTGTGGCCTGGGAAAGCAGTCGAGGATGGCACAATGCTTTGGGACCCTGCACCCGTGTGGGAGACCTGGAGGAAGAGGTTCCTGGCCTCTAGCTTCAGATCGGCTCAGCTCCAGCTGTTGCACTCACTTGGGGAGTGAATCATCGGATGGAAGATGTTTGTCTCTGTCTCTCCTCCTCTCTGAATATCTGCCTTTGTTATAAAAATAAATAAATCTTAAGAAAAAACTGATACATGTTAAAACTATGAATTTTGTTTTATATATACGAATTAATTTTATGTTCACGAAATTTTCTTTTTATGTGAATATCTAAAAAGACATTTTGAAGTTTTCAATGATATAGGCTAGTTCTTCACCTTGAAGAACTGTGACTCACATTTGTTCAGAGGAATTTAAAACCCTTGACTCCTCACTGAATACTTACAGAGCACCCCATTCATCATGTTGACAACTAAATATGCCTCCAAAAAATTTGTAAATAATCAGCTCATGCTCATCATGTCCAAGCAAGAAAAAAGAGTGGGGGTATTTATAGCCTAGCAATTAAGGAGCCTGTATCTCAAATCAGAGTGCGGGGACGGGGACACTACATTCCTAGGCCAGTTTCTGACTCTAATTTCCTGCTACAGCAGACCCTGGGAGGTGGCAGTGATAGCTCAAATAATTGGGCTGATGCCACCCTTTGGGAGATTTGGATTGAGTTTTTGGCTCTTGGCTTCTGCCTCATCTCAGCCTCGTTTTGACTGCAGCCCAGCCCCAGCCAATATGAGCATTTGGGGACTGAATCAATAAAAGGAAACTATCTGTTTCTTTGATATTTTTTTCTTTTCATTGCTCCCTTCTTGTGGTCACTGTTTTTGCTTCCAGCAGCTCCTGGCCATCCTCCAGGTCATTTTAACATCAGTAATAGTGAAGAATACTAAGGAAAGTCAGTAGCCTGGCTTATTAAATAAGTTGAAATTCTGAAACTGGCACTGTAGTGTAGCATGCAAACCTCATATGGGTACCAGTTCAAAGTCCCAGAGGCTCCGCATCCAATCCAGCTCCCTGCTAATGCCTGGGAAGGCAGCAGAAGAGCATCCATGTCCTTGGGCCTCTGCACTCATATGGGAGTCCTGAAAGAAGATCCTAACTTCTGGCTTTGGTTAGCCACTGCTCCCATTGCTGCCACTTAAGGACTGAAGAAGCAGATGGAAGATCTCTGTCTCTCTCTCTTTCTCTAACTTTGCCTTTCAAATCAAAATAATTTTTTAAAAAGGAAAGAAATAAATAAGGAAATTGTCCTAGGTTGATAAAATGAAATAAGGTTGTTCAGACTACTAAAATATAATGCCTCTAATTTTCACAACCTGTTGAAGGGTCTTTAGTTCTGGTCTGAATGGTTGGTGTTATCCCGAGTACAGAATCAGCATTTATTTGTATTCTCTACAGCACATTCAGAAGGTTTTGCATTTTTTTGTTGTTGTTCCATAGTTACTAAAAAAAAAAAAAAAACAAGAACCTCCCAACCCTTTGTAATATATTCCAGTGTTTTATAATTCTTTTTTTATGTTTTTTTTTAAATTATATTTTTGACAATCTTTACATAGTTAATTGGGGTAAAAAGGTTCAAGGGCTATAGGAAAGTGGGTAAGACTATTATTTCCATATTGTTTCCTTCAGGTTTAAAGGGGGATATTTAGGGAGAAGGCTCACCCAGTTTCCCACCCTCCTCAGGTCCTGGATGTAGGGCATGCTCCGAGGTTCTTGCTCAAGTGGTTTGGATGGTTCACCAGTTATGAATCGCTGCCAATCTTGCCACTCCAAGCACTATGAGGTTTTGAAGAATCCAATGGTTGACATAGTCCATCATAGAGTCTCCATTTTCCCAGTATTTCGCTGCCAACATATAGCTGAGATAGTTGATTGACCTGTTCTGTCTTCTGTCGTTTCTTGGTTAGGGTTCTGAGTTGTGTTTTATAATTCTTAAATTACATCAGAAATCTGGAGACTGTTTGCTGATTATTTTGTTGTCTTGTTTGAAATAACATGTGCCAGCAGTATATGATGCAGATATGAGTTAATTTTGTAAACTCATAAAATGCATGGATAACGAATTATACTTTTCTCTTCTGTTCTTCCTAATCAGCTCCTGGGCTACAATGAAAAACCAGTAAATCTACAGATGTTTATTGGAACAGCAGATGATCGGTATTTACGGCCTCATGCATTTTACCAGGTGCATCGGATCACTGGGAAAACAGTTGCTACTGCGAGCCAAGAGATAATTATTGCCAGCACAAAAGTTCTGGAAATTCCACTTCTTCCTGAAAACAATATGTCAGCCAGGTATCTTGAAACATACCCCCAATTTGGCACTTTCAGGGGAATAAAAAAAGTGTACATTTTTATTATAAAAATAGTCATTGTTCTGAATTAACCAAATGCAATTATAAGATAATTTTACTGTGTTTGGTAAAGGTAATAGCTTATTTTTAGAATAAGCCATTTCAATAAATGTTTCTGAAAAAAAAGAAAAAAATGTTTCTAGAACATGAATTACAAGATAAGCATTGTCCTAGATGATAAGGATTAAAATACATGGAATTAAAATAAAACCAGGGCCCAGCACAGTGACCTAGCAGCTAAGTCCTCACCTAGAACACGCCGGAATCCCATATGGGCGCCAGATCTAATCCCAGCAGCTCCACTTCCCATCCAGCTCCCGGCTTGTGGCCTGGGAAAGCAGTCGAGGACAGCCCAAAACCTTGGGACCCTGCACCCGCATGGGAGACCTGGAGGAAATTCCTGGTTCCTGGCTACGTATCGGCGCAGCACCAGCTGTTGCGCTCACTTGGGGAGTGAACCTTCGGACAGAAGATCTTCCTCTCTGTCTTTCCTCCTCTCTGTGTATCAGACTTTCCAATAAAAATAAATATTTCAAAAAAAAAAGCCAAATTGCTGACAGTGTGATAGTTTAGACAGTAAATAAATTATTACAGTACAAGAGCAGTTGTTAAATGTCTTGAAAGAAAACTTTGACTTGACTGCCAGGCATCCCATTTGACTCATTCCCAAATAATACAAGTTGGTTAATTTCTGGATGAGAATGTAATAGAGCTTAGTTCAGGTAAATTAGTTTTGATTACACATTGCTGGATGAAAATAGAAACCTGAAATGCTAGTGACTTAAATGGAGATGTAGTTTGTTAGCACTTAAAAGAAATATACAGATATCCGTTTTAGGGATGAAAGTCATTGAAGACCTTAGCTGCTATTGTTTTTCTTTTCTGTTGTCTTTATCATATTTTCCATCTTTAAGATTGTCTCAGGCCCCAGCGTGATAACCTAGAGGTTAAAGTCCTTGCCTTGAATGCACTGGGATCCCATATGGGCGCCAGTGCTAATCCTGGCAGCCCCACTTCTCATCCAGCTCCCTGCTTGTGGCCTGGGAAGGCAGTAAAGGATGGCCCAAAGCCTTGGGACCCTGCACCTGTGTGGGAGACCTGGAGGAAGTTCCTAGCTCCTGGCTTGAGTGGCTCAGCTCCAGCCATTGTGGCCACTTGGGGAGTGAACCATTGGACAGAAAATCTTCCTCTCTGTCTCTCCTCCTCTCTTGTATATCTGCCTTTCCAATAAAAATAAATAAATCTTTAAAAAAAAGAGATTGCCTCATGGTATAAATTGGCTGCTGGAACTTTAGGCATTATAATCATATTCTCATAAGGAATAAGAGAAGAAAGGTAAAGGGAGTTATCTTTCATTGATTATCTTTCAAAAAAAATAGATATTTATTTGTTTGAAAGAGAGTTACAGAGGGAGATTGAGATGTTCCATCCACTGGTGCACTCCCAAAATGGGTATAATAATCAGGGCTGAGCCAGTCTAACACAGGGCCAGAGGCTTACAGGCCTTCCACATGTGTTAGGACCATCTTCTACTGCCCTCTCAGGCACATTAGAAGGGAGATGGATGGAAGTAGACAGCTGGGTCAAAAACTAGTGTCTATATAGATTTCTGGCATCTCATTGTCAGTGGCTTAAGTTACTATGCCACAGAGCTCCAGCCCCTCATTGATTGTCTTGGTATATAAGGAAGACTTAGGTTTGTGCTTTATCTCAGCACATTGCCACTTCTAACAGTATAGTGGCTGGTTACTTAGACAGAAAAAAGGGCCAGTGCTGTGGTATACCAGATTAAGCTGTCACCTACAGTACCACAGTCCCATATGAATACCAATTCAAATCTTAGCTGCTCCACTTCTGATACGACTCCCTGCTAATGCTGCTGGGAAAACAATGGAAGGTGGCCCAACTTCTTGGGCCCCCGCACCTACTTGGGAGACCCTGAAGAAGCTCCTGGGTTTAGCTTGACCCAGCTTCAGCTTGACCTAGCTTAAGCTGTTGTGGCCATTTGGGGAATGAGCCAGCTGATGGGAGACCCCTCTCTTTGTCTCTTTAACTCTGTCTTTCTAAATAAATACAATGAATATTTATTGGAGGAAACAAATATGAGAAGTAAGGATATAGGGTAGACAGCTGTTTAACCTGTCATAGCCACGTGTGTGAAACCTGGACAATTCTGTTGTGAATGTTACTGTGAACGAGAATGTGTATTTTGCTGAAAGTAGCAGTAGCATCTACCCAAAGGCTATTATGATAATAGTTCTGTGACAAATAATAGGAAGAAAAAGAGAAGTGGGAATTATTTTTAAATAGAAAGATAGGAAAATAAATTTACACTGGAGTCAGGCATTGTGATAGCAATGTGTTAAGCCACTGCTTGGGAAGTGTACCATATTGCAGTGCCTTGCTTCATGTCCCACCTCTACATCTTCTCTTTCTCCTTTGTTCCACGTCCCCCTCGTCTTCCTCTTCCTCCTGGCAGAATTACAGAGAGAAGGAGATGACAGAAAGAAATCTTCCATCTGCCGGTTTACTCCCCAAATGACAATAGTGAGAGTTGGGGCAATCCAAAGCCAGGAGTTTCCTCTGAGTCTCCCACATGATGCACAAGATCCCAAGGACTTAGACCATCCTCCACTACTTTCCTAGGTCATAGCAGGCACCTGGATCAGAAGCAGAGCAGGTAGGACTTGAACTAGCACTCATCTTGGATGCCAGTACTGCAGGAGGAAGATTAATTTGCTATACCACACTCACATACAAATCTAATTTAGCTTCCTGCTGATGCATACCTGCCAAGTGTCATTCGTTTGTCAGACCTAAATGGATATCTGCCTGCTGGCTTCGGTCAGGCACAGCCCGAGCATTTGAGGACATTTGGTGGGTGAACTAGTAGATGGAAGATCTGTCTCTGCCTTTCATGTAATTAAAAATAAATAAATAAAACTTAAAATACAAATACCCTGAATTTAAGGCTATACAGATTATAATTACTTTAATTGAGCTGGACCATGTACTTCATAGAAACCAAAGCATAGAAACCAAATACTGGTCTTATTAAAGACCAGTATTTAAACTATGAACCTCAGAGTCATCTGCAAGATGCTTTTAAGTGTAGGATGCCAGTATTGATTGCCTTGCCTTAGAAACCTAACTCTGCTAAAAGACCTTTGCTCAGTGTTTATTTAATGATCTCTGATGTTTGCCCTAAGACCATTTTGGCACCAATTTGAAACAATTTGTTCAATCCCATATGGGATCCCAGCGCATTTAAGGCAAGGACTTCAGCCTCTAGACTATTGCGCCAAGCCACTCAATGGATTATTTTTATTAAAGACACATCAGTGAAAAAATATAGAGATGCCAGTAATGATTTAGTGGAACCTATATTCAGTGAATCTTCTGACCTAGTTTTCTTTATGGCATGAAAGTGTTTGGGGGTCAGTGCCATGGCGTAGTACGCTAAGCTTCTGTCTTTGGTGCTAATAATATGGATGGCAAAAGTAGTCCTGGCTGTTCAACTCCTGATCCAGTGCCCTGCTTATGGCTTGGGCTCGAGTCCTTGGATCCCTGTACCCGCATAGTAGACCCAAAGGAAGCTTCTGACTCCTGTCTTCAGATTTGCTCAGTCCTGGCCATTGTAGCTATTTGCAAAGTGAACCAGTAGATGAAAGCCCTTTCGCTCTTGTCTCTCCTTTTCTAGCTCTGCTTTTCAATTAAAAATAAAATAAGGGGGAGGATTTGGGGAGGGTTTGGGGGAATCGCAGAGCGTAAGAAAATGTCATAAAAGAAATAAAAATAAATTAAAAATGATAAAACTTTTAAAAAGTCTTTTTGCTTACACTTCAGTGATCTAGTTCTGTATAATAAATTACGTCAGACGTTAGTGCTTATAGTAATAACCTTTTCTCGTTTTATGATTCCCCAAGTTGATTGGGCGTTATCTGATTCATTCATATGGTGTCAGCCTAGATCACCCAAATACCTAAATTTGGGGGGAATTCAGAAGAAATAGAAACATTGAAAATGACTAAGGTGCCTAGAGGGATTGGAGATAGTCTGGGCTTTCTTTCTCTCACTTTGTGCATGATGCTTAGGACTCCATGACAGCAAAAATGACCAGTGCCAAGCTCACAGGTGTAATACAATCAGTTGGGAACACTCTTGCTTATTTAAGCAAGTTATAGACTAGCTTTCCAGGGGAGAAGGTCTCTTACCAAAAGGAGGGAAGGAGTGCATGTATAAGAAAGAGAAAAACTGGCAACCATCTTTGTAAAAAATATGCTGTCGTTTAACCCTGCACTGTTGTTGTAGCAGAACATTTTTAATTCCTACTGTGAATAGCTGAGGAAGATAGGCATGCCTGTTTTTCTTTTTTGAACTGATTTTTGGTAGGTAGTTCTTCCCTGACAAAGTAATAGTATCTATCTATGCAATTAAGTTGTTTAGAGCGGATTATCAATAAACAAGTGAAAATGTTGCTTGTTTCTCTCTAGTATTGACTGTGCAGGTATTTTGAAACTCCGCAATTCAGATATAGAACTTCGAAAAGGAGAAACTGATATTGGCAGAAAAAATACTAGAGTACGACTTGTGTTTCGTGTACACATCCCACAGCCAAATGGAAAAGTCCTTTCTCTGCAGATAGCTTCAATACCTGTGGAATGCTGTGAGTTTGTGTTTATATTTTAAGATTTTGTTTAAAACAGTTGATTTTCTGCTTTGTTTATAATACAATGTTGCATCAAAAGTGCAAACTCAGGCACATTTGCTAATCTGACTTTTTTCTATGTAAACGATTAGCTAATGTGTTTAATAAGAGTACTCGTATTAGAATTAGAAAATTAGAAAATGGCTTTTCACTTATTTTAACAACTCTGTCTTAATTATGTTCTTGAAGAAGATATTGGCACCTGTGGATCCAATCAAGTAGGTATGATTTTGATGCTTTCAGTTTTCTTTGTTTCATTAAATATCAACTTTCATGATTAAAATTGGCTTTCCTAACTACATAAGATTTACAGAGTTTTTATTTTGTTCTATGTTCTTAATGTATTATTATTTACAGCACTTATTTTTTGGTGGAAAAAGTGAATTTTTTCCCCTCTGATTTGTTTTTGTTTTTTTTTTTTTTTTAATTACAAAGTCAGATATACAGAGAGGAGGAGAGACAGAGACAAAGATCTTCTGTCCGATGATTCACTCCCAAAGTGACTGCAACGGCCGGTGCGCGCCGATCCGATGCCGGGAACCAGGAACCTCTTCCAGGTCTCCCACGCGGGTGCAGGGTCCCAAGGCTTTGGGCCGTCCTCGACTGCCTTCCCAGGCCACAAGCAGGGAGCTGGATGGGAAGTGGAGCTGCCGGGGTTAGATCTGGCGCCCATATGGGATCCCAGCGCATTCAAGGCAAGGACTTTAGCTGCTAGGCCATGCCGCCAGGCCCCTCCCCCCTCTGATTTGTAAAGGCAAAATATAAGCAAGAGACCTTGAACTTGGAAATATATTCGACCCTTTAACTACTGTGAATCTGAGGCAGATTAGCTGATGTGGCTGAAATACTGAGATTGGTAGTTAGATGTTGAGAGCATAGTTAAAATGTTCTGATTCTACTCTCCCTGCTTCTTGAAATTGCATCTACCTATAAATTATCAGGACGTACATCCTCTGCCTGGGGACCTGGAACCATATTCTAAAACCATCCCCCTTCCCAAGATTATATGGAGACTGACAACCAGAGGGGTGATCTCTGTCATCTCATAGACACAGAATGGAAGGCAGAGATATTTTCCTCTCTCTACTTTCTTTTTCCTTTTTTACTTTTATTTATACATGTATGCACAATGTATTTTTAAAGAAATTATTTACTTGTGAGGCAGAACAAAACAGTTCTAATTTACTGGTTCATGCCTGAAATACCCACAATGGTTGAAGATAGGCCAGCTCCTAAATCATGGGACTGGAACCCCAATACTCTGATTTGGGACCCAGATATCTTACCTGCTAGGCCAATACTAGTCTGACACAATATTTCTGTATCTTGTTTTGATGTCTGTGGTTACTATAGCAACATGAGCATTTTCCTCATATTGTTACATATTTTTCAAACAATTATAAGACATATGATTATACCAGTTATTGAAAATTTGGGGACTGACATTGTGAGATATTAAGTTGAATGCCTGCTGAGATACGGTATCCCAGTTAAAGCCAGTTAAAAGTTCTGGCTTCTCCACTTTTGCTCAAGCTCCCTAATAATGTGCCTGGGGAAGCACTAGCAAACTGCCCAAATATTTTGAACCCTGTACTCAGATGGAACACCCAAATGAAGCTCCTGGCTTTTGCCTAACCTAACCCTCTGCGTTCTAACCCTCTGTGGATGGGAATAGTAGACTCTCTGTCTCTGAAGCTCTGCCTTTTAAATAGATAAATAAATGTTTTCAAAGACTTCAGAGAATGTTTTTGCTGGGGCTGATGTTGCGATATAGTATGTAAAGCTGCCCCCTGCAATGCTGGCGTCCCATCTGGGTGCTGGTTCATGTCCTGGGTGCTGTACTTTCCAGCTAGTCTCCTGCTAATTGCCCTTAAAGTAGCAGACTTGCTGCACTGCTCGGGCCTGCCATCCATGTGGGAGACCCAGAAGAAACTCCTGACTTCTGGCATCAGTCTGGTCCTATGTGGACTGTTGGAGCCATCTGGGGAATGAGCAGTAAATAGATGATTCTCTCCCTCTGTCTCTTTCCTTCTCTTTGTAATTCTTTCAAGTAAATAAATGCTTTTTGTTTGCTTGTTAAATTTTCTTTTTTCTATACTATATCTGTAAAAAGGAGTTCCTATCATAAGTATCTGAAACTTTGAAGTACATGTTAGTAGTTGGTGCATCTTAAGTGGTTATTTGTCCTAAGTACCAGATACAGTTTGTGAACAAGACTATTTTAATATTTTCTTTGAATGGGACAGGTCGACTTCGTGTTTTTTGTTTGAGACTAAATCCCTAGTAAAACTAGCCAACACTTGATTTGCAAAAGTTATTGAAGGTTGAGTTTCAGAAGTTATTGAAAGTTGTGTAGGGCCTGGTGCAATAGTGTAATGGTTAAGGTCCTCGCTTCGAACGCGCCGGGATTCCATATGGGTGCTGGTTCTAATCCCAGCAGCTCTACTTCCCATTCAGCTCCCTGCTTGTGGCCTGGGAAGGTAGTCGAGGACAGCCCAAAGCCTTAGGACCCTGCACCCGCGTGGGAGACCCGGAAAGAAGTTCCTGGCTCCTGGGTTCAGATTGGCTCAGCCCCGGCCATTGCAGCCACTTAGGGAGTGAATCATTGGACGCAGGATCTTCCTCTCTGTTTCTCCTCCTCTCTGTACATCTGCCTTTCCAATAAAATAAATAAATCTTTTTTTTTTTTTTATTGTATTGTTGTTGACAATCTTTACATAGTTAATTACAGTTAAAGGAAAAAGAAGGAAAAAAAAGGTTTAGGGGGATAGGAAAGTGGGTAATGCTATTATGTCCATATTGTTTCCATCATGTATCTGAGGTAAAGGGGGATATTGAGGGAGAAGCCCCACCCGGTTTCCCGCCCAAAATAAATAAATCTTTAAAAAAAGAAAAGAAATACTGTGGTAGTCAAACAGTATACAACCTGTAGGAAGAAAAGTAGACTTTTTTTTTTCCATATGTGAAGAAGAGATTATTGTTGACACTTTTTGTCTAATTCTAGAAAGAAGCCTGTTTATATAGGCATTTGATGAGAACCGATTCAAAAACTTATGCAGTCAAAAGAAAGGTAACTTGAATCACAAGCAATTAAAAAAGAAAGACAGAAATAAAACTCCCCAAAGTATGTTTTGGAACCAACCACTCAATATCAGAGTGGCACGAAGGACAGTTTTTTATAAATGTGGATAACTTAAACAAAAATTCTGTGGCTTAAAAAAAAATTATTCCTTGTATCTGAGAAAACAGAAATGTGTAGTCACTTTAGAGACACTTAGAGCCTTGTCAAAAGCTTCGTTATTGGAATGTGGAATTCATGAATGTTTTGTTTATTCTATTGTTAGAAAAATTATCCAAAATAGAAATGTTGTATCACAACAGTGATCTACTAGGTAGTTTGATCTTGAAGAAAGAGTTAACTTGATGTTTGCCCTATAGTAGTTCTTCAGAAATTTGTCTTAATTGTATGCAATGTGCTTAAATATATTTGATCTAGCATGTATATATGTATATATGAAAATTTTGTACTAATATTTTGTCTTTTGTCAACTCTTTAAAAAAAAAATCCAGCCCAGCGGTCTGCTCAAGAACTTCCTCATATTGAGAAGTACAGTATTAACAGTTGTTCTGTGAATGGAGGCCATGAAATGATTGTGACTGGATCTAATTTTCTCCCAGAATCCAAAATCATTTTTCTTGAAAAAGGACAAGGTAAATAGCATATGAATTGCTTGATATCAAGCTAAAGAGCAAGCGGTAAAATGAATGATTCAATAGCACTAATCAGCAAAATTGGTCACTTAAAGCAGCAGGCATTGTATATGTACTAGATTTTATTGTAAATCAAACATTAAATTTTCATATAAATGCTTTATTATCTTTAAGGATTTCTTTTTAATGATTCATTTCAAAGAATGAAACAAAAAGGGAAGGAGGGAGAGAGAGATTTGAGATCCATCTACCCCCTGGCTCTTGGCTTTGCACTAGCTCATCTCTGGCTGTTGTGCACACTGGGGAGTGAATCAGCAACCTAAGATCCTTTTTGCTGTCTCTCCCACTATCTTTTTGTAATTCTGCCTTTCAAATAAATAAATAAATAAACCTTTTAAAAAATTCTCACAGCAATTCTGCATATATATTCAAATAAGCCTAGCCCAGCTCTGCTTAACAAGCATTTGTGGATTTCTCTTTCTCAAACGTGACTGCAGTTTCTCTTTAACTCTCTACCTTTCAAGTTTTTTTAAAAAAAAGAAATATGCATCAGTTTAGTTCCCAACTTACTGATATTTCAATCATTTATGAAGTACAGCCATATAGATTGATGCAGTGATATAGATGCTGGCTCTGCATTGGAGCTACTCATTCCTGGGCTTGGTGCACTTGAGGAAGGTGGCCACACTGGAAAACATTTTTTAAAAATTTTATTTTTGGGCCTGACATGATAGCATAGCAGTTAAAGTTCTCGCCTTGAATGCGCCAGGATACCCTTTGCACTGGTTTTAATCCCGGCAGCTCTGCTTCCCATCCAGCTCCCTGCTTGTTGCATGGGAAAGCAGTAGAGGACAACCCAAAGCTTTGGGACCCTGCACCCGCATGGGATACTCAGAGTAGGCTCCTGGTTCCTGGCTTCAAATTGGCTCAGCTCCAACTATTGCAGTTGCTTGGGGAGTGAACCATTGGATGGAAGATCTTCTTCTCTGTCTCTGCTCCTCTCTGTGTCTGCCTTTACAATAAAAATAAAATAAATCTTTAAATTTTTTTTTAATTTTTAATATTGTTTACATAGTTGAGAGGAATAAGTGCCCATGTGGGCCTCTGAGTAGGATGGGGGAGTCAGGTATGTAGGATGATGGGTGGAACACATGTTTCAGTATTTTTTTTTCTCCTGTGTCTGCAAGGGAGGAGGGGGTGAGGGTCAATGCTTGCTGTCAAACTATGTCAGCACCCGGGGATGAGGAGACAGAGCTTTGATGGCACCCAAGAGACCCCATTGTGGGGAAGAGTGTTGTGAGGGTGTCACTTGAGTAGTTTCGATAGATCTGAGATGTCATCAGTTTCATTGATCTCGTACTGAGAAATCTTTCCAAGGTCTGTTGGTTGACAAAGTCCACCTTAGTGTATCCACAGACCCAGAAACATGCTGCAAAACTTGGACAGAAGAATTTTCCAGCCTGTTCTGCTTTCCAGCCTCTGATGAGGCAGTTGGCATCCCTTGCTGTCCTAGATGAGCTAACCATCATATCCCCCGTGTACCTCTGGATATACTGTCCACTGCACAGGCATCAGCAACTGAAGAGGCCCAGTCCTGATATGTGCACTCTAAGATCAGACCACACATCCTGTGATTTTTCCATAGCCAAGGTCTGAGTCCAGAAGTCCAGTTGGGGATTCCCCCAAGGAATCTCACCTAGAGTGACCTCAGACTTGACATGTGTGCCAGCCAGTGCAACTCAGGTTAGTCAGTCACCTGCCCTAGTGGAGAGCATTTTCTAGAATAACATATAAGGGGTAGGTGGGGAACTATGGTTCCTGGTGAAGAGAGGCGACACAAAGAGACATAGCTGTTGATTTTCAGCATCTGAATTGTATCTCTGAGAAGCAATCAAGAGTTAGGTTTTTTGGTTTTAGTTTTTTCTTTCTTTGCTTATTTTTGGTGGCTGCATGGAGTACTTTGAGCAGTAGTTAGATAACATTAAGAGATAGCTGATTTTTTTTAGTAGTAACTGTTGTCCAAAGATGGAAAGGATTACCTTGTGAGGCAATGAATTTCTCTTCTCTTGAAGTACACAAACAAAAGTTGACTGTGCTTTGTAGGGTATAGTCAAGGACTTTCAAGAATCATTCAGTTAGATGGATAGAAGAACTCTGAGGGGCCTGGTGAGGTAACCTACTGTCGAAACACTTGCCTTGCATCTGCTGGGATCCCATTGAGCACTGGTTCATGTCCCAGCTGCTCTGCTTCCATCCAGCTCCCTGTTTGTGGCCTGGGAAAGCAGTAGAGGGTGGTCCAAAACATTGCAACCCTACACCCATGTGGGAGACCTGGAAAAATCTCCTGGCTCTAGATCAGCTAAGTTTCAGCTGTTGTGGCCTCTTAGGGAGTGAACCAGCAGAGCAGCAGATGGAAGATGTTTCTCTTTGTCTCCTTCTCTCTGAATATCTGCCTTTCCAATAAAAAAATAAATATTAAAAAAAAAAACAACTCTCTGAAGCTTTTTGACCTGGATAGTCCAAGATGTTTCTTCCTGTTTTTCCCTAAGAATAAGCTCTTGCTGATAAATTTGTGATACTACATGCATTAGATTTTGTTGTATGCTTTGTGAACTGGATTACTTGTAACTATAAATTGTTTCTTTCATAGATGGACGACCTCAATGGGAGGTAGAAGGGAAAATAATCAGGGAAAAATGTCAAGGGGTAAGATACTTCATTTTTAAATATTTGAAAAACTTAATGAGAAAATTGAATAATGCTACTTTATGAAATAGATAAGGAGTCCTTTGTTGGCTAATACAAAAGGAAATTAGAATTTTTTGAAACTTATGAATATATTTATGATATATTTTCCTGGTATTAAAATTTAAGAAAATAAATGTTATCTATTTTTTATAAAAGAAAAAAATAGACTAGAGTAATGAAGACTATGGGAAGGTCCTTATTGAAATTATCATTAATTTATTTCTGTAAATTCAGTGAAAAAATCCAAACATTCAGTAAAGATATATAGTGGGACAAAAGATAGTATTTAACATGCCAATCTATCAGATCGGCGCGCACCGGCCCGTTGCGCTCACTTGGGGAGTGAATCATCGGACGGAAGATCTTCCTGTCTCTCCTTCTCTGTATATCTGACTTTGTAATAAAAATAAATCTTTAAAAGAAAACATGCCAATCTAACTCTGCAGCCACTTGATTATGCCTTCCAGGTAAGTCCAAACTGTAACATAATTTGGGAAATTTTAAACATGATTAAAAATGAGAAAGAGCTTTCCTTTAGATGTGTGTCTTATTTGATAGTGTGGAAGACCTTTTATTTTCAGAAACCTTCTATTTTTAACAACACCTAGAAACCCAGTTGAGAGAATAAAAACCAGTTTCTCCTTGAATGATGGAAGGACCCTCTCTGTCAAGATTCTTCGCTGTGGGGTAGATCTCCAGATGACTTGCCTGACCAGTTGATGTACATGCTGATCTGTGGTGGGGGAGCCTGGATTTTAACTCATAAACTGCTCTGAGTTTAGCAGGTGTGTTTCATTTTTAGATCTGAGTGTAACACAATCTTGCTTTCCATGTTCCTTAGGCTCACATTGTCCTTGAAGTTCCTCCATATCATAACCCAGCAGTTACAGCTGCAGTGCAGGTGCACTTTTATCTTTGCAATGGCAAGAGGAAAAAAAGCCAGTCTCAACGTTTTACATATACACCAGGTATGAGGAGTTGTTATGATGATTTACTGTCAAGCTTTGTTTTTCTTTTTCTTTTGTTTTATTTTAAGATTTATTTATTTATTTAAAGGCAGAGTTAGGGCAGTACAGAGAAAGAGAGAAAACTTCCAAGCATCCATTTGTTAGCTCACTCCTCAAATGACTTGAACAGCTGAGCATGGGCCAGGTTGTATAGCCAGGAGCCAGGAATTTCTGTCTTCCAGGTCTCCCACAGGGGTAAAGAGGCACAGGCACTTGAACTTTCTTCTCCCTTTTCCCAGGCATATTAAGCAGAGAGCTGGGCAGGAAGTAGAAAAAAAAAAAAGTAGGATTTGAACCAGCACCTGTATGGGATACTGGTGCTTCTTTGGTGACTTTCCTTGCTGTGTCACTGAGCCGGCCCCTTTTCTCTTTTAATGCTCATTATTTCCATGTACTTAAGAGGCAGGAAAAGAAGGAGCAAATGTTTCATACTCCAAATATCTGTTAATAGTCGGGACTGGTCCATGCGAAAGCCAGGAGCATGGTGCTGTTGTCTGAGTCTCCCATGTGGTTGGCAGAGTTCCAAGCACTTGAGCCATCTTCTGCTGCCTCCCACAGTGCATTAGGAGGAGCTGAATCAGAAACAGAGTAGCCAGTAATTAAAACTGGCACCCCAAATAGCAAACTAACCTGTATGCCACAATACCTGCCCTTTTCATGTCTTTTTATAGACTGGTTATGTTTATCATATCTAAAGGCTTCATATGGTCACAGACCCTAAAATCGAGTATTACTTACTGTTATAGATAATGTTAATATGTTACCTGATAATAAAATAATTCAGAAAACTTTCAGAGAGATGCACATCTTTTGAAAATGAACAATTGAGATGCCAGGCCCAGCACAGTAAGCTAGTGGCTAAAGTCCTCACCTTGCATGCCCGGGATCCCATATGGACTCTGGTTTGTGTCCTGGTGGCCCCACTTCCCAACTAGCTCCCTGCTGTGGCCTGGGGAAGCAGACAAGAACAGCTCAAAGCCTTGGGACCCTGCATCCATGTGGGAAACCCAAAAGAAGCACCTGGCTCCTGGCTTCAGAACGGCTTAGCTCTGGCCATTACAGTTACTTGGGGAGTGAATCAACGGATAGAAGATTGTCCTCTATTGTTATGCATCAAGGTGAAGGAATTCATGATGGGGGAAGGGTTTGGGGTGAAGGGGGGGGAATCCCAGTACCTATGAAATTGTGTCATGTAATGCAATGTAATTAATGAATAAATGAATATTAAAGAAAAAAAAAATAAAAAAAATAAAAAAATAAAAGAAGATTGTCCTCTATTGCCTTTCCTCCTCTCTATATCTGACTTTCCAGTTAAAACAAAAAAAATGAATGTAGCAACATTTGGTGGAATCATAGTCTTAAAAGATCCATAAGAAACCTGTGCTATGACTTACAGATAAAACTACTGCTGGTAGTACAGGCTTCTCACATAGGCACTGTCTTTAGTCCTGGCTGCTCCACTTCTGATGCTTCCCATGCAGCTCCAAGCTAATAGCCTGGCGAAGCAGTGAAGGATGGTATTAGGCCTTGGGCCCATGTACCTAAGTGGAAGACCTAGAGGAAACTCCTGGCTCTTTGCCCTTTATGGCCGTTTGGTGAATGGTCAAGCAGATGAGATATAGCTGTCTCTCCAATTCTCTCTGTAATCTTGACTTAATGAATTTCAAGTAAAATAAATTTTTTTTAAGAGAAGCATTAGAACAAGACGCTCATAATAACTTTATGCTTTGGAAAAGCGTATTCTGTGCTCTAAGTAATTAACTAAACACACCAGCCTCGGGGTTGTCATCATTCTAATTAGGGGAGAAAGCTGCTTGGGAGCCAAGGATATCCAGCTTCAGCTCTGCTGTAGGTAATACCCACTGAGTGCATAAGACTAAAATGGTGGCTTTTGAATTGTTTTCAATTTTTTAAAATTTTAACAAAAAATTTAATATGGAAATATTCATGCCCCAGTTGTTGTAGGGTAGTAAAATAGCACCCTTGACATTGCTTTGTTTCCTGAAGAGCCCTTATTTATTCTCATTCTAAGGCTTTTTTTTTAAATAATAGATGGGGTTTTTTTTTTAATTTATTTATTTTTATTGCAAAGTCAAATATACAGAGAGGAGGAGAGACAGAGAGGAAGATCTTTCATCCACTGATTCACGCCCCAAGCGGCCGCAACAGCTGAAATCGATCCGCTTGGAAGCCAGCAACCTGGAGCCTCTTCTGGTCCCCTACTTGGGTGCAGGGTCCCAAGACTTTGGGCCGTCCTTGGCTGCTTTCCCAGGCCACAAACAGGGAACTGGATGGGAAGTGAGGCCTCTGGAATTAGAACCAGAGCCCACATGGAATCTCAGTGTGTGCAACATGAGGACTTTAGCCACCAGGCCACTGCCTTGGGCTTTTTTTTTTTTTTTTTTTTTTTTAAGATTCATTTATTTATGGACCCAGGATAGTAGCCTAACTGGTAAAGTCCTTGCCTTGCATCCACTAGGATCCCGTATGAGTGCCAGTTCGCATCCTGACTGGTCTACTTCTTTCCTAGCTCCCTGTTTGTGGCTTAGGAAAGCAGTCAAGGACGGCCCAAAGCTTTGGGATCCTGCACCCGCATATGAGACCCAGAGGAAGCTCCTGGCTCTTGACTTTGGATTGGCTCAGCTCCAGCTGTTACAGCTGCTGGGGGAGTGAATCAGCGGATGGGAGATATTTCTCTCTGTCTCTGCTTTTGCTTCTCTGTATAAATCTGACTTTCCAATAAAAAATAAATAAATAAATAAAATTTGAAAATAAATTTTAAAAGATTTATTTATTTATTTATTTAAGGAGAGGCAGAGAGAGAGAAGTTATCCATCTACTGGTTCACTCCCCAAATGACCACAGTGGCTGAAGTTGAGCTAGCAAAGTCAGGAGTTAGGAGCGCTTTCCGAATCTCCCACGTGAGTGAGGGCCATCATTCCCTGACTTTCTAGGTGTATTATTAGAGGTTTGGGTTAGAATTAAAACAATTGGGACTAGAATCAGCACCCATATGGGTTCCCAGCACCCCATATAGCCACCATATCAGCTCCTCCAAGGCTTCCAATATAGTGACATTATTTCCTTGTATTACTAACATTCCTGTATTGTTCTGCTGCCTTACTGGTGGTAACATCTCCTTACATCATCTATCATAAAGATTCAGAAAAGAATCAAATTGCCACAATGGTTTTTTTTGAAATGTGTGTTACAATAAAATTCAGCCATCTTTTGCTTTTTCCATACCAGTAATGGGCTGGATCAGAAACAGAGCTGCTTGGGGGGCCCGGCGCAATAGTGTATTGCTTAAAGTCCTCCCCTTGCATGTGCCAGAATCCCATATGGGCAGCGGTTCTAATGCCGGCGGCCCTGCTTCCCATCCAAATCCCTGCTTGTGGCCTGGGAGAGCCCAATGCTTTGGGATCCTGCACCCACGTAGGAGACCTGGAAGAAGTTCCTGGCTCCTGGCTTTGGATTGGCTCAACTCCAGCCATTGCGGCCGCTTGGGGAGTGAACCATCGGACGGAAGATCTTCCTCTCTGTCTCTCCTCCTCTCTTTATATCTGCCTTTCAATAAAAATAAATAAATCTTAAAAAAAAAAAAACAGAGCTGCTTGGGCATAAATTGGTGCCCTTTTTGAATGCCAGCTTTACCAGCTGTGCCTCAGCACACACCACAGAATTGTTTTCTTAATTTCCTGTTTGGATTGTTTATCATTAATTCATCTAAATACATCTTATTCCTGCATGATAATTTTTATATCTGAAAACTTCACTGAATTTGTTCATTTTTGTGGTAAATAGTGTTTTTGAGCCCCTCATGGTGGTGGAGGATCACAGGAGATGCTCATTAAAATCATTGTAAACCAAGAGCTGTATGAATGTAAGATTTATGTTGTCTGGCATGTAACACAGCATGTAAAAGCAGGTGACTGATAAGTTTCAGATCACGTCTCCCAAATACAAAGAATGGTTGACTTTGACCATAGGATTTTACTTTGTATTTATTTATTTTAAAGATTTGTTTTTATTGGAAAGTCAGATTCACAGAGAGGAGAAAGACAGATAAAAATCTTCTATCTGCTGGTTCACTCCCCAAGTGGCTGTAACGACTGGAGCTTAACCAATCAGAAGCCAGGAGCCAGGAGCTTTTTACAGGTCTCCCACATGGGTGCAGGGTCCCAAGGCTTTGGGCCATCTTCTACTGTTTTCATAGGCCACAAACATTGAGCTGAACTGAAAGTGGAACAGCTGGGACACAAACCAGCGCCCATATGGAATCTCAGTGAAGGTGAAGATTAGGCAGTTAAACTATTGCACTGGGATCTCAATTTTTTTTTTTTATTAAATAAAGCAAACATTTATTAAATTGTGATAAAAATGTTCCATCAAATTACAAAACCTGAGTAAGAAAAACAAATGGTACATGCTTAACTGTAGTTGACATTCAAATAAAATTTGCATTCCCAAAATATTAAACAGTAATTAGAAAATACCAGCCAAAGTAATATTAGGATACTTTTACGTGCCGTCTCAACAAATTTGAACAGAAGCAAATTTTAACAGAGGTAAATTTTACAGTGAAACATAGCAGTAGATTAAGGATCTTAACATGTTTATTTTACTGCTGTTTGACACTATGATAGAAAAATAAGAGGATTTACTTGACATTTTTAATAAATATCTCATGGGCTGTTGAGTACCTTACTGGTGAAAAGATTTAACTGGCTAATCTCATCAGTCCATTTTGTACATTTAGTAAGCATCAACTCTGCCCTACATAACTCTTAATGCAATTCACAGCACACAAATGGTTATCATATTAAATACATAATCAACTCGGACTTCTCAACAACGAGGAAATTAGTAAACCATCAAATGGACTGCTTACCATACACTTTCCTCATAACTAACACAAAAAAAAATCAAAATAATATTTGTCATCACTCTAAACTATTGCCAGCAACTGACGGAAACTGCCAATTTGCCATATTCATGTTCACAACATGCTAAATATACTCTGCTGTTACTTCATCCATGGAATGCCTACATGCCTAGAACAATTCCAGACCTCAAGACATACTATAGAGCAGTGGTTATCAAAACAGTCTGGTACTGGTACAGAAACAGAGAAGAAGATCAATGGAACAGAATAGAAACACCAGAAGGGAATCCACACATGTATAGTCAACTAATCTTTGACAAGAAAACAGGAAATAATCCAGGTAAAAAACCTGGTCTATTGAATAAAAGCTGTTGGGACAACTGGATAGCAGCTTGCAGCATAAAGAAGCAGGACCCGTACCTGTTGCACTATACAAAAATCAGCTCTAATTGGCTCAAGGATTTAAACCTACACCCAGAAACCATTAAACTACTAAAGAAAAACATAGGAAGCACACTCCAAGATATAGGAACAGGGAAAGACTTTTTAGAAAAGACGCCTAAAGCAACGGCGATCAAATCCAAAATGAACAAATGGGACTATATCAAACTAAAAAGTTTCTGTACAGCAAAGGAAACAATTAAAAAAGTGAAGAAACAACCAACAGAATGGGAAAAAATTTTTGCATTCTACACAAGTGACAGGGGACTAATATCTAGGATCTACAAAGAGCTTCAGAAACCCAAGGATAGTGAAAAAATAAACCCTGTAGAAAAATGGGCAAAGGAAATGAACAGACGTTTCTCAAAAGAACAGATACAAATGGCTAATAAACATATGAAAAGATGCTCAGGCTCTCTAGCCATCAGAGAGATACAAATGAAAACCACCTTGAGGTACCACCTAACTCCTGTGAGACTGGCCTACATGCAGAATTCGAAAAACAACACATGCTGGCGTGGATGTGGGGAAAAAGGTACCCTCCTTCACTGCTGGTGGGAGTGTAGGCTAGTACAATCATTGTGGAAATCCATATGGAGAGTGCTTGGAAAATTGCAAATAAACCTGCCATATGACCCAGCAATCCCGCTCTTAGGAATATACCCAACAGAAGTAAAATCTGCATACGAGAAGGGGATCTGTAATCCTATATTTACAACAGTACAATCAACAATAACAATGTCATGGAAACAAACCAGATGTGCGTCTAAGGAAGAATGGTTAAAAAAAACTGTGATACATCTACTCAATGGAATATTATTCAGCTGTCAAGAAGAACGATATTATTCTATTCAAAACCAGGTGGTCCCAACTAGAAATTATTATGCTCAGCGAAATGAGTCAATCACAAAAGAATAAATACCATATATTCTCTCTCATATAAGGAAGCCAACATGGAAAGGTGGAGTTCATCAAGTGCCCATGGAGTATGCGATGGAAACATAGTTCCTAAGAGACTTCTGTGTTTCCTTTTAGTTAAGCATGTGCTGCCTACTCAGTGACACATTACTTAATCAAGGTGCTACAATTTGTCATTGACGTTGTTGCTGCTGTTATTCATGCTGTGATTGATGTGTTAAATTTGCATTAGTCAGTCATTTTCCTTGTAAAATGCTATGATTTATAGTTAGCTGAAAGAGCTGTGCATTTAGTTTAATCAGTATGTGTAAAAGTGCATATGCAGTGTTAGAGATGGGAATCATTAAAAAGATGGTTGATGTTACTGTTAAAATTATTGTACTTCTTTATAATTAGTTCTGATCTAAATATAGATTGCTGCAAGTCAGGTCCCACGGCAAGAGATGGTGAAAATTCAATTTATTTTTAATGGGTAATATATACACAATCAAAAACATTGAAAAAGCACAACATGGCCTGGTTCTATGGCTCAAATCCTTGCCTTGCATATGCTGGGATTCCTTATAGGCACTGGTTCGTGTCCCCACTGCTCCATTTCCTCTTTCCTCTGATTCCAGGTTATCTAGTTTCCTTTTCCAGCAGCAAATCCAATACTTCACAGTTTGTTAAACATCTTCACAGAGCTTTCCATACATGTACAGGCAAAAACATACATATGTAAAGTTATGTATATACATAAACACATGCACACACACATAGACTGTTCTATTTGAGTTACCTTCCCTAAAGGCAGTTGTGTTTGCCACCTGGCTTAATGTATGCTATAGCTGTGATCTAACATAAAGCACCGCCATTATCATTTTATGTATTACATTTTAACAGTAGCTTTCCTAATTTTCTTTTCAGTTTTCATGAAGCAAGAACACAGAGAAGAGATTGATTTATCTTCAGTTCCACCTTTGCCTATACCACATTCTGCCCAGACCCAGAGGCCTTCAGCAGATCCAGGGCACCCACATGACAGTGTATTGTCAGCACAGAGGAACTTGGTTTGTCCAATCCAACAGGCATATGCATCCATGGTAACCTCATCCCATCTACCACCGTTGCAATGTAGGGATGAGAATTCAGGAAAAGAACAGCAGGTGGTATCTTCTTCAGTTGTACACCAGCCTTTTCAAGTCACACCAACACCTCCTGTGGGGTCTTCCTATCAGCCTATGCAAACTAATGTATACAACGGACCAACTTGTCTTCCTGTTAATGCTGCCTCTAGTCAAGAATTTGACCCAGTTTTGTTTCAACAGGATACAACTCTTCCTAGTTTAGTAAATCTTGGCTGTCAACCATTATCATCCGTACCATTTCATTCTTCAAATTCTGGTTCAACAGGACATCTCTTAGCACACACACCTCATTCTGTGCAGACCTCGCCTCATCTGCAGTCGATGGGATACCATTGTTCAAATACAGCACAAAGATCTCTTTCTTCTCCAGGGACTGACCAGGTCACAGGTCAGTCTTCCCCTCAGTTGCAGGCCATTACGTATAGTCCTTCACATTCTGGGTCTGCTACAACAGCTTCCCCAGCAGCTTCTTGTCCCTTGGCCAGCTCACCAATTTCTGGTCCATCGTCTCCTCAGCTGCAGCCTATGCCTTACCAATCTCCTAGCTCAGGAACTGCCTCACTACCGTCTCCAGCCACCAGAATGCATTCTGGAAAGCACTCAAGTCAAGCACAAAGTACAGGCCAGAGAGATCTTTCTGTACCTTCATCCTTAATGTGTCACAATTTATGTGATCCAGCCTCATTTCCATCTGATGGGGCAACTGTGAACGTGAAACATGAACCTGAAGATCGGGAACCTAACTTTACAACCATTGGTCTACAGGACATCACTTTAGATGATGGTGAGTTCAAGAGTATGAAGTTACCATGGAATGTTTAGTGGTCAACAGTAGAATTGGGTCTTTAAGTGATTTGTTATTATTAGAGATACATGTAAGTACATAACTATTCTTTGAAGAAAATCTATTCTTCAGAGTATTTTATCATTAATATTTATTGCTGTATAGGGATTCTTTTCTTTGAAGCTATATGGCTAAAAAAAAACTATGGATAGATCATAGAATAAAGAGAATGGAATTCATGGGGCAGTACTTCAGTGAACATTGTTGAACTAGATGTTGAGAATACTAAGAAGGTAGTAAGATACAATTTCTGCCTTGGAGAGATTCCCACAAATATAGACCATGCTCTCCAGAACCAGCAATTAACTAGAAGTTAACACACCTACAGTTAAGATGCAGCATTTGTAGTTGGAATACCTAGGGGAGGCTTGAAGGATGGCTTAATTTGCACTTTCCCTGTCACCCTCATACCTCATTGGAGACCTGGATTAGGTTTTGGAGTCCTGGCTTTGTCTCCTGCCCAGCTCTAACCACTGTGGATATTTGAGGTGTGAACCAGCAGATAGTAGCTGTTCGTCTATCTATGCCTTTCTTTGACACTCAAATAAGATTTTAAAGAAATATTAAAGGGAATGCTCCCAGTGCACTGGGGGAAGGTGTCGAGGGGACTGAGGATGCAGGCTTGGATTGGGGGAAGGCTAGGGGCATAACACTGGTGGGCATGTGGGGACCTGGGAGCTCACCTCTAGTCAGGTGGAGTGAACCTTAAGATTTCCTTGTGTACCTGGTCCTGGGCAAGGTGAGGAGAGTGGAGGAGGGAGCCCCAGGTCAGCATGCTGCTCTGGTGTGCTGCTGGAAATTTCAGTGGGTTTGGGTCTTGGGTGTGTAGAGGGGTGAGGCACCAGGCCAGCACATGTGACAGGAGCTTGGGACCCTGATACACAGCAGAGTATCGGACCAGCTCACCACCCACGGATTCCGAAGGCTGGGCTAGTCACAAGGATAGTGGGTTGATTCGGGAAAGGAGCAAGGGGATATAGGGTAGGGAGGGTCATCCTGGGAGTATCTTGTAGGTGACTCCTGAGGGACTCCCAACGACAAGGCAGATATGTGAGGGGACTGAAACCTGGTGGTTTGGAGGGGAGAGACCGGAAGAACTTTGTGGATCAGACCAATGCCCCAGCCCACATGGGAGACCTGAGCTGAGCTTGTTAGCATGGAACATTGCTGACCACCACATGCCAGCCCACACATAAGCTATGGCTGGGGGCTGGTCTGACCGGGCTAGATCCCAGTACCTGACGGTGAGTGGCTGATCAGGGGACGGGACACATTAAGCTGGACCATGACACCAACCAGCACGCAAGCAAATCAGGTCTGGGTGTAGATTCTGTGAGAGATATGTAGGCCCAACCCTATGGAATTACAAGTCTTGCTGGTGAGCTTAGGAATTGGGATAGTGATGGACAGAGGTAGGTGTGGCCATGGAACTCACCAACACAGGTACTGGGGCTAGGAACAAGTGGAGCAGGTCCAAGCTATAGCACCCACATGAGCACCCTCAAACAGGATGTGGGGCGAGCTGGGCCACACCATCCACCAGCTCATAAAAAGGCCAGGATGGATGGGGCAGGAATGTCAGGTAAGGGCCTAGTACCTACTGGCATGTGTGAGATCTGAATCTGGGAGTGGCCTGAGCGAGGGAACTTGGAAAACTGCCCTAGAGAGTCGTAACTCTCACTGGTGAGCACATAGTCCAGGCCTGGGTTTTGGGCAGGCTGGACAGGGTAGCTCCATCTGTTGGCAAGTATGTGAGTTGGTTTTGGAAGAGGGCGGACTGAATGGGGCTGAGTGAACCATAGCCCACTGGCAAGTGCAGAAACTAGAATGGAGTGCAGGTTATGCCGGACTAGGCTGTCACACCTGCTGGTTTGCATAAGCCAGGGATAGAATTAGCTGAGCAGAGCCAGGTTCCAGCACCCACCAGTGACAGATGGGACTGGGAACCAGCCAGACCAAGGCAGGCTACAGCATCCCAAAGCAAAGGCCAAGACAGATGAGGGGCTATGCCAAGCTGAGTCAAAATAATCACTGTCGTGTGCCTTTAAGTAGACCTGGGTGGGGAGCCAAGGGGACACCCTGGTTGGGTTGTGGGTCCCACTGGTGAACGCAGGGCCCAGCGTGGGCGCTACAGTCTGGTCTGGACGTGACTGCAGTATCCCTCAGCATCCCTCAGCATTCCTCAGTATCCCTCAGTGTGGACTGGTTCTGGGGTGTGTCAGACTGGGCTGGACTCCACACCCACTGGTGTAGTGAAAGACAGCTCAAGTGCTTGGGCCCCTACCACCCATGTGGGAGTTCCAGATCAATTTTATAGCTCTTCACTTCAACTTGGCCCAGCCCCAGTTGTGGCCATTTAGGGAGTGAACCAGCAGATGCTATTCCTGTCTATCTGTCTCATTCAAATAAAAGATATTAATGTATTTATAAAGATCTTAGTCTAGTTTCATGCTACTATAATCTTCATTAAAATGTTTAGAACACAACCATGACAATTTTTAAAAAGATGCATTTATTTTTATTGGAAAGGAGATCAGTTTTACAGAGAGAAAGAGAAACAGAAAAATCTTGCATCCATTGGTTCACTCCCCAAATGACCACAATAGTTGGAGACAAGCCAATCCGAAGCCAGGAGCTTCTCCAAAATCTCGCTCATGGGTGCAGGGTCCCAAGGCTTCAGGCCATCCTCTACTGCCTCCCCAGGCCACAAGCAGGGAGCTGGATGGAAAGTGGAACAGCTAGGACATAAATTGGCACCCATATGGAATCCCAGTACTTGCAAGATAAAGATTTAGCCATTGAACCATAATGCCAGTTCCACAGCTATGACCATTTCTATATTTATTTTATTTTTTATTATATTTACATAGTTAAGAAGGACGCGTGTCCATGTGGACCACTAATTAAGGAAGGAAGGATCTAGGATTAGGGGAAAACAGAGGAGACCATTGTTTCCAAGTTTCTTTTTCTTTTCCTGTATCTAGGGGAAGGGAGAGGTTAGGGGAGAAGCCACACGTAGCCTCCCAACTGCCCCAGTACCCGGGGATGGGAAACAGCTGTCCGATATCAACCCAGGTCCTCGATGTGGAGCATGCTCTGAGGGTTCTGCGTAAATGGTTTCAGTGGTTTTGAAATGAGGTTGGTGTTGAAGCTCCAAGGATGAGGAAGTCCTTCCAAGGTCCATTGGCTGATATAGTCCACCTTAGAATCTCCATTCACCCAGATCGTTACTATCAACACTTGACTGGGGTAGTTGTCCAATTTGTTCTTCCCTCTCTCATCTGCTGTGGTACTAAATGTCCTCTGCAGACCCCAATGGACTGCCATATCTTCCATGTGCATTTGGGCAAGCCGTCCACTGCTCCGTCTTTTCCACTGAAGTGGCCCAGTTCTGACACATATACTCTATGCTCAGACCACAGATCCTGTGATTCTTCCCGTGGTTAGAGTTCTGAATCCAGCAGTTCAGTTGGGGAGATCCCCGAAGAAACCTCATCTGATGTAACCCCATATCTGATTCTTGTGTGTGCTAGGCGGTATGAGTTCTAACAGTCTGTCACCTACATCAGACCACACACACGCTGGTAGTTACAATTGCTGGGTCAGTTTTATCTCTAGCCTTAGCTCTTACGCAAACCAATGGATGCTGCAGTCCAGCCTAACCCTGCCCACCACATACATGTTCCTTATGTACACCAGAGGGAACTGCAGCCCAGTTAGAGTGACCCCTAATAACGCACACCAGGCCCATCCCCAGCCCTGGTTCCAGCACATGCTGGTATGTGCAACAGACTGAGTCAGTGTGTCCCGCAGCCCAACTGACCCTGGTATCTGGACCGCACTTATGCTGATGGGTGCCACTGCCTCTCCAGCCAGGCTCACCCCCAGCCCTAGTTATTATGCTCACGGGTGGGAGCTTCAGCCCATCAGAGAAATGCCCACAGTTTCCCTACTAGTCCACTCTAAGCCCTAGATCTTGTACTTTTCAAGTGGTTCTGCAATCTAGCTTGACATGACTTAACCCTGTTCCTAACCCTTGACAGCTCACACTGTGGCAAAGCCCAACCAGCCTGCACTTTCTCTGGTTCATGAATGCACTAGTGGATATGATCGCTTAGCCCAGCCTGGCTGTCCCCCTAAACCAGCTCATGTGCAGGCCACCTTCCTATCCTTATCTGCCACTGGTCCTAGTTCTGATGCTCACTAGTGGGAGCAGTGGCCTAGCAAGAGAGTCCTTGCTGTCCCCCTACCAGGCTCACCTTCCCCCCACCCAGAGCTTCTGTGTGCTGGTAGATGCTGTGGTCCAGCTGCCATGGCCCGCTGCACCTTGGCATTTGCTGGTGAGTGCTATAGCCTGGCTTGGCTCAGGCTGTTCCTGATTCCAGCTCATGTTGGCAGGTACTGCAGCCTAGCCTAATGCAGCCCAGCCTGTACCCTGGCCTGTCTTACACTCCATCTTGGTTCTCACATCTGCCAGTGGGTGTTATGAACTGGCCCAGTTTGGTCCACCCCCAGACATTGCCCACGCATAATACTGGTACCTACTGTAACTCAGCCTGGTCTGAACTCATCCCTGTCTTGATTCTTGCGCTCATCTGCAGGGACTACATCATGACAGAGGAATTCCCCCAAGCTCCTCTATCAGGTCACCTCCTAGTTGCAGATCTCACGCACACCAGTGGGTGCTAGCTTGGCCCAGACTGACTTGGTTCACCTCCTGTCCTTGCAGGAACAGTGACCTTGCCTGACCAGCCCAGATCCATTGTTGGGTGCTGCAGCCCAACCATGCCTGGTCCACCCCCAGACCCAGCTCTCACATGGTTCTGTGAGTGCAGAGGTCTAGCCCAGCCCGTCCTACACCCACCCTGACTCTCACAGGTACCAGCGAGTGCAAAAGTCGTGCCTAGTCTGGCATACTCCAGACCCAGTCAACACCCATGCCAAGGTATACTGTAGTCATGTCCGCTGCCCTCATGCTCAGAGGCGCACCAGTGGGAACCGCAACCCACCTGGGCCTGCTCCCAGCCACAGATCTTACACATGCCAGTGGTTGCTCTGATCCAGCCCAGCATAGCCCATCCACTGTTTTGGCCTTTACCGCTGGATGCTGCAGCCTGGCCTGGCCTGGCTCGCTTCCTGTCCTAACTCTTGCTGGTGGGTACTAGACCCTAGCCTTGCCCAGTCTGCCCCCATCCCTGGTGCATGCAAACTGGTAGGTGTGATAACTTAGCCCAACATGGTCTGCACTCCATCCTGGCTGCTACACATCCCAATGTGCTAAGGTTTGGCCCAGTCTTGACTGGTCTGTTCCCTCCAGAACCAACCCACACATTTGCTGGTAAGTGGAGCTACCTTGCCTGACCTGATCAATACCCAGGCCTGAATCGCATGCCCACTTGCTGGAGCTACAGTCCACCAGTATAGTTCTCCAAGTTACCCTACCAAGCTACAGCACCAGGCCCCTACACCTTATTCTTGAGTTCATCTATGGATTCTGAAGCCTGGACCATCCTGGCCTATTCCCAACCCCAGTATCCATCAGTGTCTTAGGGTTCCATGGTAATGCCTTGCTCAGCCTGTTACTACCCCAACTCCTGAACAAACGAGCAGAAATTGTGACTCACAAGGGTGAGTGAGCCCACAGACTCTGCTCCCAAACTTGGCTGGCTCGTTCCGTCTTGTCTTGACTGTCTTCCTTTTCTTTCTTTCTTTCTTTCTTTCTTTCTTTCTTTCTTTCTTTCTTTCTTTCTTTCTTTCTTTCTTTCTTTCTCTCTCTCTCTCTCTCTCTCTCTCTCTCTCTCTCTCTCTCTTTCTTTCTTTCTTTCTTTCTTTCTTTCTTTCTTTTCAGGCTATTTTTATTGGATAGGCAAATTTACAGAGAGAAGGTGACACAGAGAGAAATATATTCCATCTTCTGGTTCATTCACCAACTGCTTTTCCAGGCATCCTGCGAGAGCATACATGATTTATTATACAATGGAGAGGGCACGGTGTGGTAGCCTAGTGGCTAAAGTCCTCACCTTGCACGCAGCAGGATCCCTTATGAGTGCTTGTTTTGATCCTGGAGGCCCTGCTTCCCATCCGATGCATGCGTGTGGCTTGGGAAAGCAGTCGAGAGTGGCCCAAAGGATTTAGACCTTGCACCCACATGAGAGACCTGGAAAAAACTCTTGGCTCCTGGCTTCAGATCGAATCAGCTCCTGCCATTGCGGCCGCTTGGGAAATGAGTCAACAGATGGAAGATCTTCCTTTCTGTCTCTCCTCCTCTCTGTATATCTGACTTTCCAAGAAAAAAAAAAAATAAAACAAATCTTAAAAAAAAAGGGGCCCGGCGGCGTGGCCTGGCAGCTTAAGTCCTCGCCTTGAATGCGTCGGGATCCCATATGGGCGGCGGTTCTAATCCCAGCAGCTCCACTTCCCATCCAGCTCCCTGCTTGTGACCTGGGAAAGCAGTTGAGGATAGCCCAAAGCCTTGGGACACTGCACCCACGTGGGAGACCCGGAGGAGGTTCCTGGTTCCCGGCTTCGGATCGCAGCACCGGCTGTTGCGCTCACTTGGGGAGTGAATCATCGGACGGAAAATCTTCCTCTCTGTCTCTCCTCCTCTCTGTATATCTGGCTTTGTAATAAAAATAAATTTTAAAAAAGAGAGTCCCTACAGGGGCTAGAGCAATGGCTCAATTGACTAATATTCAGCCTATAACGGCCAGGATCCAATATGGGCATGGGTTTGTGTCCTATCTGCTGTGCTTCCTATCCATCTCCTTGCTTGTGGCCTGGGAGGGCAGTAGAGAATGGCCCAAGGCCATGGGAGTCCTCGGAGGACGCTCCTGGTTCCTGGCTTCAGATTAGCTAATCTCTAGCCATTACAGCCACTTAGGGAGCAGACAGAGGATCTTTTTCTCTTTCCCTGTGTTTATCTGCCTTTCCAATAAAAATTAAATTAAATTAAATTAAATTAAATCTTTTTAAAAGGAGCTCTTTTTTCTTTACTTAAATGTTTGTCTTATTGTTGTAGATGTCAATCCTTTGTTGGATAAGGACCTTATAAGAATCTTCTCCTATTCTGTCATATGTCTTTTCACTCTTTTTTTTTTGGAAATTGCTTTATTTTGACAATCTTTATATAGTTGATTAGGACACAAAGGGTCAAGGGCTACAGGAAAGTGGGTAAGACTATTGTTTCCACATTATTGCTTTTTTTTCTATATCTGGGGTAAAGGGGGAGATAAAGGGAGAAGCCCCCCCCAGCCTCCCACCTATGCCTCACCCCAAGTGTGGGGCATGCTCCGAGGGTCCTGCTCAAGAGGTTTTGATAGTTCAACAGTTCTGAATTGCTGCCAATCTCACCATTCCAAGCACGATGAAATTGCTGCAGAATCCACTAGTTGACATAATCCACCTTACAGTCTCCATTTGCCCAGATTTTCCCTGCCAACACATGGCTGAGGTAGTTGATGAATTTGTTCTGTCCTCCATTTCTGTTGCGGTACCCATCCTTCTCCCTGATTGGGCCTGAGAAAGCAATTGAGGACAGCCCAAAGCCTTGAGACCCTGCACCTGCCTGGGAGACCCAGAAGTAGCTACTGGCTTCTGGTTTTGGATCGGCGCAGCTCCGGCTGTTGCTTCTGCCTGGGGAGAGAATCAATAAACAAAAAATCTTCCTGTCTGTCTCTTCTGCTTTTTGTATATCTGACTTTCCAATAAAAATAAAATCTGAAAAAAAAAAAGAGGCTTCAAAAAAAATTTTAAGATTCATTTATTTTTTTAAAAGATTTATTTATTTTTATTACAAAGTCAGTTATACAGAGAGGAGGAGAGACAAAGAGGAAGATCTTTCGTCCGAAGATTTACTCCCCAAGTGAGCGCAACAGCTGGTGCTGTGCCGATCCGAAGCCGGGAACCTCTTCCGGGTCTCCCATGCGGGTGCAGGGTCCCAAAGCTTTGGGCCGTCCTCGACTGCTTTCCCGGGCCACAAGCAGGGAGCTGGATGGGAAGTGGAGCTGCCGGGATTAGAACCGCCGCCCATATGGGATCCTGGGCGTTCAAGGCGAGGACTTTAGCCACTAGGCCACGCCGCTGGGCCTAAGATTAATTTATTTTTATTTGGAAGGCAAAGTTAGAAAGATCTTTCATTGGCTGGTTCATCCCCCGAATGGCCATAGTGCCATAAGCAGGGAGCTAAATGGGAAGTAGAGCTGCTGAGACTAGAACCAACATCCATCTGGGATGCTGGCACTAGCAGGCAGAGAATTAGCTTGCTTGAGCCATTGTGTTAGCTCCAAAATGAACCTTCCAAAGACATGCCCCCTGTGACCTAAGACTTTCCCATAATACCTATCTCCTTAAAATAATAATAATAATATATGTATATACATACATATATATATATAATTAGATTAAGTTTATACCTTCTTTATGCCATTATGACCTTGGGGTTTGAAAGGTTGGATGAGTTTAGACATTCATGTTCAAATCTTAGTAAATGGTAATTGTTTGGGTTAGCACTACAAGGTGGTCTCTTGCCAGGGATCTAGATGCTTAGTAGAATTAGATAAGTATACTTGCTCTCTGAAATTTTATGGCTATTTTGGACATTTCTAAAGCCTGTGGTTAGCCTGCTGATCTGGGTGAGAAGAAAAGTTTGAAATTCCTATTTCTGTTATAAAAGTAATATAGGATTAAGAATGATGCTGGGCTTGGCAGCGTGGCCTAGTGGCTAAGGTCCTCGCCTTGATCCAATATGGCCGCTGGTTCTAATCCCGGCAGCTCCACTTCCTTTCTATCTCTCCTCCTCTCAGTATATCTGACTTTGTAATAAAAATAAAATAAAGCTTTAAAAAAAAAAAAAAGAATGATGCTAACAGGGCCCGGCGGCATGGCCTAGCAGATAAAGTCCCCTTGAACGCGCCAAGGATCCCATATGGGCGGCAGTTCTAATCCCGGCAGCTCCACTTCCCATCCAGCTCCAAGCTTGTGGCCTGGGAAAGCAGTCGAGGACGGCCCAAAGCTTTGGGACCCTGCACCTGCGTGGGAGACCCGGAAGAGGTTCCTGGTTCCCGGCTTCGGATTGGCACAGCACCGGCTGTTGCGGTCACTTGGGGAGTGAATCATTGGACGCAGGATCTTCCTCTCTGTCTCTCCTCCTCTCTGTATATCTGACTTTGTAATAAAATAAAAAACAAATAAATCTTTAAAAAAAAAAAAAGAGTGATGATAACGGACCTGGCATGGTTGCCTAACAGCTGAAGTCCTCACCTTGAATGTGCTGGGATCCCATATGGACGCTGGTTCTAATCCTGGCAGCTCCACTTCCCATCCAACTCCCTGCTTGTGGCCTGGGAAAGCAGTCAAGGATGGCACCCATGTGGGAGACGTGGAGGAAGTTCCTGGCTCCTGGCTTTGGATCAGCACAGCACAAGCTGTTGCGGTCACTTGAGGAGTGAATCATTGGATGGAAGATCTTCCTCTCTGTCTCTCCTTCTCTCTGTGTATCTGACTTTGCAATAAAAATAAATAAATCTTAAAAAAAAAAGTGATAATAACAGGGCCCGGCACAATGGCCTAGTGACTAGATCCCTGCCTTGTATCAGCCTGGATCCCATATGGGTGCTGGGACTGGCTGCTCCATTTCCTGTCCAGCTCCCCGTTTGTGGCCTGGGAAAGCAGAGGAGGACAGCCCAGGGCCTTGGCACCCAGCATTAGTGTGGGAGAGCTGGAGGAAGGTCCTGGCTCCTGACTTTGGATTGGCTCAGCTCCAGCCATTGTGACCACTTGAGGAATGAACCAGCAGATGGAAGTTCTTGCTCTCTGTCTCTTGTTCTCTGTAAATCTGACTTTCCAGTGAAAATAAAATAAATCTTAGAAGGAAAAAGAAAAGAAAGAATGATGATAACTAGAATCTCCAAGAATATTAGACTAGGGAGTGGTGTTGTAGCATAACCAGAAATGTTGTCACCGTCAATGACAGCGTCCCACTTAGAGTGCAAGTTCTACTTTCCACTGCTCCACTTCTGATCCAGCTCGCTACTAATGGCCTTGAAACGTAAGTGGAAGATGGCCAAGGTGATTGTGCCCCTGCTACCCATGTAGGAGGCCTAGAGGATGTCATTGTACAGCTGCTTCATGCATTTATTTTTCCTATATTTTTGCAGGAGTGTACATATCATGTATACTACCTAGTACTGTGCATTTTCCATGTATTATTCAGTATTGTGACATATAAGAACTCCCTTTCTTATTGGAATATTCTATGAAATATTGCATAATAGATGTACTATCATCTATATATCAGGTATAGTGAGTGTTGTTTTTTTTTTTTACTTACTGTGTATCATTTCCCATCTATCTGTATGCAATCTTTAGACATTTGTGGGAGACAGAGTATGATAAATTCCTACAAGAGAGGTTGTTAGACCAATATTTTAAAAAAAAAAAAAGATTCCCAAAGTGTCCTCCATAAAGATTTTACCAGTTTGTGTTAACATGAGCATTGTTAGAGAGTACTTGTTTTCCTGTATATTCACCAACATAGTCCATTATCAAATGTCTTATTATTTGCTAGTGGAATAAGTAGAATACAGCTTCTTAGGATAACTTATATTTTACTTATGAGTAAGTTTGCTTGTTCATTATATGCTTAAAGAAAAGTGTTTTTTCACAAATCTATGATCTTTGTTAGTTTACTGTTAAATAGTTAACATTTGGAAAATGTCATGGCACAGCAAATTAAGCTGACCCAGAGGATGTTCACGTCTCCTATTAGCGTGTCTTTGGATTGAATATGACCTCTCCTTCTGATCCAGCTTCCTGCTGATTCAGCCCAAGTACTTGAGGTACCTACCACCCACATAAGAGGTGACACGGCCACAGCTACTGAGGGCATTTGGAGAGTAAAACAGTGGCAGTTTCCCTCTCCTCCCCCTCCAAGCCCCACTACTACTACCTCTTTCCCTTCCTCCATTTCTGTCTGTCACTGGTCTTTTAAATTAATCAAATTAAAAAATATATATAGTGCATTGGGCCCTACGTGATAGCCTAATGGCTAAATCCTTGCCTTGCATCTGCCAGGATCCCATATTGAAACCGGTTTGTATCCTTGCTGCTCCACTTCCCTTCCAGCTCCGTGCTTGTGGCTTGGGAAAGTAGCAGAGCACAGCCCAAAGCCTTGGAACCCTGTACCCACTCAGGAGACCAGAAGAATCTTCTGGCTCCTGTCTTCGGATCAGCTCAGCTCTGGCCGTTGTAGCCGCTTGGGGAATGAACCAGCAGATGGAAAATCTTTGTCTTTTCTTTCTGTATGTCTGTCTTTCCAATAAAAATAAATTGTAAATAAATTTAAAATTATTAAATAAATAATAGTGGATTAACCTTCTGCTTGCAACACCAACATTCCATATTCGAGTGATTTTAGTTCCACCTGACCCACTCTTCTTATTCAGCCTCCTGTTAATGCCCTCTGGGATGGTAGGAACAGATGGCCCAAGTCCTTACTCCATTGCTCTATTTAGGAGACCTGGATAAAGCTCCCTGCTTCAGCCTAATCCAGCCCTACCAACTGCAGTCATCTGGGAAGTAAACCAGAAAATGGAAGATGCCTTTCTCCATGTGCCCTTCTCTGTCTTTGCTCAAACTCTGCATTTCAAATATATAAAATAAATCTTTCTAAAAAACTGAAGACCTGTGTTAGTCTTTCAGTTCTTGACCATGAGGTACCTTACATTTAGTTATTTCTGTATTTCAGCAAAATATAATTTTAATGTGTCAGTCTTATGCCTACCTAGGTTAATTAATTCCTAAGCATTTTTTCAAGCATTTTTAAAGCGTTTGTTTTTCAAGATTTATTTATTTGGAAGGCAGAGTTAAGGAGAGATAGATGTAAAATGAGTGGCATTCGTATAGGATGCTGGGGTCACAGGTGGCAGCCTAAGTTGCCGTGCCCCAACACAGACCACTATTTTATTATTTTTAGTACTGTATAAATAGAATTGTTTGCTTCATTTCCCTTTTGGGTTGCTCATTATAGAAATATAGAAATATAATTGTGGGTTGATATTCTGTTGTGGAATTTTACTGACTTCGTAGTGCAAATGTTTTTTAAGTGAATGGCATTTAGTGTTTTGTATGTATAAGATCATGTCATTTGTGAATAGATACTTTTACTTCCTTTCTAACTTGAATGTCTTTTATTATTCTAACATAGTTTCTCTTGCTAGAAAATTTTCAATAATAGTTGGTTGAAAATGGTAAAAGGGGCTTCTTTGATTATAAGAGGAAAGCTTTCAGTCTTTTATGATTGTCATGTTAGCTTAGAGGGTTTTTTTTTTTTTTTGAGATTTATTTATTTATTATGGGAAAGTCACAGATACACAGAGAGAAGGAGAAACATAGAGAAAGATTTCCGTCTGCTGGTTCACTCCCAAGTAGCCACAAAGGCCAAAACCTAGCCGATCCAAAGCCAGGAGCCAAGAGCGTCTTCTGGGTCTGCCATGCAGGTGCAGGGTCCCAAGGCTTTGGGCTGTCCTCAACTGCTTTCCCAGGCCACAGGGAGGGAGTTGGATGGGAAGTAGGGCCACCAGGACATGAACCTGTGTTCAAATGGGATCCTGATGCGTGAAAGGCGAGGACTTTAGCTGCTAGGCTACTGCGTCGGGCCCAGTTTGGAGTTTTTAATATATGACTTTTATCACATTGATAAAAATCCTTTTATTCGGTTTATTAAGTGTTTTATATTGAAAGAATTTTGAATTCTGTCAGATGATTAATGCTTGAGTCATTATGATCCTGCATTTTTTTCCCCTTGTTCTAGTAATGTCATGTCATGTTGATTGATATTTATGTTGAGCCATCCTTCATTTTTGGAATAAAACCAACTTGGTCGTGATGTATAATCCTTTTATTTCTGAATTTGTTTTTGCTATCCTTTTGCTGGCTTTCATGTCAGGGTAATGCTGTACTTAAAATAAGCTAGAAAGTGTTCTCTTTAATGTTTTGAAATAGTCTCAGACGGAATAATGTTATTTCTTCCGTAAATGTTTGGTCAGAGTTTGTGAGCAGGAGAGACAGTGAAGTATTTTTTTGAACTATCAGTAAAGCTTGAGAAACAAGTGGCACAGAGGTCAAGCTCTCACTTGGGATATTCCCATCCCATATTTGAGTGCCATATTTAAGTCCCACATCTGCCTCTTATCCAGCTTCCTTCTAATGTGCCTGGGACTAAGGATATGAAGGTTCAGCTACTTGGGTCCCTGCTATCGGTGTGGGAGACCTGAAGGAGTTCCTGGTACCTGACTTCTGCCTGGTCCCAGCTCAAACGCTGTTGCAGGTATTTAGGCAACCAGAGAATGTCTGTTTGGCTGTCTTTCCCCTTTATAATAAATAAGTAAACTTTTTGGGTGGAAAAATAAAGAACTGGAAGCCTGTCTGGAGACTGTAAGTTTCTGTAAAGCTGTTTATAATTCCTACTGAGTTAGTTCATAAGAGGCTCTTACACAGTGTCTTTTGGCTTCTTCCCTTGGTCTCTTTGCTTCTGTCTTGTAATTTATGTGCTGATTTGCCTGGAATAACATGTTTGGTATGTTCAGGTCTGTTTTGGAGTCTTTGGTTGTAAAAATTGGGCACCCATAGAAATGATACTTTGGCTCTATTATCAACACTTGATAATCTTTTACTGACTCTTAAAAACGTAGATAAATCTAAAACATCATACTTTTTTAAAAAGTTTGTTTATTTTTGTTGCAAAGTCAGATATACAGAGAGAAGGAGAGACAAAGAGGAAGATCTTTGTTGGTTCATTGCTCAAGTGGCCGCAATGGCCGGAGCTGAGCCAATCTGAAGCCAGGAGCCAGGAGCTTCCTCTAGGTATCCCATGCAGGTCAGAGCCCCAAGGCTCTGGGTCATCCCCAACTGTCTTCCCAGGCCGCAAGCAGGGAGCTGAAAGGGAAGCAGGGCCTCTGGGAGTAGAACCAGCACCCATATGGGATCCTGGCATGTGCCAGATGAGGACCCTAGCCATTAGACTACCAAACTGGGCCAATAAAACATAGTAATTTTTTTTAAGAAGGAAGAAAAGTTATGCCCACACATAGGATTTCTAGGGTTATTTCGTTTTGTTTTGTTTTGTTTTATTTTTGCTTTATATTTACGCTTTTAGTCTGGAGGGTGCATTTGGTATAGGAGGGTTCCTCCATTGTGTTCCTTCTTTCCTCTGCTTTAGATTAGGGTACTAATTAATGTTCACAAGGGATATGTGCAGAATCTTTGTTCTAAAGTTAAGGTCAGAAATAGCTCCTTAAAGGAAAAAGAGATGCTACCTATTCTATTTATTTTACAGTGTAATTGTGCATTATCCACTACTATTGACTAACCCAACAGCTAGTGATCACTAAACTGACAAGTAGGAACAAGTATTGACTTTGAGACACTTTTGACAGCTTCCCACAGTAAGCTGTACGTGTTGTGATGAGATCTAGTAGACACACAAAAAACCCTACATATTTATAGCTAACAGAAAAGTCTCACAAACCAATTGTTACTTTTCATTAAGAGAAATGCAGTTTGCTCTCTTCAATTTATTCTGTTTTTTATTTACTACAACTTCCTGAATTGATTTCATGAACTGCAAATAGATGTGAATTTTAGTTTAAAAGTTATTGTCAAATGCTCAGGTAATTTTGTTATAGCCTAGACAATTATTTGCAAAATACAAATAACTAATAAAAAGTTTAACTAAAGCTAAATTTATCGCTTAAAATCACTGAAAACTAACTGCAATTTTTTTTTAAAGATTTATTTTTATTACAAAATCAGATATATAGAGAGGAGGAGAGACAGAGACAAAGATCTTCCGTCCAATGATTCACTCCCCAAGTGACCGCAACGGCTGGTGCGCCGATCCGATGCCGGGAACCAGGAACCTGTTCCTGGTCTCCCACGCGGGTGCAGGGTCCCAAGCCTTTGGGCCATCCTCGACTGCTTTCCCAGGCCACAAGCAGGGAGCTGGATGGGAAGTGGAGCTGCTGGGATTAGAACCGCCGCCCATATGGGATCCTGGCGTGTTCAAGGCAAGGACTTTAGCTGCTAGGCCACGCCACCAGGCACTAACTGCAATTCTTTTAAAGTTACTGCCCTTTCAAAAATATTAGTGTTGTACAGTATAGTAGAGCGATTATACAGTGGTGCATATATATATATATATATATATTATTTATTTTCAGTGGAAAGTCAGATATGCAGAAAGGAGGAGAGACAGAGAGGAAGATCTTCTGTCCACTACCAATCTTCACTACCCAAGTGGCCACAACAGCCAGAACTGAGCCTATCTGAAGCCGGGAGCCAGGCACTTCTTCTGGGTCTCCCACATGGGCCATCCTCGACTGCTTTCCCAGGCCACAAGCAGGGAGCTGAAAGGGAAGCGGGCTGCCAAGGTTAAAACCAGAGCCCATGTGGGATCCCGGTGTGGGCAGGTGAGGACTTTAGCCATTACACTACCATGCCAGGCCCTATATATTTTACTAAACACTGAGAGAGCGGAATTGAAAGTTTCCCAACACAAGGAAATGATAAGTACTTAACGAGATGAGTATACCAGTTAGTATATATTAGTATATATTATAGATGTGTATGGAGTTATCACATTGTACCCATAAGTTAAAGTTTTTAAAATAAAAAGTTACTGGGCTTTTAATGAAAAGAAATCATGTTATCTAAACTATTTGGACTACAGTATTCATATTATTTCATAAAATGTGATTATTTTACGCTGTGATTAACAGATAAAGAACAGTTATGTTCTGTTTTGATTATAGATAAAAGCAGGCTGGGCACTGTCATCAGTTAAGTTCATGCTCTGGTTTGTTCCATTCAGTAGTGATATTGTCTTCTTTGACACAGACCAGTTTATGTCTGACTTGGAACACCAGCCATCAGGTTCAGCAGAGAAATGGCCTACCCTCAGTGAGCTCTCATGTGCTGCTCCATTCTGGAGACCATAGAGGGTGAGTGTTGACTGACGTGTTGTTTCTGTGCCCAAGTCTGGTATTTGCATGCAGTGGCTGGATTTGCATGTGCTGCAGAGGAAGGGGCTATGCATGGGCATCTTCTCGGTAAAGCCCACTTAACTATCTTTGGAGCTACACTTGACTATAAGACTTTGTCCTTTAACTCTAACCATACTCAAGCTCTCACAGTTGTGTTTTTAGTCTGGCTGTGTGCAAAAAGCACATGTTTTGTTTGTTTAAGATATTTTTAATTTATTTGTTTGCAGTACAGAATCAGAGCTAGCGGGAGAGAGAGAGATATCTTCCGTCTGTTGGTTGACTCTCTTAATGGTTGCAACAGCTGGCGCTGGGCCAGGCCAAAGCCAGGAGCCTGGAACTCCATCCAGGTTGTATCTCACATGAGTGGCAGGAGCCCAGGCACTTGCCTAGGCACATTAGCAGGGAACAGGACCAGAAGTGAAGCAATTGGGACTTTAACAGGTGTTTATATGAGATATTGATATTGTCGGCAGCATGTTACTCTCCGCACCACAGTGGTGGCCCAAAAGGCAAGTGTTCAATTATATTTCTTAAGAAAAAAAAAAAAAACTCCTATATATATATATTAAAAAAATCTGTGATGTGGATGCTGAGTACATGTGATTGTTGGCCTGATTTCTGGTGAAGTACTTTTAAATTTGTATTTATTTTTATTTGAAAGACAGATTTAGAGACACATCTACCATTCACTGGTTCACTCCCCAGATGGCTACAACAGCCAGAGCTGGACTAGTCCAAAGACAGGAGCTTGGGGCTGCTTCTTAGGTGTTCCACATAGGTATAGGGACCCAAGCACTTGGATCATCTGCTGCTGCTTTCCTAAGCATATTAGCAGGAAGCTTGATCAGAAATGGAGCAGCTACAACTTAAATAGGTGCCTGTATGACTACCCTGTGGTGCTGTCCTCCATCCATTACAATAAGTATTCTGAAGCCTTCTGATCAGACTTGCTTAAAAAAAAAAACTGACATGTTGAGCCTAAATCCTAACCTTACATCTGCCAGGATCGCATATAGGCACCGGTTCATATCCCAGGTGCTCAGCTTCCCATCCAGCTCCCTGTTTGTGGCCTTGGAAAGCAGTGGAGGATGGCACAAAGTCTTGGGACCCTGCACTCACATAGAAGACCTAGAAGTAACTCCTGGTTCCTGACTTCGGATTTGCAGAGCTATGGCTCAGTGTTTAACCCAGTGCTGTTCTTATTTATGAAGGAACAAATACCGGCCCTGCTACTAGTGATACTGTTTAAAAAAGAAATGCTCTGGGGACTGATGTGGTAGCCTAGTGGCTAAAGTCCTCGCCTAGCGCTCACCAGGATCCCGTATGGACACCGGTTCTAATCCCCACTTCATGGCCCCACTTCCCATCCAGCTCCCTGCTTGTGGCCTGGAAAAGTGGTAAAGGACAGCCCAAAGCCTTGAGATCCTGCACCCATGTGGGAGACCTGGAAGAAGCTCCTGGCTCCTGGTTTCGGATTGGCTCAGCTCTTGCTGTTGTGGCCACTTGGGGAGTGAATCAGCGGGTGGAAGATCTTCCTCTCTATCTGTCTCTTCTATATATATCTAACTTTCCAATAAAAAAAATAAATTTGTTTTAATTTTAAAAAATTCTAAAATAGAAGTGCTTCTCTGTAGTAAAAGGATCAATGGATAACGGAGTGAATAAGATAAGAACATAGCAACAGGGGTATAGACAACTCCTTAGAACCAAAAAGTAGATAGATTTGAGAATGTGGGATCTCTAGTAATTTTGTTGTCTTGCAGGCCTTTATTAACTTATTTATTTGTTTATTTAAGTTTATTTGAAAGGCAGAGTTATAGAGAGCAGGAGAGAGAGACAGTCAGACATAGAAAGAATCTTCCATCTGTTGACTTATTCCCCAAATGGCTATAGCAGCCAGGGCTGGTTCAAGGCAAAGCCAGGAGCCTTGAACTGTTTCTGGGTTTCCCATGTGGGTACAAGGGCCCAAGCACTTGAACCAACCTGTACTGCTTTTTCTAGGCACATTAGCAGGAAGCTTAATCAGAAATAGAACCTGAAGGACTTGAATCTGTACCTATATGGGATTGTGGCATTATAGGCAGATGTTAATATGCTACACCACAATGCTGGCCCTGTTTACCAATCTTTTAGGAAACGTTTTGGGGGCCCGGTGTGGTGGCCTAATGGCTAAAGTCCTCGCCTTGAACACACCAGGATCCCATATGGGTGCTGGTTCTAATCCTGGCAGCTCCACTTCCCATCCAACTCCCTGCTTGTGGCCTGGGAAAGCAGTTGAGGACCGCCCAAAAGCTTGGGACCCTGCACCTGCGTTGGAGACGTGGAGGAAGTTCCTGGCTCCTGGCTTTGGATCAGCACAGCACAAGCTGTTGCGGTCACTTGAGGAGTGAATCATTGGATGGAAGATCTTCCTCTGTCTCTCCTTCTCTCTGTGTATCTGACTTTGCAATAAAAATAAATAAATCTTAAAAAAAAAAAAGTGATGATAACAGGGCCCGGCACAATGGCCTAGTGGCTAGATCCCTGCCTTGTATCAGCCTGGATCCCATATGGGTGCTGGGACTGGCTGCTCCATTTCCTGTCCAGCTCCCCGTTTGTGGCCTGGGAAAGCAGAGGAGGACAGCCCAGGGCCTTGGGAGACCTGGAGGAAGGTCCTGGCTCCTGACTTTGGATTGGCTCAGCTCCGGCCGTTGCGGTCACTTTGGGAGTGAATGGAAGATCTTCCTCTCTGTCCTCTTCTCTGTAAATCTGACTTTCCAGTGAAAATAAAATAAATCTTTAATAAAAACAATATAAGATGTTTTATGTATTTGTTTATTTGAGAGGTAGGATGTCAGAGAGGGAGAAAAAGAGATCATCTGTATACTGGTTTACTCCCCAAATGGTTACAATATCCAGGGCTGAGTCAGGCTGAATCTAGGAGAAAGGAACTCCATCCAGGTTTCCCCCAGGGGTAGCAAGGGTCCAAGTACTTGAGGTGTCATTTGCTGCCTTCTCGGGTACATTAGCATGAAGCTGTTTTGGAGCTAGAACAGCTGGAAATCAAATCATTGCTTTGATGTAGGATGCTGACATCATAAGTGACAGCTTGGGCCCGGCGGCATGGCCTAGCTGCTAAAGTCCTCGGCTTGAACGCCCTGGGATCTCATGTGGGCACCGGTTCTAATCCCGGCAGCTCCACTTCCCATCCAGCTCCCTGCTTGTGGCCTGGGAAAGCAGTCAAGGACAGCCCAAAGCTTTGGGACCCTGCACCTGCATGGGAGACCTGGAAGAGGTTCCTGGTTCCCAGCTTCGGATCCGCACAGCACTGGCCGTTTCAGTCACTTGGGGAGTGAATCATCAGATGGATGATCTTCCTCTCTGTCTCTCCTCTCTGTATATCTGACTTTGTAATAAAAATAAATAAATCTTTAAAAAAAAAATAAGTGACAGCTTAACCCACTGCACAACAATGCCACCTCTGCTTGCTGGCCTTTTTGAGATAGTACTTACTTATATAGACCACTGTTAAAGGTCAGGAGCTCCTGAAGCTTTGATAGGTAGTTCTGTATTGGTTAAAGATTAGGGGAAGGACACGCTCTGTGCTGTTGCAGGCTAATCATCTGCCTGCAGCATCAGCATCCCAAATGGGTGCAAGTTGGAATCCTGACTGTTCCACTTAGGATCCAGCACCCTGCTAATATACCTGCAAAAGCAGCAGAAGATGGCCCAAGTGTTTGGGTCCTGTTCCAACATGGGAGGCCCAGAAGATCTTGGCTCTTAGCTTCAGATCAGTCCAGTTATGGCTATTGTGGCTATTGGGGGGGTGGTGAACCAGCACATAGGAAATCTCTCTGTCTCTCCTTCTCTCTCTTTATAACTCTGCCTTTCACATAAAAAAAAAAAAATCAATGTTAAATGAAGAAAATTGGTGCAGCTAGCTCTTGAACAGGATCAAGAGCACAAACAGTAGAAAGAACCATGTGGATTTATGGATCTCAGTCTCAGATTTGTCCCCTAGAGATAACAGGTTGGGGAGTTTGTGGTAGAAAATATGTTGGGAAAGGAAATTCCAAAGTAGTTTTGAGTTCTACATTGACCTAAATTGAAAAGAAGTGTTTATTTTTTGACATTTCCATTTTTGCTGATACAGAAGAGGACATGCTGCTGCCTGACAGTGCTTTGAAGTACCTGTGTATTGTTTACTCAGCTGGATACTTCATGTTTATCTTTGTAGAATGTTTTGAATTACAGATCTTCACAGAGCAAAGATCTCTGTAGAGCAGCACACATATTAGAGGCTTGTTGGAGAAGAAAAGAAATCTCCCCACTGGCCAGCTATTCCCCCCGATAAGCTGTGCTTTAAAGAAGTCATATTTTTCATTTGTTAGTATTATTACAGTGATGTTAAAGGGGAAGGACACCTTCTTGTCATTTCAGATGTATTTCACTGTTGCCTGTGTTTAAGCTATCTAGAGTACAGGGTAAAACTTCACATGCAAAATTTCAAAATGTTAATTTGATTATTGCTTAAAGATCCCAAAGTTATGGGCTCGGCAGCGTGGCCTAGTGGCTAAGGTCCTCGCCTTGATCCCGTATGGCTGCTGGTTCTAATCCCGGCGGCTCCACTTCCTCTCTGTCTCTCCTCCTCTCAGTATATCTGACTTTGTAATAAGAATAAAATAAATCTTTAAAAAAAAAAAAAAGATCCCAAAGTTAAAAAAAAAAAAAAAGTTGTGTGGGGATCTGCATAATAGCCTAATGGCTAAATCCTCGCCTTGCAGCCACCAGGATCCCATATGGACACGAGTTTGTATCTTGCTGCTCTACTTCCCATCCAGCTTCCTGCTTGTGGCCTGGGAAAGCAGTCAAGAGCAGCACAAAGCCTTGGTACCCTGCACCCACGTGAGAGACGCAGAAGAAGTTCCTGACTCCTGCCTTCAGATTGGCTGGGCTCCAGCTATTGAGGCCTCTGGGGGAGTGAAACAGCCAATAGTTAAGCTATCATGCAAGCCCTGGGGTTTTTAGTTTAGTTTAGTTTTGTTTTGTTTTTCATTTATATTGGAAAGACAGATTTATAGAGAGAAGGTGATATTCCCACATAACCAGAAAAACCAGATCTTGGTCAGGGCAAAACCAAGAACCAGGAATTCTATCCAAGTCTCCCACATTGGTAGGAAGTGCCCAAGCACTTGGGATGACTTCCACTGCCTTTTGCAGCACATTAACTTTTGACAAATTGTTGCAGCTTTACAAGGAAAGATCGCATGCCAATCCAGGTGTTGTGGTGTGTGTATTGGGGTGGGAGGAGGATGAGACTCTAAACTGCCAGAAGTGGGCTAGATGGTGTGACCTACATAACCTGCTAGCACTGCTATTTGAGAGCCGTTAACTCATGTTCACTTTACTCTTCAAAGAAAGGAAAATGACAAACCTTTACCTTAGGGGAATAAACATCTCTGTTCTTAAGTTGGTAAAACCCAAAAAAGCTACTTAGTGACTAGTTTAAATACATTAACAGATTCATTCAGAATGAAGTGAAAAATGATGAAAGAGCAAGCATTAGTGTTTTTAAGAAATCATGTGAATCAGGGTTGCTAATGACCTTACATATTTTTTTATCGTGTTTGTCAGTAACAGCCCTTTTACAAGGTATATATATTTGACAAACAGAGGAAAGGAGAGCAAGAAAATGTGCTCCATCTGCTGGTTCACCCCCTCCCAAGCCCTCCAAATGCCCTTAGTGGCTGGGGCTGGGAAACCAGTCCAGGTCTCACATGAAAGACAAGAACCTGACTACTGTAGCTATCATTGCCCCCTCTCTGGGTCTGTATCAGCAGAAAACTGTAAAGAGTTAAGTCCGGGTACTTTGATGTGGGATGCAAGCATCTGAACTGTTAGGCTAAACACCTGCTCTTTACCAGTAATAGTCCTTTTTTTATCTTCCTTCCTTCATTTTTTTTTTAAGAAAAAAATTGTTTTTAAAGATTTTATTTAATTAATTTTAGAGGAAAAGCAGATCAAATGTATGGAGAGAGGAAAGAGAGAACAATCTTAATTGCTGGTTCACTTCCCTAATGGCCACAACAACTAGAGCTGAGCCAATCCGGAGCCAGGAGTTTCACACAGGTGCAGGTTCCCAAGGCTTTGGGCCATTCTCCCCTGCTTTCCCAAGCTTCAGGTAGGGAGCTGGATGGGAAGTGGAGCAGCCGGGACATAAACCAGCACCCATAAGATCCCCTAGTAGTAGTCTTAACTTGCTTTAGTTGACACCTTATTTTTGGCCTGTTCCAGCAGACAGAAATAACTGTTTCAGAAACCCAGAAGTGGGAGCCACACTCTCATCCTGAATGAGATATGTGAGAATAAAAGCAGAGGAGTTGCATAATTAACAGTGGTCTTTTATTTTCAGATATATTTATTTGAAAGAGTTACAGAGAAAGGGAGAAACAGAAAGATGTTCTATCTACTGATCCATTCTCCAAGTGACCACAACAGCTGGAGCTGGGCTACTCTAAAGCCAGGAGAAAGGAGTTTCCTTTGAATCTCCCATGTAGGTGCAGGAACCTAAGTTCTACAGCCATCTTCTGGTTTCCCAAGTGCATTATCAGGGAGCAGCGGATCAGAGATGCAGCAGGGACTGGCTGGTTAATTCTCCACCTCCAAGCACAGACATCCCATGTTGATGCTCGTTCGTGGCCTAGCTGCTCAACTTCCAATCCTGCTCCCTGCTTATGTCCTGGGAAAGCAGTGGAGGATGGCCCAATGCCCTGGGAATCTACACACATTTAGGAGACCCGGAATAAGCTCGCAGCTCCTGGCTTCTTAGTGGCTTACTCTGGCCATTGCAGCCAGTTGGGAGTGAACCAGCAAATGGAAGATATTTCTCTGTTCCTTCTTCCCTCTGTAAATTTGCCTTTCCAATAAAAATGAATAAATCCTAAAAAGGAAAGAAAAAGGAGAGATGAAGAAAGGGAAAAAAAAGGACCAGCCAGCTGGGTCTTTTAAGATTTGTTTATTTTTATTGGAAAGTCACATACACACAGAGACAGAGAGGAACCCAAGTGACTACAACGGCCAGTGTTGTGCTGATTTGAAGCCAGGAGCCAGGAACCTCCTCCAGGTCTCCCATGCAGCTGCAGGATCCCAAGGTTTTGGGCCGTCCTCAACTGCTTTCCCAGGCCACAAGCTGGGAACTGGATGGGAAGCAGGGCTGCCTGGACCAGAACCGGCGCCCATATGGGATTCCAGCATATTCAAGGTGAGGACTTTAGCCACTAGGCCACAGCGCTGGGCCCACCAGCTGGGCCTTGAACCAGAACCTATATGGAATACCATTGTTGCTTTATTTAGTGGCTCCACAGGCTGTTTTTGCTCAAGGATTATTAAAGTACTTTGTTACAGTTATAACTTCCATGCTTTGTTTTTATTTCATTTGCTAAGATTTATCTGTTTATCTAAAAAACAAAGTGACTTAGAGGAAGAGAAATTTTTTATCTGACAGTTCACTCTATAAATATTCACAAGAACCAGGAGCCAGAAATGCCATCCAGTCTCTCGCATGGCCAGGAAGGACCTAAGTATTTGAAACATCTTCTCCTTTCCCAGGCATGCTTTAGGGACCTGGGTCAGATATGAAATCTCAAGCACATATGGGTCTCAAACCAATGCTTGGATAATGAGATGCTGGTATCCCAAGTGGTACCTCAACCTGCTGTGCCATAATATCCACCCTTTTCTAAAAATATTGTTCAGTAGTTCACCTGGAGCAGTTACTTAAACTTTTTTTTTTTAAAGATTTATTTTCATTACAAAGTCAGATATACAGAGAGGAGGAGAGACAGAGAGGAAGATCTTCCGTCCGATGGTTCACTCCCCAAGTGAGCCGCAATGGCTGATGCGCGCCGATCTGAAGCTGGGAACCAGGAACCTCTTCCAGGTCTCCCACGCAGGTGCAGGGTCCCAAAGCTTTGGGCTGTCCTCAACTGCTTTCCCAGGCCACAAGCTTGGAGCTGGATGGGAAATTGAGCTGCCGGGATTAGAACCGGCGCCCATATGGGATCCCGGCGCGTTCAAGGGGAGGACTTTAGCCGCTAGGCCATGCCGCCGGGCCCCACTTAAACATTTTTGTTGTTCCAGATCCCCAAATAAAGGGTTCGGCATGAAGTCTAATTGCAAAATTCCTCACCTTGTATCTGCCAGGATCCCATATGAGTGCCAGTTCATGTCCTGGCTGCTCCAGTTCCCTTCCATCTCCCTGGTTGTGGCCTGAGAAAGCTAAGGATGGCCCAAAGCCTTGGAACCCTGTACCCATGTGGGAGATCTGGAAGAAACCTCTGGCTTCAGATCGGTTCAGTTCTGTTGCAGCCACTGGAGGAATGAACCAGCAGGTGGAAGATCTGGCTTTCCTTCTCTCTGTAAATCTGTTTTTCCAGTAGAAATAATAATTGTCAAGGACTGTTACTCTGCACTCAATGTATATAGTCACTAATGATTAAATGGAGAGTGAGAGACAAAATTATGGCCCTGTTGGAACTCAAATCTACTGGTTGTTGTTGAATTACAAACTAGGGAATCATAGTTCAATGTATTTTTTTTTTTTTTGCCGCCACCCGGCCTCCCTAGTTTAATGTATTTCTGTGTATAGTTGATCAGTGGTCTTTTCTGGGAAATATTTTTGACTTATAGTCTTAAAATTCTAAACTGTGAAGTCTTCCAGGTTGCTTCAGCCAGGTGAAGAAGTTAAGTGAAAGAAAAAAAAAATCATAACTTGTTAGGGAAGAACAGAAATATCACACTGTTGAAGAGACTTTTGTTGCAAACCATAGAATCTTACAAATCAGAAAATGAGTTTTTCTTTTTTAAATGGTGTTGGGAAGTGGATGAGTAGTGATTCTCCTTAGGAGTATCAAAACATTTAACTGCTTCTGAAGATATTCCTAGGACAGCAACTTTTTTTTTATGGTAAAGCACTATTTTTAATCAGCTTATAGTTCTAAAACTTGAACAGTGAAATAAGAATCAAAAGATATGTTTCTTTATTTGCAAGGGATAAGTGATGAGAAAGATGACTGTCAAAATCAGGTACCATTTTTAAAAAACATTTAATAATCTTGCTTCTTGCTATCTAAAGGATATGAATATACCCAAATTTATGGTTCTTATAATCTTCTGCCTACTAATTATACCACTGGAATGTTTGCATTTTCAGTTCCTTTTTTTTTTTCTTAAGATTTATTTATTTATTTATTTTTTATTGGAAAGGCAGAAATACAGAGAGGAGGAGAAACAGAGAGGAAGGTCTTCCGTCCGATGGTTCACTCCCCAAGAGGCGGCAGCAACCGGAGTTGAGCCAGTCCGAAGCCAGGAGCCAGGAGCTTCTTCGTGGTCTTCACCACGTGGGTGCAGGGTCCCAAAGCTTTGGGCCATCCTCGACTGCTTTCCCAGGCCACAAGCAGGGAGCTGGATGGGAAGTGGGGCTGCTGGGATTAGAACCGGTGCCCATATGGGATCCTGGGCGTGCAAGGGGAGGACTTTAACCACTACGCTATCGCACCAGGCCCTTCAGTCCATTTTCAAACATAAGCAACCACATTCCTGCTCAAAAACTCATTCCCTTTTTAGTTCCAGTAGTGACAGCATCATTCTTTCCTTTCTTAGGCTCAGTATTGGTAGTGGTAAATAAGATGGTCAGTGGGAGGAACCCCAATACTTCTAAATCTGTATCAGGAAAATGTGGAATTTACTAATCTTACATAAATTTTTCAAATAATCAAATTTTTTTTAAAGTAAAAAAATTTTAAGTTCAGTTGTAAACTTTAAGCCATAGATGTTCAGTAAGTATTTGTGGAATGTGTAGATGTCAGTTCCCTTCCCCTATAGTCATATCAGTACAGAAAACAGAAGAATATTTTCTTAATTGCATAATGACTAAAAGGCTATCCATCAATCTTTAAAAATTTGGGACACGGGACCGGCGGCATGGCCTAACAGCTAAAGTCCTCCCCTTGAACGCGCCGGGATCCCATATGGACGCCAGTTCTAATCCCGGCAGCTCCACTTCCCATCCAGCTCCCTGCTTGTGGCCTGGGAAAGCAGTTGAGGACAGCCCAAAGCTTTGGGACCCTGCACCTGCATGGGAGACCTGGAAGAGGTTTCTGGTTCCCGGGTTCGGATCAGCACAGCACCAGCCGTTGCGTCTCACTTGGGGAGTGAATCATCGGACGGAAGATCTTCCTCTCTGTCTCTCCTCTCTATATCTTACTTTGTAATAAAAATAAATAAATAAATCTTTTAAAAAATTGGGGACACAGTATTTGGCACCGCAAGAAAAGCATCCGCTGGAATGCCTGTACCCCATGTTGGTGCTCCTGAGTTTGAGTCTCAGCTGTAATTTCGATTTTGGCTTCTTGCTGAGAAGGCCTAGCTTGAGTTTAGAGTTCCTGGTAGTGACCTGAACCAGCCCTGGCTTTTTTGCTAGGTGTGCTGATAAATGATCTTTGTCTCTGCTTTTCAAACAAAATGCATAAACCAGTTCAATGATTTTAAACATGATCACTGGTGTCTGCTTTGAACAGTTGTATTGAGATGTTTAAAAACTACAAACGCTGACCCTCAGAAGTATATAATTAAGTGGCTTTTAGTAGAGTCACAGTTCACAGTTGTGCAACCATCACCACTGGCTAATTTTAGAACATTTTTATTGTGCCAAAACGAAATCTCATACTCATTACTAGACATTACCTGTTTCTCTCTCCATGCATCTAGTAATTGAAAGGCATAGTCAGAGAGGAAGATCCTCCATCCACTGGCTTATTCCCAAGTAGCCACAATGGCCAGAGCTGGGCAGATTTGAAGTCAGGAGCCAGAAATCCCCTCTAAGTCTCCCACATGGGTACAGGGTCTCAAGGCCTTGGCCCATCCTCTGCTGCTTTCCCAGGCAACAAGTAGGGAGCCTACTGGGAAGTGGAGCAGCCAGGACATAAACCAGTTCTCATGTGGGATCCTGAGCTTAAAGGGGGAGGATTAGCCAGTTGAGACATTACACTGAGCTCATAATCTATTTTCTGTCTCTGGATTGGTGTATATAAATGGAATATTATGTGTCCTTTTGTTTTTTTTTTAAAGATTTATTTATTTTTATTACAAAGTCAGATATACAGAGAGAAGGAGGGACAGAGAGGAAGATCTTCCGTCCGATGATTCACTCCCCAAGTAACCGCAATGGCCGGTGCTGCGCCGATCTGAAGCCAGGAACCAGGAACCTCTTCTGGGTCTCCCACGCGGGTGCAGGGTCCCAAAGCTTTGGGCTGTCCTCAACTGCTTTTCCCAGGCCACAAGCTTGGAGCTGGATGGGAAGTGGAGCTGCCGGGATTAGAACCGGCGCCCATATGGGTTCCCAGCGCATTCAGGGCAAGGACTTTAGCCGTTGGGCCATGCCGCCGGGCCCCTTATGTGTCCTTTTGTAACTAGTTCCTTTTACTTGGCATGGTTTCCAAGGTCCATCAGTTGTAGTACTAACAGAACTTCATCCCATTTTAAAGCTGAGCATTCTATGAATGACATTTGCCTGTTTCTCCATGCTTTATTTACCATTTATTACTTGGTAGTCATTTGGCTAAATGAATAACCCTGGTGTGAAAGGTGAAGTACAAATTTTTATGTGGATATGTGTTCATTTCTTATGTATATGTGCTTAGGAATGGAATTAGTATAGAGTCTTTTTATTTTATTTTATTTTTATTACAAAGTCAGATATACTGAGAGGAGGAGAGATAAAGAGGAAGTGGAGCTGCCGGGATAAGAACCAGCGGCCATATGGGATCAAGGCGAGGACCTTAGCCACTAGGCCACGCTGCCGAGCCCAGTATAGAATCTTTAGTTTGAGAATACTGGAAATGAAATATTTTGAGAATTAAACTGTTTTTTACTGGGGGGAATTTGGAATTTCCCTCTATATTGGTTCTAGAAGATGGATTTTTTTAAAGATTTATTTTTATTGCAAAGGCAGATCCACAGAAAGGAGACAGAAAGACCTTCTATTAGCTGGTTCACTTTTCAAGTCACCACAAAGTCCAGGGCTGAGCTGATCCAGAGCCAGGAGCCAAGAGCCTCCTCTGGGTCTCCCAACGTGGGTGCAGGGTTCCAAGGCTTTTGGCTGTCCTTGACTGCTTTCCGAGGCCACAAGCAGGGAGCTTGAAGGGAAGTGGATCAGCCAGGACATGAACTGGTGCCCACGTCAGATCCTGGCGGTTGCAAGGCAAGGGTTTAACCACTGAGCTATCACACCAGGCCTGAAAGTTCTTTATACCGGACCTCACAACAAACTGTGCTCCCTGAATTACTTTGCATGTCAGAGAACCAAGCAGACGCCTCCTATCACAAACAGTGCAAATATCCCCACATAGTAAAGGATACTATATTGATAGAACAAGTAACCTCGAAATCTCAGTGTTTTACCAAACAGTGCACGGCATCTGTTTATACTGTTTACTTTATATACCAGGTGAATTAGAAACCTTTCCAAAAACACTAAGGAAATGTTACATTAAGTTAAATACTTCAGAAGTTCCTTGTTGGGGTATAGGGCCTGGCACAGTGGCGCATTGACTAAATCCTCACCTAGCAAACATAGGGATCCCCTATGGGCCCGTGTCCTGGCTGTTCCACATCCAATTCAGCTCTCTACTTATGGCCTGGGACAACACTCGATGGTGACCCCATGGCCTTGGGACCCTATACCCACACAGGAGAACCAGAAAAAGCTCCTGACTCCAAGCTTTGGGCCATCTTAGCTCTGGTCATTGCAGCTAGTGGATGGAAGGTCTCTCCCTTCCTTCTTTTGTAAAATCTGTCTTCAAATAAAAGTAAATAAATCTATATTTAAAAAATCTTCCTACTCACTACTTTGGAGCTTGAGCCTATAGAATGGTGGTAAAAATGTTTTTTGTTCTCTGAGCCCCCAACCTAAACTGAAAAGAGCTTGGGGAATATTTTTGCCTCTAATGCCACTTAGCTTGGGAGAGTGCTCAGCATTTGGCATCACGTGGACAGTCCCTGAGAAGTCACTGATCACTCTCCCTATTCTTATTTTTCAGTGAATGAGATAATTGGGAGAGATATGTCCCAGATTTCTGTCTCCCAAGGACCAGGGGTGAGCCAGGAGGCTCCCCTTCCAGGTCCCAAGTCCCTGGATTTGGGAAGATCCGACGGGCTGTAGCAGTACCGCTATAGCCTTTTGTCGACGGCAACGTCTCAGCGTGCTTCTCTTCGTTGGATCTTCAGTTTCCAGCTCTGCAGCCATCAGGACCAGTGCCCGGAGTTGGACTCAGCATTTTTGGGGAAAGCCTCATTCCTCCACCTCAGGCCTTGGGTAGATTTTGTAAAAGAACAGGAGCTACATAGACTGTTTGTGTTTTGGGAAAATGAGCTTTGCTTTTTGATATTTAAATAGGATACTTTTATATGATGGGTGCTCTGAGTGTGAATGCAGCAAGCTCCATTTCAGAGATGCTGCTTTTGCGGGTAACCTGGTTGCTCATCTGGGGTTGATGATTTATACTGCTTTCTGGTCATTTGAAGGGCCCTTTAGTTTTGATGATATTTTTAAAATAAGAACTTTTGATAAAACCTTGCAGAGGCAAACAAAATAGAAAAAAAAATTGTCCCAAGCCCACACCTATGCATCAGAAACTTAGCATGTTTCCTGAAGCCTTTCATAGATTTATAGGAAATGAAGCCAAATGTAGCTCATACCTCTTTATAAAAGCAAACTGTTGTTAGATAAAACAAGAAGAGACCATTCCATCATTGAAATGTTGGAATATAAAGACATTCCAGAGCATAGCCATTTTGTAACTTTCTAGGTAATTTTCCTGCAGTCTCTCCATACTGGCTCCAGGTTGAAGTTGCTTTTTTCCCTTAGAACCTTAGCTATGTAAGGAGACTTTTGAGAAGTGGTGTTTTAGCTGTTTCCTGCCCTCTTAAAACTGGTAGGCTGTGGAGGGCTCCTGGTGTTTCTCCTCTGGTCCCAGAACCTTTTCCTAGTGGCAGCAGCTGCCTTTAGCTGTGCTGTGACCCTTGAAGCCAGTCCCATAAAGGCTCAAGCAGTTTCTCAGTCCTCACTGTTTGCTAGAGGCCAGGCTGGGTCAGGGGGCAAGTACAGACCAGCGCTGTGCATCAGGACAGGAAGAGAAGGTGCAGGACATGGAACGGGAAGGATTTAAGATGCACACCGGCTGACTTAGTCTCTGTGGTTTACAACTCAACATGATTCTGGTCTACCCAACCTCGACTGTATGACCTGAAAACCAGCCTTTTCCCCAGAAGGTTTTGAGGTCACATCCAAAAACGAGATGGCATCATAGACCCAACCCTGGACACCAAAGATGTCCTGGTGCTGTGGCTGGGGAGGCTAGCGTCCAAGACAGGGCCCAATAGAACTTCAGCCTGCTATCTACCAAAGCAGTGCCCAACCTGGGGACTTTCTCCAAATCCTGCCCTTACTTCTTTGCTAATGAGGTTTGTTACCTAAAAGTGTGTTTTCAGATGGATAATATACTTCATTTTTTTGAATGCCTCCATGTCAGATAGTATGCTGGACGGTTGAAGACTTAATGCTTTTATTCCAGGGATTATGGGCCCTACATGCTAAACACCCTGCTTAATGAGGCTAAGGGGGTCAACCTGTTGCTCACCACCTCTAGTCAGTGTAAAAGTTCTTGACCAGGATGAGAAAACATGTTTAAGAAAAAAATGTTGTTTTAGATTTTCCCCCTATAGCTAGTTATGGGAAAATGTCGATCCTTCAGCAAATCACTCTAACCTTTCTTGGAGTTCAGTTAAATCGTCTTTGAAAGTTTTTGTGTCATGTAGTGTGTGACAGGAAATTTGCTTCAAGACCTGGAGTTGCAAACCCACAGGTTCCCTTGAAGAAGCAGTTGGTTGGCTTCTCAGGTCAAGTTCCAGAGAAGTGACCAGTCTTGTCCCTGGTTAGCTGCCTCACCTCGGGTTCTTGTAAAAGGTCCCCTTCCAAGACCCTTTGGGGGTTGCTTTGCTCCCCCCAAGAAAAAAGCCTCCATGATCCAGAGTCGCTATGCACCAAACTTTGATGCCTTTGAAATACCTTGATGCCTGTAGCATTAGAAATGCTTTCCTATTTAAAATAAAGGTTAAATTTTAAAATAGAGCTTTGTATACTATGTAAGCCATTTTATATCAGCTTTTGTAAAAGCTTCATGTAAGAGTACTTTTTGGCTTTGCAATTTTTGCGCAGCATAGTAATGTTAAGGCACACATCCATTGGACTATGCAAATTGATTTCTAGTAGCAGCACTGAGCAACTGGGCATGTGCTAGCATGAACCCCTTCTCTCTCAAACCCACGCCAGATCCTGGGTTGAGGAATGGAATGAGTGGCTTTCTGCTTACTGGGGATGCACAGAAAAACATGGCTGAAAACAACTGTAAAAGAAACAGGTGTCTTCAGGTTCACATGTGGTGCTGTTGCCCAGGGTCTAACTTTCTATCAGACTTTTGCTGGGCATGGCTGTGAAGCCCTGTTTTTGACATTCAGAATAGTTGGTCATCTTTAAGGCTCAGATGGGCTCAAGTTGAAACCTTTTGTAAAAATGGATGCTGAGTAAAGAAATGGTTCTCAGTTATGTTTACAACACTTGAGATTGTGTTTTCTTGTACATTTTGTATTTTCAGACCTTTTACAGGAGTGCAGCGCTCCTTGCACAAACACAAAGGGAAAAAGCCAGCGGTTCCGGCTCCTCAGTTGTAGTGCTGAAATAATAAATGGTGACAGGTTGACAGCTTGCTTGGAATCTGTTTTCCTCCGCCTGGAGCTGTTGTGGAGCCCTTCGCTCTGAGGGTAAAGCTAACAGCACTGCAGCTTTTAAAAAGTCCACTTAGTTGGGAAGTTGTTTTTTAATGGAGGAGAGCATGAAGTCCCAAATTCTTCCCGCAGCTTCAGTTCCACACCCTTTAACGGGTGCAGAGGACATTCCATCATGTCTTGCTGGCTTTAGGGTAACTGTCCTTCGCAGGGTGTGCAGGAAAAGTGGCAGCATGTTCCCTATGAAATTCAAGCCTGAGTCTTCATATAGGGGCCTCCTGCCCCCTAGTGTCCTTTAGGGATTCTGCAGCACAGTTCATCAAATAGCTTGTGTCCATCTAGCATCCTTAGTGGGGCCACTCATGGTCCAGCATGGTCTCTGAGGTACAAGTATCTTGAGGGCCAGACTTGCTCTGCCTCCCCACCCCATACCACAGTTATGGGGGTAGTAGAGAGGCTCATATGGACATTTTCAGGAGCCACAAATTGAAGGTACCGGGAATGAGCAGGCAGGGAAATAGTGGGAAGTGGAGTTAGGTTTGGTCTCCTGGATGTGTGATGAGAATTTTGGCAAGTCAGAAAGAAACCACTGGGTTGAGAGTGGTGGTCCTCTGGATGCAGGAAAGGCATGTTAGTTTGGCAGCAGCCAGCTTACCTACTGGCTTCTACAAACACACCCACTCCTTGGGGGCTTGTAACACAGTGCGAGATGGGTCAGCAACAGGCATCAGACTGGTGTAGTCATCAGGGGCGAGCTACAAAAAGGGACACACTGGTGACTTAGGGCAGCAGTTCAGGCACAGCCAGGCCCACAAACCTGCTAACCATGCCACCTCACCTGGTAGGTTTGGAAGACACTGAGCAGATCCTTCATGCCAGCTGTGTATGGGACACCCTGCATGCGGACCAAGGCCCCTGGCTGGGACAATACTGAGGTGGGAGCAGAGGCCAGGGCAGCGGGGGGCGTGGCAAGGTAGCCCACAGTGGTGGGAGAGACAGGGGGGCTAGGATGGGATGGTAAAGATGAGAGTTTTAGTCCACCTGTAGCCTAGACCAAGACCTTCCTTCCTCCCTCCTTCCTTCTACCCTCCTTCCTCCCCTGCCTCTGCCTCGTGCTTAGATTTTCCTCCTCCCCTAAAACTGCTTCTACAGGGTCCTCTGTGATTCTTTTTGTGGTGGCAGCCATTCTGCACCTGTTTAGCTTTTACCATTTCAGAATAAAGTCCAGTCTCCAACAGACCTTAAGTTACCTACCCCAGAAATGACATCATAATCCTCCCTCCAAACCAGACCAGGGAGCAGGGAGTGCCTCTAAGCAGGGTACCTGGGGTAGTAGGCTGTGTAGTTCATGTAGAGCTGAGTGGCTGGCCCTGGGTAGTAGGCAACAGGGGTGGGGGCAGCAGGCACCCTGGCAGCTGGGAGCAGTGCCGAGGAATAAAGAGCAGCTGTCTCTGTGGGAATGAGGGTTGGGGTGGCCTGGAAGGTAGCGTAGGTGGGCGGAGAGAGGCCTGGAAACAGAAGTAAAGACCATCTGCAGGGAGCCCAGCCACCCTGAGCAGAGCAGCCAAAAAAAGGAGGCCCTGCTTTCAAACACAGAAGGTGGGGGTTTATAACAGCCTCACCCCCACCTGCCTCCTGATTCCCCAAACTCTGAGGCACTCACAGGGCAACTTGCAGGGTGGAGGGGACATGCCACTGCGGCCCAAGGTACCCCCCATCAGCACACGACTCATCTCCTCTGTGGAGCAGGGGACCACCTCCACATAGCGTTCCTTCATCACCTTCTTATGGCTACGTTGAGCAGCAGCCAGGGCCCGCTCAGCTGATATCATCTGGATGAAGGCATCACCTGATGGCCGGCCCTGCACACATGTTCTGGTAAGCAGTCAGCCAGGTTTAAGGGTGCCTTACCTCCAACACATATCCATTCCTAACCATTTGTGTGTGTGTCCCTACTGGTGGCAGCCTTACCTGCTGGTTGAGTACTATATGCACTCCATGAGGCCGGATGTCAGCTGCTGCCTCCCCCAGAAAGCTCAGAATGTCTTCAATGGTGGCAGTGTAGGGCAGGCCTCGGAGGCGTATGCAGTCCCTCCCAGTTCCAGGCACCAGTGGGAAGGGGATCGGCAGCAGTGGAGCCGTCAGCGTAGGCAGGAGTGAGCTAGATGCATAGCGATTCAGGACCTAGTGAAGAAAGCAGCAGCAGGCTGGTCATAACCAGATCTGGAAGTAGCACGAGGAGGGGAGGCACCCTGGGAAGTGGGTTTGGGAGCCTCAGGTGCTCACCTGCTGCACTTCAGCTGCAGTGCTCCGGAAGAGTTCAATGTATCGCTTGCCCAGCATGCCCTTGTGCCTACGCAGGGCAGCCTGGGCCAGCTCCTCACAGGCAAAGAGTGCAAACGCATCACCAGTTGGCCGACCATCAGGGTGGCGCACAAAGAGCAGTCCATCTGCACCCCCAGTCACTGGGCACTCTGGCCCCAAGAAGCTTAGCACGTCCGCTGGCCCAGCCGAAAAGGGCAGTCCGCGCAGCCGCAGGATCACCTGGTCTTCCTGGGACAGGAAGCGAGCCACCTCTAGTGATGTGCCTGGGTTCAGGGCATGGGAGTCACCTGTTGACTTCATTCATGCTCTTCCGGACACACGTTGAAACAGAGGTAGGGGTGGGGATAAGGAGGACGGTAGGAAAGGTGGAGTATAGGTCGAGAATTGGGTGGTGGAGGAATGAAGCCCTGCTGGAGCAGGGGTAGGGGTAGGATACTCACCCCCTGCAATCTTTACAAACTCCTCTCCTGTTGCTTTATATACCTGTGGGTATGGAGGGAGGGACCCTTGGGTCTCAGGCTTGGCTCACCTGTGCCCTGGTGCACTCCAGCCCAGAACCTCACCTCAATGTAACGGACTCCCATGTGGTGCTTGTGTCTCTGCAGCGCCAGGTCCCGCTGCTCGCTGTCCACAAAGCGGATGAGGGCCTCACCATTTCTGCGACCCTGGGCGTTGAGGCAGAGCGCTACACCACCCCTGCAGAGCCAGTGCTGTTAGTACTCTCTGGGTAGACTAGCCCTCTCGCACCCCACCCCAAACCTCCACACCCACCTGGCAATATTTAGCCCTTTGAAGAAGCGAGCCACGTCCTGGTCCGATGACTGCCAAGGCAACCCTCGGGCCCGAACCACAGTCTCACTGTCCACCACATCAGCTTTGCTGCTGTGGGGGCAGAGCACAAGTCAGAGCTGGCCAGCTGTTGTCACCCCCACCATCACCCCTGTCCCACACTTACCAAGGCCCCGTCTCATATTTCTGCTTTATCACCTCAGGCTTGGAAAACAATTGACCTGAGAGATGACATGGGCGTGAGCAGGGTCTGGCGGAAGGGAGAGGTCCCTCTCCACCAAACACTGCGGGAAGACGGCAGGTGAAGGGATGAGGTGACAAATGGACTCCCACCCTGTGGTCTCTTACAGGCCACAAGTGGGAAGGAGGACTTGTAGTGACCACCTTCCACCCAACCCTGAGAGTGGTAACAGGCCCAAGGGAAACCTTACCACTGGGCCCGTCAAGCAGGTGAAGGATGACAGCGACCATGGTCTTAACTTCCCAGACCCCAAAATCATCCTCAGTGGCATCTGTCTCAAGTCCCAAATCTGTGGACAGAGAAGTAGCAAATCCCAGCATGAGAGTCCCTGGGGACACTAATGCTTCCCACACCTGGGTTCCAATCCCTCTAAAGACAAATGCCAGAAAACATCTGTTTGGGCCCAGTTCATAAGAGCAGGAGGCTCTCCAGCATAGGCATCACGCAGACATACACCCACATTGCAAACACATCCCAGCACACACAAAGACAAGAGTACACACAAGACCTCAGCAGGTGTACAGACTCAACATTTGTTCACACAGCATGTCCACCAACACACATGCACTGAGAAACACGTAGCCCATAGCTACCCCTCCACCCTAACCCTGCTGGCTCACAGATACCCTGTGCCATGGTGGCCACAGTGAGGTCCCTGGCAGGGCAGGTGCTTGGGTGCTGCATGTGGAACTCTCTGCGGAGGTCGTAGAAGGAGAAGAAGGTATCGGGGAGCTCCAGGTTCTAGGGGCACATGGGAGTGGTGGATGACTGGGGGAATTGAGGTGCCTTGCCCACCTCCACAATAAAAGGTATCTGAGAACCCATCCCATGGCGCTTTCCATAACATACCTTTCTAGAGGCCTCGGGGTGCAGGACCTGTCGCAGCAACTGCTGCCCATCAGTGCAGAGGACGTAGGGGCCCCCGCCCAGCAGAGCCACATCCCCAGTCACCAGCTGTGAGAACTGGGGACAGGGAATGGGAAGAGAGACAGATACAAACTCACAGCTGGGCAGGCAGGAACAGGTGGCAGGAGGAAGGAGGCTTCAGGTTGCAAAGCTGGTTCAGCCAGATGTGCAGCCCCACCCAGCCTGGGAGGGAGGAGGCCACTCCTGCTGGGCCAAGCCTTTCCTCCCAGCCCCCAGCCCTGCCCCAGTCCACTGTCATCTCCTCCAGGCCAGATGAGGGCAGTAACAAAACTAAAGCCCCCATCTCTCTCCCTCTCTGACACACACACAACACACTCCTGCAGTCTGGAGTGGAGCCAGAGCAAACACCTGGTGGAGTGGAACAAGCAGGTGGGAAGGGGCGGGGCAAAGCAGGTTAAACCTGTCTCTGATCAGGCACCACCTCAGACAGGTGGGGGAGGCCCAGGCCTGCCAGAGGGCCAGAAGGCTCACGGTCAATGGCAGCCCCGCCTCCGGGTCTGGCCAACTAGAGCTAGACAAACTCCAAGGACAAAGCTCCATACTTGGACACCAGGGGCAGCATGAGCTTTGACCCACACCCTATCGACCGGCTGGCACTGGGCTGTTTGCTCTTGGAGGGGGTGGCACTCCTGAGGCTGCCCAGCTCCTCCCCCAGCCTCCATTCCCGCTGGAGAACAACAGGTACAAACACCCATCACGGAGCCCCACCCCCCGTCCCTGCCAATTCTGTGTGACACTTTACAACCTGAGGCTGGAAGAGGGAGGCAACCCCTCCAACAACTCCCTGACACACTCCCCAAGTAGGGGCTGCACCGGGAGCGTTCCAGGGGCCGCATTCAGACTCAACACCTGTGTTTCCTCACCAGGCACCACCACCAGACTTTGTGGGAAGATGAAAGAACGAGCTTAAAACTCATGACTCCCGAGAGTCCAGCACAGTGCGTGTGCAGAGGGGAAGATGGGTAAAAGTAGACAGCAATGGGAACCCATTCCCATTTCACCCCAGCGAGCAGGTAGCTCCCCGCTACCCCCGAGCTGGGGTCCGAGCTGCGCCCCATGCTTAACCAGTAGGCCGGGACAGGCCTAGACGAGCAGCTTACACCTGGCGGCGTCTGCCTTTGGGGCAGACACCGCCCTACACCCCCGCTCCCAGGCCGGCGGGCGGGTGGAGGACGCCTGCGGCGGGGACGGGGCGACCTGTGTGGCCAGGTCTGGCCTCTCGCCCCTTTCACTTCCGGCTGCTGCTTCGGGAGAGCTGACCCCGCAGGTTCCCAGAGGCGCTCCAGCCTCGCTCCCTTCTCGCTGGGAGACCCCGGCGTGGGGGTCGGAGGTGGAGCTCTAAGTCTGCACCCCCAACTCCTCAGAGTAGAAATTGACCCTCGTGAAGCCTGAAAAGTAAGACGCCCCTGGGAATGGCCCACGCACGCAGACACGCGCGGGATTGGTTCAAAGTTTCAAAGGAGACCCCGTCCCGCTGCCGGGCGGGTTGGTCGTGGCGCCCCAGGCCTCGCCTGCCACCGCCTCTCGCGGTGGATTCGTCCCGGCGGTGCGGCCACCCACACCGGCTGCGGCGCTCACCTGCTGCAGCACCTTGTCCAGCGACTCGGCCCGCGCCAGGCTGTCGGCACTCAGGCCGCTGGCCTCGCGGCACTGTGGGCTCAGGGAGGCCCCCTCGGCGCGAACCAGCGACTTGTGCAGCGTCCCCACCTGAGAGCGGCGGAGGAATCCGATCAGCCGCCGCGCCCCCTCCGGGCCGGGAAGCTCCCCGGGCGAACCCCCGCCACTTCTGTTCACCCTACCTGGCGGCTCCGCGGCTCCACCACTTGCCAGACTAGAAGGATTAAGTCGGTCTCGTCGGAGCCCAGGTCCGGCCCCAGGGCACCGGCTGTGGCCCCGAACAGGACGACCAAGGATCCGGGCCCGGAGCACGGGTCCGCAGAGGGGTCTTCGGTGGGATCTGGGCCTGGGGGCGGGGGAGGCGGAGGCGGCGGCGGAGGCATGGCCGCTGAGGCAGGGGGCGCTCGGCCAGACACACGCGGACCGAAGAGGCGCACGCACGCACCGACCGACGGCCGACGCGGAGGAGCTTGGGCGGGACGCGGAGTGTTGGGGGAGGCACCTGCGGCCCGGCCGACGCAGTGGGCGCTGCAGAGACCCGCCCGCGGCGCCCGGCAAGGGCGGGCCGGCTACCGGCCCCCGCCTCCCGGGGCGAGTTACCTGCCGGCCACGTGACGCCAGGGGCGGGCCCCGGGAACCTGGAGGGAGGAGGACCGGCTCTCAGCCCGGGATGCGCACTCCGGGCGGGCCGGGACGCGAGCTCGGGAGGTCGGCTCCGGTTCCCCGCCGTGGTCCTGCCTGGCTCTGGGAGCGAACCCCTCCTTCCTCCATGGGGCTTCTGGAGGGAACCTTGAGATTGCCTCAAAGGAATATGCAAAGCCAGAGGACTTCTACAGTCCGTGAGAGTTACGGGGGCGCTATGGGGGCCACGACGGCAGGTGTGTTGATGGAAGACACCAGTTGTCAATGAGGGTGGTGAAAACGATAGGTACCACCTGGAGGCCCGTGGGGGAGGGGGAGACCCCCCAGAAGTTCTTGGGAGGGCAAGAACGGCGTGGATATTTGCAGGTTCTTTGTGAGGTAGGGTTCACCAGAGACGCCAGGGGAAGGACTTGTTCACGCAAGTGTCCGGGCTGGGCCTTATTCCGGCTTCTCCGGGAAGTGCCCGCGGTGTCACAGAAGGGTCACTGTGGATCAGAGATGGAAGGTCCCTTTCACCCCAGTTCACTAGTTAATCTGGAGCCGTTCCATGTTGGGGTGTCTTTTCGTCGCTCTAGCGACCTGTTGCTTGGTAGACTGTTAGTGTGCCTGTGGGGGCTGCACCTTCTAATTGCATTCGGAGCCCACGACCCCATTAGGATTAGTCCCTTCACCCCTCAGAGCTGGGTTCCCGGCTTCCCCAATTCTCCCAGTTGATGTGACTGTGAAACCTAAGAGTCTCGGTAGGAAAATCAGGCTCCAGCCTGGCGGAAGCCCAATAGAAGACTGAGGCGGGAGCCATCCTGGCCTGTAGACGAAGGAGGGGGCGCGACCCCAGGGTGGAGGGACCACGTTCCCACCAGAGAGGGCCAGCAGAGGTGCAGGAATACAAACACGGAAGGACAGAAACGCACACTCCAGGTTACCAACCCTGGAGACCGATGTGGGCGGGTGGCAGCCCCTCTCCAGGCTGTCTCCACGCCCCCCTCCAGGCTGTCTCCACGCCCCCCACCGGAAGCACTAAACAATCAGCCGTGCGGGGGAGGGAGGAGAGAAGGTCCCTGCCCAGGCCCCGCCCCCTATAAGCCGGGAATGTTAAATATTTGCTTGTGGGGCGTGGTGCAACCATGAGGTGAGACCGCACGCCTGCGTCAGGAAGAGTCGGACCTCCCTACCGGACGCGCCTATGGGTGCTAACTCCCAAAAACCCCAGAAGCTGTAACCCCCAGGTTGCTGAAATCTGGAGTTACTCTGTCAGGACAGAAGCTCCACGTCTACCGCGAGCGATCCCGATGCTCCGTGGGCTGGTTCTCTCCCCTCGTGGTGCCCCCATCCGGAGCCTGCCCTCGTCCCCCTCCTCCTCAGATCCTTCGGGAAGCTTTCCTTCAGAATTGACCCAGCCATTGTAGCATCCCTGGTGGTCCAGTGCGCATCCCCACTGCAGAGCGCTCAGGCAGGTCCAGGTCCCCTCCAGGTGGCAGCAGCTGGTACCCAGGGCAGTTTCCCCAAATCTCAGTGTCCCCGTGTCCACCATTGCTAGCCGGTTTCTGACATTCGGACTCTTCTGGTAAAACTAAATCTGTTCAGATAACGGGAATCCCTGATTGGTTCACTCACTCCTTCATGTGGGGCCTCCCACATCACCCAATACTGCTAAACTCTCACCCCGTCCCCCAACAGGCCACCATTTGCAACATGACTTAGTGGTCATGTATGGCCCCCTCACTTGAGGACACTAGTGCACCCCAGCATTGAATGAACAGTTTTTGTGGTGTTCAGCTTCTGTCTTCGGGTTCTTCAGCGATGGTAAGCCTCCCTTGGGTCCCAGGGTCTCTTGGGGGAGGGAGGCAAGGGAAGGGGCTATGCTTCCTCCCCTTCCCTCTGTGCCCCTGCTGTAATCACTCCAGGTGTTCCTCATGCTTTTCACCCCTGAGCTCCTCGTATCATGGCAGGGGTCCACTCTGAAGTTGGGAGATTTCTGTTTTTCCTCATCTGAGAGTCCATTTGGTTCTTGGGGTTCATTAGTCCCAAATGAATGAATGAGCGAATGAATGAATGGGAGTGAGGCTCCAAAGGGGCAGGGAGGGGGTCCCGTGGGCCTCACACGTACAGTTCTGCTTAATCTCAGCTCTGCCCTGGGGAGGGGCCAAGAGTGTGGTGGCTCTGGCGGGAAGTTCTCGGCTCTGGTGGAAAGTTCTCGGGGAAAAGGAATGGAAAAGGCGTTTCGCCCCCCACACACACACACACCCTTTCCTGGCGAGAAAAGATCCCGCGGTGGAACAGGACTGGACGCTGGGGGCACCTGCGAGGACCCTTGCCCAGACCCAGATCCTCTGCCCGGATCTCCAGGACCACTGCGGCCGCTGCTTGCCGCGCCTCCACCAGGCCCACTAGAGGGCGCACCGACGCTGTTGAACCAGATGGTGAGGGCAGGCAATTGAGCTGGATGCAGAAAGTGAAAAGGGTTGCTTCACCTCCACTCACGAGGCAGCTTCCTTCCCTTTTTAGAATCTTCTGTGGTCCCGGGATTCCTGAATATAGGCCATATTTAGAGCTTGATTGCATCATGTTTCAAGCGCCCCAGTCTCATCACCTTGTTCCTTTCTCATCTACCATGTCCCCACTCTGTGCTTTGGATGCCTACCAGTGATTCTTTTTTTAATTAAAAAAAAAATAGTATTTACTTAAAAGCATTCAGAATGTCAACAGAACAGCTGTAACTTTTTTTTCACTTATAAAGTGGTATCATTTAACAGAACAATGATTTTGCATAAAAATGCATCAGGGACAACTGAAGATGAAAAAACTATCATCCTTGTATAGAACTAATTTGTGCTGTGCACAAGCAAGACTCTGCTTTAAATTTCCCTGCTGATTTACCACGCTGTACAATACCAGACAAGGCTAGTGGTTATTGAAAATAGCACCAGCGACCTGGTAGGATGGCTCTATTAGCTAATCCTCCACTTCCAAGCACTGGAATCACATATGGGTACTGGTTCATGTCCCAGCTGCCCCACTTCCCATCTAGCTCCCTACTGGTGGCCTAGCAAAGCAGTGGAAAATGGCCCAAAGCCTTGGGACCCTGCACCCATGTGGGAGACCCAGAAGAAGCTCCTGGCTCCTGGCTTCAGATCAGCTCAGCTCCGGCCATTGCGGCCATTTGGGGAGTGAATCATCGGATGGAAGATCTTCCTCTCTGTCTCTCCTCCGCTCTGTAAATCTAACTTTCCAATAAAAATAAATCTTTTTTTAAAATAAGAAAGATTTTTAAAAAGTGGCTGCAATGGCCAGAGATGAGCAGATCCAAAGCCAGAACCTTCTTCTGGGTCTCCCACATGGGTGCAGGGTCCCAAGGCTTTGGGCTGTCCCCTACTGCCTTCCCAGGCCACAGGCAGGGAACTGGATGAGAAGCGGAGTAGCCAGGGCACAAACCAGCATCCATATGGGATCCCAGCAAATGCTAGGCAAGGATTTAGCCACTAGGCTACTGCACTGGACACCACAGCCTTCTTTTCATAAGCCTGCAGTGTAGTTCCACATCTCTCCCAGTTTCTTTGTAACATCGTTGGTGGCTATGCTAAAATACTCTCATGTGATTTTTTTGAACAATATTCAGAAAAACAAGAAAAAGCCAAAGGAGGCCCTAGGATGCACTGGGATCCTTAAACTTCTTTTTTCTTGTTTCCCCTTTAGGAGGGATGTAGGTTTTCATTTCGCTTTCATAAGGAGCCGTGCCCCCCTTTGCCATGTCGTCACAGATTTCCTTCTCCTTAGAAGGCATGAGTAATTAAAAAAAAGATTTATTTTTTATTATTGGAAAGGCAGATCAGATTTATGAAAAGAAGGACAGACAGAGCGAAAGATCCTCCATCTGCTGGCTCACTCCCCAAGTGGTCCAAACGGCTGGAGCTGAACTGATCTGAAGCCAGAGGTCTCTTGCTGGTCTCCTGTGTGGGAATAGTGTACCAAGGCTGTAAGCTTTGCTCACTGCTTTCTCAGGCTATAAGCAGGGATCTGGATGGGAAGTGGAGTAGCCAGGACATGAACCAGCACCCTTATGGGATCCCAGAATTACAAGGTGAGAATTTAGTCATTGAGCCATTGCACCAGGCCGTCTGAGCACTTATAAAACTGAGAAGTTGATGGTAGCACCTGGGTGTTTCTTGTGGTCTTCCTGGCAAGTTTGAGCAAAGGATGCATATGATGACATTTTGTTTCAACTTCTTAAGATTTCCTTTTCCCATGTTTAGTTCTTTTTCCTTCGCCAGGCGCAAAGTCGCCCAGTGCCTGTCTGGCTCTCAGTTGCCCAGCACTGTCTATATGGAGCTCCAGGTACTACAGTGGCTGAGAAGGTGGGGGCCAGATACCAGCCTCTTCACTCTCTGTGGTCTGTAACGCCTGGTTCTGATTCTTAAGATATACTTATTTTTATTTCAAAGGCAGATTTTACAGCGAGAAGGAGAAACAGAAAAGTCTTCTGTCTGCTGATTCACTTCTTAAATGGTCATGATGCCCAGAACTCAGCCAGTCTGAAGTCAAGAGCTTCTTCTGGGTCTGGCGGCGTGGCCTAGCGGTTAAAGTCCTCACCTTGAAAGCCCCGGGATCCCATATGGGCGCCGGTTCTAATCCCGGCAGCTCCACTTCCCATCCAGCTCCCTGCTTGTGGCCTGGGAAAGCAGTTGAGGACGGCCCAAGGCTTTGGGACCCTGTACCCGCGTGGGAGACCCGGAAGAGGTTCCTGGTTCCCGGCTTCAGATCGGCGCGCACTGGCCGTTGCGGCTCACTTGGGGAGTGAAACAACGGATGGAAGATCTTCCTCTCTGTCTCTCCTCTTCACTGTATATCCGGCTTTCCAATAACAATAAAATCTTAAAAAAAAAAAAAAAAAAAAAAAAAGAGCTCTTCTGGCTCTCCCACAGGTGTGCAGGGTCTCAAGGCTTTGGGCCATCCTCGACTGCCTTCCCAGGCCACAAGCAGGGAGCTGGATGAGAAGTGGAGCAGCCAGGACACAAACCAGTGTCTGTATGGGATACTAGTGCTTGCAGGCTGAGCTATTGTGCTGCCCTGGGTTGTGTTGCACTTGCTGCACTCCCTTGCCTGGAGCTCCTGTTTACCTGCCATCACCCTGTTTTCCAGGAAAACTGCTACTTACCCTTCATACCCATCACTGATGGTTCTTCCTTAGGCAACATTCTTGGATGCCTAAGCCAGATTAAATGTTCTGTTCTGGGCTCTTTGCCTGCAGATGCCATTGTGATCAGATCAGTGTTTGGTTCTCATGACTCCAGGGGAAGCTTGGGCAACTGACCCTAGACTTGGAATCTTTCTTTGCCTCCACCCCACCTCCAGACCCAGAATAACTGTTCCAGGTAAGGGAGATTGGAGCTTGGGTGGGTGAGAGAGAATGCAAAGGGCCTGGTAGTGGGAAGAAAGGTTGTGTATGGATTCTCCTTTGAAGAAGATAACACAGTTCTATGTCTAGGTCCCTGTGACTGGGCTTATTCCTTTGCCCAGAAATAGCTCTCCACTGTAACATTCTCCATCTTTTTAGTCTTCTAGCCCTACTGACCTCTCAGCCCTTTAGCTGGACTTATTTATTTTTATTTTTATTGGAAAGGCAGATCAGATTTGCAGAGAGGAGACACAGAGAGAAAGATCTTCCATCTGCTGGTTCACTCCCCATGGCCACAATTACTGGAGCTGAGCCAATCAGGAGCTAGGAGCCAGGAGCTTCTTCCAGGTCTCCCAAGCAGGTACAGAGTCCCAAGGCATTGAACCATCCTCTACTGTTTTCTCAGGTCACAAGCAGGGAGCTGGATGGCAAGTGGAGCAGCTAGTGCCATATGGGCACCTCAGGTGGAAGTTAGTCTAATAGGCCATTGTGCTAGCCCCAAAAGAGGTGTAGTCTGCTAGACAGCAAAGAACCTATTAAGACTAGAGAGGAGATGGGAAGGGGTGTCGGGTGGGGCCTGGGTCACCCGATTCAGGTCCTTGGGCCCACCTGAATGGTGAGTGCCGGGTTCATGGTGCAGGGGTCCACCAGGGCCTGGGTTGGGTGGCCCAGGGCACCAATGATACTGGAAGAAGCTCACTGGCCTCCTGGGGCATGCTTGTGGGGACTTGGTTTGTGTACCTGCAGAGGTCTGGGGATGGCACAGGTAGGGGGATTTGGGGCCTGAGGTTTCACGTCCAGGATTGGCGGTCTGGCTGTGGAGTACATGGATCAGAACTGGCCTTCCTCAGTGGAAAAGACAGAGCAGTGGACAGCATGTCCAGATGCACACGGAGGATAAGACAGCCCACTGGGGCCTGCTGAGGACACCTGATACCATAGCAGAGGAAGGAAGACAGAAGAGATTGGACAACTCCCAGCCAAGCATTGGAGTTGAGACTGTAAGGTGGACTATGTCAGCCAATGGACCTTGGAAGGATTTCTTTCTCCTTGAATCGGCAAGACTGACAGCATTTCAGAACTGTTGAAACCACTTGGGCAGAACCCTTGGAGCATGAGCCACATGGGGAACCTGGGTTGATATCGGGCAGCCATTCCCCATCCCCGGTACTGGGATGGTTGGAAGGCTGTGTGCAGCTTCTCCCCTTCTCTCCCCCTCCTTACCCCAGAAACAGGAAAAGAAATAGAAAATTTGGTGGTTTTTTTTTTTTTATTTTTTGAAATAGAAAATTTGGAAACAGAGATTACACCCACTTATTCCTAACCCAGTGTACACAAGGTCTTCTATATACTGGTTTCTCCCTGAATGGCCACCAAAGCCAGGGCTGGGCCAGTCTGAAGCCAGGAGCCAGGAGCTTCCTCTGGGTCTCCCATGTAGGTGTAGGGACCCAAGCGCTTGGGCCATCTTCTGCTTTCCTAAGTACATCAGGAAGCTGGATGAGAAGTGGAGCAGCTAGGACTCGAACCAGTGCGCATATGGGATGTTGGTACTGCAGGATAAGGCTTTACTTGCTATGCCACCCCCCAGTAGGTTTTTTTAAAGATGTATTTATTTGAAAGGTGGAATTATACAAAGAAATGAAGAAACACACAACCTTCCTTACACTGGTTCAGTTTCCAAATTGCCACAATAGCCAGGCCAAAGCCAGGAACTAGGAGCTTCTTCTGGATCTCCCATGTGGTGATAGGAACTCAAGTACTTGGACCTTCTTCTACTGCTTTCCCAGGGACATAAGCAAGGAGCTGGATGAGAAGTAGAGCAGCCAGTACTTGAGCTGGTGCCTATATCAGATGGTATCAGATGGCAGCACTTCAGGCATCAGCTTATCAAATGGTACCATAGTAGTGATCACCCTGCCAAGAAGATCTTTGATTACCAGGTCCTGCCATTCCTCCCCTAATGACCATGGTTCATAATATCTGCAGAGTTTACGGGCATGGGGCCCCCAAACCACTAATGAAGACAGGGCCATTTTTTCAGAGGCCCTTGGTCACCTAATGCTGCTAAACTCATACTGACCAGGGTCCAAGGCAGCCCAAGCCCAACCTCATCCCTCTTCTTGCCCATGTGACCTTAGCTCTCGGCTTCTGCCTGTCTAGCACTGGCCTTTGCCAGATGGACCTTCAGTAATTGCCTGCTGGGGCCAGGGATGAAGGTGGGGAAGTAGGGTCCAAGGAAGCGGCACCCCTGAACCAGGGCCTGAGATAGTTTGGAAGGGTCTGGGCCTAGCATGGTAGCCTAGTGTCTAAAGTCCTCACCTTGCATGCACCGGAATCTCATATGGGTGCCGGCTGTTCCACTGCCCATCCAGCTCCCTGCTTGAGGCCTGGGAAAGCAGTCGAGGTTGACCCAAGCTTGGGGACACTGCACCCACGTTGGAGACCTGGAAGAAGCTACTGGTTCCTGGCTTTGGATCAGCCGAGCTCTGGCCATGGTGGCCACTTGGGGAGTGAGTCAGTGGATGGAAGATCTTTGTCTCTCCTTCTCTCTGTAAATCTTACTTTCCAAAAAAAAATAGATCTTTTAAGATTTTTAACTGTTGTTTTATTGTTATTGGAAACTCAGATATATAGAGGAGGAGAGACAGAGAGAAAGATCTGTCTGATGACTGCACTTTAGCTGCTAGACTAGTGCACTGGGCACAAAAAAGAAATCTAAAAAAAAAAAAAAACCACTGGAGAGCCTATCAATTGCCAACATGTGTTCCTGTGAGGATTCAGGAGGGGGGCAAGAGGGTGGGCAGCTGGAGGGAGCGGGCCCAGTCCATTTCCAAGAAGAAGGAAGGGTTGGGAGGGAGTTACGGGCAGGTGGAGTTGGTGAAAACGCGGCCAGTCCTTGGGAGAGGATGCGTGGAAGATCAAGAACTCTGCAGACATTGGCCCTTCCACCTCAGGATGATGAGTGGTGCTGGTCTATTGTGGCCTCACTGTTAGTGCCAGTTCCTGCTGTGGGGAGTCTGTCCTCCATAGATCCCCGGGTTTGCTAGGATTATGGTAGGGGTGGGAGGCAGGAGAGAAACGGACACACAAGCGCTCTTGATGCCTCTCCCAGCCAGCAGGGGAATTTGCAGATGGACTGTAGTGCAGGCTGGGGGCTCGAGCCCACTCCCACCCCCCGCGCCCAACTGCCCCAAAGGGCAGAGTGATGGCTCTCCTCCACATCTCCAAAACCAATGGACAGAGCTCTCGACCTCGGGAACAACGCCAACCTGGGCTCTCCCAGTTTTGCCAGTACCCTAATGCAGGGGTACACGGCGGGTGGAGGGGATTGGGAGGGAAGTTACTGGGCCGGGATAATGGAACCCAGGTTCTTCGTGGGTAGAATGGGAAGAACTGGTATGAAGGTCCCAAAAAGGTCCCGGAAGCCTGGGGTGGGGAGGGGATTGTCACTTCCTTACTTCCTGCTTTTTCCAGGGGTCGCTCCGCATGGGCGAGCATGGACCCCGTAGCGTCTCCCGTCGGATCCATTCTAGATCCTGCAGGTTTGGGAGGTGCCAGGAGCTGGAGGTGAATGTTAGGCGGGGCGCGCAGCAGTCAAGTAGCCACAGCTGGTGCTGCGCCTGGATGGATCGATGCGCTCGGCGCGCAGCGCTGTCCAGCTGAATGGCGGGGGGCTGGGCGAGGGCGGAGCGGAGCGCGCCCTGGGCAGGGCGGTGAGTCCCCATTTGTGGGCCGTTAACGGGGGACGGGCTCTGATTGGCCAGGTGCCCGGGGGAGGCTCCGGGCGGCGGGGTTAAGCACGTCCCCGCCGTTGGGGCCTAGGCGCCAGCCCTGAGTGCTGATCCCGTAGCGCCCACCTGCAGCCGCAGCCGCGCGCTATGGCCCTCCGTGTCTTCCCCCGGCGCGCGACGCTGCTCCCGAGTGCCCTCCTGGTCCTGTTGATGCTGCTGTCGGACCCAGCTCAATGTCATCCCCCGGTGGTGCTGGGTGAGCCGCGTGTTTGGTGATGGGTGTAATTGGCAGGGCGGGGTGCAGGCAAGGCTGACCTCGTCAGGAAATGGGAAGCGTCCTGGTGTCTTTTCACCCTGGTCAGTTAGTCTGGCTCTGGCCTTGCTGGCACTGTGGTAGAAGGGGGGAGCCGGTGGGAGGCTTGGCGGCCATTGCTCTGCCTGTCTATCTCTATACCAGGCCTTACGAAGCCTTCCATATCTCAGTTTTGGGGTTGGGAAAGCCTGAAACTCCTGTGCCCGTATTACAGAGGCGATGAGCCATCCAGCTCCCTGCTTGTGAGGGGCGACCTTAGAGATGGCCCCTGTAGTCCCCAGCCGGCCTGGAGGCCATCACCTTCCCTCCTTCCAGCCACCTGAAACCTTCCATGTGTTGTAGTATGTTACTGGAAGGCAACTCTCAGGGGGAGCAGGGGGCGAATTACTGCTTCCAAGCTGCCCACCAAGCCCCCGCTTTCACTCCCCTCTTAAACGGGTGGCACTGGCTTGAGCCTGCAAGTCTGAGAAACTAAGAAAAAACAGGGCCAGCGTTTGGGACAGTGGTGGTAAACAGATGTTGGACAATAGACCTGTACTCTGATCCCTGCCAGACTTAATTGGATTGGGATACTAAGTGGGACACTTAGTAACCTCCCCTACTTGCTGCCTCCTGAATCCCAGACTTGATAACTGTACAGGAGCCACAGTGGTTTCTCTCAGTGGGCCGGGATGACCCCTCTGTTTGGGAGGCCCGGATGGCTCATTCAGGCCATGGCTTGCATCTGCAGCTGGAGTGTTGGTAGCCAGCAACCTGAGGTGTCCATTTATACCTTGACCCCTCCCTGCCCACTGTGAGTGCTGTTTCTGCTATGAATATGTTAATAGAGTAAGGCTGGCAGGCAGGGTGGTCCCAGGAGCCCTCATCAGGCAATGCTGCAGGTGGGTGTTGGGCTCCTTTGCAGAGATGTATCTGCACTGGGCAAGTACAGAACTCTCCGCCCCAGGCTGGCTGGTTGGGTGTCGGGGAAGACAACTGGAGCTAGGATCAGGAGAAGGTTCTAGGCAGAGGAACCAGCAGCATGGCAGGAGGAAGCAAGTGTGCAGCCCAGGGTGGCTAAAATAGCATGGGGGTAGGAGACTGGTGGGATCATCTGGACTTCACCCTAGGGGCCACATGAATGGGTTGTGGAAGTGCTGAATATAAGTGGTGTGAAGTATGTGGCTTTGAGAAGTATGTGGTCTGCAGCCAGAGCGTAGCTTTTGTTTTTTGTTTTTTTTGGCTTGGCCTGGTGTTGACTCTTCCCAGTCCTTAGTGAACCTAACTCATAGCAGAGGAGTATTGGGCCTAAGCAAAGTTGCAAAGCGGTCAGAATCTTTGTTTTTTGCTGCTTCTTAGGGAGTGAGGCTGCTGCTGTTAACTCAGGATGAGCTGCATCTAGACCCAGGGCAGGATCTGATCATGACTGTCAGGGATGGGGTCAGCATTCTCCTAAGGTAGGACTTGAATGGTACAAGAAGCCGAGGTCAGAAAAATGAGCCTGGCCAGGGGAGGCGACTGTAGGTAAGCCATCCTTACCTTTCCTGGTCTCAGTTTCCTCATCTGTTAGGTGAGCGTGAGAGACATGTGGATGGCCCCTGTCTTCCAGGCACCTAGGAGTTTAGGAAGTAATCCCTGCTATTTTTAGAAGTCACATGCCTGAGCAGAGCAAGGCTTGTCTGGGTAAAGCAGACCTGCTGACTTCTTTCAGCCGCTTCCTCTTTGGTGGAGATACTGGTCCAGGTCTCTGCAGTGCCCTGCCCAGTCCCCAGGAATTAGCACCCAAGGGGGCATGCTGGTGGGCTCTTGGCTTCCACACCCACATCATGAAAGGTGGTGAAGGTGAATCTCTCCCATGCATCCTGAAGACACCATGGTAGTGCCTTGGAGAGCCCGCCTTAGGAAGGCTGGGCTCCCATGCACTGGTTGCTTGCTCATGGGTGGTTTGGCCTGGATGGAGCTGTGTTTGGGATGTATCAGGGACATGACATATGGGAGCAGGTGAGACTTGAAAGTTCAGTGAGAGTAAATGGAGTGTGAAGGACTTTTCAAGTATTTGTTTATTGTTTAGAAGGTAGAGCATCAGAAAGAGAGAAAGGTCTTCCACTCATGCTTCACTCCCCAATCTGCTACAACAGACAAAGCTGGGCCTGGGTGAACTGGGGAGCCAGAAACTCCATCCTTAATGTTGTACAGGGGTGGCATGGGTCATCTTAACTCTGCCTTCCTACACACATTAACAGGAAGCAGGATTGGAACCAGAGCAGCTGGTATTCCCTGATAGAGCATCATGATGTTGCAGGCAATGGTATACCTTTTACCCACTGTGCCACAATGCTGGCATGTGTGAAAGGCTCTGAATGCTGCACAGTGAAGCAATGAGGATGGGCTAGGGTGTCACAAGAACCCCAGGCTTCTGTGTGACCAGAACAGGCTTGCTCGGGGGGGGGGGGGAGAAGTCATACTTGGGACCTGGTCACATGTACCCTTGCCGGGCTGTGGTTGGAATGGTATGCTGATTCAGCCTGTCTCCAACGCAGGCTCACTATGGGACCTCAGAAAGCTGGCAAGTACCAGTCTAAGCTTCTCTCAGCTTTGTTACTGTCCATAATCTCCCTCCTGCAAGTCCACATTACTTCCTTTGTATTCAGTTTTGGGTTGGTTCAGTGGCTCAGTGTTCTGTTCTGCCAGCTCTTCCTTCTTTCTCTCTCGGCATGATCAAGGTGCCTGGGATGGCTGTAAGTGGAAAATCTTTGGGTTCAGACCTCAAGAGTGCATATCTAATGACAGGCCTATAGTACCCTTGGCCAAACTTTGGATGTTCTAGAATTCTGAGGGGTCTCCAAGTCCCCCCTCCTTTTTTTTTTTTTAAGATTTATTTATTGCAAAGTCAGAAATATACAGAGAGGAGGGGAAAGGAAGATTTTTCATCCATTGATTCTTCAAGCGGCCGCAACAGATGGAGCCAACCAAATCCGAAGCCAGGAGCCTCTTCCACGCCTTCTACGTGGCTGCAGGGTCCCAAGAGTTTGGGCCGCCCTCGACTGCTTTCCCAGGCCACAGGCAGGGAGTTGGATGGGAAATGGGGCCACCAGAACACAAACCGGTGCCCATATGGGATCCTGGCACATGCAAAGCGAGGACTTTAGCCAGCTACCGTGCCAGGCCCATGCTTGGGTCTCTGAACCCATGTGAGAGACTGGGAAGAAGCTGTGGGCTCCTAGCTTCAGCCTGGCCTAGCCCCAACCATTACAGCCATGTGGGTAATAAACTACCAGATGAAAAATTCTGTCTCTCCTTTCTCTAATTTTGCATGTCCAATGAATAAAATAATTAATCTTATAAAAAAATGTCATGGGGCCTGGCATGGAGGCCCAGCAGCTGAAGTACTCACCTTGAACGCACCGGGATCCCATATAGGCATTGGTTCTAATCCCGGCAGCCCCACTTCCCATCCAGTTCCCTGCTTGTGGCCTGAGAGAGCAGTCAAGGATGAACCAAAGCCTTGGGACCCTGCACCCACAACGGAGACCTGGAAGGAGCTCCTGGCTCCTGGTTTTGGATTGGCTCAGCTCCAGCCATTGCGACCACTTGGGGAGTGAATCATCGGACGGAAGATCTTCCTCTGTGTGTATCTGACTTTTCAATCAAAATAAAGAGACCCAAGCACTTAAACCTTTCTCTACTGCTTTTCCAGGCATGTTACCAGGTAGTTGGATGAAAGTGGAGCATTGAGATTCAAATTTGTGTTCCTATAGGATACCAGCATTGCATGCAGAGGCTTAACCTTCAGCTAGGTCCCAAGATCTCGTTTCACAGATGAGGAAATGGAGCCTACCACGAGGAAGTCACTTCAAATTGAAACTCAGTCCTGGGAAGATGTTCTTGTTGAAGACAACAAGGAGTTCACTAGGGAAGACACAAGGGAGTCGGGAAGAGTAATGGGCCTTCCCCGTAAATCTGCCAGGCCTCTCCCAAGGCTCTTATAGGCTTCTGTTGCACTACCATGTACCATGTTACTGTAGTAGTTTTTCTGTGTAGAAATAGTGTCCAGACCTCTTTGTTGGAGTCCCTGCTTTTTGGTCTTCCTGCCCCGGCACTGTGTTTTGATTTGAGGTGTAGAACTGTGGAGGTCTACCCAAGGTATCACTGGCTCTTGCACAGGGTCAGTGGTGAACTGTAAGGTTTCCTGACAGGCCCAAGACTCACACATGTCTTGTGTGTCCTCACAGTGCCTGGTGATTTGGGCAACCAGCTGGAGGCAAAGCTGGACAAGCCAAAGGTTGTGCATTACGTCTGCTCCAAGAAGACGGACAGCTACTTCACGCTCTGGCTGAACCTGGAACTGCTGTTCCCTGTCGTCATTGACTGCTGGATCGACAATATCAGGTGGGTGTACTGTGCACTGAGGGGGTCTCCACAGAGGCCATCACAGCCCCACTTCAAGACGAGGGTCCATGATCCATTTCTCTTCTGGGGACCTGAGGCCCTCCACGCAGTGTGCTCTGGGTTGATCTGGCCAGCACTGCCTCTGTACTCTCCCAGGCAGAACTTTTCTGCTACTTGTGTCCCTCCCCTCTCCAGTTCAGCCCTTGCCCCTCAGGCTCCATCTATACCCTACACTTGACCTTCATCTTTTCTTTGCTGTGGCTTGGCCACATCTGACCATCCAGCCACGTGTTCTTCCTGGGGCAGGCCATGCCTTCACACATGGCTCTTTCAGATGGAATCTACTTCTGTTCCCCTTGTCTATTTACTTGTTGTCTTCATTTCTCCATTTGCCCTTTGAAACCTGATCTTACTTCCTTTGTGACTATCTCCTGCCACTCCCTATTGCTCTGAACTCACATCATGTTTCCTCTTTAGTGTCAAACCATGTTTCCATGGATATTTTCCCCAGTTGAATATAGGGACTATCAATTCTAGATACAGTTACATGCCATGTTGTGAGATGGTGACGTAGCAGTTAGCAGTTGGTTCCATAAGATCTTGCAGCTCTTTTCTTGTGATGTTATAGCTGTCATAACGTTGTCAGTGTAACTCATTACTTCTGTGTGTGTGGTGATGTTAGTGTAACTGAGCCTGCTGTGCCGCTAGTTTTATAAAAATAAAGCAATGCAATTATATACAGTGTATAATGCTTGGTTGTGAGTGACATTGTTACTGGCATATGTGTTTACTTGTAATTGTTCTAGAGTGTCCTTTTACTTAACGCAAAACAGCAGGCTGTATTCTGTATGAATTCATACATCCTGAATTCACCAAGTCTCTTGATGGCCTCAAGAGGCCATGTCCAGTAATTGACCTGCCCTTCTAGGTTTGCGTAAGCAGACTCTGACAGAGCAATGAAACCACCTAATGATGCATTGCTCAGAACACAGCCCTGTTGTTCCAGTGATGTATCGCTGTGCTCACTCTCATTCAGTCTTATAAGTGACTCTGAAATAGGCGCCATTTTTAAACTTGTTTTTTAGGTGACACAGGTGAGCAAATCTGGAAGCTCAAAGAAATGATAAAATTGCTTATGCTGATTCTGCTGAAAAATGAACTGCAAAACCAGAATTCTAACCCAGAACTGTGTGGCTCTGGGTTGAGGTCTCCTTCCAAATTAAGTTCCCTAAAAACAGGAACTGTTGTCTTTTTGTTTTCATATCAATACACTGAGGAACACAGTTGGGCTTAATGTCTGCTTGAGTGGAAGGAGTTTCATGAATCCTGAGTTTTTCCCAGAGACCTGCTAGCTGCTTTTCTAGGCACCCTGCCCTTCCCGGTGGCCTATGCTTCCCCTCTGTGTGGATTGGGGTTATTTCTAGGTTGTTAATTTCTGTTCCTATTTTTGTCCTGGAGACATGGCCTTGTGTGCTGGCAGTTGGAGGTGTCTTGTTCTCTTTGTACTTGCGTATGACATGCAACATAAAACTGCTTTAGCTTTCCAGAATGATTCTCTGCATTTTACTGGCTGGCTGCTGGGAGAGTCTGTAGTTGGTCCTGGAAGGAATGATCCTGAAAAACTATTATTGAAGTCAGTGTTGGAGATCCTGTCAGCTGCCTGTGACTTGCGAAGGTCCTAGTGATCTAGTCACCAGGAACGTTAGGCTCCTGGTTTCTAGGGAGCACATTTGCTTCCTTGGTGTCGGTTGAGATCAGTGTCGTGGTCCTAGCCTTGGCACAAGACTTCTGTTCTGTCTCCCCCTTCCCCATCCCTGCATTTGTGTGGCCCCTGGAGACCCCTTTCCCTAGAGTCAGGATCCAGCAGCCCTGTGCTTGACTTTAGGCAGGGTTCTGTCAGGTAGGGTTCTGTTTTACACTGCAACTACAAAAACTGTGAGATAATAGGTGTGGTGTTTGAAGCTGCTAGGTCTATGGTAATTTGTTACACAGCCACAGCACACTTAGCAAGGGCTGGTCATGATCCCGAATACTTGGTGGTCTGTATGTCACAGCATATAGGAACTTGCCAGCCCATTCTGGGCATGTGGTTCCTGTCTTGATGGGTGATGTGGCTGGGGGGTATGATACAGGACAGGTCATGTGGACATGGTTTATTCACATCCTTCCACAACTGTATGGTTGGAGGGAGTCTGGTTGCTGGGTCCAATTCTCAGTGTAAGTAAGACTCCGCTGTCCCTACCTGCGGCTGCAACAAGGCCTTTCTCCTGTCTCGCCTCACCTGTCCCCATCCTTTGTCTAGCCTTATCCACCTTCGTATCTGCCTGTCCACAGTGCAACCACAGGGTGCTCAGGCCCTAAGGTGGAGTCCTTATCATCTTCTTTGCCCTATAGGTGTTGAGGTGGTTACAGGGGCTAGATCGATGCATATGGAGCCATGGGAGACCACAAGGATATGCTGGGACCTAGGGTCAAGTGTGAGGTCCATGGCAGAGCCAGGACTAACACTTACTTCTCTCCACCAGTTCAAAACGCTCACTCGGGTAGCCAACACCAAGGAGAAATAATTATTACCTTGGCCAGAAGTGAGCTTTGGTGGAAGTCCTTTAGGTCACTGATTTGTCCTTTGTACACTTGCCTTGTTACTTTCTTCTCCCTTGTGCCCCTGACTAAACCTGGAGATGAGGAGGCTTAAGACACAGGGTAATGTTGAGGATACCAAGCTCAGTGTCACCTTCAAGTTAACTGGCTCAGTGTCCCCTCTTGATAGGCTGATTTACAACAAAACATCCCGGACCACCCAGTTTCCTGATGGCGTGGACGTGCGTGTCCCTGGCTTTGGGAAGACATTCTCGTTGGAGTTCTTGGATCCCAGCAAAAGCAGTGTGGGTATGTAGAGCTGGGGGCTCTGCTGGACTGACAGAGTTTGAAAGGGTGTCCTGTGAGTTGTCTCTGTAGCCATCCTCCATGTGTGTTGTTCCAGTGGCTAGCACAGTCAGCATGGCAGTGTGGGATGGGCGGCAGGCCCCGACTGTAACTTTTTCTAATGCTCTGCATTTCTGTTTGCAGGCTCCTATTTCCACACCATGGTGGAGACCCTTGTGGGCTGGGGATACACACAGGGTGAAGACGTCCGAGGGGCCCCGTATGACTGGCGCCGAGCCCCAAGTAAGCACCCACCCTTGCTCATTCCCTGGGGTTCTGGGGAGACAGGGATGAGGCAGTCAGAGCTACCACTGGCCTTGGGCTCTATGCTGTTCCTGGACTTCTGGCATGTCCCAGCTCCATCACAGTCACAGCGACAGCCATCGTTTCTGGTGGGGTTGCCTTGTCCTTCTCTATCTTTCGTTCCAAGACCTCTGAGCTCTGGGGATAGGAGGGGGGTGCAGGGTGGCAACTAAGGGAGCCTTTGTTTGCTCCGTTTATGGAAGCTGGGGGTGGGCAGAGAGGACCTAATTGTGCCCACTTGGAATCTAGCCCCTTCCCCACCCGCCAGTCTGGGGTCTGACCTGTGGAATGGTCAGTGGTTCAGGCCCTAGGACTCCTCTCACCTGACCCTGCCTGGCTCTGGCCTGCAGATGAGAACGGGCCCTACTTCCTGGCCCTCCGGGAGATGATCGAGGAGATGTACCGGCTGTATGGGGGCCCCGTGGTGCTGGTTGCCCATAGCATGGGCAACATGTACACGCTCTACTTTCTGCAGCGGCAGCCACAGCCCTGGAAGGACAAGTATATCCGTGCCTTTGTGGCACTGGGTGCGCCCTGGGGGGGCGTGGCCAAGACCCTTCGCGTCCTGGCTTCAGGTAAGACTGCACTTGGCAGTGTTGGGGTGGACAGCAGGAATACTGGTCTCTGGGTGCTTCTGTGATGTACTGCTGAGCCAGTAGCCTTCAGGCCTCTTTTCCTAGGTCAGCATTCTTTTTTCCTCCAATGACATTTTTTTCTTCTTCTTCTTCTTCTTTTTTTTTTTTTTTAAAGATTTAGTGATTTATTTGAGAGACAGAGCATCAGGGAGAGAGAGAGAACATGGAAGATCTTCTGTCTCTGATTCATTCCCCGAATGGCCATAGTTAGCTAGGACTAGGCCATGCGGTAGCCAGGAGCCAGGAGTTCCATCCAGCTGTCCTGTGTAGATGGCACTTGGGCCATCGTCTGTGCCCCTCCCAGATGCATTAGCAGGAAGCTCTACTGGAATCAGAGCAGCCAAATTTCAAACTGGCATTCTAATGTGTGATGTTGTTATCATGAGTGGTAGCTTAACCCGGTGTGCCTCAGCATGGGCCTGCCATTCTTTTTCAAATATCCATTTTTCTAGAAAAGGATCTAAGACTATTCCTGGTCTCTTGTCTCTAATTGATAGCCCCTGTGATTGGTGTAAGTTTCTTATGGCGTGTCCATGGACAGGCATAACATTGGTATATAGATACTTGCTTATATAGGTATACACTTTCATGTGCGTACACCCACACATACAGCCCAAGACTCGGGCCTGAGTGGGTTTACTTAGGGTCCTTTGGAGGCACTTTCTCATTCCTTCTCACCTTCAGCCTCATTTCTCCATCCTCCACTTAGTGTAGAGAAAGTAGGCTATTTCCTGTTTAGGAACTGCATCTCAGTCTGCAGGCACAGGAGCCTCTGTGGGCAGCACAGGGAGGAAGTGGATGCTGTTCTGTCTGGGCCTGCTCACCAGCCAGTTGAGAAAGTCACCCCTGTCCCTTTCCAACCCACTTGCCTTTCACTTATTTTTAAAATCTGCCAGCTGTGGGCAGTGGCGCTTCCTGAGCTAGGAGGAAGTATATTTTCCTCTGCTAGAACTGGCTGGAGTCCCGGAGCTCCTCATTTGGGAGCTGTGTCAAGTATTTCAGAAGTTTTTATCCAACAGTCAGTAGCACTGCCTGACCTGCTTGACTAACTGACCATTATCACCAGGTAGTGATGCTGAACCTCCCAGAAGTGACTGTGAACTGACTGGACCACGGGTCCATGGCTCAGACCTTCAGAATATAGTAAGGACTCCTCCGGGCCCTCTGTGCCAGTCCAGCCTCTAACCCAGAGAGACAGATACAAGGAGCCATGGTGGCATTTGGACCCCATCCCCATCCCCTTTCAGAGGAAAGAATCTGATCAGGAGCCCTGGCAGCCCAGGAGGAGGGGTGTGCTGTGGAGAAGTGGGCATCCACAGGCCTCTGGCCTCCCTCCCCTGGTCCTAGAAAAAGCAGGAAGGGAGTGAAGGCAGGCCCAGTAGAACTGCACCCACTTCCTCCCTGCCCATGGAGGCTCCCTGTGCTCACAGAGGAGATGCAATTCATAATAGGAAATGGTAGTCTGCTTTCTCTGGGGCTAAGGTAGGATGACCCCTTCAGTTGCAGGGTTTTGCCCTAAATGTGTTCAGCGGCCACTGTCCCAACATTCCAGCCCAGCTCCCGGCAGTCTCACTGACTGGTGGGTACATCTGTGGAATGGAGGGACCCTGCATCCACCAGCAGCCTTCCTTCTTGCCCTGTCTCTAGCTGGCCTTGCTGTCCAGAGGCAGGTGGCTGGAAAAATGCCAGGGTTGGCTGATGACCCATCTGACCCTAGGAAGAGAAAAACACAGGCACAGTTCAACATGGTATAAGAGAAAGAGGAACAGGTCTCAGGGCTACCAACCCTAATTGAGTCAGTTTAGGGAAGCAAAACCAGTGCCCACACACACCCGGTTAAGTACTCCAGGGAAGAAAATGTGATAAATCACCCCAGGGTACATGTGGCCTAAAATCCCTTGAGAGGAAATGGCAAAGGGAACGACACCAGGTTTGCAAGTATGGTTTCTAGACATTGACAAAATAAGACAAAGCCGCCGAAGCCAGGGCAGGGATGGGAGTTACAGTGGCAGAGCAGAAACGAGTAAGCGTTGGCTGGACCTCTAGCCCAGGGTCTGACAGCCTGCCTAGTGACAAGGCCACCTGGCACCAGTAAGCAAAGTCTCATTGGAGCTCTCCCCTTGCAGGAGACAACAACCGGATCCCTGTCATTAAGCCCCTGAAGATCCGGGAGCAGCAGCGATCTGCCGTCTCTACCAGCTGGCTGCTGCCCTATAACTACACCTGGTCCCCAGAAAAGGTGTTTGTGCACACACCTGCAGCCAACTACACGCTGCAGGACTACCGTCGGTTCTTTCGGGATATTGACTTTGAAGATGGCTGGCTCATGCGGCAGGACACAGAAAGGCTGGTGGCCATGACGCCCCCTGGCGTGCCACTGCACTGCCTCTATGGCACTGGGGTGCCGACGCCAGAATCCTTCTACTATGAGGCATTCCCTGACCATGACCCCAAGATCTGCTTTGGTGACGGCGATGGTACTGTGAACTTGGAGAGTGCCCTACATTGCCAGGCCTGGCAAGGCCGCCAGGAGTACCCAGTGTCATTACAGGAGCTGCCAGGCTGTGAGCACATTGAGATGCTGGCCAATGCTACAACCTTGGCCTACCTGAAACGGATTCTCCTCGGGCCTTGATTGCTACACTTGGGCAAGATGTGCTGGAAAACTTGGCCACGAGGCCTTTCCTCGGCCTCCAGGGCTGTCCTGGCCAAAGTCTGTGACCAATCATTCAAAGACTGCGTGTGTCTCAGGCCTTGAAGCATCCACCCTGGGGAAGTGCTGTTTCTTGTCCTTCTTCCGTGGGAGTGAAAAAGAAGAAATAAGTATAAATTCAAGGAACCACGGATGGGAAGAATACTGCTGATGGAATCGTGACCTCAGGATTGGCCCTGTGGGGTGGACTGGCTGGCAGCTGCAGGGCCCCAGTCTGCAGGGCCACGCATTGCTCCTACTCCTGTGGCCTTTTCACACTTGTCCATCAGGCCCAGGCCCCGATGCCTTCCTGTGAGGGATGATACAGAGCTGTCTGTGGTCCCTGGCCCCTTAGGTGACCCCTCCCATGTAATGGCCACAGGTTGGTCTGTCACCGGTCATGGGTGGCCAGAGCTGCTGGCTTCCCTGTGGCCAGGACAGCATGGACCCCCCTGCAGGCAGGGCTGGTTTATGTTCTCCAGGGTTCCTGGGCCCAGGGCGATCATTCTACTCCTACCTCCCTGACACTGAAGAGCGTATTAGCTATGCTTGGGCAGCAGATGGCTCCCCTGCATCTGGGGGCTATGTCCTGGCAACACTGAGCCTGGGCTGAAGTGTTGACCATGGTATGGAAGCTGGCACCCTTCACCTGGTACTGTGGTTGAAGGAGTGCCAGGCCCAGTGCCATGGCTTTTAGGTACTGATGAAGAAAGGGAGTACAAGGAAACTGCCAATAGCTGCTCTCTTGCCAACCCCACCATCACATTGCTGCCCTGGCCAGGGTTTCTCTGGCATCCAGTAGAGCTGGCACAGGGCTGAGGGGGTGATGAAGCGCCTCCCACCAGGTGGTGGAGTGGTATTTAGTATGTAGGGATCAGCCCAGAAACTATAGTGGGTTACTTGAAAGATCAGGTGCTATGACACCCCCTTGAGGTCTCCTGTTAGCTCCAGGGAACCTGCACGGTTTTTTCTATGGAGAATGTAGCCCTGCCTTGGTGGCTGTGGGCTTCTGCCGGGCAGCTGGCCAGGGTTTGGGTCCAGGCCCCCAGTCAGGACCCCAAAGCCATCTTTGGGGACTGTGCCATTTTCCCACAAGATGTCTGTGGGGCTGGATTCTCCCTGATCCCTAGATGTCCAGCATCTGTCTCTCCCTCTCTAAGTATGCTTTACCTTGATTCTGGCAATAAAAGTATTCTGGATGCTGTAAGGTATCCTAGCCTTGGCTCTGTCCTGAACATAACTGAGAGGTGGCGGAGGTGCGTGGGGATCGGAGAGGTGATCAGTCAGGAGCTGGACACTCACGGGGGCTCCATAACTTCTTCTTTTTTTTTTTTAAAGATTTATTCATTTTTATTACAGCCAGATATACACAGAGGAGGAGAGACAGAGAGGAAGATCTTCCGTCCGATGATTCACTCCCCAAGTGAGCCGTAATGGGCCGATGCGTGCCGATCCGAAGCCGGGAACCTGGAACCTCTTCTGGGTCTCCCACGTGGGTGCAGGGTCCCAAAGCATTGGGCCGTCCTCAACTGCTTTCCCAGGCCACAAGCAGGGAGCTGGATGGGAAGTGGAGCTGCCGGGATTAGAACCGGCGCCCATATGGGATCCCGGGGCTTTCAAGGCGAGGACTTTAGCCGCTAGGCCACGCCGCCGGGCCCAGGGCTCCATAACTTCTAACAAAAGTGTGGCCTCTGTAGCCTTCTTTAGACTCTGTCTTCCTGTACCTTATCCTTAATCTTGCCTGGTCAGGTGCCCCTCAGAGGTGGGGGCAAGGACAGTCCTACAGGTTACTCTGACTGGACTCCGCTTCCCGATCTCTTTCTTCAGTTTGTAGTTCTCAACATTCTGGGGACTTGGATGCCACCCTTCTTTGATTTTCTTTTTTTTTTTGAAAAGCAGATCTTACAAAGAGAAGGGGAGGTAGACAGAAAGGTCTTCCATCCTTGGTTCATTCCTCAAATGGCTACAATGGCTAGAGCTGAGCCAGTCTGAAGCTGGGAGCCAAGTGGCCGCAATGACCAAGCTGCGCTGATCTGAATTCAGGAGCCCTGAGCCTCTTTCGGGTCTCCCATGTGGGTGCAGGGTCCCAAGGCTTTGGCCTGTCTTCAACTGCTTTCCCAGGCCACAAGCGGGGAGCTGGATGGGAAGCGAGGCTGCTGAGATTAGAACCAGCGCCCATATGGGATCCCAGCACATGCAAGACAAGGACTTTAACCACTAGGCTACTGTGCCGGGCCCATGTTGTTCGATTCTTACCTACATTCTTTTGAGATATTGAGGGAAGAAGAGACCAGATAGACTGGTTACAGAGACCAAAATGGACAGAGATGGGCAAAGACAGAGTCCAAGAGAATAGGTCAAATAAAAACGGGAAAAGTGAGTCTGAGATGGAAATATTCATAGGAATGGGGTCCTGGCTCGAACATTGTGCAGGACCCAGATCCTGTGAGCCTTGCTAGCTTCTACGCTTTGGTTCATTCAGGACCACTAGAGGGCGCTCTAGACCTTCTCATGGTACCAGCTATTAGCCAAACCTGGAGGGTAGGGTGGCCCAGAGAGGAAATGAGTGTGCCTGGGGATACGCATGTCCAGCTGAGCGCTGGCCTCTATGATAGGATGACAACAGGAAAGGAAGCCCTAGCCCCAAGCCCTGCCTTACTCCAACCTTTCTCAGCCCCACTGCCACCCTCAGGTTTACAGCCACAGAAAGAGGACCAGGAGTTAGAGCATGATTCAGGGCCAGTTGACCCGGGGGCAAATCCTGGCATTGCCAGCTCCAGCCATGTCTTCTGGGGGTGCCTCCTCTTGACTTCACTGCATCTCTGGTTCTGCAAGTGAAGAATGGACACAGAATAAATGTACCCTGCAGGCAGGGTCCTGAGGCTCACTGGTGATGGTGATGAAGACTATGCTCAGTGTGAGGACAAGTGGACTGACGGCCAGTGAGTGATCACGTGTCCAGGACTGTCCCTCTGCCCAGACAGAGGCTGGAGGAACTGCTCCTGAAGACAAAGGGTCAGATTGTACTGATGGGACACACATACCCACTCACACTTAGAGAAGGTGTTTATTGTAACAGAAGAGGAGGTTAGATCCACAGGTCATCTCAGGCCTCTAGGAAGAAAGCTGGGAAGGCCTTTGGGCGTCCAGATCTATTTTAGGAACATTTACCCTGTGGGGCCAAGGCTAGAGGAAGTGGGGCAGGGACTGACTGGGAAGTTCAGATGGCTGAGGAGAAAACCATGGTCTGCAGGTCCTAGGAAAGGGAAGGGTCTGCCTGGGGGAGGGCAGGGATGTGGGTGTAGTCTGTGGCCAGAGGATGGGCATTCCTGGGCACTGCTGGGGACAGTACTCTCCGGCCCAGGTCCTTGAGACGTGGACAAGAAACGGAGTGGAAGAGCCCAGGTTTGAGGCTGGCAAAAAGAAGCCGGGCGCTGTCTACGTTTGCCTGGATGCAGGTCTGAGCTGTGAGAGTTCAAAGGGAAGTCCTGGGGTGTGTATCTTCTCAGGATCCCACCGGAGAGTCAGCTTGTGTGTGACCCAGATGGGGTCCCCTGGGCAGAGGGCTCAAGCCAATGGTCAGTAGGAACGTGGGGTGGGAGGTTCCCTTTAGAGCTTCCTGAGGGAGGATGCTGGTGTGGAAGCCCTTGGCGAAGCAGGGCCGGGTCGGGACCAGCATGGCTGAGCCGTCACGGCTCGTGAGGGGCCCGGTGAAGCCAGCTGGGGGCTGCTGGGCAACTGTACTGAGAGGCTGGGCCGGGGGCCCTGAGGAGCCGGGCGGGCGGCGGGCTCCCAGCGTTCAGAAGCGCATTTGCCGGCACGCCTGGCGCAGAGCCTGGTCCCGAAGCGACGCGCGCTATCGCGCTCAGGCGGCGAATGACGTGGCGGGGGCGGGGCCTGAGCGGTCACGGCGGCGGAGCTGGCTGCGCGACGGAGCATCCTGGCGGCGCCTGGCTACGGAGAGGTAACGGGTTGCGGTGGTGAGGGGCTTCGGGGCTCGGGGGGCTCGGGAAGGGGTCGTGAGGGGCTGCGAAGTAGGGCCGAGCGGCTCCAGGGCCCGGGCGGGGGCCACCTCCCGTGGAGCCGAATTCTCCGCGGCTCCGCTCCCGCCGCCGCGGCCGCCGCGTGCGGGATACGGGCCCGGAAACGGCGCGCTGCACTGCGGCCTCCTGGAGGGGCGGGGGACGCTGTGAGGGCGCGAGGGACCCCGAGCGTGAGGATGACTCCCTGAGGGTGTGGGTCGGGGCGGCGGCGTCGGCGGAGGGGGGCCTGCGCGTGAGGCTGATTGTATAAGAGGGACGACCCTGAGTCTGATGGCGACTTTGTGCGGGCGCGAGACCCTGAGGGTGAGGGAGACTGCGCGTGGGTGAGGAAGAGGAGGACCGTGAGTGTGAGGGTGCCTCTTCATGGACTTGTGGGACCCCGATGGGCGAGAGATTCGGACGGGGACCCGGGACAGGAGGGCTGGTGTGCGGTGGCGTGGGAGCAGGGCTGTGGGGGAAGGTGGCGGAGTGAGTGTGAGGCCCGGCCTGTGGCTGCCTGGGCAGAGCTGCGGCGTGGGGAGAGAGGAAGCAGCTCCGCTGTGAGGAAGCAGAGTCTGCACGCGGGCAGGGGACTCCCGGAGGACAGGGTGCGATCAGAGTGGGGATGAGGTGCTCCGCCTAGTTCTGTCTTGGCCCGCTGGACCATCCCACTTCTGAAATGTCTGAAGTTTGAGGTGAAATGTTCTAGAAAAGTCGGCCCGTATAGGGTCAGGATCTAGCGCAATCCACCCTTGAATGAGGAGGTGGGCCGGTGCACCTGTTTTGGGCCCTGGGCTGTGTGGTGACACGGTAGTGTGGCAGCCAGTACCTCTTTCTGCGTTCCATGGGAGCCTTAAGCTGGTGCTCCTTCTTTCTGCTAACATTACTGGGGTCCTCTTCTATTTCTGATTTTCTTTTTTTTGGAGATGTGGTTTTGCTTTTTCAGCCAAATCACTGTATTTGATTTTCCTTTCCTGGCAGACAGATAGGGAAACCACACACCTGATTTTCTATTTCTCACGGCCACCTCCTTCCTTGGTTTGCTGTGGACCTGTTTTTTTTTTTTTTAAATTGGTGAGCAGAAAGGGTATACACGTGTGACCTGACTGATCTTCCAGAAACTTCCTGGTAGAGGAAATTTCCTAAGCCCCTTGCTTCCCTGTAGCCACTAGGCTGAGGATCCATTTCTATACAAGTTACACAAACAGCACTCAGAGGCCCCAGGGCCAGCAGCAGCTGCCCAGACATGCAGGGAGCTGACCAAGCCCACATGCTCCAGCCCTTGGGGCCGGCTGCTTCTGACGGACCCACTGTGGGCGTGATGGCACTTCTCAGTAATTGAGGAATGTCCCCGAAGGGCATGTAAAGTGGAAATTGTACAAAGGGAAATACCGTTGTGCTACTTTCTCAATTTTTTTTTTTTTTTTTTTTTTTTTTTTGGTAAATCGTCTGTTTGTCTTTGTTGCAGAGATTAAATGGGCAGGAGAGACAAGTGGAATGATTTAGTCCTGTCTGCGGAGACTTCAGTTTCTTCTAAGAAGCTTTTCCATTTATGATGAGGGAGCTTGTCATAATGTGATTTTCACTTATTTCTTGACAGGTAAATATTGTTATTCTGTTCTCTACTATCATTTATAAAGAGTTTTAGTTATTTGTACATAATATGAACATGAAGCTAGTAAAGAGAATATCTCACACCTAATTAACAACTTTTTTAGTGTTATGTGCTTTGTAAAACTATTGTATGAATAATTTTCATATTACATTTTTATATTACATTTCTTTCTAAAGAGTAATTGTGGTAGCTTATGATTACAGATACTAATGAAGTTGTTGAAAAGAAGTAGAAAAGCATAGCTATGGAGACAACTACAAGGTACTTCAGAAAGTTTGTAGAAAATAAAATTAAAAGATAACCTTGTTTTGGTGCAAAAAAATTTGAAACCCATGCATAGTTCTTTCACAACACACATTTTCCATGAACATTTCTAAGATGCCTCATATGCCTGGATTTCAAAATATGTTTGTACCAAAATAAACCTATCTTTTTTTTTCTTTTTAAGAGAAATTTATTTATTTGAAAGGAAGCGTTGACAGAGAGAGAGAGAGAAAGAAAGATCAAGATCTTCCCTGTGCTGGTTCACTCCCCAAATGGACACATTGGCTAAAGCTGAACCTGTCTAGAACCAACAGCCAGGATTTTTTTCTGGGTCTTCCAAGTAGGTGCAGGAACTCAAGGACTTAGGCTTTCTGGGCCATATTTCATTACTTTCCTATATACATTATCAGGGAGCTTGGATAGGAAATGGAGCAGTGGGGATTTGAACCTGTGTCCATATGGAATGGCACCTTGCAGGCAGCAGCTTAACTTGCTATGCCACATCTCTGGCCCAAATAACCTACCTTTTAAGTCCATTTTTTTGTGAACTTAGTCAAGTTCCCTCTTAGGCAGAAAATATTATTGAAATTATGGCATCTGATCAACTGCACTTGGGAGCTGAATTTTATCTGGAGTTTCCTGGTATCCTTGGTAAAAAGACAAATATAAATGGTGTTAAAACTTTCCTTATTTGTTAGAAAAATATAATAAATATATTTTAGTGTAGCATGAAGAAAATAACTGGGTACATACTGTGGAAAATATGGAACTTGGCCCGGCGGCGTGGCCTGGCGGCTAAAGTCCTCGCCTTGAAAGCCCCGGGATCCCATATGGGCGCCGGTTCTAATCCCGGCAACTCCAGTTCCCATCCAGCTCCCTGCTTGTGGCCTGGAAAGCAGTCGAGGATGGCCCAAAGCTTTGGGACCCTGCACCCGCGTGAGAGACCTGGAGGAGGTTCCAGGTTCCTGGCTTTGGATCGGCGCAGCACCGGCCTGTTGCGGCCCACTTGGGGAGTGAATCATCGGATGGAAGATCTTCCTCTCTGTCTCTCCTCCTCTCTGTATATCCAGCTTTCCAATAAAAATGAATAAATCTTTTAAAAAAGAAAAAAGAAAATATGGAACTCATGCGTTGGTGTAGCAAGCTAATTCTCTGCTGGCTAGTGCCAGAATCCTATGTCGGCACCGATCCTGGTTGCTCCTATTCCCATCTAGCTCCTTGCTTATGGGCTGGGAGAGCAGCAGAGGATTGCTCAAGTCCTGGGGACCCTGCACCCTTGTGGGAGACCCAGAAGAGGTTCCTGGCTGCTGGCTTCGGATCAGCTCAGCTCTGGCCATTTGGGGAGCAGTGGGTGGAAGCCCTCTCTCCATCTCTTAATTTTCTCTCTCTCTCTCTTTTAAATAATTACTTTTATTGGAAAAGCAGATTTACAGAGGGAAGGAGAGACAGAGAGAAAGTTCTTTGCTGGTTCACTCCCCAAGTGGCCACAGTGGCCAGAGCTGAGCCAATCTGAAGCCAGGAGCCAGGAGCTTCTTCTAAGTCTCTCATGTGGGTGCAGGGTCCCAAGGCTTTGGGCCATTCTCTTTCTCGGGCCACAAGCAGGGAACTGGATGGGAAGTGGAACAGCCAGGACATGAACCGGCACTTATATATGATCCCATATGGGATCCTGGTGGATGCAAGGCAAGGAGTTAGTCACTGGGCCACCATGCCGGGTCCTCCAATTCTTTCTTTAAAATTTATGTTTAAGAAAAATAAATAAATCTTTTAGGATAATATATATAGAACTCAAAGAAGTACAGAAAAGACAAGTCTTCCATGTTTTCATTACAGTTAAGCTGTGGTGTAATGCTCAACAGCATCTTTTTTCATTGATCATGGAAGAAGTTTTAATCTAGTTTGTAAAACTTGCCGTGTAATTTAACTTCGATCTTTTTTTTTTTCCTAAAAATTGCATATGAAGTAACATGTTTAAATTTTCATGGGAAGATTTTAGTGATCTGGTAAATTCTTTTACTGTCTGCTTCAGGACAATGGGATAATAGGGTGAAATCCTGTTATGAAATTGTGTGTGTCCTTACAAATAGTACTTAATACTGATTTTCCAAGACAGATGTATGGACTTATGTAATGCAAATTGTTTCCAGTGGTGATTTTTAGAAATGTCAGTGTGTTATGGAAAAAGAAGCCGAGAGATTGATATTGTGTGTGAATGAACCTCACATACCTATTTCTTTTGTTAATCGGAAAAAGAAATTGAAGACAGAAACATCCAACGAGGATGTCTTTGGTAGAATGCTGATGATGCCTCGCAATGCCAACTTCCCTAGCTGGAAGTCTAGGCTTGTTAGGGCCTCTTGCCTAGGTGGTTTTCATCGTGTTGCTGCAGAGCTCTGTGGATCTGCTGTGCTAGGGTCGTGTCTCACACAGTTGTGGGAGGTTCCGTGAGTTCAGAATTACTGCAGTAGTCCTAGTAGCTCTTTTGTCATTTTTTTTCTTCTCTATCAGTTGCTACCTAAAGAGCAAGTGCTGTGACAGATTACTGACTACATACTTGTTTCCATCCTTTTGCGTGTCACTTCTGTCTTTATATTTAAAGTGGGTATATATTTGATTTTACTTTCTTCTTTAATCTGACAATGTCTGTCTTTCGATCATGTATTTATGTTTAATGTGCTTACCGACATAATTGGATTAAAATCTCCCAATCTTGTTATTTTTTTTTTCTATTTGTTCCGTGGTCTGTGTATATTTTTTGTTATTTTCTTCTTTTCCTGCCATCTTTTTTGTTCTTTTTTTTTTAATGGTCTCCTAATCTTTCATCTATTTCATTCACTTGAAAAGCCAAATGGTTAATAGGGAAATCTCCCCTTTGTTGGCTCATTCACCAAATAACTGCCACAGCCAGGCCTGGTCCAAGGCAAAGCCAGAGCCCCAGAACTCCATCTGTCTTCTACAGGGTGGCAGGGACCGACCCACCTGCTTGGGGCCATGTTGCACCGCCTTCCCAGACACATTAGCATTTAGCTGGATTAGAAATGGAACAGCTAATATTTCAGCCAGTACCCATATTTGGATTGCCAGCATCAAAGTAGGAGTTTAACCCGCTGGGCCACTACACCAGTTTTGTTTTTTTTTTTTTTTTTTTAAGTTTGTTTTACTTGAAAGCAGAGTAATCCAGAAGTTGGGGAGGGGACAAACCCAATGAGAGCTCCCAACTGATTGTTTACTCCCCACACGCCTTCAAGAACTAGGGATAGGGCCCGGCGGCGTAGCCTAGCGGCTAAAGTCCTCGCCTTGAAAGCCCCGGGATCCCATATGGGCACCGGTTCTAATCCCGGCAGCTCCACTTCCCATCCAGCTCCCTGCTTGTGGCCTGGGAAAGCAGTTGAGGACGGCCCAATGCTTTGGGACACTGCACCCGCGTGGGAGACCCGGAAGAGGTTCCTGGTTCCCGGCTTCGGATCGGCGCGCATCGGCCCGTTGCGGCTCACTTGGGGAGTGAATCATCGGACGGAGGATCTTCCTCTCTGTCTCTCCTCTGTATATATCTGGCTGTAATAAAATGAATAAATCTTTAAAAAAAAAAAGAACTAGGGATAGCAATGGTTTGAAGGCAGAAGTCAGGAACCCAAGTACTTAGGTCCTCTTTAAATAATGAGCTGTAAGTAATAACAGCCTAGCTTTATTTTTTAAAGAATTATTTATTTGAAAGAGCATGGCCCCAAAAGCTCTTTAAACAGTCTGCAGTTTTCTTTTTTCCTCTTTCCTCATTTTGTTTCTTTTGATATTCCATCTGCTGGTTCACTCCCCAAATTGCCACATCAACTGGAGTTGAACCAATGCGAAGCCAAAAGCCAGGAGCTCTTCTAGGTCTCCCACCTGGGTACAGGGTCCCAGGGTCTTGGGTTATGTTTTCCCACGTTGCAAGCAGGGATCTGGATGGAAGGTGGAGCATCCGGGACATTAACTGGCTCCCATATGGGATGCTGCACTTGGAGGTGGAGCTGTAGCCACTTGAACCATTGTGCCAGCCCCTCGTTTTGATTCTTAATGCTTTTCATCTTTCTGTTGAAATTCCACATTTTTGGGGCCCTGCAGCGTGGACCAGCAGCTAAAGTCCTCGCCTTGAAAGCCCCGGGATCCCATATGGGCGCCGGTTCTAATCCCAGCAGCTCCACTTCCCATCCAGCTCCCTGCTTGTGGCCTGGGAAAGCAGTTGAGGACGGCCCAATGCTTTGGGACCCTGCACCCACGTGGGAGACCCAGAAGAGGTTCCAGGTTCCCGGCTTCGGATCGGCACGCATCGGCCCATTGCGGCTCACTTGAGGAGTGAATCATCGGATGGAAGATCTTCCTCTCTGTCTCTCCTCCTCTGTGTATATCTGGCTGTAATAAAATGAATAAATCTTTAAAAAAAAAAAAAAAAGAAATTCCACATTTTTTCCTGCTATGTACTCTTGCAAATCTGTCCAGCTTTTTCATTAGTTGCTGTAGAGTATTAAATTTAATTATTCCCTGTTTGATGTTTCCAATATCTGAGTCATGCTACATCTGGCCCTGGTTTATCATTTTCTTTGCCTCTTTATAGAGGATTGATTTTCTTGCCTTTTTTTTTTTTTTTTTTTGGTGTAGCTTGTAATTTGTTAATAATTGCCACATGCAGTGTGTGGAACACTAGGAATGAGGTACAACGGAGTGTGCTTTTTCTTTTGCTAGGCTGTTAGTGTGGGATTCTGAGTCAGTTAAATGGCGAGTTATATTTTGGGTTTGTTGCTGTGGTTACCTAGGGGCATCAATGGCTTTGAATTCCTTGCATGTTTCCTAGTGTTCTCATTAGAATTTGTTTGCTGGAGGGAGGCATTTCCTCACTGTTTTTGCTCCACCCTGGCTGTAGATCTCCACACACAGTCTCCCACCTTTGTTTATTCCCAGGTGCTTGCTAAACTGGTGGTAGAGAGCATATTTTCCTGGGTCAGCCCTGTTAGAGGCCCTGTTTTCTTAGGTTTTGAGGCTGGCTCTGAGTGATTCTCTATTTGTCCTTTAGGTAGGATTAATGGCCAGAGCAGAATTACTTGTGCCTTCCACCCCTCAGGCATTGGCACTGGAGTGTTTTTGTCCCCATGTTTGTTTTCTCTGAGCACCCCAGTCTGGAGAAAAGCTATGAGTGTCTTTGGCTTTTGTTAACTTACACTTGACCTTTAGAATTTCCTTTGAAAGGTGTGCTTATGTGGTGATTGCCACTTTTCCCTCTGCCATAGATGAACTGTGGCTTGTCTTTCTCTCTGCCTCCCCCCTTTGTTTTTTAGATATATTTCTTTTTTTTTTTTTAAAAGATTTATTTATTTGTAGAGGAGGAGAGACAGAGAGGAAGATCTTCTATCCAATGATTCACTCCCCAAGTGACTGCAATGGCCAGTGCTGTGCAGATCCGAAGCCAGGAGCCAGGAACCTCCTCCAGGTCTCTCATACAGATGCAGGGTCCCAAGGCTTTGGGCCGTCCTCGACTGCTTTCCCAGGCCACAGGCAGGGAGCTGGATGGGAAGTGGAGCTGCTGGGATTAGAACCAGCGCCCATATGGAATCCCGGCGCATTCAGGGCGAGGACTTTATGTATTTCTTTTTATTGGAAAGACAGAGTTGCAGAGAGGAGAGATAGAGAGGGAAAGATTGTCCATCTGCTGATTTACTCCCTGCACCTGAGTCTTTTGTGAGACTATGAGCTTTTCAGGTGTTTACTGCTTTTGTTCCCAAGCCAGTGCTCATCTGACACGTGAAAACAAGTATGTTCCCACAGGCCCAGGTAGAGAAACCTCCATGGCTTGGTGCCAGAGGTGAAGCGAGAAGTGGTGCTGCCTAATAAAGTCAGGCCTTGGCTAAGCAGAGGTAGTCTGGCTCAGTTCTTCCGGGACTGGGAAAAGAGGACTAGTGCCCCAGAGAAGCTTTCTCATTTGGGCTCAAGATCAGCCTGGAAGGCTATTATGACAGGAAGGGCCAAGTTTTCATGGGTTTATGTGGAGATTAGAAATTTCCCTGAGAACTGATCACTCTGGAATAATTGCTTACTTTGCTTTGAATTCCATGAGACCACCAGATTCTGGCATATGATTTAAAAAAAAAAACGATTTGTTTAGTTTCATTGGAAAAGTAGATTTACAGAAAGATCTTCCACCCACTGGTTCTTCTAGATCTCCCATGCAGATGCAGAGTCCAAAGGCCACAATCAAGGTGCTGTATTGGAAATGGAGCAGCTGGTGCAGGAACCACGAGCTGGTGCCCATAAGGGATACCTGTCCTTGGAGGTGGAGTATTAGCAGTTGAGCCAGTGTGCCAGCCGTATGAATTTTTTTTAAAGATTTATTTTTACTTGAAAGAGTTATAGAGAGAAGGAGAGAGAGAGAGAGAGCGCGAGCTTCTATCTACTCATTCACTCTGCACATGGCCGCAGCAGCCAGAACTGGGCTGATCTGAAGCTGGGTGCCAGAAGAGTTTTCTGAATCTTTCCTGTAGATTCATAATTTGAGCCATCCCTCACTGTTTTCCCAGGTGCGCTAGCAGATTCGCAGGGAGCTAGACAGAAAGTAGCGAACCTAGGACATGAACTGGTACTTAAATGGGATGCTGGCATTTTCAGGTGGAGAATTAGCCAGTTGAGTCATTGTGCTAATTCTGCAGCTTAGCCTGCTATGCCTTGCTAGTTGGTCCTGGCATGTGAATTTTTATCAAGTGCAGGAGAGTCTTTTGGGAACTTGATAACTCATCCTGTTCTCCCTGGAAGTTATCCCTATGTTTTTTAATATTTATTTATTTTTATTAAAAAGATTCTGCAGAGAGAAGGAAAGACAGAAAAATCTTCTGTCTGCTGGTTCACTCCTCAAGTGGCCACAGTGGTTGGAGTTGAGCCTATCCGAAGCCAGGAGCCATGAGCTTCTTCCAGGTCTCCCACATGGGTGCAGAAACCCAAGACTTTAGGCCATCTTCTACTGCTTTTCTAGGCCACAAGCAGGGAGCTGGAAGGGAAGTGGAGCAGCTGGGTCAAAAACCAGCACCCAGGCCAGGCAGTTAAAGTCCTCCCCTTGAATGCTCCTCTCTCTCTATCTGACTTTGTAATAAATAATAAATAAATCTTTATTTTTTAAAAGATTTATTTTATGTTTACTGGAAAGGCGGAAGTACAGAGAGCAGAGACATAGAGGAAGATCTTCCGTCTGATGATCCACTCTCCAAGCGGCTGCAATGGCTGGAGCTGAGCCAATCCGAAGCCAGGAGCCTCTTCCGGGTCTCCCACACGGGTGCAGGGTCCCAAAGCTTTGGGCCGTCCTCGACTGCTTTCCCAGGCCACAGGCAGGGAGCTGGATGGGAAGTGGAGCTGCCGGGGTTACAACCGGCGCCCATATGGGATCCCGGCACGTGCAAGGCGAGGACCTTTTTTTTTTTTTTTTTTTTTTAAAGATTTATTCATTTTATTACAGCCAGATATACACAGAGGAGGAGAGACAGAGAGGAAGATCTTCCGTCCGATGATTCACTCCCCAAGTGAGCCGCAACGGGCCGATGCGCGCCGATCCGATGCCGGGAACCTGGAACCTCTTCCAGGTCTCCTGCGCGGGTGCAGTGTCCCAAAGCATTGGGCCGTCCTCAACTGCTCTCCCAGGCCACAAGCAGGGAGCTGGATGGGAAGTGGAGCTGCCGGGATTAGAACCGGTGCCCGTATGGGATCCCGGGGCTTTCAAGGCGAGGACTTTAGCCGCTAGACCACGCCGCCGGGCCCACAAGGCGAGGACCTTAACCACTAAGCCATCGTGCCGGGCCCTGAATAAATCTTTAAAACCAAACCAGCACCCATATGGGTTCCTAGCATGTGTAAAGCAAGGATTTAGCCACTGAGCCACATTGCACTGGGCCCTATCCCTATGATCTTACAGGAATGGTAACTGAGGGGAAATCAAATGCTTACCATTCGTTTCTCAAAGATGAGGTGGGATTCAGAATTGGAATGTGACTGGTACAGAAACTTAGGGAATGAGGAGGGAATGGAAAAGCAATGTTGGGTGTGGGGTCAGGGAAGTAAGGTGAGTGCTGTGGACTCAGCAACTCACGGATGTATTTTGAAAGAGTCTTATCCTAGATGCAGTTTCTGTACTAGTGATATACTGTGGTGTTGGCTTCTTAGCCCCTCCCAGAGGTCTCTGCTGGTCTCAGGGTAACTACAGACTTCCCCACATGTTGCTGGACAGTGCAGAAGGACCTTATTAGGTTTGGGTAGAAGTGAGTGGGCGGGATTGCCAGGGTGTGGACAATGAGAGGCATATAGGCTGTTAAATTTGTGTACCAGGTGCAAGGACTGGTCTGTTCTGTGGAAGCAGGTTTGTGGGTTTTGAGCTGGTGAGAACAAATCAAAACAAGACCTCCAGGAGAGCTGATACTCTGAATAAACCTAATGCCAGCCTACCCTGGAAGGCAAGATAAGTATTGTTTGTCGTAAGTCACTATGGAGTTGTCGCAGGGTCTTTCTCAGGAGCAATGAAGGGCTGCCTCCAGTTCCTTGTGTTCTGTCTAGTGACTGAGGCAGGCTTACTGTATGTAGGACTGTGTGTATGACCCTAAGGAGGAGGTAGGCAGGGAATCCTGCCTGTCTGGAAGGTCTTAAACCAGAACTTCACCGATTCCTACCCTTGACTGACATACTTGTGTTCTTTTCCAGGCTACAGTGAACACAGGTGTGCAAGAACCATTTACCATGGAAACCAGGGAGCTTGGGAGCCCCACCCCCACCTACCATCTCCTTCCAGAAGCCAGCCAGCCCATGGTGGAAGAAGATGCCAGCCCGTCACCTAAAGAGCCTCTGGAGACCATGCAGCTGAAGAAAGAGATCTCCCTACTGAATGGGATCAGCTTGGTAGTGGGCAACATGATTGGCTCAGGGATTTTTGTCTCACCTAAGGGTGTGCTGAAGTACACTGCCTCCTATGGGTTGTCACTGACCGTGTGGGCAATTGGTGGGCTCTTCTCTGTCGTGGGTGCCCTTTGCTATGCAGAGCTGGGGACCACCATTACCAAGTCAGGGGCCAGCTATGCATATATTCTAGAGGCCTTTGGGGGCTTCATTGCCTTCATCCGCCTGTGGGCCTCATTGCTGATTGTTGAACCTACTGGTCAGGCCATCATTGCCATCACCTTTGCCAACTACATCATCCAGCCCTCTTTCCCCTCCTGCGATCCTCCGTACCTGGCCTGCCGTCTCCTCGCTGCTGCTTGCATATGTAAGTCTGGGCTGAATGTGAGATGGGCGTGCAGTGGGCTGTTGTAATAGCAGTATTTTTACCATATTTGAAGGTTTTGTGGGTTTTTTTGGTCTTTTGTGGGGAGGGAGGATCTTACCATTTGAAGAAGTAATTTCACCAAAGTCCCATTTGATTTTTAGACAAAGGTAAGTATAAGGGACATAATAGGAGAAACATGAATTTGTTCCTGGTTTTTGGTGCCTCTCATTTCTTCTATTCCTGGCTGCCCCAGCGTTTTGTTCCCTAGGCTGGCTGACAGGTTGGTGCATGTCTTGTATTTGTCATGTCAGGTATTTTGATTGGCATACACTTCAGTAGTTGTAACTTAACTTACAAAATTCCCTGAACATTGAGTTTTTTGTTTTGCTTTCCAAACAAAAATGTTGCTTCATTTCCCAGTTTCTCACCTTAAACCAGTTAAAAGGCCTCATTGAGGAAATCGGCTTCTTCCGACTGTGGGGGTCCCCAAGATCCGCAGCACTGCCCTCTTTCCTGTCAGTTGCAAGCAGAAGGTACCACGTCGGAATGGCTTCTTCCTGTTACTGCTTTGGATTTCCTCACACAGATTTTGTAAACAAGCCCCTCCTGTAGCCAGTGGAGAAAGGTGGCTCCTACCCTACATTTTGGTCTCTGAGGACAGAGCCTGAGATATCCCAGTGGATTCCTGTTTTTTTCTCTGAGGGGGTAAAAAGGAGGCATTCTGTGTGAGACGGTCACAGCAGAGATGATGACTGGGAATTTACCTGGCTTTGCACAGCTGCTGTTTTAGCTGAGAAGTGGCCTGGAGTCACCTGTGCTCCTTAGCCCTGTGCTGCCCCTTAGAATTAAATCACTTAATTCTATGCTGTTCTTTCCATATCTCTGCTTGCGAAAGCTTTGGCAGTATATATTGTTTATCCACTATGTTAAAAATAGACTGAGGGTGCCTTGGAGTTAGAAATAAATGATTGTGCAGTACACCGTGTCTTCTGACGTTAAAGAATTTGTTGAAAACAAATACTAAAAGAAACCCCCTCACATCCTTTGGCACATTGAAGGGAAGCAGATACTGCTGAGAAAGGGAAAGGTGGGTGCCTGCCATCTGTCTGATGGGCACTGGCCAGGAGGACACTGCCCTCACAGAGCTCTCTAAGGACTCGCTGTTTTTCTGCTTATAATTCATTCTTCTTAAAGGGAAAATGATTATCCTCAAATCACCCATCATTTACCATCAAAAGATGAGTTCTTTCTTTAAAGAGTTGTTTGTTTATTTTTAAATATTTATTTTACTTTTATTGGAAAGTCAGATATACAGAGAGGAGGAGAGACAGAGGAAGATGTTACGTCTGTTGATTCACTCTCAAGTGACTGCAACAGCCGAAGCTGCACCGATACAAAGCCAGGAGCCTGAAACGTCTTCTGGGTCTCCCATGCAGGTGCAGGGTCCCAAGATTTGAGCTGTCCTCGGGCCACAAACAGGAAGCTGGATGGAAAGCAGGGCTGCTGGGATTAGAACTGGCACCCATATGGGATGCTGGTCCGTGCAAGGCGAGGACTTTAGATGCTAGACTACCAAGCCAGGCCCTAGATTTAAAATTAATTTTTTTATTGGAAAGTCTTATCTACAGAGAGGAGGAGAAACAGAGAAAAAGATCTTCTGTGCACTGATTCACTCCCGAAGTGGCGGCAATGGCCGGAGCTGAGCTTATTCGAAGGCAGGAACCAGGAGCCTCTTCTGGGTCTGCTGTGCAGAGGCGGGGTCCTAGCTTTGGGCTGTCCTTATTGCTTTTCCATGCCACAGGCAGGGAGCTGGATGGGAAGTGTGTCCACCAGGATACAAACTGGCACCCATATGGAATCCTGGTATGTGCAAGGCAAGGGCATTAGCAGCTAAGTTATTGCTCCGGGCCCAAAAGATGAGTACTTTAATTATAGCTTCGGGCCCAGCGCAGAGGCCTAGCGACCTAATCCCTCACCTTGAATATGCAGCTCCACTTCACTTCCAGTTCCCTCTTATGGCTTGGAATAGCAGTAGAGGATGGCCCGAATCCTTGAGACCCCACACTCATGTGGAAGACCTGGAAGAAGCTGCTGGCTCCTAGCTTTGAATCGGTTCAGCTCCAGCCATCACGGCCATTTTGGGAATGAACTAGTGGATTAAAGATCTTTCTATGTTTCTTTCTGTCTGTAAATCTGATCTGCCTTTCTAATAATAATAATAATAATAATAATAATAATAATATTAAATACATAAAAAATAAAAATGTCCTGAGCCTAGCACTTTGGCTCAATTGGCTGATCTTCCACCACTAAGCACAACATTCCACGTTGTTACTGATTTGAGTCCCAGCTGCTCAACTTTGAATACAGCTGTTTGCTTGTGGTCTGGGAAAGCAGTGGAAGGTGGCCCAAAGCCTTGGTACCCTGTCTGCATATGGGAGACTCAGAAGAAGCTCCCTGTTCCTTGTCTATGTACGGCTGAGCACCAGCCATTGCAGCTATTTGGGGAGTGAACCAGCGAATGGAAGATCTTTCTCTCTGTGTTTCCTTTCTGTAAATCTGCCTTTTCAATATACATTCATAAAATTTAAAAAAAATCCACGTGCTTTTGTGTGTAGGAAGCCCATATCCTTACCAAGAATTGAGCCTTTTTTTTTTAATATTTATTTTCTTATGAAAAACAGAGAAACAGAGGAAAGACAGATTTTCCATCTGCTGTTTTACTCCCCAGAAGGCCACAATGTCTGTAGCTGGGCCGGTTTGAAGCTAGGAGCTTTTTTGGGGTCTCTCACATGAGTGCAGGAGCTCAATGTCTTGAGCTATCCTCTGCTGCCTTTCCAGGCACATTTTGAGGGAGTTCGATTGGAAGTAAAGCAGCCTGGACATGAATCGGCACCCATATGCAATGCTGGCACTGCAGATAGAATCTTAGCATATTGTATCATGACACTACCCCAAGCACTGAGCTTTTGATTGCGAGAGAAGCCTCTTAGAAAGTCACAGTGTCTTATGGCCTTATTCATTTCAGCATGCATTTTTACATATTACTTAGGGTTCCAATTCCTGCAAACTCTTTGTTCCAGAAACCCAGACTTTGCCAAAGTTTATACCCAAGAGCAAAAACTTGTCAGAAGTAGGGCAAAATCATGAAACATTTTCTGCTCTAGCCAACTGGGCTTTAGGGCTTGGCTTAATTCTCTTCTTTGGACTTAAGGGCATAGAATCATGCTTTCCACACAATTGGGACATGAGGGGAAGAAGTCTTTGGATGGGAGTGGCAATGGGAGCAACCCAATTAGGTTGTAATTGGAGGAAATATAAGAAGAAGGTCTGCCCTGAATCTGGGGTGTATTCTGTTTGTTCTGTGATCTGGGAATCTTCCCTCCTGGACAGGACAGGAGAATCCAGAAGTTTCAAAATTAAGACATGAGTATGAGCCTGCTTGTTTGGGAAACTGCATGAAGAAGTTGTAGCCATGTCAGGCTAAACAGTTAAAGCTTGCATTCTAGAAGAGAGGCTCTAGGAAGTCTCCACATAACCATGGAGAGCAGAGTCTGCAAGCTGGTGGCTGGCCCACTGGTAGGTTTATTTGATCTGCATTGTTCTAAATACTTTTGTCTTCTTTTGAAATAAGATTTACTTATTTTATTTGAAAGGAAAAGTAGCAGAAAGTAACAGAAAGAGAGAGATCTTCATCTATTGGTTCATTGTCCAAATAAATGTCTGCCACAACTATGTCAGGGCCAGGCCAAAGCCAGGAATCAGGAACTCCATTCAGGTCTCCTGTGTGGGTGGCAGGAACCCCAGTACTTGGGTTTTCATCTACTGCTTCCTAGGTGTATTCACAGGAATCTGGATGGGAAGTAGAATAGCTGAGACTAGAACTAGGACTCCAGTGTGGGATGTGGGTGTCCCAAGCAGTGGCCTAGTCCACTGTGCCATGGTGCCCACCTTTCTAAATATTTCTAAATAGTTGCCATCACTGAATATTGTAATCCGGTCTATTTCCTGATCAATCAAAGGTTCTGGTGATCTTGTACCTGACTTCCTGCTTGGTATAATCAGTTTGATTTGAGAAGTGCTGCTTCCTTTGAGTCTGTGCTCCCCAGGTCACTGTATCCTCTACTTCCTCTTCTAATTCCAGACCCTCTGACTAGCGTTCAGTTTCTTGGTGCCTGTTTCTTGGTGCCTGAGGGCATCACTTTTTCAGATTCTGGTTTTCTGCTGGTTCACTCTCCAGGTGGCTGTAATGGCTGGAGCTGAGCCAATCCAAAGCCAGGACCCAGGGGTTTGTTCAGGTATCCCATGTGGGTGTGGGATTCCAAGACTTTTTTTGGACCATCCTTGAATGTTTTCCCAGAACACAAGCATAGAGCAGGATGGGAAGTGGAGTTCCAGGACACAAACTGGCACTCATATGGTATCCTAACACGTGCAACGTGAGGATTTAGCCACTGATCCATCACATCAGACCCTAGGCAATGTATTTTTTTGAATTAGTTTTTTTTTTTTTTATCGGAGAGGCAGAGTCACAGAGGAGAAAAATACAGAGATTCCTTCTGCTGGTTCTCTCCCCACATATCTGCAAAAGCCTGCCATGCAGGTGCAGGGACCCAAGCCCTTGGGTTATCTTCTGCTGCTTTCCCAGGCACATTGTTAGGGAGCTGGATTGAAAGTGAAGCAGCCAGGATTCAAACCTGTGTCCATGTGAGATGCTGGTGCTGCAGGCGTAAACTTGCTGTGCCATGGCACTGTCCCCCTGAGATTTCAGACTGTCTTAACTATTGATTGTCCTAGAGCAATGGTTTCCATTCGAGATGACTTTGTCCCCCAGGAGACCATTTCCAATATGGAGACATTTTTGGTTGCCACCACTATTGGGAGGGGATGCTGCTGACTCCTGGCCAGAGGTGTTGTGGAATGCCCTATCATGCCCTGTCATGCCTAGTAAAGACCTTTCTGGCCACAATGTCAATTATGCTGAGATTTAAGGAACTCTATCCTAAAGGTATTCTCTGTTTGTTCTAATATATTGGAATCTTCAGTGCTAAGGTGGAATCTCAGGCTGCTAGCTAAACTTTGGTAAATCTAGGGACTCTTATTTCACTTAGGGGATTATAGGGAGAAAAGGATGCTTCCTAGGCTACCTTGGGACCCCTGTTTGGCAAGATGATCTGCAGGATTCTTGACATGCCATAAAAGGAGTTGTTTGGACCACAGAACTGTGATGTTTGTTTTACGGTGTAATCAGTCCATTGACCTGTGTGGGCTCTGAGTCAGGGAAACTGCCTGTTGTGTAGGCTCACTTACGTCATTGGAAAGAATTTGCCTTGAAGATTTTAACATGGAAGTCGGTTCATGGCTAACATGGTGAGATCAAAGCCCAGGCCCTTATTATGCGAGACTCCATTCATCTGGAGATTTTTTTGCTGAGGGGGTGAAAGTGGAGGCAGGGAAAGATATTGGAAGTGAAGAAACCCGGCTGGCTGACTCTGGTGCCAAGCAGAGACATGCAAGAGACAAACATATCTTAACAGTTTACTTTTGAAGAAGGTTACTTACCAGTTACATAGAGTGGGCTATCTGATCTTTTGTTTCTAATGTGGGCTGGAGGGGCACGAGGGTGCTGGCCTTTTGTCTCGATGGTGAAACTTGGGCTCACAGTTTGGTTTGCAATTGTCTAAACTGGCAAGAATGAGGAAGTGGCAGGTCAAGTCAGTCCATGTTCCATTTTAACAAAAAAACAATTTTTTTCCCCTCTATTTTGACATCCTGTATGATGTATGGTTGTTTCTTGTGGTGAAACTGAATCTGCCAGCTGCAGAAATGTTTCCACCCATCACTAGGTGTTTTATTCGTTGTTTTCAAGAGAGAATACAAAGGCTAAAACAATATTAAAACTTACTTGCTTTTAAACATTGTATCTCTGGAATCGGTAGTGAGTAAAACTGCTGTCTGCAGCACTGGTTTGAGTCCTAAACTCAAGAGAAGATGGCCCAGGTGCTTGGGGTCCTACTCCAAGGTGGAGGACTGGGAGGAAGCTCCTGGCTCATGATTTTGGGCCAGCACAACATTCACTCTTTTTTTTTTTTTTTTTTTAAAGATTTATTTTTATTTTATTTTTATTACAAAGTCAGATATACTGAGAGGAGGAGAGATAGAGAGGAAGTGGAGCTGCCGGGATTAGAACCAGCGGCCATATGGGATCAAGGCGAGGACCTTAGCCACTAGGCCACACTGCCAAGCCCACAACATTCACTCTTACAGCCATTTGAGGTGAACCAGTGAATAAAAGATTGTTTCTATAAAGTCCATTTTCTTTCTAAAAAATTATTATTATAATTTTATGATACAGTTCCATAGGCCGTAGGATTTCCCTTTCCCCCTCCCCAAGACTCCTTGCCCCCCAGAGTTTCCCTGTATTATTACCATAGTATAGTTTTTCATAAACAGTCATATGTCCATTATTGCGGGTATGGACAATGGCAGAGAGTCCAGCATCCTATTGTCAAGATATAGTTAACAGTTTCATTGGGAGTCCATCTTTGATGTGCAAGTAGAGGTGCATACTGCATTGTATCCTCATATCTGGATATGATAGTCTCCATTACACAGTTACGTTACACATTACTTTCCCTTAAATGAAAAGCCACAGTACAAAATCAACAAGAAGAAAAATAGAAATTTACAATGCCATGAAGTTAAATAACATGCTACTGGATATGATAGTCTAGATTACACCGTTACTGTACATCCCCTTAAACGAAAAACCATAAAACAAACCATTCAACAGCAGGAAAAAAAAAGAAATTAACAACACCATGAAATTAAATAATAACATGCTACTGAGTGACTAATGTATCACTAAAGAAATGAAAATCAGGAATCTTCTTGAAGAAAATGATTAGCTGTATAATCTATGAGTCAGTGAAGAATTTAATGAGAAAGTGTTTTGAAGATAATGAAATTTAAAAAAATCAAAATCCATGAGATACAGTTTCTGCTGATCTTTGTTGGTGAGACATGTCTCCTGTAGGCAACAAATAGATTTTTAAAAAGGATTTATTTATGTTTATTGGAAATTCTGATATACAGAGAGGAGGAGAGACAGAGAGGAAGATCTTCCATCTATCTATTGATTCACTCCCCAAGTGACCACAATGACCGGAGCTGAGCCAATCTGAAGCTTCTTCCGGGTCTCCCATGTGGGTGTAGGGCCCAAGGCTTTGGGTCAGCCTTGACTGCTTTCACAGGTCACAAGCAGGGACTGGATGGGAAGCAGGGCCACCGGGATTAGAACTAGTGCTCATATAGGATCCCAGCACATGCAGGGCAAGGACTTTAGATACTAAGCTATTGCAACAACCCAGGTTTTATTTTAGTAATCCAGTCTACCTATCTATAACATTTGATTGATCAGTTTAAGCAGTTTACATTCAGGGTAGATATGAATGGGTGGTAATTTGGTCCTGTCATTTTAGCAATGGGTTGTTAATTGATTTAGTCTTGTATTGTTATTTTACTGGGATGATTTTCACATTTCCTTTGGTTCTGGTGGGTGCTATTCCTCTTCTCTTTCAAGAGAACATCTTTCAGTATCCTTTGTAGGGTAGGTTTGGAAGAGGCATCTTCTAACTTTTCTTTGCTGTGGAAGAATTTTATTTCATTTTCAAAGACAAAGGAAAGCTTTGCTGGGTACATTATTCTGGACCAACAGTTTTTTTGCTTTTAAAATCTTGAATAGGTTGCTCTATTCTCTTCTGATCATAGAGTTTCCTGTGAGAGGCCTCCTGTGAGTTTAATTGGCATTCTTTTATATGTCAGTTGATTTTTTTTCACCTGCACATTTAATGATCTTTTCCCTGCTTTTCCAGGCCACAAGTGGGAGCTGGATGGGAAGCAGGGCCGCCGGGATTAGAACTGGGATCCCAGAACATTCAAGGAGGCTAATGCGCCGGGCCCAAAAAAATCTTTAAGAGTTATTCTTATTGAAAAGGCAGTTAAGATTTATGGAAGGACGGAGAGACATAGAGATACATCTTCCATCTGCTGGTTCTCTCTGCAAGTGGCTACAATGGCTATAGCTGAGCCGATCTGACGCCAGGAGCTTCTTCCCAGTCTTTCACACAGGTATAGGGTCCCCGAGCTTTAGGCTACCCTCTATTGCTTTCCCAGGTCATAAGCAGCGAGCAGGAAGGGAAGTAGAGCAGCCGGGATATGAACTGGTGCCTATGTGGGATCCTGGTGCATAAAAGGTGAGGATTTAGACACTGAGCTGTTGTGCCAGACTTCAAATAAATAAATAAATCTTCTTTTTTAAAGATTTTTTTATTTTTATTACAAAGTCAGATATACAGAGAGGAGGAGAGACAGAGAGAAATATCTTCCGTCCGATGATTCACTCCCCAAGTGAGTGCAACGGCTGGTGCTATGCCCATCTGAAGCCAGGAACCTCCTCCAGGTCCCCCACGCGGGTGCAGGGTCCCGAAGCATTGGGCCGTCCTCTACTGTTTTCCCAGGTCACAAGCAGGGAGCTGGATGGCAAGAGGGCCTGCCAAGATCCGAACCAGCACCCATATAGAATTCAAGTGCATTCAATGCAAGGACTTTAGCTGCTAGACCATCACGCCTGGGTCCAAAACTAATCAGCTCTAACCAAATTCAGCTTGTAAAGGTTTTCACAATACTTAAGAAACAGAAACATAAATGGTAAAATACAGCATTCAAAGTAAAAGTGTATGGTTCATTGTCAAAAATAAAAATTTTAAGATTTATTTGGGCCTGGCAGCGTGGCCTAGTGGCTAAAGTCCTCACCTTGAATGCACTGGGATCCCATATGGGCACCGGTTCTAGTCCCAGCAGCTCCACTTCCCATCCAGCTCCCTGCTTGTGACCTGGGAAGGCAGTCAAGGATGGCCCAAAGCGTTGGGACCCTGTACCCACATGGGAGACCCAGAAGAAGCTCCTGGTTCCTGGCTCCTGGCTTTGTATTGGTGTAGCTTCGGCCGCTGCGGTCATTGGGGAGTGAATCAATGGATGGAAGATCTTCCTCTCTGTCTCTCCTCCTCTCTGTATATCCGCCTTTCCAATAAAAATAAATAAATCTTAAAAAAAAAAATATTTTTTTTTTTTAAAGGCTGATTAGTTTTGTTGTAACCAGGATTGTGGAAGGAGCACTTGTGGTTAGGATGTGGGCCCCTGCATGTAGTATCCTGTGTGAATACTGCTGGCTGACTTTGGTTTGAAACAGTAGGGTAAGAAACACTGTGTGATACCCAGTGCTTTTTTTTTTTTTTTTTTTTTTTTTTAAGATTTTTTTATTTTCATTGGGAAGACAGATTTACAGAGAGAAGGAGAGACAGAAAGATCTTCCCTCCACTTGTTCACTCCTTAAATGGCTTGCAATGACTAGAGCTGAGCCATACCTAGGCCAGGAGCCAGGAGCTTCTTCTGGGTCTCACGTGTGGGTGCAGGGTCTAAAGGGTTTGGGCCATTCTCCTCTTCTTTCTCAGGCTATCAGCTGGGAGCTGGATGGGAATTAGAGCAACCAGGGCACGAATCAGCTTTCATACTGGATCTCAGCACTTGCAACAGGAGGATTGGCCAATTGAGCCATCACGCCAGGCCCAACAAAGATGCATTTAAAAAGGCATGTACATTACACATTCATAGCTGTGCTAGGAGGTAGCTACTGACTGTGTGCCTTTCTTTGGAAGGGTTCATCTGCCCTGTATTGTTGTTAAGTGTTTCACTTTAGCAGACTTGTAGTTGTCCTCCTGCCTTTTAGTGGTGTTTAGGATTTCACTCCTCTGTCCTTGAGTGCCCTTTAGTAACACCCAGCCTATTTGTGGGCGGAATTGGAAGGTTTCCCTTCCTTCCCTGTTGCCTCGGGATAAAGGGAGCTCTCAGTACAGCTGAGAGTATAACTTGCGGTTACTCAGCAGAAAGGGTAGACAGTGCCTTCAGAGAATGTCTGAGTTATTTTGGATTTCAGAAAACAGAAAACCCAAATCAAATTGGTTCAAACATGCTGAAGCTTATTTCTCTCATGTTAAAAGGAGCCAAGTATGGACTGGATGTTTTCAAAGATTTTTTAGGGAGTCAGTTTTCTTCTTCCTTACTACTATTCCATTTTCTTTTCTTCTTTTTTAAGATTTATTTTTTTATTTGAAAGTCAGATATACAGAGAGGAGGAGAGTCAGAGGGGGAGATCTTCCGTCCAATGATTCACTCCCCAAGTGGCCACAATGGCTGGAGCTATGCCAATCCAAAACCAGGAGCCAGGAGCCTCTTCAGATCTCCCGTGCGGGTATAGGGTGCCAAGGCTTTGGGCCGTCCTTGACTGCTTTCCCAGGTCACTTGGAAGGAGCTGGATGGGAAGCAGGGCTACCGGGATTAGAACTGGTGCCCATATGGGATCCCGATACATGCAAGGAGAGGATTTTAGCTGCTAGGCTACCACACCGGGCCCTATTCCAATTTCAGTATGGCAATTCTAGATCGTTGTGCAGCTCCTCATGCTCCAGTTGTCGTGTCTGCATTTGGGTGACAGGAAGAACCAAATAAGGCACATCTTTTCTCCAGTGATACTGCCTGGTGTCTTCTTTGGTATATCTGCTTACTTCCCTGGGGAAAACCTAGATTCATGGCTGTACTGGCAGGAGAAACTGGGAAATATCAGCTTTATTTTGGGCAGAGTTGGTACAGAAAGAGTTTGGGGATTGGTTTCTGCTTTATGATAGGGTCCAGACCTGCTTTGAGTACTCCTTTCTCAGCAACAAGCTCCTAGACAGCCGTGAAGATCCTGATATGGATCCCATGCAGAGGATTGTGCAGGGACGCTTGGATGTGTTGCTTGCAGTAGTGGAGTCTGAGCATCTAGCCTCCAAGCCCAGCCCTCTCACCTGCATTTGAGGTTTGAGAGAGTGTGAGGTTTGCTAAGTGGAACTGGAAGGTCCGGAGGGGTAGAAATTAGATGGTGGAATTTAATTTTTTTTTTAAGATTTATTTATTTATTTATTTTATTACAAAGTCAAATATACAGAGAGGAGAGACAGAGAGGAAGATCCTCCGTCCGATGATTCACTCCCCAAGTGACCGCAAAGGCCGGTGCTGTGCCGATCCGAAGCCAGGAACCAGGAGCTTCTTCCAGGTCTCCCACGTGGGTGCAGGGTCCCCAGGCTTTGGGCCATCTTCGACTGCTTTCCCAGGCCACAAGCAGGGAGCTGGATGGGAAGTAGAGCTGCCGGGATTCGAACCAGTGCCCATATGGGATCCCAGCACGTTCAAGGCGAGGACTTTAGTTGCTAGGCCATGCTGCCGGGCCTTCCTTCCTTCTTTTTAAGAGGTTTTTGTAACCCTGTTACTGAGGACTGACTTGCTGTGGTTCCCATGCTTCTCTTTGCCTGACATTGTTAGATTCAGCCTCTTGGTGTTCCAACTCCAAGTTTCTGAGGGAGATAATTTAATAGGCACAGCTTGGTTTTGTTGTTTGGCTAGGGAAAGGTAAGGAATTTGGAAAAGAGGCTGAACTGTACCTAAAAATAGGCTTACCATATTGCACAGGGATTTTTGGATTTCTGGGTGCTGTTAACTAGTTAATCCTTGTTAGCTGATCTAAGTTTAGCCACATATGGAAAGCTTTGATCAGGAAAGCAGGTCCTAGGAAGACCAATAGCATAAATTCCTTGTGGCTTCTTCCTTCCCCCTTCCTTACTGTCCTCTACCCACTCACCACCCAGTTCTCATGACTAGCTGGTACTTGCCTGTGTTACTTTCCAGCTTATGGAGTAAAAGCTCTTTTTTTTTTTTTTTTAAGATTTATTTATTTTTATTGGAAAGACAGATATATAGAGAGGAGGAGAGACAGAGAGGAAGATCTTTCGTCCGATGATTCATTACCCCAGTGACCGCAACAGCCAGTGCCGTGCCCATCTGAAGCCAGGAGCCAGCAACTTCCTCCACGTCTCCCACGTAGGTGTGGGGTCCCAAGGCTTTGTGCTGTCCTGGACTGCTTTTCCAGGGCACAAGCAGGGAGCTGGATGGGAAGTGGAGCTGCTGGGATTCGAACCAGTGCCCATATGGGATCCTGGTGTGTTCAAGGTAAGTACTTTAGCCACTAGGCCACCGCGCCAGGCCCAAGAAGCTTTGAACTTTGGAGCATTTTGGATTGTGGACTTGTAGATTATGGGTCCTCAGGCTCGATGCGGTAGCCTAGTGGCTAAATTCCTTGCCTTGAATGCACCGGGATCCCATATGCGCATCAATTTGTGTCTGGGCAGTCCTGCTTCCCATCCAGCTCCCTGCTTGTGGCCTGGGAAGTCAGTAGAGGATGGCTCAAAATCTTGGGTCCCTGCACCTGCGTGGGAGACCTGGAAGAAGCTCCTGGCTCCTGGCTTCAGATTGGCTCAGCTCTGGCCATTGCAGTTGCTTGGGGAGTGAACCATCGGACGGAAGATGTTTCCCTCTGTGTATCCTCTCTGTATATGCAACTTCCCAATAAAAATAGTTAAATCAGATCTTTAAAGAAATATTAGGGGTCTTCATCTGTAATTTTTTTTTTAAGATTTACTTGTTTATTTAAAAGGCAGAGCATTAGAAAGAGAGGTAGGAGAAAAGGGACAGAGACAGATCTTTTATCAAGTAGTTTGTTCTACAAATGTCTGCAACAGTCAGGGCTGGGCCATTGAAGCCAGGAACTGCATCTGTGTCACACATGTGTGTGTCAAAGACTTAAGTACCTGAGCTTTCATCTGCTGCCTCCCAGCCGTATTTACAGGGAGTTGAATCAGAAGTGGAGTAGCTGGAACCACTCCAATATGCAATGCAGGAGTCCAGAGTAGCAGCTTAATATGCTGTGCCACAACTCTTGCCCCTGTATATGCAATTGGAGGTTGTAGGAATTGATTGAAAGGATGTAAGAGGGTGCCTTAGTTAGCTCATGGAAATGGAGTTAAAAGACAATTTTTTTAAAGATTTATTTATTTTATTACAAAGTCAGATCTACAGAGAGGAGGAGAGACAGATAGGAAGATCTTCCGTCCGATGATTCACTCCCCAAGTGAGCCACAACGGCCGGTGCACGCTGATCCGATGCCGGGAACCTGGAACCTCTTCCGGGTCTCCCACGCAGGTGCAGGGTCCCAAAGCTTTGGGCCGTCCTCGACTGCTTTCCCAGGCCACAAGCAGGGAGCTGGATGGGAAGTGGAGCTGCCGGGATTAGAACCGGCGCCCATATGGGATCCTGGGGCTTTCAAGGCGAGGACTTTAGCCGCTAGGCCACGCTGCTAGGCCACGCCGCCGGGCCCTAAAAGATAATTTTAAGGCCAGGGTACAATTGGTTCAATAGGTAATCCTCCACTCTCAGGGTTGGGATCTCATATGAGTGCCAGTTTGTGTCCCAGCAGCTCCAATTCCCAAATTTTCCCCCCAATTTCTATGAGAAAATCAGATATATAACAAGGAGGAAAGACAGAGGAAGATCCTCCATCCACTGGTTCACTCCCCAAGTGGCCACAACAACCTGGGTCGAGCTTAACCAAAGCCAGGAGCCAGGTGCTTCCTCTGCATCCTCCACGTGGGTGCAGGGTCCCAAGGCTTTGGACCATCCTCGACTGCTTTCCCAGGTCACAAGCAGGGAGCTGGATGGGAAGTGGAGCTGCTGGGATTAGAACCAGCGTCCTTATGGGATCCCTGGTGTGCAAGGCCAAGGACGTTTAGCCACTCGGCTACTGTGCTGGGATTTAAAGATACTTATTTTTTATTGGAAAGGTGGAGCTGAGGTGATCTGAAGGCAGGATCCACGAGCATGTTCCATGTGTCCCATGTGGGTGTAGGGGTCTAAGGACTTATACCATCTTTTATTGCTTTCCTGTGCTACGAGTAGGGAGCTGGATGGGAAGTAGAGCAGCTGGGATATGAACTGACCGCCATATGAGATCCTGGCACTTCCAGGTTGATCCATCCTGCCAGGCCTCATGAAATTCTTTTAAACAAACTTCAGTGAACTTTTAAAAAAATGTTTATGATTGATTATTTTTAAGATATATTTATTTTTATTGGAAAGGCAGATATACACAGAGGAGGAGAGACAGAGAGGAAGTTCTTCCATCCGATGATTCACTCCCCAAGCGACCACATCAGCTGGCCTATGTCAATCCGAAGTCAGGAGCCAGGAGCCTCATCTGGGTCTCCCACGCAGGTGCAGGGTCCCAAAGCATTGGGCCGTCCTCAACTGCTTTCCCAGGCCACAAGCAGTGAGCTGGATGGGAAGTAGAGCTGCCGGGATTAGAACCGGCACCCATATGGGATCCTGGCGCATTTAAGGTGAGGACTTTAGGTACTAGGCCATGGTGCTTGGCCCTTTTTACTTTATTTTATTTATTTATGTTTTTAAAGATTTATTTTTATTGCAAAATCAGATATACAGAGAGGAGGAGAGACAGGAAGATCAGTGAACTTTTTTTTTTTTTTTAAAGATTTTATTATTATTGGAAAGCCCGATATACAGAGAGGAAGAAAGACAGAGAGGAAGATCTTCCATGCGATGTTTTACTCCCCAAGTGAGCCACAACGGGCTGGTGCGTGCTGATCCGAAGCCAGGAACCAGGAACCTCTTCCGGGTCTCCCACCTGGGTGCAGGGTCCCAAAGCTGTGGGCCGTCCTCGACTGCTTTCCCAGGCCACAGTCAGGGAGCTGGATGGGAAGTGGAGCTGCCGGGATTAGAACCGGCGCCCATATGGGATCCCAGGGCTTTCAAGGCGAGGACTTTAGCCGCTAAGCCATGCCACCGGGCCCTATCAGTGAACTTTTTAAAGACTGTTGGCATGCATGTTATAGGAACTTTTTGAAGTGTATTTGAATATGAAAGCATAGCTATGTAACGGTCTTTTTCCTTTTCACATTTACTTGCTAACTATAGTTACTTGCCAAACATTGTCTAATTCCTGGATAAACTCCATCTGCATTCAAATTTACCTCATTTAGTGTTGGATCTGTCTCAGGCATGTAACAGGATTTTTTCTTGTGACAGTGGAGAGATTTTATGTTTTTTATAGTTTGAGCTTCAGGGACTTGGTGGAAAAACATCATATGGTTATAATGGGAATTCTTTATACTACAACTTTTTAATGTAACTATTGTGAAATAAAAATGTAACAAAAAATAGACAAAAAGAATTGGTGAAGTCAACCATTCTTGGGCCTGAGAGAGGTTACCAAAAATGTTTCTGGCTAGTGAGTGTGGATATATGCTCACGCATGCCTATGTGTATTTGAGTGTCCATAAGTATGAGACATTCACATTGCCGTTGGCTAAGGTAGGCACAGGATCCCCATATTTGCCTCGGTTTTTTTTTTTTGGGGGGGGGGTCTTTTGGCTCCTTTGCCTTAGGCAGGAATGGCAAAAGTGATGCCAATTTTAAAGGGAAGTTGGTTTCCTAGGCCCTCAACTCAAGCTTGGCAATGACACTGTGGTTTTCCTTCTAGGTCTGCTGACATTTGTGAACTGTGCCTATGTCAAGTGGGGAACACTTGTGCAGGACATCTTCACTTATGCCAAGGTCCTAGCGCTCATTTCCATCATTATCATGGGCCTTGTTAAACTGTGCCAGGGTAAGAGAGGGAACCCTTGTGGGAAGGAGGGTGGGTGCTTCAGGAGTTCCCTAGTTCCTTGAGGAGGGCATGGGGATTCTGTTAGCTTTACTTCTTGGCTCTTCTGTGTACATACCAGGGTGTGTCAGGGAGAGTAAGAGATGGTAGTAAATTATTTCCTGGCCTTCTTGTAGCAGACTGGCTTGGCGAGCTAGACAAGCCTGTCCCGTCAAGGATGCCTTGCCAGGAGCATTGCTGGAAGTCAGTGAAGACCTAGGAGCTGTGGAAGCTTGGGTCCTTAAAGTCATGCAGGGGAAAGATAGAGTGGCTCCTGTTTTTCGGTCTGTAACTGGTAGGCAGTGAGTAGGAGGACTTGACCCTCCTTGGAAGGGTAGTGGATATGTGTAGGAGTTGGGTTTGGAAAAGGGTGATGATTTTTCAGCTTTTCCTTTGCTCTTGAATTTTTGCTGAGTCAGCTCTCAGCAAAAATGTTAAAATATTATGAAATATTCTGCAAGTTGGCTTTAGAAAACTTCTCAGTGCTGGAGCTGAGGAGACTGGCCGTGATAGTAACAAGCCTCAGAGCCTTTAGAGACATCCTGAGGGATTCTTAGCCAAGCCAGGTTGGTCATTTCACACCCAAGTTCTCCAGGTCAGTCCCTCAAGCTTGACCACATTTGCCATCACCTGGGAAGCAGAGAGTGTGGTCTCAGACCTATTAGGTTGTTTTGGAGGCTAACAGCTGTACCCCGAGTCTTGGGCTGTGACTCAGCACCTTTCTGAACTTCTGCCAACTTCAGTACAACTCAATCTCTGAATGTCCTTGGCATCTCAGGAGCATCTTGTGGTCAAGTTGGGTTGATGGGGATCCTCCTGCATAATCTGTGTCCCAGAGGACTTTTGGTGTTTTTCATGACTAACGCCCCTGTGGGAATGGGCTCTCTGTATTTTGTTTTCTTGTTGCACACTCAGCCCTTTTTTCACATTGAGATCTGGGTGTATTCTGCAGGGGGTGACAATGGGTCTCTTAAAAATTAGAGCCTAATTAAAAACTCCCCATGTGTCTAGAAGGTTCCTGTCAGGGGGTGAGGTAATCTAGGCCCAGTGAAACGGGAAGGTCTCAGTTCCTCTGTAGCCTGTGATTACCTGCTGTTGCCACTACAGGCAGGGTTGCAGAATCCTCTCCATGAGGCTGGTGAACCTGCTCGGCCAAACTGTGCAATAGTCTGAATCGAGAGAGGGAGTTGTAGTGGAAGGCTTAATCATTAAAATTAGTCCTTAATGTGAGATGAGTTATTGTTACGATTATTTAATATTATTAGACGAGCTTTGGTCTGCCATCAGCTCACTTACAGGAAATAGAAATTCCTTAGGGTTTTAGAAAAAGTATTTTCACATCAGAGAGAACAGCCACAATGATTTTGTTTTTCCATTATTACATAGTTTTGCTAAAAGAAAAAATATGAATTTTCCTGAGGGAGTGGATGGGCGGTGAAATACAGGGAGCTGGTGGTAGTTCTTTTGATGTTAATTTTTTTTTCTCTCCCTTTCCCCAACCTCCTTGTTTTCCTTTCTTTGCTTGTCTCATCTCGTCGTCTTTCCCATTCCTTCCCATCCTTCCACTCTTCCTTATACCCTCCATCTCTCTGTCTCCCTTCTCCCTCCCCCTGAAACCTCCACAGGACACTCTGAGCACTTTCAGGACGCCTTTGAGAATTCCTCCTGGGATGTGGGAGCCCTCTCTCTTGCTCTCTACTCTGCCCTCTTCTCTTATTCAGGTTGGGACACCCTTAATTTTGTGACAGAAGAAATCAAAAACCCAGAAAGGTAAAGGCGGTGTTACATTCTTACTCCCAAGCTTGGCTGGGACTCCTGCTGATAGTGGCAGACTTGCCCTCTTCTGTCTCATCCCCTCATCTCCCTGCTCCATGTTCTCCAGCTGGGAGGTATCAGGGACTAGGATTGGATTGAGTAAATATGGGAGGCCCTAGCTCCTTTCTCCCATGTTCACACTGGAGGGTTATGCGGTTCCTTCCCAGAGAAGAGGTCTGCAGTGGGTGGCATGGACCCAGTTGCATTAAGACTTTACATTCTGGGGCTGGGACTGAAGCCTGAAGAGCCAAAGCTGCTTCTGGCCATCGCGTCCCCAGCCGGGCCTCTAGTCCCCAGAGCACATTATTCCTTGCATTTGTCCTAAGGCTTACAGGTACAAGAGGGTTTTTGAAACTTGTTGGCCTTTCTGTGGCAAGAGATCATCTGTTGATCCTGAGCTGTCTGCCCTGACAAAGGACTCCCTCCTTCAGTCTATCTCAATAGAAATAGCCCTGAGGAATGGGTTGCATACCATACCACCTCTAAGCCACAAAAAGATAATGAGCCTGTTAACTGTTAGAGAAATTCCAGTGGAGACTTGATGAGCTTTGATCTTTGAGGGACTGGTTTTAGGTAGTCCTCTCTCTTGTCCTAACAGAAATTTGCCCTTGGCCATTGGGATTTCTATGCCAATTGTGACACTCATCTACATCTTGACCAATGTGGCCTATTACACGGTGCTGAGCATTTCGGACATCCTCGGTAGTGATGCTGTGGCTGTGGTGAGTCTCTTGGGACCTTCTGCTTGCTGATCACCTGTAGCCTCCATATGGCCCAATCGTTCTGCCACCACTCCAGCTCTGCACAATCAGAGCATAAGTTTGTGCAGGAGGGCGGGCTGCTTAGTAATGACTGCATTTGTCATAGGATCACAGCTGCAGCAGGGTTATGAAACCTCTGTGCTCTGCCCCCAGACATTTGCTGACCAGACATTTGGCATATTCAGCTGGACCATCCCCATTGCCGTTGCCCTGTCCTGTTTTGGGGGCCTCAACGCCTCTATCTTTGCTTCATCAAGGTACTGTATCTACTTCACTTAACAGGCTCTGCTTTTGGTTTTGTGAGTATGTGTTTGTGAATGGAGTGTATACATGTATGTACATACACATGTGCATGCCTTTGTGCAAATGTGTGTGCTGGATAGCTCATGTGTCTGAGGGGAGGGCAGATTGGTAAAAGGTTCAGGGAGGGGAGGTAGTGGACCACAGCAGTAATCCCATTAGGTACAAAACTTAAGCTCCTTGTGAGTTATGCTGATGTCCAGGATTCATTCCTTTAATAATTGCTAAGTGGGTACTTGATAGGACTGTGCCTGGGATGACTATACATCTCACTTTGCAGACAATGCTGAGGCCGCAGCGGGCTCCAACTGTCTCTGTGCAGAACCTTAGCACTGAAAATGTCTGATCCTCTGTTGTTGCCTACAGAGGACATCTGCTGTTAAAGGTGGCCTCTGCCTCCTGGGCTCAGGAGCCCAGCACTGATCTTGCTCTACCAATTGGCCTTTCTTTTAAGTGAATGATCACTTATCACCAGCTCTCCATGAACTTCTCTTATGTTGGCTTTTCCCAGTTCCTTCCTTCCCTTTTCTGGACATACTTCGTGAGAGAGTAGTCATTATTTCTTCCCTGCTTAGTGCAAATTACCACCCTCATATTTCTCTCCACCATCCTGCCCTAGTGACACTTCTCCGGTTGATGTCTTCAGCTCCCCTGGCTCCACCTGGATGGGCAGCAGGGTGCACCAACCTGTAGTTTGTTTGCAGTTGTACTGCTGTGATCCATTGGTCTTTCTTCTTCAGACTGTCCGCTCTCGTCCCACAACTAAAGCTTGTATGGACACTCATTGGAGCACCAAATTTGATTGATCTGTCCTCAGCCAGGGTGCCCACCCTCATTCACACACCCTGTTTTACAGGACAATTGTGATACATGACTGAGCCTTCTCCCCTGTACTGGGGTCTCCCTGTGAGGCCTCTGTGATGCCGTCAGGAGTCTCTGGTGTTAAATACTGTCAGAACTTTACTTCAGAGCCCTTGATAGCTCCCAGAGTCTGCTCGCATTCCACAGCATGGCCTTGCGCACAGATTCTGCGCTGCAGCCGCTCCTCATACACTTTGTCTTGGGGTTATAGGTTCTTCAGCAGTGACCTTAAAAGACACCATTCTTTCATGCCACCAAGGTTCTTTTATATTCGCACATGCTGGTCCCTCACCCTCCCACTTACTTCTGGCAAATTTCCTCTCATTTTCCCAGCCCTGATGGGGTTATCTCACTAAATACTTTTTACTCCCCCAGCTTCTCCTCAAACTTAGTACACTAATGTTGTGTGCTCCAAGATGATGCTGACCAACCTGGGTGGGGAGGGGATTTCTCACTTCTTTGCCGCTCATTTTCACAGTGGGCAGAGCTCTGGGTGCTGAGGGGAAGCCTGGGCTGTCCCTCTGATCCCTAGGCTTATCTATCAAGAACTCAGGGGAGACCTATGGAAGTACACCCAGGCAGCTGGCTACTTTCCTTTAAATTTTTATCTGTTCCCTTTATTTACTTCAAAGGCAGAAAGAGAGAAAAAAATATTTTTAAGATTTATTTATTTTTATTGGTAAGTCATATTTACAGAGAGAAGGACAGACAGATCCTCCATCCATTGGTTTACTCTCCAAGTGGCTGCAGTGGTCGGAGCTGAGCTGATCTGAAGCCAGGAGGCCAGAGCCTCTTCCGGGTCTCCTGTGTGGGTGTAAGCCCTAAGGCTTTGGGCCGTATTCCACTGCTTTCTTAGGCCACAAGCAGGAAGCTGGAAGGGAAGTGGAGGAGCTGGCATACGAACTGGTGCCGAGGACGGCTCAAGGCTTTGGGACCCTATACCCATGTGGGAGAGCTGAAAGAGCTCCTGGCTCCTGGCTTTGGATTGGCTCAGCTCTGGTTGTTGCGGCTGCTTGGGGAGCGAACCATCGGATAGAAGGTCTTCCTCTCTGTCTCTCCTCCTCTCTGTGTATCTGTCTTAACAATCAAAATAAATAAATCTTAAAAAAAAAGAAATGAATCGTGTTGACACATTTCTTTTTCTTCCAGGTTGTTCTTTGTGGGCTCCCGTGAGGGCCACCTCCCAGACCTTCTATCCATGATCCATACTGAGCGTTTTACTCCTGTCCCTGCTTTACTGTTCAACGTAAGTTCTGAGGGAGAAGTATGGGACTTGTGTTTGTGCAGGGTTCCTTCTAATTTGCATTTAGGGGTTTAAGACACACATACACATGTGTACTGCAGAAAGATTGCAGAAATTGAGTTAAAAAAATAAGTCTGGGGGCTGACACCCTGGCATAGCAAGCTGTCTTCACCTTGGCACCAGCATCCCTTATGAATTCCAGCCACTGTGTTTCTAGTCCAGCTCCCTCCTTGCTAATAGCCTGAGAAAAGAGCAGAGGAAGGCCCAAGTCCTTGGACTCCTGCATGCACGTTGGAGAGTTGGAAGCAGCTCCTGGCTCCTAGCTTTAAACCAGTCTGGCGCTGGCCTTTGCAGCTATTTGGGAAGTGAACCAGGAGACAGATGATCTGTCTCTCTCTGTCAGTCCTCCTCTCTAACTCTGCCTTTCAAATAAAAATAAATCTTTGAAAATAACTTTTGTAAGATTTATTTTTCTTGGAAAGTCAGATTTACAGAGAGAAGGAGAGACAAAAATCTTTCATCTGCTGGTTCATTTCCCAAATGGCTGCAATGGCCAGTAGCTGAGCCAATCCAAAGCCAGGAGCCAGGAACTTCTTCCGGGTCTCCCTTATAGATGTAGGATCCAGAGCCTTTGGTCCGTCCTCAACTGCTTTCCCAGGCCACAGGCAGGGAGCTGGATGGGAAGTGGGGCTGCCAGGATTAGAACCGGCACCCATAAGGGACCCTGGCCCATGCAAGGCAAGGACTTTAGCCACTATGCTGTCATGCTGGGCCCTCTTGCCAAGGAGACCCAGAGAAAGCTCCTGGCTCCTGGCTTTGGATGGGCTCAGCTGTGGCCATTACGGCTGCTTGAGGAGTGAATCAGTGGACAGGTCTTCCTCTCTGTATATGTGACTTTCCAATTAAAAAAAAAAAGGCATGAAAGTTGTCTAACCATAGGCAACTGACCAAGCTAGGGGTGCATCTTCTGGGTCTCCCATGTGTGTGCAGGGTCCCAAGGCTTTGGGCCATGCACTACTGGTTTTTCAGGCCAGAAACAGAGAGTGGAATGGGCAGTGGAGCAGCAGAGACATGAAACAGCACCCATATGGGATGCTGGCAACACAGAGCAGAGGATTAGCTTGCTGTGCCACTGTGCCAGTCCCTTTTGTTGATAATTTGATGTAAAAGGATAGGTACAGGAAATTCTATATTTATGAAGTTTAAGCAAAGCTAACTTTATTCCAGGACTCCAGTTTTTTGTTTTGTTTTAATTTTTATTGGAAAGGCAGATTTACAGAGTGAAGGAAAGAGAAAGATATCTTTATCTGCTGGTTAACTCCCCAAGGGGCTGAAACAGCTGGAGCTGAGCTGATGTAAAACCAGCAGCCAGGAGCTTCCTCCCACATGGATGCTGAATGGGAAGTGGAGCAGCCAGGATACATACCAGCCCCTGTATGCAATACCAGTGCATGCAAGGCGAGAATTTAGCTACTGAGCCATTGCGCCAGGCCCAAGGACTCTAGTTCTTGACCAGTGTGGTACAATATGATTGCTGTTGAAGTGGGTATGTTGAGGGCTTTCCTGGCTGCTTTTGGAAGGGAAAAGAAACCTGATGTGCACTGAAGTGCTTGCAATAGAAGGGAGGCATTGAGTGTAGGAAGACCCCAGTAGGAGAGACCCAGTCCTGAAGGTTCCTGTGGAGGAGGAACCTAAGTCATGTCAGGGTCACTGAAAAGGACCAAAGGCAATCAGAGCAAGCTGTGCAGACCTGCTGCTGTCAGTGGCAGTCTCCTGGCTGGACTGTCGCAGGTGATAGCTGCTCTTCCTCTCCACGCTTCTCCCACAGTGTGCCATGGCGCTCATCTACCTCATCGTGGAGAATGTCTTCCTGCTTATCAACTACTTCAGCTTCAGCTACTGGTTCTTTGTGGGCCTCTCTGTTTTCGGACAACTCTACCTTCGCTGGAAGGAGCCTGAGCGGCCCCGGCCTCTCAAGGTCAGCTGCTGTGTGATGACCAGGAGGAGTGGGTCAGGGTCAGCTCCCCAGGATGCCTTCTTGCCTGTGCCTCTTTCTACCTTCTTTAATATCTCACTCTCTGCATTTCAGCTGAGCCTGTTTTTCCCCATCGTGTTCTGCATATGCTCCGTGTTTCTGGTGATTGTTCCTCTCTTCAGTGACACCATCAATTCCCTCATTGGCATCGGGATCGCCCTTTCCGGGATCCCTGTCTACTTCATGGGTGTTTACCTACCAGAGACCCGCAGGCCACTTTTTATACGGAAAACCCTTGGTGAGCTTCTCTTCTGTTACTCACTGGCTATGTGTGTATGGGGAGGGGACAGGAAATGGGAGACCAGTGGCTAACAGCTTCCCCCAAAAGCTTGTGATTTCCTGGAGGCTATGAGACTTAGCTTCCCCATGTGGTTTCTTTTTGGTCCTGACATGGTTACTTTAATTCTACTGTAGTGTCATGTGTTGGAGTGTAAAACACTAGCACCTGACAGTGCAATCTAGCTGGGAAGACAATGAGTCATGCATTAAGCTATGGCTGGCCCTGGGGCAGAGGAAAGTGATGTTAGGGATGAGGCACAATGCCTGGCATGGGCTATCCAAGGGACAGATGGGGAGAGAGTCTGTGTTTTAATGAGCATTATGCTATTCAGGTTAGGGCTGTGGTAAAGTGTTTTCTTAAATCCTGTGCTTCTCTATTTCATTTAGCTGCTATCACCAGAGTCATCCAGAAGCTGTGCTTTTGTGCCCTGACCGAGCTAGATGTAGCTGAAGATAAAAAGCTTGAGAGTAAAACTGACTAGAAGCCTGAGGTGACTTCCCTTGTGTCCTGGAAAGCTGACCACCTGTGGCCAGAGCCACCAAAGTCCAGATTACAAGACTGTGTGGGTCCAATCCTGAATTAAAGGAGCCTGTTGACCCACATAATATAAGGGGGCTTAGGGCCAATACTCACTCTCATTGGTAAGCTGTGGGCAGAGACTTGGGGCCTGGGGCAGCCTGAAGGTTGGGGCTTCAGTGGGTGGGTGAGTGGGATGAGATTGGGGATCAGGGGATGGTCATTGGTTTTGCTGCTGGTGGGTAGGAACAGCCCTGACAGACTTATTTGGTTAGTTGCAGTGGAGGAATCTGGACTGCTGGGTTGATCTGTATGGATGTTGGTTTCTGGATTGATCTTGGAACCATGAGTGTATACAAAGGTAGTGCTTTTGAGGGAATTTCCACTGACAGGTCTTAGCACCCTACTCTGAGGCATGAAATGCTGTCTTGTCTTCCTGTGCGCCACAGCTTTTCCCTGGGAGAGGGTTGCATTCCTGTGGGTGGTGGGAACAGGTGGCTTGTTTCACTGATGCGGGAGCAGTGAGTCCCCTCTTCCTGAGCTCTCCAAGAGTTCAGCTGCTCTGGAACGTGACAGCTGCTCTGGAATTCCACACTCAGACAATAAGCCTGAAAGGCAGAAGTCTCTTCAGGATCCCAGAAGTGCCCATCGAATGTTCTGTCAAGGTTGGCTCCTCGTTCTGCATCCGTCTGCTCAGGGAGCCACAGGATCTCAATATCGTGTAAATTGGTTCTCTCCTTGAAGAGCCTGCTTGTCTGGATTTGCTTGGATTACATTTGTACTTGCATTCAACCTCCTTAAGAAAGACGAGCTTCCTGGCTAGAGCCACAGCTCTTCATCCCTGAAACAAGGGCTGAGGGGAAACCTTCTGCTCCAGCTGAGAGGAGCAGCTCTACAGCTAACTGGACCTGTGCCCACTGCCACCAAACTCCTGAGCGTCATTTTTTATTGATATTATTTAATCCGGAACAATTCTGGCAAAGCGTTATGTTCCTTCGTCTATGGGATGCAATAGAATCAACTGTGTGTCAACGCTGAGTCCCTCTCCCCCAGAGGCATCTCTGTAGCAAGGCCAATTCTGACCAGCTTTATGCTCAGTGTAGTGCAATGTAGTTGAATCTCATTTGCAAAGGCGAGAACCTCAACCATTTCTTTGCTCATATACATGTTATACTTCAGATCACGTTACAAGCAAGTGGCTCTGGTTCATCAAGGACAAATGAACAAGCTCATGAGTCATAAGTTCGGTAATATTGCTGTTTTGAAGGATAATCCTGTTTTACTTGACACTTTTGGTCTCTGTTCTAGTTGATAGTGAATCTCCAGGCTTCTGGTGTGAACCTAAGAGGGTTGAAACAGGTGGATCAGCTGGATCCTTTCAGCTGTCAGTGCTTGGAGAACATCTCATGGGCCTGTGTCAAAGAGAGCCCATTCCTTTCTGTGTGAGCTGATGTGAGAGTTGCTGTGCAGGCCAAAGCAAGCCCACCCTGGTGCTAGAAGTGGCCATTTTCTGTTCCGAAAGCCTCTCACCAGGCTGATCTGTGTTCCCAACGCCAGGGTCTGTTTACACTCTGAGCCACCTGGTGTAGATCATCAGGATAGCACACTCCTGTCCTTACCTCCTCTGGCCCCTGAAGTCTGGTGGGGCTGCAGTCTCAGGAAGAGCTTTATACTTGTCTGGACTCTTGTTTTTCTCCCTGTGAAGATCAGTGAAGACTGGGAGAAAAGCTGCTTCAGCCTCCCCCCTGCACCTCAGCTGACTGTATGAGCTGAAGCAACCAAGTCTGGTACTCAAGATTGGGCTTTAATGTCCAGTAATGGACTTCCGTCATGGGCAGGAGGAGGGCTGGATTCTCCAGTTCTGTCATGCCCCCAAATACTGTCATCTTGGGCCCAGAGAACCTGCAGGCTTAATAGGTCCTTCAGGCTTTTGTCCAGTAAACTCCTGGACCACTGTTATCTATGAACCTGATCCTATTACAGACAGAGGAGTAACTCTGGTCATGTCCTTGCTCAATCAATAAGACTTAAGGGAGCCTGATCATTGTTACCTTAATCTGAGGGCATGCATCCGTGAGAGCATGGGTAGACATTCCTGCTGTCACAGGTTGGGGATTTGTGCAGCAAATCCTGACAACAGGGGGTCCTGAACAAAGACTTGCTTCAACATTAAGATGATTTATACTCAGGCCAAACTGGCACCTATCCCAGGGCTCCTAGAGCTAATCCTTTTGTATAGTGTGTACCTCAGGGACCCTGACCCTGGCTTTAGCTAATAACCAGCCATTTCCAGGAATTTATGGCCCCCAAGTGGCACCTAGAGGAATCATGGGCCTCACACTCCTGGTGCGCCCTGGTATTTGGTGAGCCTTGTCGCCCTTATTACTGGATCGATGAGAACATTCTTCCCCCTGGGTGATCAGTGAAAGCTGAAGACTCCCTACTGAACTCAAGCTTTTTGACAATTATTTTCCATCAATTTTTTGATGTCTCCTTAATTCCTTCTCCTAGTGTGCTAATCAGTTTTGCAGTGGGAATGGTTTGTGAAATTGTGAGCCCTATAATGTTGGCAAAGCTAATGAATACATAAACAAAAATGAGCACATTATAATGGCTAGAGTGTTCTTAAATCCTTCATTATTGTACATACAGGAAATTAAGATGACTAGTATTAGATGTTGAAGTTGCAGCTTGTTATTTCCAATGCTTACTTGTACCTGTGAGTAGGATGGGAAAACAGCCTGCTGGTTTTAATTAGCTTCAGTCATATGGCCTGAACACAGAACTGCAGGTTTAACAACTTCACATAGGTAAAAGCTTATGAAACGGACATAAAGTAGAAGGGCTGGTAGAGGTAGGGTGAAGCAGAAGCCTTAAAATGTGCCATGTGGGGCCAGCATCCCACATGGGTGCTCCACTTCTGATCCAGTTCCCTCCTACAAGCCTGAGAAAATAAGACGGCCCCAGTGTTTCGGCCTCTGCCCACCCATGTGAGACTGGATTAAGCTCCTGGCTTCAGTCTGGTGCAATCGGGGCCATCCGGGGAGTGAACCAACAAATGGAGATTTCTGTCTCCTTTCTCTGTAACTGACTTCCAAATCAACACATAATTTTCTTTAAAAATGTGGCAAGATTAAGACACATGGTCACAGGGGAAGAGGGTGTATCTTGGATTGAAGTGAGGTTTTGGTGTTTTCTTTAAATGTATTTGAAAGGTAGAGAGGTTCTCATCACTTCCCAAATTCCCAAACAGTTGGGGCTAGAGGCCAGGCCAGAGCCTCCTGGAATTCTATCTGGATCTCCCACAGGACGCACCCAGCCACCTGAGCTATTAGCGTTGTCTTCCAGGAGAAGCATTAGCAGGAAGCTGGGATGAGGAGTGGAGCCACGACTTGAATCCAAGCACTCTGAAATGGGATATAGATGTCCCAAATTGGATCGTTAATGTTCATTCTGAATTGGAGTTTTGTTTCACCAGACCTGTGTTATCTACTACTGTAGCTATGAGTCACATGTAGCAAGTAAGAGAAAAAAACTCAGCTTCTCCATGTACTGCTCACAATGCAAACAACCATAACCACACGAGGGGCTGCTATTACAAAGTGAATACAGAGTATATTCATTTTGCTGCATTAAATGCTACAGAATAATGGCAAAGTCATTCAGATATACGGCAGCTATGCTTTGGAAAAGCAGTAAGGACACACTTTGTTTATAGGAGATCTAAGTTCTAGTAACAAAATTGATCCTGTTTGGTTTTGTCAAGTGCTGTGAGTAGAAACATTTCTTAATAAAATCTAAGCTGAGGACGTGCTTTTTCCTTGCTTGCCTTGCCGCTGGGTCCTTAAAGTCCGAGGTTAATTCTAAAATATTGTATCACTACCTACCCCTTTTTGTGCGTGTGGAGCATGGTAAGAAAACAGCAAAGATTCCAATTTAAAACATCTTGAATTAATTTTTGGGCCTGGTGCAACAGCCTAGTGACTAAAGTCTTCACCTTGCATGCACTGGGATCCCATATGGGCGCCAATTCGTATCCTGGCTGCTCCACTTCCCATCCAGTTCCCTACTTGTGGCCTGGGAAAGCAGTCAAGGACAGCCCAAAGGCTTGGGATCCTGCACCTGTGTGGGAGACATGGAAGAAACTCCTGGCTCCTGACCAGCTCAGCTCCAGCTATGCGGCCGCTTGGGGAGTGAACCATTGGATGGATGGAAGATCTATCTCCTCTCTATAAATCTGACTTTCCAATAAAAATAAATCTTTAAAAAATGTCTTGTTTCTACCTTCTCAGTCAGTTTTTATTAAACACAGTATCACATTCGTACATATTGTTCCCTGACAGCCTGCTACAGAGCAGTCATAGCATCATCGGAGTCCAATGAGGGAGACAAGGCAGCTGTTGAAACCTCCCTCAGCTGGGGCCAGCGCAGTGGCTCAGGGGGTACTGATTCTAGTCCTGTCACCTAGAGCCTCAGAGTTGCCACAGTTGACTCCTTCTGTCAAAAAGCAACAGCCTTTTACCAGAAGCAGGCAACCTGGTCTCAGGGGAAAGCAGACTTACTGCTGCTGAAATAGGAGCCTTCCTCATTTACACTTCAGCACAGAACAGAAACGTCAAGGCCAGGAAGCTAAAGGAACCTTCACTCTTGTGCGTAAGACTGCAGGATCACCTTTAAAGAGGCCCTACTATTCAGTGGAAGACAGTTCCTTAGCATACATATTCACCATAGTAAGGTGTTGCTCAATTATTTTCCTTTTACATATGCAGCTAAGAAACCAAAGATGTCACCAGAACAGGTAACAACATAGTCCTGGGGCCTCCACAAGCCTGTGTCGGAGTCTCAGGGATGTCACAAAACTGTCAATCTGAGTCCAGGTCATGGGGACCGTCATAGCCAAACTCCTTCTGCACATCCAGAGGGTACTTGTTCCACATGTGCCGACCACTGCTGTCTCTCTCCTCCTCGCTGAAGTTGGATTCATCAGAGCCTAGGAGACACCAGAAAGAGAGCCTATCATCTTCCTTCTCAAAAGGTCTATTATTTTGCTTGCTGAATAAAGGAAATTCAGCAAATAGAACAACTTTTCTCTATTTGTTATAATTGTAATCTTATTGCACCTTTTCTTTTATGTTTACTGGTATTTCCCTAGTAGAATATTCCACCAAGGAGTGAATGTCTCCTGTTAGTAGACACCAACGACTTCTTTGCGTAAGTCTCCAATCTTTCCTTACTGGAGCCAGATGTGTGACTTAATCCCTATGAGGAAGTTGGCACAGTACTCTCATTTTCTAGAAACATAAGGAGGCTTCAAGTGAAGTTGTTGAAGACTCATAGCTAGGCAATGACAGAACTAAGGATTGGAACCTGGGCCTGACGACATGACACCTTCAGCAGTCTCCCCCAGGAATGCCGCTCAATGGCAGAGAAGGAAAGCCAGCTAAGTGTATGTCAGATTTGGATCCTCCCAGGCTCTCCCTACCCAGGGCTGCCACCCACCTCTGGAATCCTCATCACTGCTCTCCTCCTCTGGATACTCATTTCGCCAATTATTTTCACTGTTCTCATCATCTTCATCTTCGTAAATGTCTTCTGGTTGTTCATCATCATTCACCTGCACATCTCAACACAAACGTGAGTCTGAAAATTTTAGTGTTACATTCTGGGGGAAACCATTAGCATACTGCCTCAGGGAGACACCCTGCAAAGGTGCAATGCGAGAAGAGGCAGGCTTGGCATTAGTTTGACTCCTACACAAGAAGCTCCAATCCTCTACAGCTGTGAGGGGCAGACCTAGATAAGGATGTAGCTCTTCTGATGTGATAGGCTGAACTCCACCAGATGTGACTACAGAGTAGAAAGGACCAGTAGCGCTGAGGTTTGGCAGTGACTCCCGAGGGGTCACAAAGTGGGAGAGGATTTAGAGCTGATAAGAGCTACAGGAGTGCAGCAGGGGCTGTTCAGTGCTCCAAGGCGGACACCTGACTCTGAAGCTGATTCCAGTGCAGCTGCCTCTCACAATGTGAGTATGACAGTTCATCCTTTTAGAATTTATGATTTATGGTATCAGGATGTTAGACCCAAAAGCCTTTGTTCTCATTCATGTTAAGAACTTCTGGTTTTATTTATTTTAGTATAAGGCCCTATACATACTCTCCTCCCACCCTCCCTAATTCTGGATAGCTAATAAACAAAAAAACAATGTTGTAGACTTTGTAAAAAGATTCCTTTAGAGCAAAAATTATAAATATAGATGCTCTTTCCCCAAAAGTCCTGCATTAAACATACTTAGGGTCTTAAAGGTGTTTACAACAAAGTTTTCCTTTTAACCAAGGGTAAGAAGAACTAAGAACAATGTCAATCCAAGGTGGAGCCCAGGGAAAGCACCCTGCCTGGAAGGAGAACTTAGGTTGCCACAGGCCCCCATCCTCACGGGCGCCTTACCAGCTCGCACTCCTGGCTGTAGGGCTGCACAGAGAGGATGTTCTCAATCCAGCCTGGTGTGGCTGTTTCCAGGTAGTAAATGTCATACACGTAGTCTTCTTGCTTTTGTTCCTCCTGCTGCCTACCTGCCGGTCCAGCCTCAGACAAGGTCAGTCGCTCCCGGATCAACTCTACAGAATTGCAGAGGATCACATCCGGGTCAGATGTCTGCAGAGAAAATGCAGGTGACATGAGCATGACCCAGACCATAATTATTCCAAGAGGAGGAAACTAAGAGTTGGATGCCAGAAACTTCTCTGTGGTACTACGTTGTGTTCAAGATTTATTATGCCCACAGGTAGCCAGTCTTAATTAATGTATCGTTCTTCTGAGATAGAAGCCTACAAGAAAGCTGCTGCTTTTACTGGTTTTCTGAGTTCCTCTGGGGGAGCCTCTCCCCTTGAGGATGCACAAGCCGATGGCAGCACATTCAAGGTGAATCTTGAAATGGGTGTGTTCTGTGCTCTCCAATATGGGATGCCACTGAAAGAAGGGGTGGTTTTAGCTGTGCCACAATGCCAGCTCCTCTTTGCATTTTTAAGTTTTTCTGTTAAATGATACTTGATTTGCTTAAAATTTAAATGCCAACTGAAAATAGACTTCAATCCAGGGCAAAGAAATGTCATTAATTTTTATTTCAAAAGCAGAGAAAGCTTCCCTGCACCGGTTCACTCTCCAAATGTCTGCAATAGGCTGGGCAGGGCAGGGCTGAAGCCAAAGCTGGGAACTCGGTCTCCCACATGGGGAGCAGGGATCCCAGTACTTGAGTCATCACTGCTGTCTCCCAGGATCTGCTGAGCAGGCATCTGGGACCTGGGAATTCTGGGATGGGATGTGGCCATCCCAAACACTAGGCTAAATACCACCTCATTGTTAAATGTAAAATCTAATTTCCTTATTTTAGCATTGCTTTAGACCTAAACACCATTAATAAGTTTGTCAGTTTTGGATTTATGTATTTAAAAACAGACCCATGGGTGTCAGCCTTGTGCTAGAGTAGGTTAAGCTGCCATATACCTGCATCCCTTATCAGATGCCAGTTGGAGTTCTGACTGCTTTCTTCCAATCCAGCTCCTTGTTGCTTCTCTTAAAGACTTGGATGGAGGTCCTTTTCCTAGCACCTGGCTTGGGCTTAACCCAGTCAGGGTTGTGACAGCCATTTGCGGAGTAAAGCAGCAGATGGAAAATCTTTCTCTGTTTCTCCCTCTCTGTAACTCTGTCTTTCAAATAAATAATCTTTAAAAAAATTAACAAAGGGATCTGGAGCAGTAGCCTCGTGGCTAAAGTCCTCACCTTGCATGCCTGGCATCCCATATGGGCACCAGTTCATGTCCTGCCTGCTCCACTTCCCATCCAGCTCCCTGTTTGTGGCCTGGGAAAGCAGTCGAGGATGGCCCAAAGCCTTAGAATCCTGTAACATGGGAGACCTAGAAGAAGTTCCTAGCTCCTGGCTCTTGGGTTCAGATTGGCTCAGCCTCAGCCATTGTAGCCACTTGGAGAGTGAACCAGCAGACAGAAGATCTTTCTCTCTGTAACGCTGACTTTCCAATAAAAAAAAAAAAAAACATAAATAAAATACTTTAAAAACAACAAAATTAACAACAAAAACCTAACACCATTGCCCCCCCGGCCACACACCCCCAAAAAACCCTTAATACTGTAACATACTAGAGAATGTACAGGGGCCCAGTGCAATAGCCTAGTGGCTAAATATTGCCTTGCATCTGCCGGGATCCCATATGGGCACAGGTTCGTATCCTGGCTGCTCCTTCTCTATGGGCTGGGAAGCAGTCAAGGGCAGCCCAAAGCTTTAGGACCCTGCATTGGTGTGAGAGTCCCAGAAGAAAGAAGAAGCTTCTGGCTCCTGATCAGCTTGGTTATCTGCTGCAGCCACTTGGGAAGTGAACCAGTGGATGGAAGATCTTTCTGTCTCTCCTCTCTGTACATTTGCCTTTCCAATAAAATAAAATAAATCTTCAAAAAGAATGTACAGATTACCCGTAACTGATGACTGATCTGCTACTCAGAATTAATTCCTTTGCCACCTTTCAATCCTTTTTACCTGCTCTATTTTGATCCCATGATTCCTTCGTGTTTGGTCAAGATGAAAAGCAATGTTATCAAAAGCACATTTATGTATTTGAAACGCAAAGTGACAGAGAATGGGAGAGATGGAGAAAGTGATCGTTTACCCACTGGTTCACTATTCAACTGTGCCCAAATGACTGCAGCATGGAGCTCCACCTGGGTCTCCCACGTCGGGGACAGTGGCCAAGTTTTTGAGGCAACCTCCCCAGGCTTTCACAGGCCTATTAGTGCGGACATGGGTTGGCAGCGAAGTAGCTGGCACCAGAACCACCGGGCCGCCAATGCGCCGGCGGGGCTGGCAGCGGCTTAGCCGGCCCCAAGGCACTGTCACCGCACAGCTCGCGGCAGTCCCCGGGAGAGCCCACGATGCCCACGGGGCCAGTCATCTTCTTCACGAAACGTCACCCTGCCCTGGCACCGCCCGGACAAGCCCAGCGCCCGCCCCCGGGTGTACTTACTCGGCAGGAGTCCGCGGCGGCCTTCGTTTCTCCCTCCTCGTGGACCAGGTCAAGGAGCTGGAAGCCTCCGTCCGGCGCGGCCTCGGACCCTGCGCCGGTGCCGGCGGCGCTCCCCAAGGCTCGGTGGCTGCAGACCACCCGGTAGCGGCCCTCTCGGCGGACCTCGCGAATGGACGCGCGGAGATCGCGGCGGATCCGCTTCTGGCTGCTCCGCGAAGGGCGCAGCGCCTCGCGCAGGAGGTGCTGGACCGGCTGCTCCTGGGAAAGGCGACGCGGGTCAGGGCGGTCGGCCCCAAGATGCCCACCACCACACCTCCCCGACCCATACCTGCGAGCGCACAGTGGCCACCAACTGGAAGACATTCTTCTCGGCCGCTCTCTCTGCACCTTCCGGTCCCTCCGAGGCAGCTGGTTCGACCACGCCGCCGCGGAGACGCTTACAGGCCAGGACAAGGGCCTCGGCTGGCTCCGCAGTGCGCTTCCGCTTAACGCGCAGCACCGCCATCCTCCCGGCCTCCATAGCGGCGCGGCGCGGAGCACTGTGGGAACGCGGGGAGTGCCCTCAAGTGGCGCCCTAGGCCCCGCCCCATGCCCCGCCCCTCTGGCGCGGCGTGCCCCGCCCCCCGCACGCCGGCCGCGGCGACGCGGCGGCGAAGGCGGAAGCGAGGGCCTCGGCGCTAGAGGCGGGTGAGGTGCTGGGTGGACGGGCCGGTGCGGGTGGCCGTGGAGTGCTCGGTGCGGTGTGCATCGTGTCCTCCTCAGGAGCCCTCGGTCTGCGGCGGAGGGGCCTCGCGGGGGCGGACCCGGGACGCCAGCGCGCGTCCGTGTGGGAGCTCGGTCCGCGTGGAGCGCCCCGGCCCGCGGGCAGGCGGGATGCCGGCGGTTCTGGGCCGGTGGCGGTGCGCGTCGGCGGGACCGGGCTCACAGCGCTCCCCTCAGTCGCAGAGCGAGCCAGGCCCCATCCTTGGCCCCCGTGACGGGCCTCCTGCCTTCGGGGAACTGCAGTCGCTGTGTTCTGACTAATTAACTCCTTCAGCGTTTAACCTGGCTTGTCTTGGAGATGCCGTCTGTTAAAAAATTCTTGCCGTGACTGTGTTCACCTGTTCGGCATTCAGTATTGTCCCTATTACCGAAGACCCCTCTGTCCTGTTTATAGTGTCTAGTCTTTTAACACAGTGCCTGCGGCCTACAGAAGGTGCTTCAGTGTGGAAAAGAGGGGAATGGCTTCCTAAATCCCACCACTAAGATTTTAGGGTTTGTCTAGATGGATTTCATTCATTCTGCTAAGGCTGGAGCTGGGCTGATTGGAAGCTAGGAGCTGGGTCTCCCACAAGGGTGCGGGGCCCAGTCCCTTTGGCTATCTGCTACTGTCCCAGCCACGAGCAGGCAGGTGGATTGGAAGTGGAGCCACCCAAACTGTGCTCATATGGGACGTCCTTGACTGCTTTCCCAGGCCACAAGCAGGAAGCTGGAAGGGAAGTGGGGCCGCCAGGATTAGAACCCATGCCCATATGGGATCCCAGCGCGTTCAAGGCAAGGACTTTATGCTGTCGCACTGGGACCCATAAATTTTTTTTAAAGATGTGTTTATTTGCTGGAAATTTACTATCCACTGGCTCACTTGCCACGTGGTTGCAGTGGCTGGGACTGGGCCACACTAAAGCCAGGAGCCAGGAACTCCATCTGATATCCAATGTGGGTGACTAGAATGCAGACATTTGGGCCATCTCCTGCTTTTTCAGGCACACTGGGGAGCTTCACCAGAAGTGGAACGGCTGGGACTCAAACCAGCTCTTGTGTGGAAGACTGGCATTGCCTGGTAGTGGTGTAGCGCACTGCACCACAGCACTGGCTCATCCAGTTTTATGAATGGATTGTAGTTTTTGGTATTACTTTCCAAATGTAGTACCAAATAACTCTTGCTGACAAGAATAAAATATTGATTAGCAAATACTTTCAGTGGCTTTGGGGTTTTTGTTCATTTCTTGATATGTACATTTCCCGTTGTTTTCTTGTCTCTGTACCCCTCCCCTCCAACTCCCATTTTGGGACATCATGATCTGGAAAGATCTCTGACCACTCGATGTGTCTGTAAAGAAGTGAATTGGCCAGGCTACTTTTCTTTGAGAAAACCAGGAGCCATGAAAGTCTTCTGCGGCCGGGCCAACCCCACCACGGGCTCTGTGGAGTGGCTGGAGGAAGATGAGCACTATGATTACCACCAGGAGATTGCAAGGTAACGGGGCGGGCCGCGTGGGGCACTGGACCACAAAGGATGCCTGGGTATGCGCTCTGGGTGGCTGAAGCTGGCCACGGTCAGCAATCAAACCTTGCTGAGACCAGATGGTATGCAGTGACCTCAGCAGAGTATGAGAGTCTGGTTAGTGGAACCAATAGGAGTCATGCTTCAGTTTATGAAATGTCATTTAGTTGTGTCAGTCAAACGGTGTCAGTTTTCATCTGGTTACATTCTCTTGAATGCAAAAAAAAAAAAGAAAATACCAAACTAGTGACAATGTTTTCTTTCTTTTTTTTTTTTTTTTTTTGGTCTGGAAGGAATGTGAATTGTCCTTAGCCAGCAATCATTAGACAGATTGCCTGCTTGAGTTGTGAACACCATGTTAGTAGGATACATTTCCCTTCCTCATGGAATAGGCTGTGAAGAAATGGACATGGGGAAAATTATTGCCCAGTGAAATAAAGGCTGTGAGGAGTGGACACCAAGGTTGGAGAAGCAGCAAGAACGAGCTGGCTTGGAGAAGGGAGTGGTGTTTGAGCGCCATCTTGAACATAATGAGGAAAGATGAAGTCTGAACAGTAGGGGTTGTATGTGAACTTTGAGCTGGGCCAGTTGGGGGAACACCCAGTACGTCATTGTCTGAGGAGAGACGCTGCTGAGAGGTTTGGGGGCGTTGGTGTTGTGGTGTGGCAGATTAAGCTGCTGCCTGGGACACTGGCATCCCACGTGGGAGCTGGCGAAGTCCTTACTGCTTCTTTTGTGACCTGTCTCCCTGCTAATGCAACTGGAAAGGTGGAAGATGGACCAAGTCCTTCCACAGAGAGGAAGATTTTCTGTCTGATGGTTCACTCCCCAAGCTACCGGAATGGCTGAAGCTGAGCCAATCCAAAGCCAGGAGCCAGGAACTAGGAGCTCTTCCGGGTCTCTCATGTGGGTGCAGGGTCCCAAAGCTTTGGGCTGTCCTTGACTGCTTTTCCAAGCCACAAACAGGGAGCTAGATGGGAAGTGGAGCTGCCAGGATTAGAACCGGTGCCCATATGGGATCCCGGCACGTGCAAGGTGAGGACTTTAGCCACTAGGCCACACTGCCAGGCCCTGTTTGTGTGTTTTGTTTTTCTGTCCTTTTCTTTACAAGTGAATTCCCAAATGCTCACAGTGGCTGGGGCTGGGTTGGTTTAGGATTTCAGTCCATCCCAGGAGCCTGAGTGTGAAGTCCAGGCTCTGCCACTTCTTAACTCTGAGCTGGTGGCCAAGTTACTTAACTTCTCTGTAATAATGCATCTCTTCAGGTAAAAGTGTATTTGTAGATTTCACTATGTAACACTTTTGGGTTTCTGTGATACATTGGCTTCCAGTTGCATTAAAAGTTACTGGATTATGGCTCAGTAGCCTAGTGGCTGAAGTCCTCGTCTTGCATGCATAGTGACTGAAGTACTCGCCTAATATGTGCTAGAATCCCATGTGTGCACTGGTTCGTGTCCCAGCAGCTCCACTTCCCATCCAGCACCCTGCCTGTGGCCTGGGAAAGCAGTCGACTATGGCCCAAAGCTTTGGGACCCTGCACCCGTGTGGGAGACCTGGAAGAAGCTCCTGACTTCTGGATTCTAGTCAGCTCGCCTGCAACAGTTGCAGCTGCTTGGGGGAGTGAACCAGTGGACAGAATATCTTTCTTTCTGTATCTCCGTCGCTATATATCTGCCTTTCCAATAAAAATAAATGAATGTTTTTTTTTAAAAAGTTACTGAGTTATATCAGTTAAAAAAACAAGGTATTTTAAGGCAGTTTGATGAACTGTAGAAAGTATAGGTCTAGTGTAGAAAAAGGGTTCTGTAAAAAAGGAAAAAAAGGGCCCGGCGGCGTGTCCTAGTGGCTAAAGACCTCGCCTTGAAAGCCCTGGGATCCCATTTGGGCGCCGGTTCTAATCCCAGCAGCTCCACTTCCCATCCAGCTCCCTGCTTGTGGCCTGGGAAAGCAGTCGAGGACGGACCAATGCATTGGGACCCTGCACCCGCGTGGAAGACCTGGAAGAGGTTCCAGGTTCCCGGCTTCGGATTGGCACGCATTGGCCCATTGTGGCTCACTTGGGGAGTGAATCATCGGACGGAAGATCTTCCTCTCTGTCTCTCCTCCTCTGTGTATATCTGGCTGTAATAAAATGAATAAATCTTAAAAAAAAAAAAAAAGAAAAACTAAAAAAATACACACAAAAAATGAAAAAGGGTTCTGGGACATTTCTTTTTTTCCTAGGGCTTGTGGACATTATTTTCTGAGTGATCAAGATGTTATCCAGGGGAAAGAATCCAAGTTGTATTTGAACCCTTGCTGTGAGTGCTGTGGAAAGGGGTTGAAGTTGGGGGAGGCTCCCTGGGTCTGGTGGCAGACGCAGTGGAGGTAGAGGAGGAATTGGCCACTCACTGCACGGAAAGAAGGGGATGGTAAGAGCAGAAAGCGCTAGGATTTGTGGTCAAGAGTGACTAAGATGGATGGAGCTCTCATTCCCTAAGCAGAATGTAGGAGAAACGGGGCAGGGGGCAGAAGGAAGATTAACTAGGTTTATTTAGATTTAGGCATGTGAGAGGGATGCCAGGGGCTGATAGAATTACGGGTCTAGAGATAGAATTTGCAGCTTTTTTAAAAAAAAATCTCTTTGTTTTTAAATTTTTATTTGAAAGGCAGAGTTGTAGAGTGAGGAGGAGAGACAAAGAGATCTTCCCTGCAGTGGTTCACTCCCCACATGACCACAACAGCCAAACCTGGGCCAAACTGAAATCAGGGACTACTCCCACATGAGTACAGAAGTCCGAGCACTTGGACCATCTAACACTGTTTTCCCAGGCACATCAGCAGGGAGCTTAATTGGAAGTGGAGCAACTGGGGCACAGACCAGTGCCCACATAATATGCCGGCATTACAGGCAGATGTTTAGGTTGCTGTGCCACAATGCTGGTCCTAGAATTTGCAGCTTTTAGTGAGAGTTGAAACTAGAGGAGGTTGCAGACAGAAACAGAAGCGTTCAAAAAAGAATCCTGGCATAGCTGAGGAAGCAAAAGCTGCAGCATGAGGAAATGGCCAAGTAGCAAGGAGGAGTTTTAGGAAAGAGTAAGTGTCCTCCGTTTGAGCACCTCTCTCTCTCTGTTTACCTCCTTGTAACTCTGACCTTTAAGAAAAAAAGGAAAAGAAAGTCTCCAGCAGCCTGAAAGGCAGCTCGGACAGGAGTGAATTGGTGGTGATTGGAGAGTGTGATGGCCATGGAGTGGTGAAGTGGAATACCTTTTAAAAAGTGTGCAAAGGGGTCAGCTCCGTGGCACAGTAGGTTAAATTGCGACCTGTAGCTCCAGCATCCCACATGCGTATTAGTTCAAGTTCCAGCTTCTGCACTATCAATCCAGCTCCCTGCTGATGTGCTTGGAGGGCAGTGGAAGATGACTCAAGTGCTTGGGCCTCTGTACTACTCTCTGTATATCTGACTTTCCAATAAAAATTAAAAAAAAAAAATTCAAAAAGATTTATTTTAAAGAGATTAAAACAATTTTTTCCTAAAAATCTTTTTAAAAGATTTATTTATTTATTTGAAAGGCAGAGTTAGAGCGAGAGAGGATCTTTCATCTGTTATTTCACTCCTGACTTGGCCATAATGAAGCCAGGCTAAAAGTAGGAGCCAGCAGCCTCATCAGGTCTTCCACATTGAGTATTCCAGTTTGAGTTCTGGCTGCTCCACTTCCAGTCCATCTTCTAGCTAATATGCCTGGAAGACAGCAGATAGTGTGGGAACCAGATGAAATTCCTGACTCCTAACTTTGACCTAGCCTAACAGTAGGTATTTTAACCATTTGGGAAGTGAACCAGTAGATAAAAGAGTTGGTTTCCCACTCCACTTTTTCCTCCTCCTTTTTTTTTTTTTAAGCTTTATTTATTTTTATTGCAAAGTCAGATATACATAGATGAGGAGAGACGGAGAGGAAGATCTTCTATCCGATGATTCACTCCCCAAGTGACCGCATCGGCCAGAGCTGAGCCAATCCAAAGCCAGGAGCCAGGAACTTCTTCCGGGTCTCCTATGTGGGTGCAGGGTTCCAAGGCTTTGGGCCATTTTCGACTGCTTTCCCAGGCCACCAGCAGGGAGCTGGATGGGAAGCCGGGCAGCCAGGATTAGAACCAGCGCCCATATGGGATCCTGGTGCGTTCAAGGTGAGGGCTTGAGCCACTAACTAACTACTGCACTGGACCCTCCTCCTCCTTTTAAATAAATGAATCTTAAAGGAAAAAAAAAAAAAGAGCTAGGGCATGATGCTATGGCTCAGTGGCTAAATCCTTGCCTTGCTTGTGCCAGGATCCCATACAGGTATTGGTTTGTGTCCCTGCTGCCCCACTTCTGTTGCAGCTCCCTGCTTATGGCCCAAAGCCTTGGGACCATGCTGGGTTTGCACTTGCCTTTTCTGCACCACCTCTCCTGAGTGTATTATCTGTGGTTATCACAGGGTGCAGCTGTATAGAAGATTAGGCCAGTTATGAGGCAAAGCTGGCCCAAGTTGTGATTGGAGGCGTCAGTGGCTGTGCAAGTGCTGTCACTGAATCGCTCCCCACAGCTTTTCAGGTGTGAGATTATCTGTGTTTGAGCTGTTTTTCTGTAGTGCGGTAGAATACAGCGGATAGCAGTTTCCCACGACTGACGCGTAGGTCCGATCCTCTTAGTATTTGTGTTGTGTTGTGTTGATGCAGATCATCTTTAGCAGAAGTTCCTGACCTGTCTTGTTTTCTAGGTCATCCTACGCAGATATGCTGCATGACAAAGACAGAGTGAGTATAAAAGGAAACCGTTATCTTGACACCGTTAACAGTTTTGGACTGTTGTCAGGTCAGAAGCTCCCTGGGAGTTCCTGTGTCACAATGGTGCACACTGCACAATGTTGCAAGGTCAGGAGTTAGTGGGAGGCTCAGCCTGGCTTCTGGCTCTGCCTTGGTTTTAATTTTTTTTTAAACTGCTTCAGACATTGTTCAGATTAAGAGATGTGGATAGTAGTTGATCTCTGCTGTTACTCTAGTAAAAACTCTAATTATGTGGCATCTCACATGGACAGTCAGCCTGTGATTTTTAAATCTTATCTCTAATCTCTAGATTAGTCCTCTCACAGACTGTATTTTCCACAGTACGTTTGGCACTCACTGGAGAATTACATTTCTGATTTTCTCTTCCACACTTGTGTTTTGCCTGATCTGTGGAGCAATATAGGTCTGGTCTTAGGGTGTTTTGCAGCCTAGCGTTCCTTGTTCTCTCAGACTGCTTGCTAGTTTGCCATATCTGAATGGTTCAGAAGCTGGAAAGTTTGAAGTGGACGGATGCAAAGGGAAGCCCTAAAACCCAGTAGGCGGGAGAGGTTTCAGGGCAGGTGGTAGGGATGTCTCCTTCATCTGAGCCTGGTTGACTCGGCTCAGCCTACCTTCTTGGCTGGAAGCTCCTGGCAAAAGGACCGCGTAGTACCTTCATCATGCCGTCCCCATCACAGTGGCTGGGTAGCTGGAGGCCTCGCTCATTTCCATCATGTGTCTGAGTCCCTGTGCTGAGCTTGTGGGGAATTGCAGACCAACATTGTTCTTGACTATTGACTAATCCCATCTAGTTTAATGGTCTGGAACTTCCCAGTGGACTCTTGGGGGCTGGGGTTTTTCTGATTGTAGCATGATGTGCAGAGAGGGTCCTTCTTTGCCCCAGCCTCCAGGGGATCTCGACAGTGGTCTTGCCATGTAAGCAGTCAGCCGTGTTGGAAGGGTAGCTCACTTGTCCTGTGGGCCTGTACTCGGTCGCAAGCCCTGATCCTATTGCCCCACAGTCCAGCTCAGCCCTTGTCTGCGTCCTTACATGTGGCTGACCAGAGGGTCCTTTTTTTTTTTTTTTTAAACTGTTTATTTTCATCCATTGGAGACTGGTCCACTCTATAGATGCCTGCAACAACCAGGGCTGAGCTAGGCTAAAGCCACAAGCCCTGACTCTGAGTCTCCCAGATACTTGAGTCACCATCTGCTTCCTCCGAGGATGCATTAACAGGAAGCTGGAGTGGAAGTGGAACAGCCAGAACTCCCTCCAGCACTGCAGTTGGCACTCGGATATGTGGGCATCCCATGTGGCAGCTTAAGTGCCTGTGCCGTGGTGCCTGCTCACCAAAGGGTTGTCCTGAAATACCAGTCTGCCCATATGCTTTTCTATTAAAACCCTTTGGTGACATCTGAGTGCTTTCAAGATAAAATCTACATGTGTCTGAAAAATGTGTCTGGCTTCTGCTGTCCCCTACCCAGTGTGACACAGATGAGGAAATTTAATTGCAACTTGGTAGGACCAAGATAAATATACTTCTCACCAGGCCTACCCAGCTAAGACCAGCCAGTGTTCTTCCTGCAGAAGCCAGAATGACCAGGGGACCACAGCTGACACTGCTGTCGCCAACCAGGATGCTAGAATGGAAACTCTTTCTTAAAATAAATGGAATGGGGGGGAGGGCTGGTGGTGCCTTATCCCATATCAGAGTGCAGCTGTTCCACTTCCAGCCTAGATTCCTGCTAGTGCACCTATGAAGGCAGAGGAAGATGGTGCAAATACTAGGACCACTGCATTTTTTCTTTTAAAAAAAATTGATGTGTTTGAAAGTCAACAGTTACAGACAGAGGAGGAGAAACAGAGACAGAGATCTTTCGTCTGCTAATTCACTCCGCAACACCAAGAGCTGGTTCAGTCTAAAGCTGAAAGTTAGAAGCCAGAAGCTGGGTCTCCCACATGAATACGAAAGTCCAAACACTTGAGCTGTTCTTTACTGCTTTCTTAAGCATATTAGTAGAGCCTGGGATTCAAATTGGCATTCATATGGGTGCCAGTGCCACAACCTGCAGCTTTATTCACTGTGCTACAGCCCCAGCCCTTGTTCAAATGAATGGGAAACCCATATTGGCTCCTGCCTTTGACTTAGTCCAGCTTTGGCTATTTGTGATCATTTTGGGAGTGAATTAGCACATGGAAAATACTTGTCTCTCTTCCTTTTTAATAAATAAATTTAGTAGATCATCTTTTTAAAATAAATAAAGTAATTGGTTTGAAATTAATTAATTTTTCCCTTTCTTTTAGAATGTGAAGTACTACCAGGGTATCCGGGCAGCTGTGAGCAGGGTGAAGGACAGAGGACAGAAGGCTGTGGTCCTTGACATTGGCACTGGCACAGGACTCTTGTCCATGATGGCGGTCACAGCAGGTGCCGACTTCTGCTATGCAGTTGAGGTGAGCCATGCTCTTCAGGTGTGTGTCCTGCACCTTCTGAGAAGTCCCGTGCCTGCTCTTTCCCTGTATGCTCTGTCTCTGACACCACTGAGGGCTCGCCGGACGCCAGCTCAGGCCCGGCCTCCAAGCATGCGTCACATGCGACTCCTGGCTCCGGGAGTGTGCTTTCTCCTCTGCAAACAGGAGCTCTCAGCCCTGACTACACAGCAGAACCAGGGGGAAGTTTTAAAAGCTCCTTGGCACCTGTACACGGCTCCTGACCTTCACTTCCCTCTGAGATGGGTCTAGTTTTATTGGAGTGAGGCTGGGCGTGGGGTTTTCTGAATGTGTAGCAAAGTTGAGAGTCACTGCCTTCAGTGTCTCCATCTCAAGCGCTCGGTGACCAGCTGTGACCAGGGCCTTGGTGTTGGACAGCACAGCTATAGATTTGCATCATACAGCAAGTTTTATTGAATTGTGGTTTTCATTTTATTTAATAAATTACAGGTAAATAGTTACATGTAACTTCCATATTGGGCAGCACAGATCTAGAGGTTGGGCTGAAGGGCCTGGCATTGTGGCACCATGGACTACACTGTCACCTACAATCTCAGTATCACATTCAGGAACGCCAGTTCAAATTCTAGCTGCCCTGTATCGCATCCTGCTTCCTGCTGCTGTACCTGGGAAGGCAGCAAAAGATGTTCGTGACACCTTGGGCTCCTAAAAGCAGTTTGGAGTTCCTGGCTGCAGGCCTTGACCTGGCCCAGCCCTGGTTGTTGGAACCATTTGGAGAGAGATCTCCCCCCGTTCTCTTCTTTCCTTCCCTCCCCTCTCCTGCTTTCTCATTCTGTCTTTTAAATAAATATATTTTTAAAAAAGCGTTGTTGTTTTTCCTCAAGTGGAATTAGAAGAGGACCGAGAAGAAGCTGTTGGGCTGGCCATTAGGAGGATATTTGAGTAGGATTAGGAGCAGGTAGAACCTCAGCCATTACACAACAGGGTGGAGACTTCACTGTTATGCATTTGATAAAGGAGGACTCTGGGGAATGTTTCTTATTTATTTGAAAGGCAAAGGGACAGAGTGGGAAAGAACAAGATCTTGGAGTCTGAAGCAGTCAAAGCCAGGAACTCGGAATTCCTGCAGGTCTCCCACATGGGTGTCAGGGCTCAGGTACCCAGGCAAGTTGTGCTGCCTTCCCTAGCAGGGGCTAGATCAGCAGCTTAACAGCCAGGACTCAGTAAACACCTTGATGTGGAATATGGAATTGAAAGTGGTGGCTCAACCCGCTGTACTGCAGCACTGGCCCCAGTGATTTCCTCAGCAAGTGCCCCAAAGTCAGCTCACATTCTTAGGATTAGTGTCAGGGGCCCATTGTGATGGCTCAGTGTCTAAAATCCTTAACTTCCATGTACTGGGATCCCAGTTCATGTCCCAGCTGCTCCTCTCCCTGTCTGGCTCCCTGTTTGTGGCCTATGAAAGCAGTAGAGGATTGCCCAAAGCCTGGGGACCCTGTACCTGCATGAGAGACACAGAGGAGGCTCCTGGCTCCTGTCTTTGGATCAACTCGGCTCTGAATGTTATGGCCACTTGGGGAGTGAACCAGTGGACAGATCTTTGTCTTCTTCTTTCTGTGATTCTGACTTTCTAATAAAAAGAAATGAATCTTAAAAAGAAAAAAAAAAAATACCAGACCAGCAATGTGGTCCCCCACCGCAACAGGATCCCACATAAACACCAGTTCAAGACCTGGCTGCTTCATTTTCCATCCAGCTCCCTGCTAGTGTACCTAGGAAGTCAGTGGAGAATGGCTCAAGTGTTTGGGCCCCTGCATCCCTATGGCAGATGGCAGAGGAGGCTCTGACTTTGACCTGGCCCGGCCTTGGGTATTGTGGTCATTTCGGAAGTGCAGGGGCCTGAGGCTTTAGTCTGTTCTCTGCTGCTTTTTGGTTTCAGGGTTCGTTCCTTCAGAAGCTCAGAGGTGTCTGAGACCTCACATCTTTTTTCTCTGCTGTTGGTGCTACATGGCACAGATGGTTGCTTTGTGAGGCAAGCCCTCTTGCTGAGTCTAGTGTGGCAGTGACACCTAGTGCTCTCACTAGGTAGTGCAGGGATCCCGTGTCTGATGGAATAGGAGCTCCTAACCCCAAGTGAAACCTGACTCATCTTTTTAAGTTCATTCTCAAAACGTATTTGGAAAATAAAGTTAGTAAGATGACAAATGCTAGGACTAGAATCTTGCCAGTAACGTGAGTGCTAGAATGTCATTTGATTTATTGTTTATTCTGATTTCTAGGTTTTCAAGCCAATGGCTGATGCTGCTGTGAAAATTGTGGAGAAAAATGGCTTCAGTGAGAAGATTAAGATTATCAACAAGCATTCCACTGAGGTGACTGTGGGGCCAGGTGAGATCTGCACATTTTCTGGCATGAGCTTCTTGTGCTCTTGTGTGAAGAGCAAAGCTTTTTTTCCAACAACATGGGATCATTTTGAGTTTATTGCATGCTTATGGGACCTGTGTGTGGTGGTCTTTGCTTTTTTTGTGTGTGTAAAACTTCCCTGAATGGTCAGCTCCCCTGGCTCGGGCCTAGGCACCCAGCCGTGAGTGTCCTGCACTGTCACTCCTGGTTACCTCACTAAGGGGGCACCCTTGGAGTCGGCTTTCAGTCAGCCAGCATGCTATTGCTGAGACCATGTGCGGTGGTCTGTGTCTCAGCAACTCGGGCTCTGCAGCTCAGCAGCGTTGTCCAGGTGACTCACGCTACAGAAGGCCACGAGAGTCCTCTCTTGCCCAGTCTGGCCTGCTCGTCATGCCCCTGGCGACCTGGGAATTGCTTTCTTTCTCTAAGATTTATCCGTTTGAAAGGCAGGGAGAGGGGAGCCAGGTCGACTGAGAGCAGCAGGAATCAGGTGTTACTCTTACCTACTCTGTTCACTCGCCCAGAGGCCCACAACGGCCTGGGCGAAGCAGGCTGCAGGTGGGAGCCAGGAAGTTCCCCCAGCTCTCCCACTTGAGAAGCAGCAACTCAAGTACAGAGTAAGGCTCTATATGGCCAAAGACACTCATGTAGCTCTAAGCTGAGCAATATCCAGAGCTCGCAGAAGACATGAAGCCTGCAAGTGCTGGTCAGCTAGGCCAGAAAATCCTCACTGAGCAGCCAGGTGCTTGGCAGAAACACTGCTCGGACCACGCCTCTTCAGTCTGGTTCAGGAATCCTTAGGCCAGTGGTCCTCCATGTGGGGACTCTGCCCTGCAGCCCTCTTTCCCCAGGACATGTGGCCATATCTAGTTACGATTCATGCTGGCACAGATGGTAGTGGGGTAGAGGTCCTGCTACCTCCCACACTGTTCAGGACTGCTTCCCACTACAGAAATAATCAGACCCTAAATATCAACAGGGCTACTACTGAGAAGCCCTAGCTTAAGGCTGTTCCAGCTTTGCCCCAACCAAGCTCTAAAACAGGTTTTGGACCCGGCACCATGGCCTAGCGGCTAAAGTCCTCACATTGAACGCGCTGGGATCCCATATGGATGCCGTTTCTAATCCTGGCTGCTCCACTTCCCATCCAGCCTCCTGCCTGTGGCCTGGGAAAGCAGTCGAGGACGGCCCAAAGCATTGGGACCCTGCACCGTGTGGGAGACCTGGAAGAAGCTCCTGGTTTTTGGCTTCAAATCAGCTCAGCTCTGTTGTGGCTACTTGGGGAATGAGGTAGCAGATCGAAGATCTTTCTGTCTCTTCTTCTCTCTGTAAATCAGCCTTTCCAATAAAAATAAATAAACCTTAAAAAAAAAAAAAGTAAGTCAACTATAGTTAGTTGGAAGCTTTTGAAGGAAGGCAGCAAAATCCGGCACTTAGCAATGACAAATCTCCGATAGGTGTAGCACCTAAATGAAACGCAGGAGACAAGGGACTGGAGCTGGGGTGTAGCAAGTTAAGCTACCGCATGTAGTACTAGTGTCCCAGAGAGGCACAGTTCAAATTTCAGCTGCTCCATTTCTGATCTAGCTGCCTGCTTATGTGCCTGGGAAAACAGCAAAGGACTGACCAAGTGCTTGAGCCCCCGCATCTCCCATCTGTGGGAGACCTGGAAGAAAATTCTAGGTAGTTTAGGCTGCCTGTCCCTGGTTGTTGTAGCCAGTTGGAGTGATCCAACAGATGGAAGAGTTCTCTAACTCTGCCTTTCAAACAAATAAAGTCTTAGAAAAAAAATAAATAAAAAGGGCTTGGTGCGGTACCCTAATGGCTCAAGTCCTCACCTTGCACACGCCGGGATCCCATGTGGGCGCCAGTTCTAATCCAGGTGGCCCCGCTTCATGTCTAGCTTCCTGCTTGTGACTTGGGAAAGCAGTCGAGGATGGCCCAAAGCCGTGGGACCCTGTACCCGCATGGGAGACCTGGAGGAAGTTCCTGGCTCCTGGCTTTGGATAGGCGTAGTACCGGCCATTGTGACCACTTGGAGAGTGAATCATCAGATAGATTTTCCTCTCTGTACATCTGACTTTCCAATAAAAATTTTAAAAATTAGTCAATAGGCAAAGAAGTAAAATATGACCCAGAGCCAAGATAATAACAAGCCAACAGAAGAAACCCAGAAAAGACAGGAGTGGAGAAATGGAAGATAAAGATGCTAAAATGGTGACCATAAATGTTACTTAGAAGAAAACGTGAACATGAGTAATGGGACAAATTGATAGTATGTAAAAGAATCAAAAGGTACTTTTAGAGTTTTAAAAAAACACAATTTCAGAAGAACAAAGTTCACGGACAGGTGTTGCTGCACACTGGGCTAAGCTGCTTCCCAGAATGCCCATGTTATATACCAGAGTTCCTCATTCAGATCCCAGATGTTTCCAGCCTCTAATCCAGCTTCCTTATGATGATTCTGGGAGACAGAAGATAATGGCCCAAGTACTTGAGTTGCTGCTACCCAAGTGGGAGAGCTGGGGGAACTTCCTGGCTCCCACCTGCAGCCTGCTTCGCCCAGGCCGTTGTGGGCCTCTGGGCGAGTGAACAGAGTAGGTAAGAGTAACACCTGATTCCTGCTGCTCTCAGTCGACCTGGCTCCCCTCTCCCTGCCTTTCAAACGGATAAATCTTAGAGAAAGAAAGCAATTCCCAGGTCGCCAGGGGCATGACGAGCAGGCCAGACTGGGCAAGAGAGGACTCTCGTGGCCTCCTGTAGCGTGAGTCACCTGGACAACGCTGCTGAGCTGCAGAGCCCGAGTTGCTGAGACACAGACCACCGCACATGGTCTCAGCAATAGCATGCTGGCTGACTGAAAGCCGACTCCAAGGGTGCCCCCTTAGTGAGGTAACCAGGAGTGACAGTGCAGGACACTCACGGCTGGGTGCCTAGGCCCGAGCCAGGGGGGCTGACCATTCAGGGCCTAGGGACTTTGGCCTGGCTGGACAGAGATGCTCTAAGCCCTGAGTGTGCCAGCTGTGACAGGGTGATTATCTGGGGCAGCAGACCGGAGGACAGCAGCCTGCACGGTGGTGTGAACCCTGCATCCGGCTGGCTCTCTCGTCGCAGTCTGGTGAGTTCTGTCATCTCCACGTCCCTGTCATCTGCTTTCTCCATAATCTCATTGGCACTGCACGTGCTCTGTCACCCGTGGACAGTGTCAGTGAGGTTCTCCCTGACTGAAAACTGAAGCAGCCACAGGGCACACCTGGCTCATTTTTCTTGTGGGAAGCAGACTGTTGTCTCATTCTGCATCTGAAAAGGTTCCTCTTTTTATCTTTTCCAGGTTTCCAGTTGTTGGGAGTGGGGGAGTGGTGGGTATCCTCCCACTTTCTCCATTGGGGTGGCAGTGGAGTTGTTTTGTTCGGTGTTCTGCCTGCCCAGCACTGAGCCCTTGGAGATCCATGTTCAGGGCCACCTCTGCCCTACAGGCCCCTGTGTGCTTTCCTAATGATTTCCCTTTGTAGTACTCAGCACTGCAGTGATTAAATTGTTATGTAATTGTGTTTGATGTCTGTGTTCCCACATGAGTGTGTGGACTGTGCAGATCTGACTCAGGATTCCATTCTCTTACTTGCTCAGGGCCTTGTCAGCCTTGTGCAGTCCACAGCCGCTCAGATTTGGAAAATAAAAAAATAAAAAATTTAATGGGAATTTCATTTGCAGCCCAGCAGCGTGTGCTGTCTTTGCTGGAGTGGGTCCCTCTTGCTTCTCTTTGTCTCCATGCCTTGCTGCTTTGCTGTGTGGGTCAGTCAGTCCTGCCCGGAACGTGTTCCAGTCTCGTTTCTCCTTCTGTGCGCCTTCCGCTTCTGCACGTGTTTGCTCCACGTTCCTGTTCTCAGGCCTTTGAAGAAATGTCATCTCAGCTTGTTGTCTGTTCCCCTGAGATGGACTGCATATGCCCAGAGAGCGGCATCTGTTTGTTCACCCCTCCTGCTATTGACAGAGATACATGAAGCCCCTGAGGCAGCTGCCCTCTCAGGTCTCCGTGGCTCTGTCAGCACTCACTCTAAACACCAGGCTTCTCCTAAGTGTTTTAAAATTCACTGGGTCAGAACACTTTATTTTTAGTTTAATGAAGCAGATTTGCCCAGTAAATCATTTTAAGCTCCATAATTGGCTTAAAAATGAAACCAGGAGATAGAATTAGCAGGGCTGGGTGATTGGCTGTGGAGTGACAGAAAAGGAAGTCTCCTGAATTCAGCTAATGTTTGTTGACAATTGCTCGCTGGCGTGCCAGGCACTGATGTGGGCCCTGGGGTGCAGTGGTGAGCAGGTGGTCAGGGACTCTGTGACTGAAGCTCCTAAATGATGTCCAGGTTTCTGAAGTGTATGCCTGGGGGCTGCCAGTCACTGGGGCTGAAACCTGGGGATGGGTTAAGGGTAGAGATGGGGGTAGGGCTGTGGAGTGGGTCAGAGCTCATTTTAGAGGTGATGCAAGGAATAGAATGGACCCAAAGCTCAGGGTTTGTCCACTAACCCCTGTCTTTGACCCCTTTCCTGCTGTTTTTGTGTCTCATCTATGAGTCTTGTCCCTGTATAGAAGATGAGTGAGACCTGTCAGGTTGTAATTCATGAGCCATTAGAATGTTTACAGTTCATTCTTCATAGTGAACAGCCCCTTCCAAAGTCTGTCTGCTTTCTTGGCTCATTGACATTTATAATTAACATTACATTACAGTGGTTTAGAAAAATGGAGTTGACATACAGAATCTTCCAGAACTGTCCTGTCCTAAAACAGCAGTCATTTGGGAGCTTATTTGGTGGCCTGACACTAAGTTAATTAAGGGGATTTGTTATAAGGAATCTGGGGCATCTAAATCATGAATTTCGATTTTTGGAGATGCAGCCAAGCGAGGGTGAGTGGGAGGGTCATTAGACAGCCTCTTGGCTTGATGTTCTCTCTTTGCGACCAAATACCAGCATTCACTTTTTGCTTTTTAACTAAATTTTTTTTTCTAATTTCTGTAGTTAATATTTTGTTTGTTTCTCTCCAGTTGCTAATCAGGATGAAACAATGTCTGTATATTTGGTTGGTATATGGTCTGTTTTGAATGACCTGTTTTTATTTTACCTTGGTTCTTCTTGGAAGTTACTAGTTTTCTTTTTCCTAGTTCTTAGTACCAATTTAAAATGTGCAGAAAAAGTGAAAAGGTAAAAACGAAAAATTCCAATAGTCTGGACTTTCCAGGTGTGAACATGTTTCCAAACACACGTATGGGTGTATATTTTGATGAACCATGAGAAAGTCAGGTGAAGACACTGTACTGCTGCCCAGTGCTTCAGCATCTGTGTGTGTGATCAGTGTAATGACCATATGGCCTCTCACCTTTCATGGATTTGTTGTAAATATTTCCCCTGGCCTGTCTCACTTTAGTTCTGTTTCTTTGTGCTCCTCAGATGGTGATATGCCATGTCGTGCCAACATCCTGATTACAGAGCTGTTTGACACGGAGCTGATCGGAGAAGGGGCTCTGCCTTCTTATGAACACGCGCACAGGCATCTCGTGCAGGTAGTGGATCCCCAGCTGCCCTGTGTCTGTGGCTGTCATCTCCGTGAAGCTCAGCCTAGCCTCAGCCCTCAGTGTCTCCCCAGGCACATGGGTCACTTATGCCCTCACTACCTCAGAGGCTGTGGCTCAGAAGGCCAGAGGTAGTGAGGGAGAAAAACCCAGTGCATGTCATTCCTGTGCAGGAATAACTGTGTGTGTCCTCACACTGGTGCCCAGTGTAGAGACTGAGGTTGGAGGAAAACTGGGCTAAGCACTTAAGCAGGACCTGGAAATACCAGCACTCCTAGTGACAGTGGACATTTGTCCTTTGCACTTGGCCATGAGGAGCTTCTGGTGTCCTGACAAGCACCACACTCAAGAGTCAGACTCTGGTACACGTGTTTAAGTGTTAAGGTGTTGGTTGAGATCCCCACATCCCCTGTCAGAGCGCCTGGGTTTATGTCTTAGCTTTGCTTCTGATCCAGCTGCTCACGCACGCGCTGGGAGCCAGCAAGTGATGGCTCAAATACTGAAGTCTCTGCCACCCATGTGGGAGACCTGAGTCGAGTTTCAGTCTCCTGTCTTTGGCTTGGCCCAGCCAGCTGTTGCAGGGCTTTGAAGAAGTGAGCTAATGGATAGGAGTGCTTGCTTTGTCTGTGTTCTGTCTCTGAATCTTTCTCTCTCTTTTGAAGAGGAGGAAGAAGAAGAGTTAAAAGCCACACTGAAGGTTGTCCTGACCTGGGGCCAGATCACTGCTCAGTAACACTAGGATCCTTTCTTCCAAGTAATGTGCAAGTTCAGCATGGTGACAGTTAGGGTGTGTGTGTGTGTGTGTGTGTGTGTGTGTGTTTAAGATTTATTTTATTTTTGTTGGAAAATCAGATATACAGAGAGGAGGAGAGAAAGATCTTCCATCCGATGGTTCACTCCCCACGTGGCTGCAATGGCCAGCAGCTGAGCCAATCTGAAGCCAAGAGCCAGGAGCTTCTTCTGGGTCTCCCACGTGGGTACAGGGACACAAAGCTTTGGGCCATGCTCAACTGCTTTCCCAGGTCACAAGCAGAGAGCTGGATGGGAAGTGGGGCTGCTGGGATTAGAATCGGGGTCTGCTCTTTTAAACCCTTAAAGTGCCAAGAGCTTGGACTTTATCTGGCATAAATCATTTTAGGCATTGTGTGTATACTTTTATGAAATCTGCTTCCTTTGCCTTTTCTTTTCCCTATCTCTAGAGCTTATAGCTGAAAATACTTTACTGTCCTAATAATGATGTGGCTTTAGATGTTACTAAAGATTTAGTTATGTATTTGTTTATTTGTTTGTTTATTTGAAAGAGTTAAAAGAGACAAAGAGATCTTCCATCCCTGGTTTACTGGTGGCCACAGTGGCCAGGGCAAAGCCAAGCTGAAGCCAAGAGTCTCATCCAGGTGTCCAAAGATATGGCAGGATCCAAGCACTTGGGCCATCTTTTGCTGCTTTTCCCAGGCCATTGGCAGGAAGGGAGCTAGATTGGACGTGGAGCAGCTAGGACACAAACCAGTACCCATGTTGGATTGTGGTGTCACAGCAGCTTTCCTAGCTATACCACAACGCTGGTCCCAGTAACTTTTTTAACCAGTGAGATTGCCTATGGTTCGTGTACTGATTGGTTGTCCTTTTGTTTGTAATGTGACCTTAGGAGAACTGTGAGGCTGTGCCGCACCGGGCCACCATCTACGCACAGTTGGTGGAGTCGAGAAAGATGTGGTCGTGGAACAAGCTGTTCCCCATCTGCATTCATACCAGCCGTGGGGAGCAAATCATTAATCCTCCCGCGGAGCTGGACAGGTGCCCCGGTGCGCCCTCTGTCTATGACATACAGCTGAACCAAGTGTCACCCACCGACTTCACTGTCCTCAGCCATGTGCTGCCGATGTTCAGGTACTGAGGACCCACCTGAGTGATAGCTCTTTGGGAGAACTAATGGAATTCAGAACCTTGGAGTTATTTTTTAAAGATTTTGTTTGCTTGCTTGTTTGTTTATTTGAAACGTTATGGCTAGGGATGGGGGATGGGCAGAGAGAGATCTTGCTTCTGCTGATTAACTCCCCAAATGGCTACAGCGACCAGAGCCAGGCCATTCCAAAGCCTGGAGTCAGAAACTTCTTCCAGGTCTCCCAAGTGGGTGCCAGGGCCCAAACACTTGGGCCATCTGCTGCTGCTCTCCCAGGTACATTGACAGGGAGCTGGATTGGAAGTGCAGCAGCCACAACTTGAGCTGGTGACCACATGGGGATGCTTGTGCTGCAGGGGGCAGCTTTAACTGTTGGCATGGCTCTGGCCCCTCTAAGTTCTTTTGAGTGAGAAGGAGGCCTGGTTGGTGTCACCTGCTTATGAAAGCCAGAGGATTTTTTTTGCAACCAAGCAGCATTGTTGGTTAGGCCACTAGAGAAACTTGAAAGCAGAGTGTATGGGTTAAAGTACATTTAAGTTCTTGGCTATTCTTCCACAGTGTGGACTTCAGCAAGCAAGTCAGTAGCTCAGCTGCCTGTCATAGCCGGCAGTTTGAACCCGTGGCATCCGGCCGGGCTCAGGTGGTCCTGTCCTGGTGGGATATTGAAATGGACCCTGAAGGGAAGATCAAGTGCACCATGGCCCCCTTCTGGGCACATTCGGAGCCAGGAGGTCTCCAGGTAAGAGGCAGGAGGAGCTGAGCATGTTTTCTTGTCGAACAGGAAACTTGCCATCCACTTTAGTTTGTGGGACAAGAGCAGGTTAAACTGCAGATTCTCTAGAATTCACAGGTAGAGGAGGGAGTTGTGTCAGAAGCAAAGAGGAGTTAGAAAGATAAGCACAGGCCCGCTTTGGTAAGGCAGACCTCTCAGTGTGAGTTCATGATCAGCAACCGTGGACACAGTGAGCGATACAAAAACTTCGCCTTTTTTTTTTTAAGGTTTATTTATTTGAAAGGCAGAGTAACAGGAGAGAAAGGGGTCATTCTTCATTCACTGGTTCACTACCCAAATGGCTGCAGTGGCTGGGACTATGCCAGGCCTAGCATCTTCCCAGTCTCCCACATGGGTGCAGTGGCTCAAGCATTCAAGGCCATTTTCTGTTATTTCCCAGTTACAATAGCAGGGACCTGGCTTCCTAGTAGTCCTAACATAATCTTCCCTGAGTCACCCTTGGGGCTCCGAGTCCACCTTCCCAGCTCAACACAGCATGAGCAGAGGACAGGAACTGCAGAAGAGGGGTGTGGCTGACTCTTAAACACATGCTCAAGTCTTCAGTCCTACTAAGATTAGAAGTAGTGAAACTCAACAGCCACAGCTTTCACCTGCTGGTGAAAAAAGTTGAGAAAGCTTGGGGCCCTCTGTGTTGGAGAAGGAGCAGGGAAGTGAGTCCCTGGATGTCCCCATGGAAAGCCACCCTGCCCGCAGCTGCTTGAGCTCTGGATAGATGCATGCATGTGCAGAATGGTGTGTAGGGCACTCACCACAGCTCTGATTAGTCTGTCACCCTGTATCCTGTCCACATGGGAACTCTCATGCTGACATGGTAGAGGCCCAGAGCGTATTACCAGGTGGAACACGAAGGAGCAGAGCTGTGTCTGTTCAGCTGATGCTGGTGTTAGTCATAGAAAGGACTGTGTATAGGACATTTTTAGAAGAATTCACCAGAATTGGCTAAAAAAAAAAAAAAAAAAGAAAGATTGTTTTTGGGAGGGAGACATGCTAGCAATTAGAGGTGTATAGGAAACTTCTTTTTCACTGTCCATGCATCTTGAATTTTTTTTTTTTTTGCTCATGTGCATGTGTGTGACCCCCACACACATACACTCAAAAGGAAATGAGTGTGGAAGATGTTTCAGGGCCAAGCAGTAAAACATGAGCTTAGGGATCGTCAGCCCTTGGCACTACCCCTACCCCTGGCTTTGTTTTGGTTCTGGGTAGACATAGTGTGGACGTGGTAGAAAGGCCTTAGCTGTCCCCCCATCCCCTAATCCTCTGTGTCACTGCATAGTTCCCCTGGGCCTGTGAGCGCCTCAATCCCTGCTCTGCCCCAAGCAGCAGCAACTAGCTGGCAGCTGCTTCCCTCCCGCTGCAGCCTTGATTCTCTGCAGGCTAAGTGGGTGTGGGTGCAGGTCAGGATTGGCTCCCAGAGTGGAGACTGGCCTTGAGCAGCTTTCTTCCTCCTCCCAGCAGGTGTGGTGACTGCAAGTTAGCATGAGAATAAACTTAGTGCTTTCATGTGCACACCTTCCAAGCAGGGCTCCCTTCGTTGTCCCCTGGAATCCTCATGTGAGGGATCCTCACAGGGGCTGTGGCAGGAAACTCGGGGATCAGCCCCTAGTGACAGCGGTGCGGTGGGGGGGTTGCCCCCAGGTCCTCTAACAGTGGGCTCTGGGCCCTTTCCTGTATAAGCCATGGCTTTTGCACTGTTTGGAATTTGCGAGCTGCTAATGAGTCACAAAAGTGCTTTAATCGTCCCTCTCTTTGTCCCATGGGCTGGTGGGTTCTGCTGCCAGCTCTTAGCACTGGGACTGGGGAGCCCCCTGTGGTGGATACAGTGGGAGGGACAGGTGACAGGGAGTGCAGTGGGAGCACAGGGGGTTCAGAGAGTCTGCTTTTGTGTTCATATGAATTTGCATAGCATGGGAATGAGTAACAGGTTTCACAGAGCCTGCTTTTTCCAGAAGACACCTGGTTGGATTTTCATTGTCTTGCTTTTGTGTTCAAGTAGACATTTTACATGCGCAAGAACTGTTTACGTGGGTGTGAATGTGGGCCTGGCCCAGGGCCTGGAGGGCCCAGTATGCTCAGGTTCTGAGGATGACCAAAGACAGAGGCAGCCATCTCATCCCAGTTGAGCTGGGCATCCACTTTTTGGAGCAGTTCTTTTCTTTTTTAAAAAGAGGCTTAAACGTTATAATGGTTGTAAAGACCTCATTTTATGAAACTGTCGAGCAGTCTGCCTACGTGGCATTGGAAACCCCTGTGTGGGCTCTGAGCTGCTGTACTGGGGGGTTCCAGTTTTTGCCTGTATAGATAATTCTGGGATTGATAGGCATATTTGTGTGGCTGTAGCCCCTGGGTTAGGAGGTTGCTGTAGTTGTGCCTTGTTTTCATCTGGCTCTGTCCCCCTTTCAGTGGCGGGACCACTGGATGCAGTGTGTGTACTTCCTGCCCCAAGAGGAGCCCGTCAGCCAGGGCTCAGCCCTCTGCCTGGTAGCCCACCACGACGACTATTGTGTGTGGTACAGCCTTCAGCGGAGCAGGTACGGCCGAGCCTCGGGAGCCTTTGGAGCCTGGATGCCAGCATCCGTTGGTGGGTGCTCTGGGGGCACTGGGGGCAGATTGGGGTTTGAGCAGAGTGGAACAAGAGCACAGCTGTGGCTGGGCGTGTCAGTGTATTCAGAGGGGGCCAGACTCCACTGAGTGCCAACATGGATGAGGTCTGGGGCTGGGAATTGTAGTCTCTGCTGCCTGTTTGAGTGTTTGGACGTGTTCCTTCAGCAGGCTTGTGGAAGGAGCCCCAGGCCTGTATCCAGGTCTGCAGGGCGGGGGCTTGTGCCATGCCCTCTGCCCCTGTGTGTCAGTTCATCTCTTGCCTTAGTCCTGAAGAGAACGGGAGGGTCCCCCAAGTGCGCCCCGTGTGTGACTGCCAGGCTCACCTGCTCTGGACCCGGCCTCGGTTTGGAGAGCTCAATGACCCGGACAGAACTGAGCAATATGTCCAGGCTCTGGGGACCGTAAGTGTCTAGCTTGGGGGTGGTGGTGGGCGTAGGGGGTTATCCTTGGCCCCAGCTCTCTGTCTGACATCTGCTGATCGTGTCTCTGCATTCTCCTGTCTGTGACTTTAGTCAGCTGCTCTGAGAGGAAGGCTGGGGGGCTGGTTGTGGTCCCCTGGAGGGCCTGCCCTCTGCGCATCTGTGTGAGCCTCCTCCGGGCTCTCTGCAGCCTCTGTGTGACCTGCTGGACGCCTTTGTGGTCCCCAGCACTTAGTGTGAATGAGCCACCCCTGTCCCCTTTTCATCTGTTGCTGCCTGTCATCCAGTTCTGACCCCAGGGCTCTCCTTGCTGGGAAGCCTGGGGACCACTACTGCTGCTCAGAGGCTCTGTATGTTCAGAAACCCATGTGCATGTGTGTGCATGTGTATGTTTCCAGGGGAGGAAGGATCCAAGGTGTAGGAGTCTCGGGGTCATCCCTGTGTAAGGACACCACTTGAACATGCCTGAGCCTTGAGTGACAGCCCCCAAGTCACCACACAGGGAGAGCCCATCCTTGTCGCTTTGGGTGTGGGCTTCCTGTAGCGAGGTGTTCCAGCTTGGGTTGAAGAGGGTCTTTCCTGCCCCCTGGGGTCTGCTGGAGAGACTCAGGAGAGGCAGGTGTTGGAGAGTGGGGTGGGTCACCTCACAGGCTTTAGCAGGAAAGCCTGTCAAGCTACTACTTCTTGCTTCCTGTTTCCTGCTTCCCGCTTCCCCGCAGGTGCTGACTCCGGACAGCGTCTGCCTGTGTGTCAGCGACGGCAGCCTGCTCTCCATGCTAGCCCACCACCTGGGCGCCCAGAAGGTACTGCACGTGGCTTCCTGTCAGCTTCTGGGGGCCGGTTCTTTGCTCTCTATTTCATTGCTTGTTTTTTCTTAAGGTCAGTTCTTGAATCAGGTTCATGTGGTTAGGTGCACACTTCTGTGCACATTTTCTTTCTTTTTGTAAGATTTATTTATTTAAGAGTTACAGAGATCTCCCATGTGCTGGTACACTCCCCAGGGCAAGGCCAGGCTTACCTGGAAGTCAGGAGCTTCATCCATTTCTCCCAAATGGGTGGCAGGGTCCCAAGCTCTTAGACCATCTTCCACAGCTTTTCCCAGGTCCTTAGCAGGAAACTGGATCAAAAGTGAAACAGCCTGTAGCTTTACTGTAGTGCCCCAATGCCAGCCCCTGGTGAAGGCTTTTTGCAAGTACAGCTGACCTGTACGGCCACCTACTTGACTCGTGGTCTGTTGCCTACATGTACCAGCTGCTGCCACCTTGTCAGGGTCCATGCAGACTGTCCTGTCCCAAGTCAGTAATAAGCAAGGTTGAACTGTTCAGGTGATGTCCTCTGCCTGGACTGATCTTGTCTTATTTGAATATGTGATTTTGCCTCTGCATAGCACTTGTGTGAGAACTAATACTGTGGTGCTCTCTTCAGGTATTTACAATCGAGAGTTCAGCGGCTTCTCACAGACTGATGAAAAAGGCAAGTGGCTGTCGTGTCTGACTACCAGAGGCCTGCGAGGCTTTCCTTCTGGCTGCTGGAAAGTCCCCGGGGAACAGGCTGGGTCTTAGCAGCCCAGCTGTCCCTTGAATGTCCCCCAAACGTGTATGCTGTGACGCTGGGTTTCACAGCTGACTGGGTTCAGGCATTTCCATCTCATGTGAAAGTAAGGGAACTGGCATGCCTGCGGAAGCAGTTTCTGGGGCACCACTGCTCCTTGCCTTATGGGAGGCATGTGCACTCTTTGCCCTGGCCAGCGATAGGTTTGATTTCCTCCCAGGTGGGTGACCTGGTACTAGGTCCTGCTGTGACTGCATTTGGCCCACAGTCTCATCCGGGGATTGTTGGCTGCCCCTAAGGCAGGGGTTTCTGCAGGGCAGGTAGAGGAGGCACCCTGTTGTCATGGGCCTGGGGTTCTCCAGCACAGAGAGCAACTTGAGGGGGATTTGGGATTTTTCTTTTTTTTCTAAACGAAAATACATTTGTAATTGGTGTTTTCTTTTGTTGTGTACTCTTTCAAAGATCTTCCAAGCTAATCATCTGGAAGATAAAATTACTATCATAGAGAAGCGGCCTGAATTGTTAACGTCTGAAGACTTGGAGGGTAGAACGGTGAGGAGCAGGACCCCTGCCCGCATCCAGGGGGCTGTCAGGGTGGGGTGCTTCACTGCAAGTGCTTGCTGCCCTGTCCCTGTGTTTTCCTGGGACCCTGAGGAACAAACCATCGGCTCCTCACAGCTCGGCCTCTCTATGCCCTGCTGGTTTAGGACAGAGCAGCCTCATGGGGACAGTCCCATCTCCCTTCTCTTTGACACATACTGTCCCCCTCCTGAACCTGTTCCTTGCAGGGGCCTCCCCGTGCCTCCCTGTGCCGTGTGACCGGGGCCCTCTCTGTCTGTGCCCACTTCTGTCTTCTGACCCTCTGGTTGCTCCTCCTCTCTTCCACCTGCCCTAGCTGTCTCCCCTAGGCTCTGCCCCATCCCTGCTGCCCTGCCCTGGAAATGTCACATCTTCCCTCAGGTGGCTTGGGGCCATGGGAGGCCTTCACTGCAGGTAGACCCCTCTTTGTGGGTCTAGGTCTGGTGTCCAGCTGCTACCTGTTGTCTTCCTTAAGCAGATGTGGCAGCAGGGCAGAGCCCATCAGTGTTTGTCTTTCCTGCCTGCCCTTTTATGCTGATATATATTTTTGTGCATAAACCAGATTTATTGAGAAGTAATTGATATGCCTTGAAAGGAGCCCATTTCAAATGTACAGGCCAGTGATCTTTAGCCGTTCTATAACATGAAAGAGCTGTTGGCTGATGTGTGTAGAGCGTTTGTGTCTCCTGCTAGATTCCCTGGAGCCTGGTTTCAGACCCGGGAAGCCACTGATCTGCTTTCTATTTCTGTCCATTTCCCTTTTCTGGGAATGTAACAGAAATGAAGTGATTGTCCACGTGTTCCCACGGCACGTTTCTTTCAGTCCATCTAAGGCCTGTGGGCATCGTGTACAGTGTGCCTGTGTTGTGTTCTTCAGTCCTGAATAGTATCCCATTATCCACATATGCTAGACATTGGGGTTGTTCTCCAGGGGTTTTTTTTTTTGTTTTAAGATTTATTTATTTGTTTATTTTTTAAAGATTTATTTATTTTTATTGGAAAGGCGGATATACAGAGAGGAGGAGAGACAGAGAGGAAGATCTTCCATCCGATGATGCACTACCCAAGTGAGCCGCAACGGCTGGAGCTGAGCCAATCTGAAGCCAGGAGCCAGGAGCCTCTTCTGGGTCTCCCACGTGGGTGCACAGTCCCAAGGCTTTGGGCCGTCCTCAACTGCTGTCCCAGGCCACAAGCAGGGAGCTGGATAGGAAGCAGGGATTAGAACCAGCGCCCATATGGGAGCCTGGGTGTACAAGATGAGGACTTTAGCCACTACGCTATCGCTGCTGGCCCTATTTATTTGTTTAAAAGGCAGAGTTACAGAGATATCATCTGTCTACTGGTTCATTCCCCAAATGACCTCAACAGCCAGGGCTGGGCCAGGCAGAAACCAGGAGACTAGAACTCCATCTGGGTCTTCCATATAGGTGATAGGGACCAAATACTTGGGCCAGTTTTTATTGCTTTCCCAGGCATATTAGCCAGGAGCTAAATCGGAAGTGGAACAGCTGAGACTTGAACCAGTGCCTGTGTGGGATGCTGGCATCATAGATTTTCGCTACTTTTGAGAATTCTGCTTGCTGTGAGTACTATGTAAAGTTGAGTGGCTTCAGTTCCCTGAGGCAGATTCCAGATGTGGGCATGCTGAGTCATGTACTCATTTTGTGCAACTTTTGTAAGAAACTGCTGCCAGAGAGGCAGTACCATCTTATACCCTGTTGGCACCATCCTGGGCCCTGGGTTTGTAGTATAACCTTTTTAGTGGGTGTGTGTCTTTTTATGTGCTTGCTCACATATGTGACTGTTCAGGTATTTGCCCATTTTGTTCCGTGTCTTTCACAGCTTTGTGAAGGTGGAACTCATATGCAACTGCTACAACTCACTTGTTAAAAATGTACAGTTCAGGGCCCAGCACAGTGGCTTAGCACTGAAGTCCTCCTCGCCTTGAACGCGCCGGGATCCCATATGGGTGCTGGTTCTAATCCCGGCAGCTCCACTTCCCATCCAGCTCCCTGATTGTGGCCTGGGAAGGCAGTCATGGACAGGCCAAAGCCTTAGGGTCCTGCACCCGCGTGGGAGACCTGGAAGAAGTTCCTGGCTCCTAGCTTCAGATCAGCGCAGCACTGTCTGTTGCAGCTGCTTGGGGAGTGAATCATCGGACGGAAGATCTTCCTCTCTGTCTCTCATCCTCTCTCTATATCTGACTTTGCAATAAAAATAAATAAATCCTAAAAAAATTCAAAAGTGTGCAATTCAAATTTAAAAGTGTACAGTTCAGAGGCCGATATTATAGTGTGTGGGTTAGTCTTCCCATGCGATGCTGGCATCCCATGTTTTACAATTTGAGTTCAAGCTGCTCCACTTCAGTCTAGTTTGCTGCTAAGGCACCCTGGAAGGCGGCAGGTGATGGCCTGATCTCCCTGCTGCCCATGTGGAGGCCTGAGTGGAGTCCTTTGTTCTTGGCCTCATCCTGGCACCCTGGCTGTTGCTCGTGTCTGAGGAATGACCTGGCAGATAACAGGGAGGAAGTCTGTCTGTTGCTGTTTCTCAGCCCATCTGTGCTCCGGTGTTGTCACTGCCTCTCTGTCTGTTCTGACCAGCGTCTTCCTTCTGCCCATCAGCTCAGGCCCAGCCCTGAGAGTCGCTCTGCTCACCCCAGCCCACACTGTGCTCACCTGTCTCCCTGTGCCTGGCTCCCTGTCATGTTTCTCTCTGCTCACTTCCTCGTCCTCAGAGGGCAGGGTTTTGGAGCACAGTCCTTCTGAGCTCCGCATTAGATCCCCTGCAGCCTGTTGCTGCACTGTCCTAGCCCTGCCTCCAGTCCTCGGCTATGGCTCCCAGGCCCCTTGCTGCTGAGCCTACCTGTCCCTGGGCCTGGTACACACTAACACTCCCTGCCTCTCTGACTCCTGGTCACACACTTGCTCGTTTACTCAGCAAATGTTTACTTGTGCTTTGCTGGGTGCTGGGGATACTGCCCTGCCTGTGTCCCCACCTGCAGGCCCTGAGGAGTGTGTTGCTAAAGCTGGTGGGGGCTTGCAGGATGCTGTTCTGGAAATCCCTACCAGGCTCTGACCGCCAGGGCCCCTCTGCTCCCCTTCCTTGCCTATCCGTTAGTCAGGGACAGCTCCCCGTCCTCCTCTGCTGTGCACTCCTGAGGGTAGGACTCAGCTTTTCAACCACAAGGCAGCTACAGACTTGGCTGTTTGTTTGCTGACTGACTGAGCGAGTGGTCTGCCCTTCTGGGTTCTGGCGGGGGTGGGGAGGGTGGGAGGGTGGGAGCCCAGCCCATCACCCACGGGCAGAGCCCTCTGATGCCTGGATCTGACTCTCTGCCCGACAGGTGTCTCTGCTCCTGGCGGAGCCGTTCTTCACCACAAGTCTGCTGCCCTGGCACAACCTGTACTTCTGGTATGTCCGCACTGCGCTAGACCAGCACCTGGGGCCAGGTGCCGTGGTGATGCCCCAGGCTGCATCTCTGCACGCCATGGTTGTGGAGTTCCGGGTAGGCTGCCTAAGGGATTTGCTGAAGGCCCCGTGGGACTCAGGCCTCAGGTCTCCTGTGTGCCTATCAGCGTGCTGCAGGAAGCCATGGGGCAGTGTGTGTGAGAACACAGCTGTTTGCCACGGGAAATAGAAGTGGCTACGCGCTGTCACTTCACAATGTGGCTTATCAGAATAATTAAGAACAGAAATTAAGCATTTCAGGAGACAGGCCATGTGCCCTGTGCTGCTCTCCTGAAAAGCCATGCTCCTGCAGTTAAAAGCGTTTTGAGCCGGGCGAGGCAGCGTCTGTGCAAGGAAGAATTGAAAAGCTTCATTTTAATGTTCTCATCAAAGCGGAACTGCAGACACAAAGTTCATTGTGGGAAAAGCATTTTTATGAAAAGGTTTGTTGAAAAGCTCAGCGTGGCACCGGGGCATGCTGTAGTTGCTAGACCTCTCAAGGCTAGCTTCTTATCTCCTGCGGGGCCTGAGGGGCTCCAGGCCTGCTTCCTGTGCTTTTCTTCTGTGTTGTTTTTACCTGATCAGATTTCCACATAGATTCTCATTTTCATGGTCAAGGGAGAATCTCAAGAACAAATGTTTATATTCCCTGGCCTACGTCCCTGAAGGGAGGCAGGGACGGAGGTACCCTGGTCCAGGTGTGTCCCGCTCAAAGGATCGACCCCTGGGGAGCTGGGACTAGGGGTGGTCTGGGCTGGAAGGCTGACCCTGAGCCTGGGAGCGCTGCTGAGTATCCTGTTGTGGTGTGCTGATGCCACCAGGGACCGAGTCCCTTCAGCTGGGGGGAGTCCCTGGTCCATGACCCCTGTTACCAGAAATGCCCGTTGGGTTCTTTCCTCAGCTTAGTATAGAAATAAAACGCTGGGAATCTGTTGCAGACAGAAAAGTTTATTTGCGAAGGGACCAGGTGAGCAGGGAAGGGAGAGAAAGGGAAGCACCTCCGGAGAGAAAGCCAGGAGGTGGGGTGCCTCTCGAAAGGGGAGGGAGAGAGAGACACCAAACGTTTGAGGAAGGGTCTTGGGATTTTAAGCATCCCCTGACCCCTCCTTGTTGGTGGGGAACCTACAGGTAAGATGTTCCCCATTGGTGGTCTCTTAATTAGAAAATGGGTGGGCAGTGCTGGTGCCGCCCACCTAAAGGTGTGGCCAAGACCTCGGCAGGCCTGGATGGTCTCAGACCCCTTGCCTATCTCATACTCAGGTGGGTGCAGACATCTGTGTGCCCAGCAGGTGCTGTACTTAGGGTTGCACCTTCCCACAGGACCTGTGGCGGATCCGGAGCCCCTGTGGTGACTGTGAAGGCTTCGATGTGCACATCATGGATGACATGATTCAGGTAGGCCAGAAGCAACGCTCTGAGCAGTGTCCCAGCACCCAGAGGCTATGGCCCCTCACAGTCCCTCTGGCAGCATCTAGGGCTTTGGCTAAGTGGAGGGTGTGCGTCTTGCCTGCACTGCTGAGAATGCTTGCTTAGAACCAGCGTGGTTAGGGCTGCCTCTTCCCCATGCTGTAACCTTCCAGCAGAGTCCCAGCAGAGTCTCTGTTTTTCCAGGCGGCTTGGTGACCTGAGGCAGCTGTTTGCCTCCTGGGGATTCTTTTCTCAGGGCAGGATGATTCAGGAGGGTCCCTGTGGGGTGATCTCTGTGTTGGCAATACGCTGAGTATCTGACTGCAGGGATAGAGCCGGCTGCCAGAGAGTGTGTCCTCGGAGCCTGGGGCCTTCACGGCAGCACAGTGGCCTTGGGATCTGTGATGAATGCAGTGAGATCACCAAGGCTGGGGCTGTGTGTGTGCAGAGGAGCTTCACAGTGCATGCCTGCAGGCCAGCGGGGCCTGCCTGGCCCCTTCCTGCTTAACCCACAGCTCCCATTGTGTGGGTTGTGGGTGCAGACCTCAGAGACTTGTGGTTGACTTTTGTCTCCTAGAGATCTATTGGTATGGGTCCGGCATGGTAGCCTAACAACTAAAGTCCTCGCCTTGCATGTGCCAGGATGCCATAAGGGCTCCAACTCATGTTCCTGCGGCCCCACTTCCCATCCAGCTCCCTGCCTGTGGCCTGGGAAAGCAGTCAAGGACAGCCCAAAGTCTTGGGACCCTGCACCCATGTGGGAGACCTGGAAAAAACTCCTGGCGCTTGGCTTTGGATCAGCGCAGCTCTGGCTGTTGTGGCCACTTTGGGAGTGAATCATTGGACGGAAGATCTGCCTCTCTGTCTCTCCTCCTCTCCATAAATCTGTCTTTCCAATGAAAATAAATAAACCTAAAAAGATTTATTGGCATGCACGCGTAAGGCAGAACGACAGAGACCTTCTGTCTGCTTGTTCTCTCTCTAGATTGCCACAGCTGAGACTGAGCCTAATCAAAGCTCCTGAGGTGCAGCTGTCAGGCCCTCTGCTTGGAAGCCAGAAGGCCTTGGCCACCCTCTTGGCTCCTGTCCATGTCCCTTCTGCTTGCTGCTGCAGCTCACCCCCTCTGGGGAGCTCTGGGTCCCAGCCTGTGCAGCCCCAACCCGACTCCCAGAGGCCACAGGTGGCTGTCTCTGCCCCTGGCCTTTGCTAGGCGATGTGGCCATATAGTGTTAATGACTGGGTGAGTGACAGGTTTGGTCCCCAGCATTGCTCAAGCAAAGTGGCTGTCCCATGTCCAAGTGAGAAGGGGAAGCTTAGAGACTGAGGGGAGAGGTTACTGCTGCCTTGATAGGCTCTGGGCATCCTGCCCATGCAACTGTGGCTCTGCAGAGCCACTGGCTTATCTTGTCAGACCCCTGAGTTCTCTTCTTCTCCCAGCGTGCCCTGGACTTCCGGGAGAGCAAGGAGGCTGAGCCCCACCCACTGTGGGAGTACCCCTGCCGCAGCCTGTCCCCAGCCCAGCGGATCCTGACCTTTGACTTCCAGCAGCCCGTGCCCCAGCAGCCTCTGCGTGCCGAGGGCTACTTGGAGCTGCAGAGGTAAGTGTGGGTGTCAGGGGAAGGAGCTGAGCTGTCACACTGGCAGATGGGGGCTGCGTTGGCCTTGTGTGGCACTGTGGACTTGCTGCACCTCCTGCCTCTGAGCGCCCTTTGTGGATCACTGCTGCAGGGAAATGTGAACTTGGTTACCATGGTTACCCATCGGACCATTTCCATGAACTCTTCCAGGAATGGAAGCAGGTCAGGACTTCTGAGGGCCGTTCACGGCAAGGCAGGCTCGGTACCAGCCAGCACCAGCTCCCTTCTCTCAACTGAAAGGAAAAACAGGAGTCTGGGTGCATGCAGTGCTTGGCCTGGGGCTGTGGCTCTTCTTGCCCAGTTATTCCTGAGTGACTAGGGGAGCTCCCGAGTCCAGGAGGAGCGGGAAGACCAGGGGTGTCTGGGAAGCAAAGGGGGCTGGAGCTGAGACCGTGCTTGTGTTGTGTTTGTCTCAGGCCTGGAAGGAGCCACGGGGCCGTCCTGTGGATGGAGTACCACCTGACCCCGGAGCACACGGTCAGCACTGGCCTCCTGAGGCCTGCCGAAGACCAGGTAGGGCCTCCCCTGTGCCTTGCCCCTATGCCAGGAGACCACCTGTGGCATTGTGTTCCTTGGACTGAGTAACTCTCTTGGTGGCCCTGGGTTGGTGCCAAGATGCCCACAGTGTCCTCTTGCTGCTGCTCTTACAGGGGGACTGCCAATGGAACCCCCACTGCAAACAGGCCGTGTACTTCTTCCGCACCCCACTGGACCCCAAGGTGCCACTGCAGGGCCCCCAGATGGTCCACTATACTGTGGAGTTTGTGCCCCACACTGGAGATATCATCATGGAGTTCGGTCTCCTGGGCGTCCCGGACTGACCCTCCTGGCGGGTATCCTGGGCTGACCCTCGTGTATTGAGAAATAAAGTGGCCGGGGGGGCTCTGCATTGCCCGGGGCTTTCTGGGAAGGAAACCCAAGGGCCTCGGGGCACATGGAGCCCTCTTTCTTTAAAAAAAAAAATGATGTTGTTTGTTTTTATTTGAGAGAAAGATTGTCCCACTTGGCTTGTTAATTCCCCAAATGTTTGCAACAGCCAGGCTGGGACAGGCCAAAGCATGGGTGACAAGTACCCAAGTGCTTGAGCCATCTCCTCCTGCACCCCAGGGTGTGCATTAGCACAAGTAGCCAGGATTGGGAGACGGAGGTTCCACTGCCTGCATACCCAGCCCCTCTGCCATGGTCTCACCTTGGCATTATTGGTTCTGTGGTGCGGCACCAAGGTTTGGTGACCAAGTTGGGAATGTGCAGGGGCTGGGAGACCACCACGCCGACAGTGCTGAGGAAACTCCAAGACAGTGTCCCTGCCTACCCCCAGCACAGGTACCTTCCCAGCATGGACAGGTGGGACTGCCCACCCGGCTCGCATGGCTGAGTGGTACTGATGATTGGGGCCTCCCTTACCAGCCTACACCCTGGGAACACACAGGGCCTGGGGAAGCTGCACTGTGACCAGTCCCCCACCTAGGTAAGCTCTGAGCTGTGGGCAGGACAGCTTCAGCAGCCCGTAGCACAGTCACTGGGGTGCAGAATAGGTGGCGCAGCCCCTTCCCATGGGCCTCCCTTGTGTGAGAGGGCCCCTGCTGCCCCTTGGAAGTGTCAGGTGGGTGGGCTCCTGGTTCTCAGCAGGGACACAATGCCGAGTCAGGGCATGAACTCAGAAGGGCTGGAAACCAGCTTCCTGCCCAGGCCTGCACCCATCCAGCAGCCCCTCCCCTTCCTGCCCCCACAGTGGGCCCAGAGCCGGCCCAGCTCCGGGGTCTGGAGTCCCGGGAGGGCCAGGCACCAGCACAGCGCTCAGATGCAGTAGACACGGAAACCTGGAGCCTCACAGTTTTATTTCCTCCTCGTGTTCCATCCTTTCAGCACCAGTGAAGGAGAAGAACCACCTCTCTCTCCAGAATCTTTTGTCAGGTGTAAAGATTGTTTCTCTTCTAGGGAAGAATCGTCTAGATATATATTTGATAATGTTTTTACCAAAACCTTAGGTGTGCTTAGTGTAGAAAACCCCTAATGTCCCATGAAGATACAATACAGAAAAAAATACAGAAATTAAAAAAGGTTTTTTTTCCCCCTTTTTTAAAACAGTATTTCTAAATCTCAGCAAGTTAATACAATAGTTAAAAAGCATCAAGGCTAAATACAGAACACTCAGGGTGGTTGTGGACTGAAGGCAGTGCCCTTCCTAAGTGGACCCCAACGTCCCCCCACCCCCACCCCAGCCTCTCCAGGGCCTCGGTAGGGCCTGGGCAGCCCCTGTGTTTAACCCCCAGGCTTTGGATGCCATGGAAGCTGAGATCCTGGCCAAGTTTATTTTGTGAAAATGGAAAAGCCCAGCTTGTTCCAAACCCTGGATCCCACAGGTACGGCCTGAAGGGAGGCGGGGAGGGGTGCTGGGAGACAGACATCCTTCCTCTGGAGCTCAGGACCTGGCTGGGTGGAGGTGACCTTGTGATGACAGAAAATGGCCATGTGAGGCCTAGGGTACTGTGACTCACCCAAGGCCGCCCCAGGAGTTGGGCAGGAGGCAGAAGAGCAGGCCTGTGGCCCTGACACTGTGGGTGCTCTGCCTCACAACAGAAGCCACTGGCGCCCCTGGTCTCTGTCCTGCTGGGATGCACTGGCACATACAGCCCCACAGCCTTGGAGGCCTTGGGCTGGGCCTCAGGGAGTCTGGAGCCACAGTGGTTGCTAGAGCAGGGCACCTCACACCGTGAAGCCCAGGCTGGATCCTCGGAGGTGAGGCCAGGAGTGCTGGGGGAACTCAGGTAAGGGAAGGCCCCCTGGGCCAGGGGCCTCAGACAGGCCAATGCTGGGCGGGTACACATACTTGCCAAGCTCCCCTGGCTCCCTGCAAAAGTCTGGCCCCCTTTGGTGGCTCAGTGGGTAACAAGGCATGGCTTTGGTACACCGACAGCTGGGTCCCGGTGCTCCAGCCAGCCCCTCGCCACACAGAGCTAGCTCTGAGCTAGGCTGGACACAAGATCAGGGCACATCAAGGAAGGAAGGCCAGTGCAGGTTGTTACCAGTGTCCCTTGGGCTGGGGCCTGGCAGCAGGTAGAGGCCTCCCTGTAAGGCTGGGGCACAGCCCAGCTGTGTAAAGGCAGGAGGGCGGAGGCAGTGCTGCGGGGGCGCCTGGAGTGGATGGGGGAACCACAAGCCAGGAGATGGGGCTGGCCCTGGCAGAAGGGAGGCATGGTGGCTTCTGTGAGCCTACAGTGCCAGCCAGTACCACCACCCTGCCCCAGTCTAGTAGTGGCTGTTGGCCTTGCCCGTTCTGCACCCTGGTGTAGGGACAGGCTGCCCCCCACACCTTGGCTTCCTGTCCCTTCATCCGGGACGCCTCCTAGCCCTGGCCTGGTCAAGGGAGCTGTTGAAGATGGGGCTGGGAGGCAGGCGGGGTGGGGGAGCCCCTAGGGAACGATTGGTCCCAACCGGAGAGGGGGTATGGGGGGAGGGTAGGATTGGCAGAAAGGAGAGGATGTGTTTGAGTAGAAGAAGCTATAAATTGATCATTTTCGAAATCCAGGGCCCCCTCCCCCCTTATGCTTGTAAAAATAATGACACTCCCTGCTCAGCCTGCTTGCCCAGCTCACTGGGGGCCGGGGGCTGGGAACAGCCGCTGCTGACTGTCCTGGCTGGAGACGGGGACCCTGTGGCAGGAAGAGGGAGGTTCTCCCAAGCAGAGGGACATGAAGGGTAGATTTTAAGTCTTTCTGGTTTTCTTTTTAAAATGTAATCGCCCTTGAATGCAAGACCCTGGAAGAGCCCTGGGCTGGCCAGCCATGGCTGCGGCGGCGGAGCTGGTGGCCGAGCCCAGGGGTGCTTCTTTGGCTGGTTCGGATTGTGTTTGGAGTTTGGCCTTGGGTGGGGCCCGAGCAAGGGGTCTGTGTGGCTACAGCGTGGCACGTGGCATGCGGGCAGTGTGCATGCGAGGGTGCAGGCATGCGAGACGACATCGGCAGCAGACAAGAGTAATGAACCCTGGACGAAGCCGGAGGAGAGATACAAAGAGGACATAAACCCGGTTCTCAACTAACCCGTGGGTTACAAACTAGGTTGTGCTGTAGGTTTGTAGAAAAATTGTGTTTGCAAAGATGGCACTGGTTAGGCAGCCGGGGCGCCCCAGGCTGGCCCCAGTATTCAGTCCACAGAGGGCCTGGGGGTGCGGCTGCCAGGCTTCCCTAGCCCGTCCCCCAGCACCGGGCAAGCGCTCCTTGGGTTACAGGGCCCAGGGAGGGGCTGTGGCTCAGTGAGCTGGCAGTGATCCCCCAGCTCCCGACCTCGGCGACGTGGCTGGTCTAGACCTCCTCCTCCCCTGAAGACACCATGAGCCGCATGGCAACTGGGAGGTGGTCGGTCAGGCCCGACAGCTGGGTGATGAAGCTGAATTCTTCCACCTCCTGGGTTGAATGGGGAAGGAGAGAAGCAGCCTGGTTAGACCCCAGGGAGGGAGCTGGGTTAGATGTGGGGTTGTGGGGCCCACAGTCCCCCTGCCAGGACTCACAGCCTTCCAGTCGGGGCACAGCCCATCCTCAGCGTGCAGCATGTAGTCAATGCGCCTGCCGTTTCCCTTCAGCAGATCTTTGCGCCCCTTTTGGCCGCCCCCTGGGCTCTTGCTGGTGGGGAAGGCAAGGTACTCTCTGCGGCCTTCCTCACTCTCCAGGACCCTGTGGTGGGGAACAGGAGGGGACACAATGCAGTGAGCATTGTGGAGCCAAAGAGTGGGGCTGTTGGGCTCCAGAAAGGCCCCAGGCCCCCTGTTACTTCAGGGGAAGGGTCTGTCCCCAGACTTTAGAGCCTGCACTTCTTCCCTGGCTGTGGGGTATTTCTCACGGTGCTCCAATCCCAGCCTTCTGGGTCCTTTCCTGACATTGCTGCCCTCAGACAGCGGCTTGCCAGCCCCCCAGAGCCTGGGCATCCCTAGGAACTGCCTCCCACAAGCCAGCCTCAGGCCTGTGTCTGGGGCAGGTGGGTGCCCAGTCAGTTTGGGGCACATGTGCGGAGAGGCTGGGTTCCCGTTAGGGCCAGGCAGCCACAGACCAAGACACTGATGACATGTGGAGCAGCAACAGCCGGCCTGGCCTCCACCCTTGATAATTAATTCCAGCAGCAGTGATGTGAGAGTTACTGATAGCTATTTTTTAAATCATCTCATGAAAAGATAATTTTCTCCATGTAAGATGATGTTTCCAATTTAGTCTATAATCTAATTAATTGGCTCAGATGAGCTGCAAGGTACCATGGCTGTGACCATGCGGTCTCAGGCTGTAAGTGATAAATTTGTCTTTTATGGAAATGGGCTCGGCAGTGAAGTTGGGCTGCATGGAACTGTTGGGAAGATGGCGGGTGCAGGCCTGGCCCAGTGTGTGCCTGGCACTCCTGGGCTGGGCCCCTGGAACTGCTTACCTGTTGCCAGCCAGGCCTGGGCAAGATGAGCTCTGACTGCTGGTTTAGGGAAGGGCTCCTGGGGTCTCGTGCGAGGCCTGTCCCAGGGCACAGTAGGGCAAGGGGCAAGAGAGGCAGGTGGGGTGCTTACTTCTGCAGGTTGTCCGGTGTGCACACATCCTCGTCATAGAGGCCACTTATTTCCAGCAGAGTACCTGGGGACATGGGAGAGTCTTGGAGAGGGGTCCCTTGGAACAGGAGCCCAGCCCCAGTCGAGGGGTCCAGGGTGTTCCCAGTGGAAGCATGGGTGCCCCAGCCCTCTGAAAGCCCCGGCTCACCAATGGCCCATGGCTTCTCCTCCCCAGGCCCCAGGCGGCAGGGGTCCTTGTAGCGGGTGAACAGGGCATGCTGCTGCTCCAGCTTGTCATCTGTAGGAGGAGGTAGAGAGACACATAGGCCTCAGGGGGTGCCCACCAGGTGCCCCCTAGGTCCCCACCTCCATGGGTTGTTGGCTTTTGGGTCCCCGGTTTTCTAGGTTCTTGAACATGACCCCCCACTCCAGTCTTCAGCTTTCAGCTTCCCCTGGGAGGATGGTGGTCACTGCCTCTGAGGTCATCCCAGATACAAAAGCTGACGTTGGCTGCTGGGTGAGAGGCCAGTGCCACCCAGCTGGGCCCCACCCTCATCTCAGAAACTAGGGGAGTCTTGGGTGAAGGGGCGTTCCAGAGAGGAAGGGCTGGCATTGTCCTTGTGAAAGAGATACTGCCTGAAGCTTCAAGTGACACTGAAAGCCGGCTCAAGGGTGGCTCTGTTTCTAAGGAGAAACCCAGCCCGGCTGCAGGCAGCGTGAAGTGCTTCCGGATGCGGCCTTGTCCCCACTGAGGACCCTTCCCACGGAGATTAGGTGCAGGAATCTGTGGCCTTCTTCAGCCTTCAACATTTTCCTTTATCCAAGAGTGTTCTTGTGTAGTTGTTGGATGTTTATGGCAATACTACATGACTGATTGGGCCCGGCGGCATGGCCTAGCGGCTAAAGTCCTCGCCTTGAATACCCCGGGATCCCATATGGGCGCCGGTTCTAATCCCAATCCCGGCAGCTCCACTTCCCATCCAGCTCCCTGCTTGTGGCCTGGGAAAGCAGTCGAGGACGGCCCAAAGCTTTGGGACCCTGCTTCCACGTGGGAGACCTTGAAGAGGTTCCTGGTTCCCGGCATCGGATCGGCGCACACCGGCCGTTGCGGCTCACTTGGGGAGTGAAACAACGGATGGAAGATCTTCCTCTCTGTCTCTCCTCCTCTCTCTGTATATCTGACTTTGTAATAAAAATAAAATCTTTAAAAAAAAATACTACATGACTGATTTAAAAATCTATACATGGCTTGCACTTTCCTATGAAACAAGCATGTGTGTAAAAGCAAAATGTTAGCTCTTCATAAAAGGAAGGGGATATAATGAGGCTGGCATGGTACTGTAGGCTAGTTCTCTGCTTGCATAGCTTGTCAGTTCATGTCCCACTTCCCATCCGGCTCCCTGGGAGGGCACAGAGGATGGATCAGCTCAGCTGCGGCTATTGCAGCCATTTGGTGAGTGAGCCAGCCAGCAGGTGGAAGATCTTTCTCCTCTCTGTAAATCTCTCTTTTTAAAGATTTATTTATTTTTATTGCATATGGCTGGTGCCGATCCGGACAGGAGCCAGGACCGGCCCCATATGGGATCCCGGCATAAAATACGCTAGGCCATGCCGCCAAAATGGCAGTTCCCTCCTATGTCCAAAGTATCTGGACACAAGGCCTTTCTTCCTTTCTGGAACTAGCAGGAAGGTTAGTCTTAGAAGCATGTGCTATTGGTAACCTAGGCTATTTGGAGTGAAGTGAGCTAACCTGGTGGAGGGCAAGGGGCACACACACACACACACACACCCTGGTGGAGGGCAAGGGGCACACACACACACACACACACACACACAATGTATATATATAATGTAGTGGGCATTTGCCAGGCTGACCCCTGGAGTACTAGAAGTAGAGCAGGGGGATTCGAACTGGCGCCCACTTGAGCTGGGCCTGCACTGTAGGCAGAGACTTTACTTATCAAGCCACAGTGCCGGCCCTAAAGGGCTGTTGCTTCAGCAGGTACTTCAAGTTTCACAGGTTGGGCTGATACTGACGTCAGCCTGCAGCACCAGCAGCCTGTTGGATCCGTTTCTGACCAGCTGCTTTGCTTCCAGCTCCCTGTAATGGTCTGTGATGAACAGCAGAGGGCAGCCCAAGGGCTTGTGCTCCTTCACCCATGTGGGAGACCCTGAAGCAGCTCTAGGCTGTTGGCTTTGGCCTAGCCAGCTCAGCCCTGGCTCTTTGGGAGTGAACTAGCAGATGGAAGATCTCTCCCTCTCTCTCTGTTTTTCAAATAAATCTTAAAAAAAACAACAACAACAAAAACAAAACAAAACAAAAAAACCACTGCACAGGTGAACTTTGTCTTGCAACTCTTGCAGCCCAGTGGTTTGAGACTTGCTTTCCCACAGTTCAGGGGCCTGCACTGTGCGGTAAAAACCTCCACCTGCAGTGTCAGCATCCCAGGTGGGCACTGGTTCAAAACCCAGCTGTTCCACTGCCCATCCAGATCCCTATTTGTGGTCTGGGAAAGCAGTGGAAGATGGCTCATGTCTTTGGGACCCTGCACCCACATAGGACACTTGGAAAAAGTTCCTGGCTTTAGACTGGTCCAGCTCCAGCCATTTGGGGAAATGAATCAGCAGACAGAAGATCTCTCTCTCTCCCTCTCTTTCTCTGTAACTGCCAGTCAAATAAAAATAAAATCTTTTTAAAATAAACAACAAAAGACTTTATTCTGAGCGTTCAAATCCAGCCCACCCACTCCCTTACTGTTGTGTGACTTAGGAGCCATCCTCCACCCTGTCTGGCACTGCCTTCTCCCAAGGCACACATGCACAGGGTGGCTGCCCTTTAGGGTGGTGGAAGCAGCTGAGGCATGCCCAAAGCATAGTGTGGTGTGAGTGGCAGGTGCACCTCCAGGGTGTGTCTCCCCTTAGCCCAGGGTCTCTGAACTCCCCAGATAGGGGGCTCCTGCTGCAGCCCTCCTGGGGGAAAAATAGCCTACCCTCTCCTGAGGGGGCAGAGGTGTGGCCTCACCAGAGGAGCAGTTGTCAAAGTTGAGATCCCCGCAGACAACGTCAAACGCCACCAGCTCCTCGGGGTTGGCTGCGCTGGACGAGGAGGTAGATTTTCGGAAATCAGCCAGCCAGTCCTGAAGCAGGTCCAGCTGCTCACAGCGGATGGCGCTGTCCTCTGTGGAGGCCGAGCACAGAGACTGGGCCATGAGGCTCATGCGTCCCATCCTGACCCAACACACCTGCCGGCCCCATGCTCCTCCTTTACCCCCTACCCCAGAGAGGCAGCCCTACCTGGTAGGGCGTGCAGGTGTGTGCAGGCGATGTACCCGACAATTCTTTGGTCCTGAGGTGTGCTTCCCACCTGCACCTGGTGGGGAGGTAAGGAGTCAGTGCTTCCCCCAGCAGCCATCACTGCTGTATGTACCAGGGGACGTGGTCCACACACCCGCCTGGCCACTCAGACCCTCAGGCTCTGCTCCATGCCAGGCTGCCGGCTGGACTCCAGGGCCCTGGCTATAGCAGGCCTTTAGGGAATGTCATTTAAATAAAAAAAAATCACTTGAAATGGGTATTACAATTATACCTCACAAAGTCAACTCAAAATGACCTCCTAGGGGAAGATGGGGCTTTTGGCAGGGCTGGCCTGGGGCAGGTGGTGGAGGCCAACGGACACGTTGCCCTCCTACCCACTGGGACGCTCTTACAGCTGCTGGGGGTCCCATGGGAGGAGTCTGGGGGTGTGGTGGGCCCTTGTTCCTTGCACCTGCATTGGAGCAGGGCTGGCACCTGTGACTGCTGAGGCCCCTGTGCTGTGACAGCAGCAGCAGCAGAGCCCTAGGGCACACCTGAGTCCCCTGCTGGACCAGCCCGCTCCCCAGTTGGGGCAGTATGCTTCCTCAGTTTCCCCTGCTCTTTGGCTGCAGTTTTGCAACATCCAGCCATGAGTGTCTGGCCATTTAGTGAAGGGCTGTAGGGCCTGGGTGTGACTGTTGCTAGACCCACATACATCACTCACTTCTTGTTCCTCTCCCAGACTGGCATGGCTTAGTGCAACCACAGGCCCAGGGATCGTTTGCACCCTGTTGCAAAAACACAACTCATGAAAAACCACAGTGCCCCCAAAAGGCCACATGGTGGTGCTGTCGGCCCGTCTACGCCCAGGTGCCGAGCCTGTTTGCTTTATTCTTTCTTTGCTGAATGCTTTGCCCCATTTTCCTAGCTGAGCACCACAGTGAGGTCAGGGGAAGCTGAAGGGCAGGCCAGGCCCCCAAGGCACACATGGTCAAGGCAGGCTCAGGTCTGGCCTGTTGGCTCCTGCCCGGCCACCCGTTTGTTGGACTGCGTGTGCCAGCCTCTCCCTCAGCACTTCCTTGTCACCTGCCCTGTGCCAGTCTGGGACAAGGGAACCAGAGGCGTTAGTGCCAGACTTGGCCCTGGTGCTGAAGAAAGCCCACCTGGAAGGCAAAACACGTACATACGCAGGCCGCCGGGCACAGCCACCTCCCCCACGCCCCCCACTTCCCCTCTTAATCAGTCGTGTGATCTTGCCAAGATCCACTTTATTATTTGCTGGGCTTTATTGATTTCTGGCTCACGGCCCGGAGCTGCCGTCCTGTGTTTCTCTTGCAAAAACAAACAAGCATGCTGAGAGGTTGTGCCTTTCAGCCTCCTTGATACGAGAGACTCAACAGGGAAGGGGCCTGGATCTAGGCTGGGGGTGAGGGGAGGCAGGGATGGGAAGGGCCATGCCTGGTGCAGGGGTCGGAGTTGGGGGTGAACAGGCCCCAGCTGGGGTGCAGCTGTGGGGAGTCCAAGTCCAGGGCTGGGCTTTGTGTCCTATGTTGTAAATATTGGGCAACATAGACCCATGTTTTTCTAACAGCATGGACCCCCCACTGAAACACTGCAGGCCAGTGTCGGACCCAGCAGGTGGAAAGAGAGGCAAGAAGGAGAGGAAAGGGACACAGAGAAGCACAGAGGGGCCAGCCAGGGAGACAGCGAGCGGCCAGTGAAGTGGCGGAGAAGGCCGGTGAGGAGCGGCTGCGAGGCTCAGCCTGCCCCGAAGTGGGCAGGCCTGGAGGGGACACAGCCCCCTGGCCTGGAGCCATCAGTACCAGGGCTGAGGTGGGTACGGAGGGCCAGGCCTAACCACACAAGGTCATTGCTGCTGTGGAGATCAAAATTGCCCACGGGACAAAACCCCAAGGAACCCTGGCCGAAGGCCCCGTTGGTCGGAGGACCCCAGCCAACTGCAGCCTCTCTGGGAATGAAAAGCCAGAGATGCTCCCAACCCTGCCCGGGCCTGGCAGAGCCGCCCTGGGGCCACCGGGCAGCCCTGAGGGTCACCAGGGCCCTGGGACGCCTGCCCGCCCGACTCGGCCCTGACTCCTGGTGGCCACCAGGCTCACACACCGGCTCCTTCCCAGCCCAGGAGCAGACACGTCCCTCACCTGGAAAGCAGCTGTGTCTATACAGGCAGTGGCTACCACTGAGGCAGGAAACCCAGCTCTGTGGCGGCCAAGCGAGGCCTCGGAACACGCCGGAAGCCTCTGGGGAGAGCAGAAGTCGGCACCGCGAGCAGTGCAGGCCCAGAGAGCCAGCAAATCACTGCGGTAGCTCCAAGTGCCTCCAGATTAGTGGAAATAGTCACAATTCGCTTCAATCAGTGTCTACAGAAGCCAAGCCAGGGCCTGTGATCAGAGAGCTTGACACGGTGGCCGTGGGGAAGCCAGGAAGGCCGGGACCTCCTGGTTGGGCTGCGGGCCTGGCCCAGGGGCCCTGTGGCGGCCTGCAGCTCCTGGTCTGAGGGGCTCTGCACCAGGGGTACCAGGATGGCCAGGACCCGACACCCTCCCCAGCCGCCCAGACAGGGAGGAGGTGGCTGAGGTCACTCATCTGGGCCCTCAGCTCACGGCCCTGAGCCGGTATCTCCCAGGCCCTGACCCAAAGCACCTGATTCCACATGGGGCCCCTGGCTGCCTACCTTGAGAAACAGCGCTCCCTTAGAAGCCAGGGCGTCAGAGCCGCGCCCGTTGGGGTAACAGTGATAGGCCACGTCCATGACGGGGTAGCGGCTGGCAAAGAAGAGGCCGCTGTTGAGGAACTTGAAGTTGCAGCAGCCGCGGCAGCCATAGACCCCCACGTCGTACAGAATGTACTCGAAGTAGCCGTGCAGCTGGTCTTTCAACTTGGTGGCTGCCCGCTTGTCAAACACCTCCTGCAGGCACAGGAAGTCCAGGTTGGCAGGGAAGAAGGCCGAGACCTCGTGGTCAAAGGCCTCGTCCGGGTGCCGCCTCCTGCGCGTGGCAGCCTTCTTCACCACCGAGGCCTTGTACAGGAGCTTGCTGTTAGCGCCCGGCTCGGCGCCGCAGTCCGGCCCTGCCCGCGCCTTCACCAGGGACTCCCTGGAGGCCGACGGGCTGCCCAGGCTCCCGGAATCCCCGTCCCGCTGACTGTGGTTGGGGGTCTGGCCCTTAGGGCCGCCGCCGGCCCCGTTCCTGGCCTGGCTCCCAGTGGCAGGGTCATCGGCCTCCGGCGGTCGGCCACCCTCCTCGCCACCGATGCGCACGATGCAGGCGTCCTCGGGGTTGCCGCCGTCAGCCGGGTCGCTGGGGGCTGGACCGTTGGCGGCCTCCTCACCGCCACCGTGGCGCCCGCCATCGCCCTTGTACTCCACGGAGGATGTCCTCTTGATGCTCCCGGGGACGGCGCGGGCCCCGCCATCGCCGCCCTGTGGCGACACCAGGCTGCTGAAGCTGGCCGCGCTGATGGAGGTGTTGGTGGGCGAATCGATGTAGATTTTGATCTGGGGCCGGGCAGCGCCGTTGCGGATCCTCTGCCCGATCTCCCGGGCCCGGGCCTGGGTGTTAAACAGGTTGTTGAGCCTCGCCAGCGCGTCCGGGAGGAGGCAGAGGTTGGCGGTGGCGAAGCAGAAGCTCTTGCCAGTGCCCACACCCTTCCATTCGCTGAGCAGGGCCGCCCCGCCTGCGGCGCCCTTGTCCTGCAGCCGCGAGTAGGTGTAGGGCCGGCGCACAGACTGCAAGGGCGACCAGAAGATGAAGCCGACGAGGGCGAGGGGCAGCGAGGCCACCAAGAGGGCCAGGTAGATGGGGGTGAAGAGCAAGGTGCAGAGCAGCTGCAGGCAGCACGGGTCATCCGCCCGCTGGCGCTTCTCGTAGGTGGTGGGCCGGAAGGAGGCGGCCAGGCGGTCCAACAGCCAGTAGCATGGGAAGATGAGGGCCCAGGACACAGCGTGCAGGGCGGACAGACAGCTGGTGGGAAAGGGGGTCGTGTACAAAACCATCGCAGCTCCCTGGGCGCCGCGGCCAGCCCTACTACATGGTGTCTGTGGCAGCCGCGGGCACTTTCCTGGGCCGGGGTGGGAGGGGTGTGTGTGTGTGTGTGTGTGTGTGTGTGTGTGTGTGTGTGTGTTGGTGGGGGATACACTGGAGGAGGGTCACCTCCTGGCACGGCGTGGCTCCGGGTGCTCAGGGGCGAGTGCTGACCAGCCGCTCATGGTGGGCCTCAGCAGGCCATGCCGGGGAGCCTGCAGAGACAAGAAAGAGCTCGTGTTGATATTTAGGGAGCAGGTTGGCCCCGGGGGGCTGTCTTGCCAGCTCACCCCCCACTTTGTCTCCTGCAACTTGCACAGGACTGTTCTAAGGACCAATCCAGGGCCAGCAGGCTTACATGGGACACACAGGGGCCTGAGCCCACACTCTAGGAATGTTTTACTCTCTTGGAGTAAGTACCTTGATAACAAGACTTCACTAAATGGCTACCTTGACCTGGAAAACCTGCCTGGGTTTTCTGAGGGGGTACAATTTTGAGGATGCTAAGGGGACAGGCTGGACAACCCACAGGCTGCCTGAGGAGCAGTGGAAGCAGCGAGGGCTGTGTCCCAAGGGGGCCTCGGTCATAGGCGCTGCAAACACAGTCATTGATACCCAGTGCCAAGTGAGTCAAGACAGAGATGGGCCAGAGGGCAGCTTGCTGGCCAGGCTCTCCTGGGGGCTCGCCTGCAGCATCCGACAGAGCCCAGGTTGAAACTCCTGTCCCCAGGCGTAGGACCAGCCTGTGTCCTAATGACCCCCAAGAAGGGCAGGAGACCCAGTTGCAGACCCCCACAGTGCCGGGGACACTTGGAGACACTTCCTGAGGTGAGGCGGGTCTGGCCCCAGCTGGGACTGCTGTCTGTCAGGCTCTTTGGGACCCGCCCCATGGTATCCGTCATGGCCCCCTGCTGCAGGGGTTCCCAGGGCTGGGCTCCGGACGGGCTGCCAGGTGCGTTCACTGTGCTGAATGTAAAATCAATAGACTTGTCTGGAGTGTTGACTCAGCCTCCAGGGACCCATAGGTGAGCGATCTGTGGCAGAGCCTGTGTGCCCAGGTCAGCCAGGCATGCCTTCCCACCCACCCCCTTCTGCCCTGGCCCTGAACCGTCTCCTCCTGCCAATGAACCCGAGTGCCCAAGCTGCAGGTCTGGGTGTCATCCAGAACCCCCGCCTTCTGACCCCTCGGTCAGGCCTGCCCCACTGGCAGCCTTGTCCCCTCCTGGGGCTTGCTTCGTGCTTGCTGTCCTGTACCCAGTCATGCCCCATCCCTCCATCCCTCACCTCCTTACTCATGCTTTCTCCCTTGGGACCCAGCCTGGAAGTCATCTCCCTAGAAAGGATCCTTTGCTGTCCCCTTGCCCAGCTGGCTTTGGTGCATCCACTGGGGCTCCTGTCCTGGTCCACAAATGGGACAAACCCAACTTTCTCAACAGAATGGAAAATTCTAGAAAGAAGGAGCTGCCTAGGGATACTGTAAAGCTCTTGGCAAACAGTGGCAGGTGCTTAAGAGTGGGTCTGAGCGCAGCTGCTGTCCCAAGGTGGTGTGAGGAGGGCCCTGCTGTGAAGGGTCAGTGGTCCAGGGGTGCCAGGGCAGGGGGCAGGGGGCAGGCCAGGCTGTGTCTCCCTGTGAAGTTGAGCTGGGACTGAGCCCGCCCTGGCTAATGCCTTTCACAGGGATTCAACTTTGTTCTGGGAGCTTGCTTTGAAGCCAACCCCCAACCCTGGGTAGCGTGGCGTTGGGAGTGGCAGGCGTGTCTACGCGGACCTCAGCCCCACGCCTCAGTGACCTCCGGTTGTGTGGCCAGCACCGGTGACTCAGAGTTTGGTGGCTGGCGGGGCTGCAGTCCTCCCACGCTCACCATCTGACTGGGGACTCAGGGATGCACGCACTTGCTGGCTCCCGGCTGTGAGAGGAATCTTCAGAGGAGGTAGCAGCCCTCCTCGCGCACATAGGCAAGGTGGCCCAGCAGCCCTCACTGTGTGGGGCAGCCCAAGGGGGTGTCCACAGGAGGGGGCAGGGACAGTGATGAGTCTCTCAAGGCTTCCCACCCATCCAGGGACCCTGCAGTTGCCAATAAGGTCCTAGGACAGGGCTCAGACCTGACCCCTGGGTGGCCTGGCTGTTGCCCAGCGCCATGGGGCATCTCTGGCCTGACATCCTGAACCTGGTCCAGCCACAGCCCCTTCCCACTGGACACTGTGTGGAAGGATCGGCCCAGATGGTCCCAGGGTCCCCTGCCCCTGGAGGTCCTATTGTCTAGGGGCCCAGAGTCCAGTGTCCTAGTCTCCACCCAGTCCTTCCTCCCATACCCCCACTGCCCAGCTCCACCTCACCCTCGGAGTACAGTGGAGCGGCCTCTCCTGGAGGGACAAGGTCCTCCTTGGTCTGATCATAGCTGCCTTGAGCCCCAGACCTCCCACTGCCCTGCTGTGCTACCCTCCTCCCAGCAGCTGCAGCTAGCCCACTCTGGGAGCCCTCCCCGTCTCTGGCCTGGGCGTGCCACAGGGAACCATGTGTTGTCAACCTGTGGCTGAGTCCAGGGTGTGGCACCCAGGTTTGGGGACGGAAATGTCCAACTTGGGGACAATGGGAGCCTGACGGCCCAGGGGTGACAAAGGTTGGGGAGGTGGAACCAGTGGGGCTATCCCGGGGCCAGGTTTTTTTGGGAAGGAGCACAGGGTTGGCTGGGCACAGATGGGCATGCTAGGGACTAGCAGCACTTGCAGCAAAGGGACTATCCTTTCAGCAGAACTGGCCCATGCCCCTGGGACGGTGGTGGCACAGCTATGGGTCAGAGGTGGTGGCTTCCTGAGAGAAACCTCTCAAAGATGTTCCCAGGTGGATGAAGCTCCTCCAGCACTGGCTGGCCAGGGGTAGGATCTGGCATCAGCTGGGACAGGCCACTGGGGACAGAGGGAGCAGGGAGGGGCCTGAACACCTGCCCTCATGCCCTTCACTCCAGCTAGGCCCCAGGCCTCCCCACATGCAAGGAGGTGGCCCGGCCTCTCTGACTCTCCTCAGCTGGTCATGGGAAGCAATGATTTTGTTCAGGAGTCAATGGGATATGAAGTGGGTGACAGCCCTGGGTGCCCGTGGACAGTGGTGGCCGCCATTATTCCTCTAAGGTGTGGTGAAGGGTCTGGTGCAGTAGCTAGTGGCTAAAGTCCTCGCCTTGAACACGCAGGGATCCCATATGGGTGTTGGTTCGAATCCCAGCAGCCCTGCTTCCCATCCAGCTCCCTGCTTGCGGCCTGGGAAAGCAGTCAAGGACGGCCCAAAGCCTTGGGACCCTGTACCCGCGTGGGAGACCCGGAAGAGGTTCCAGGTTCCTGGCTTCGGATCGACGCGCACCGGCCCGTTGCGGCTCACTTGGGGAGTGAATCATCGGACGGAAGATCTTCCTCTCTGTCTCTCCTCCTCTCTGTATATCTGTCTTTCCAATAAAAATAAATAATTTTTTTTTTTTTTTTAAGGTGTGGTGAAGACATCGCTGTCTACCTTTCCTACTGGGATCCCAGTTTGCTCAGCTGCCCGGGGCCCTTCGCTGGAACCCTTATCAGCCTGTCCCCTGGCGCTTGGGGCCCTCCCAGGTGCTGCCCCACCCCAACCTCCTCCCCACACAGCAGCTGCTGCAGGCGCACACAGCACACACAGAAGGGGCTGCCACCAGCAAGCCTGTCTCTAAAGCTCTGTGGCTAATTACTTTGTCTAGGGGCAATGAAGGGAGGGTAAACAAACAACATACTCATTAGCCTGATCTACACTTTCTCTGTCAAAGTGGAGGACTAGGGTGCTGGCGGCTCCTCTCTGCACCCTGGTGCTTCTTCTGGAGGGGTGGCCGGGACAGGGGGTGGCTCCCCACAGGGGGTACACAGCACACGCAGGTGCGCGGGACACCCCTTGTGTATTCCTTTCCTCCGTGCCCTGGCTGCTTCCATGCCCTCAGGCTGGTAGCTTAGCCAAGTCCGCTGAGGCTGGGCTGATGGGGCTGGCAGTGACCATGGCAGTGTTCACAGCCCAGCCTCACAACCTGGATCGCTTGCACAGGTTCCTTTCCGGAAAACTAGTCCCAGTCCCTGGGCCCCACCCCTCTTGTAGTCCAGGGTCTCCAGAGCTGAGCTGGAGGCCTCACAGCACCCCCAGCAAGGTTCCTGGGAATCCCTGACACCTGCTACTAGCCTGGGGCTGCATGCAGACCAGCCCAGGAGCCAGGCGATAGGGACCTCTCAGCGCCAAGCTCTCCTCTAAACACTGGCCTGAGAGGCCTCAGGGGTCAGCCAACCTGCCCTGGCCAGGGAGGGCCCCCTCAGGAATAGGGCCTTGGTGGGCTGTGGTGGGCAGGGCCTCTACGGTGGCCACCCCAAGCCCTTAGCTCTCTGGGAGATGGGCCTGATAGGTGTGCTGGGGTGTGGGAGCTGCCTGCCCAAGGGTCCCAGTGGACACTGACTTTGAATTTCTCCCGCAGAGGTGAGCAAGCCAGACCGGTTGGGCTGGCCCCTCCAGGGAAGCCGAAACAGCTTTGAGGGATCCCTAAGCTTGGAAAGTTTCTGGAAAGCCCTGCAGGGGAGAGATTACCCTATCTGGTGTCTACACTGGGTCTGGTCCCTCTTCAGGCTGCCCTCTGGCCTGAAGAGCCCTCTCAGAAGTGGTAGCACCTGCAGTCCTGCAGCCCCGAGAGACTTCCTCTGAGCCCTCTTTGTGTCCGCACAGGGGCTGGACCTGAGTCCGCAGGAGCTGCATGGAGCCCCAGGTTTCCGTAGGACAGGCCCCCTGCCCTGCTCCAATCCAATTATCGGCGGGTGCCTGCGTCTGCCAGCAGCGCTCGGCCCACCCTCTGCCTGGACACCTGCCAGGGAGGGTTGGCATGGCAACCTGAGCTGCTGAGCCTGGGAGTCAACTCGGCAAAGAACAGAGAAAAGCGGATGCCTTTTCGGGCTAAGGCAGCAAAGATGCTTGAGCTAATCCTCAGAAGCCACAGCCCACATGGAATTGGGGTCTGGAGTCCAGAGTGAATATATCGGCTGTAACAGGGATGCCGGTGGACATAGGTGTATCAGATAAAACACCTCTTCTTACAAGATACAAAGCCCCTCCCTCCTCCTCCTTGGCACATCCCCCAGCTCCTCAACCTGCCTCTGCCCGCCCCGTTCTGCACAGCCCATTGACACTCAGTCTCATCAGGCAGCGTCTGTTTCCTACACCCAGGATGAGTAGCCATGGTCTCCATCCAGTCCTGCTTCGCCATGCTGCTGTGCGGACACACAGCTGCCGACCTTGCTGCAGCATAGACCCGAGTCCTCGCTGCACCATCACACAACCAAGCTGCACGGTGCCAGGTTCTCCCTGGAACTCTCACCAGGCCCCTCCACAAGGCGCCTTGCATTTGCTATGAGACAGAATACAGAGCCGAAGCATCCGGTGGCTACCTCGAGTACTGACTCCAGTTCTGAAGACAGCCGGTCCCAGGGCTGGAAACATTAGGGCTGAGGCTCGTCGCAGCCCTGAGCTCTGATCTCCCTGTGCCTGAAACCGACACAACCTGTAGCTCGTTCTGATGCAGGAGTTCCCAAGTCCCCCATTTTCCCTTTGCTATGGCCACTGTGTTTCCGGCTCCTGTAGCCCACCCAAGGGAGCCTGAATTCGTGTGACAGGTATGGATTCTTACTAAAATTCAGTTCAGAGCAGCTCCTCCCTCTCCCACGTCCTGTGAGGCCTTGCAGGACCTGGTGTCCATGGGGTGCACCCCAAAATCATCCCTTGCACACAGCAGTGGCAGGTGACGGAGGTTACTGGCACACAGGTGTGGGGCCAGGTCCTGCTCCTAGCTATGGGCTCACTGGCTTCTCAGTGAACTATAGATCCCTGCTGTGCCAGGCATGGGCAATGACACTGGTTCAGGTGGTAGGGGAGGGGGTGTGGGGCCTGCCCCCTATCGGGGATAGTTTCATTACTGCTGCCACTGCTGTTCAGGCCCTGGAGATTACAGCCCTTGCAGGTCAGCAGCTGGGAGCTTCCTTCTCCTGTGGCTGCTTTGCTTGCCACAGAGGGCACTGTGCTGTGCCAGGGGAGGGCTCTCGTCTCCCAGCAGGACTTGATCAAGAGCTGCCTGGGTTACAGGTGCAGGCCCATGTCCCAGGCCTCCATGGAAGCCAGTTATAGGCAAAGTGGCCAGCAAGTGTTCACAAATGACACTTTCCATGGGAGCTATTAATGCCTTACATGGTTGCTGAGTCTAAAGCTTTGGGCAGCTGGGGAGCACTTCTGGGCCCAGCTGGCCTCGTCATGTCCCTGTCAGAACTCAGACAGCCCCGGATGAAGCCAACCAGAAGCAAACCTCAAGCTAGGGTGCTGGTGTACACGTGTGGGTGTTTACAACAGCAGGAGCCCAGGGTACAGGTCTCAGTGCTGCGTGAAAACACAGGCCATTTTCATAGATGAACTGCTGGGCCTGGAGTCCTGGCCACCCTGTGCTCTCCTGCCTGCCACTCAAGGTTCACCTGCTGATGACCTCAAAGGGCTGCACGGTGACACCTAATCCACTACTGGCTTACCCCAAGTAGCACCTGCCTGCTTGCCCTTGGCTACCATAGGGTGCTCAAGGCACATCCATGGGCATCGCATCTGCCACTGCAGGAGCCACGGGGCCCCAGTGTGACCTAGGTGGGGACTGAGCCCTAGATGGCAGATGGGGGAGGATGGACACTGAGATCACTGCCCCACTCACAGGGCCTTCCTCACGCAAGGCAGCGCAGGATGGGTGCCCAGCTGAGCCTGTCACCGGGCCTTCTGGGTCTCCAACCTCAAATGCTCTGATCCTGCCTGGAGGCTGGGGTCAGAGCCTGAGCTGAGTGCCGAGGAAGTCCCCTGGCCTCCAGCATGTCCCCCAGCTGCCCAGGGTCATTGCCACCTTTGGGAAATACAGACCATGGGGTCTCACTGTCCTTGGGCCCTTCCACTGAGGCTCTAGCCCATTCAAGTCCCCACTTGCCTGATGAAGGCTCACGGGCCAAACTAGGTTTGGAAGCGGCTGCGTGAAGGAAGGAGCTGAACATATTTCCTGTGGGAGTGGAATTCTCCACACCCGTCCATGCAAGCTCCGGCATTTGTGCGGCCCCTGCATGGGGCTGTGTGTCAAGTACAGCGTCTCCGCTCAGAGCGGACAAGCTGACTAGGTGGTGGGCGGGCAGCTTGAGGCGCCAACGAGCCCAGCTGAGGATGGCGATGAAGCTTCCTAAAACAGAACACGCTTACTAAAATGCTTCTGCAGGGAGTCATTGCACATTCAGCCTTCAGTTTTGTGGTACACAGAACATCGAACAAACCGAGGCCCTGGGGAGAACTCGCATAGAGATCGCAAAGCAGAAGAGCAAGAATGAGTGAAGTCGGGCGGCAGCAGCTCCCCGGCTATCCCTGCAGCTGGGCTTCCTGGACCTGGGCAGGGACCCACTCCCCACGCTGGGCTCAGGCCCTTGCCCTGGACCTTTGCATTATTGGCCGGCCTCTCACCCTCCCTCTCCACAGAGCACCCCAGGAGCCTCTCACCTGGCTGGCACCTCCAGAATACGTGAGGGGGGAGGAGAAGCGGATTGGGAGCAGCCAACGTCCACACCCAGGGCAACTGGTTTCCTTGACTATGAATCGCTCATTTGTCCGCAACAGAAGCTGCTGAGGACTTTATGGGGGCTCCAGTCACCCCACGTTCTGGCTATGTGCTGCCACCAAACTTGCCTTCCCCTGGGTCTTTTGTGGCCTTGCTTCCAGCTCACACCTACATCTCTGGCAGTGGTAACCTGGTTACCCTACTTTGGGCTGCTGAACCTTGCACCCCACAAGGGGAGACAAGAACTCTTGGTTCTGGCTGTGGCAGCTCTGAATGTCTTCATTCAGGATTGACCACCTGCCTGGGTCAAGGTCAGAGTAGCCCTTGTTCCCTCGGCCCTCGTCTCTGCATGCCTGTGGACAGTACCCTTGCTGCACTGCCTTGGCTCTGGGAGCCAGGTGCTCCCTGGACCTGAGGTGGGGTTGCACGTCCCGGTGGCCTAGTGGTTGGGCAGGATCACGTGACGGGTCCTGACCAGGGAGTTGTGAGGCTTGTTGTTGCTGGGCCACAGTCCTTAACAGATGGTCCCTCCCTCTGCTAGCTGGCGATGTTCAAGGTGACAGCCGTTGTACTGGCCTGGGTGTAGGGTGCAGAGGCACGCAGAGAGAGCCCAGCATCACCCACCTCCATCAAGCAAGGCTTCTGGGTTGCTGTCACTGGCCCCTTTGCTGGAGGCCAAGACAACCCTGACTGACAGCCAGCCCTCGGTTTTCCAGCCACACAGCCAGCTCGACCCTCCAGAGCCTGACTCTTTTTGGAAAGATCTCCATTCCGAGTGGCAACAATGATGTGACTTTGCCCAAACATGAGCCAGCTGGGAGGCGCCTTCCTCCTCACCTGTTCATCTACAGACTTTGTCTCCAGGGACCTTTGAGACATCAGGGGAGCTGAGCCTTCAGCTTTTCATTTATAGTGGACACATTCAGAGAAAGGCAGTAGCATAAGAAGCAAAATAAGCCCAGCACTGTGGGGCAGTGAAGGCCCTGTAATCCTGGGCTGAGCAGTCTGCAGGTGATGGGTATTGTAAGGCTCGAGTTCATGTTCGGAACCAGAAAGCTTTATTGGGAGTGTTGCTGGGCGAGGTTCACTGGTCCAGTACAGACAGCAGGCCAGGGAAGTCGCAGGCTGGTACTGAGCAGGCACGGAATCTGGGGGCCAGGAGGATTACACAGTCTCTGCATAGCAAGGGTGTCAAGGGGGAAGAGACAAATCCTCTGGAGTGTCAGTGAGAGGGGAGGGTTGCTCATCAATAGAAAGGAAAAGCTTAGAAGTGTCCTGATTAACGTCTGTGGTGTCCGCTCATTTCTGGCAAGTATAACTTGGGAGGCAGAACAGGAAACAGAGGGAGGGGTGGGAGCGTAACATTTAAAAAGGCCTGAACATACTGGACCTCCGACCATCTTTCCATCCTGCGCAGTAGTTATTCAGATTACGGAGTATATTAAAATCAAAAGTGCCCTCTGGCGGCCAGCGTGACCAGTTATCCAATTCATATCATGGCCAGGCCACAGTGGAGCAGTAAAGCACTCTTTTCTTATGGAGCTCCTAAGACAGCCCCAAGGTGCCAAAGTTACCCAGAAGACACCCTAAGGATGTCTGAGGATTGGTTTTAGACTAGGAGTTCCCCATTGTTTTCCCCTTTGAGTCTTCTGACTGGGTAGGCAAAGACCCATAGGCGGTTTGGCTGCCCAGAGACCAGTGTGAGTGAGAGCAGTCACCCATTGGGATGTCTCCTTGACCAAGTGAGGCCTGGAATGCAGCACCTGTGTGTGTGGTGGTACTGTGCCTGTGTGTGGTGGTACTGTGCCTGTGTGTGGTGCAGCACCTGTGTGCGTGGTGGTATTGTGCCTGTGTGTGGTGCAGCACCTGTGTGCATGTTGATACTGTGCCTGTGTGTGGTGGTACTGTGCCTGTGTGTGGTGCAGCACCTGTGTGCGTGGTGGTACTGTGCCTGTGTGTGGTGGTACTGTGCCTGTGTGTGACGCAGCACCTGTGTGCATGGTGGTACTGTGAATGCTGTGCCTGTGTGCACAGCAGGGAAGCCCCGACGCAGCTGTGATCTTCAGTGTGCAGGGAGACCCCAAAACCAGAGAAGTCTGAGAAGGACGTTAGGGGAGGATCTACCCCGTGTATGTCAGACTGATTGGAGGGTGAGGTCGGAGGTCCTGTCCTGGAGCCAGGTCTGATCCAGGGAAGGTGTGGCCTCACCAGGGGCGCCCTGCAAGGCTACACACCCCTCTTGGGTTTTGGGCACCAGATGTAAAGCTTGAGTTCACGTTCAGAACCAGAAATTCACATAGAAAAGAGTTCAGCTTAAAACAAGCTTTACTGCGAGTGCTCTTGGGCGAGGTTCACTGGTCTGGTAGACAGCAGGCCAGGGAAGTCGCACTCAGGGGACACCCAGAGGGCTGCAGAAGTGGGGGCTAGGGGACAAAGGCGTGTGCCTTATTTGGTGCTAGTGTTATATGCTCCCATTTGACTTTGGTGGATCTGTACAGCCACTGCTGGCCAAGAAGGGAGTCGCCTTCTTCTGGTGTGGTCTTACCAGCCACCCTTCTCAGCCTCCTCCTAGGCTGCCCCTCACTCACCCCGGCTGGGCAGTATGAAGGGCCTGGCATGTGGCTTAATGGGGAAAGCCTCATCTTGCAAGCACCAGGATCCCATATGGGCACCAGTTCATCTCCCAGCTGCTCCACTTTCCCATCCAGCTCCCTACTTATGGCTTGGGAAGGTAGTAGAGCATGGCCCAAAGCCTTGGGACCTTGCACTGGTGTGGGAGACGCAGAAGAAGCTCCTGGCTTTGAATCGGCTTAGCTCTGGCCACACTTGGGTAGTGAACCAACAGATGGAAAATCTTTGTCTCTCCTCTTTGTAAATATGATCTGCCTTCCCAAATTTAAAGGAAAAAAAGAGAGAGAGAGAGAGAGAGAGAGAGAGAGAGAGAGAGAGGCAGCACATGGAAGGGCCAGTGAGGAGTGTGGTCAGACCAGGCTGGGGGGCTGGTGAGGGGCGGGGTTGGGAGGTTAGAGCAGCAGCTGTTGGGCAGCAGGTGGGGACACTCAACCAGTCACAGGCAGCACATGGCTGCTGTGCGCATTTCTAGTGGCACAGACTTTGCCTTCTAGGTGTGTATCCTGGGGCGGGGTGCCCTCAGGAGAGAGGGCGGGACAGCAAGGTATTGAGTGGGGCTAACAGAAAGCAAGGGAGAGGCTGGGAAGGAGGAAGAGGAAGAGAGACAGAGAGGCAGGCAGTGGCACTCAGGAAGTCTTATCAAAGTCACACCCCTGCTGGTCACGATGACCAACAGATTCCTGATGGCAGCCAAAGGGGACAGGAGAGCAGGGCTGGCTGGAAGGCCCGGGCCTGAGTGGAGGGCCATGCACTCATTGGGGGTGGCCCTCAGACACTCCCTGGTGGCATCTCCGCTGTGCCAGGCTGCCCCTGCTGCTGAGTGAACCCGGCAGCTGGGGCGCTGGGTGGAGACTCAGCTTAAAGCCACCTGTTCCTCGCTGCTCCCCCTGACACACACCAGGGGTAAGGTGGGGAGAATGTGTCACCAGGCTTTCTGGCCAAGGTTTAGGAAGAAAACGTCCCCAACAGAGTTCAGCACAGCCGAGAGGACAGGCAGCGTGGCTTTTCTGGGATCTGCGGTCAGGAACTAGCCTTCTCATCTCTCCTCTCCCTCTGTTGGGGTGTCCCCGCCCTGCCTCAGCCACCCCTCGCCTCACCCCTTCTGTGCTGAACCTTCAGAGACACCTGTGACAGCCGTCCCAGGTGCCCCTGACCACATCACCCCACATTCCCCGTCCTGAGGAAGTTCATCACTCCTCGTCCACTTGCCCAGCAAGAGTTCGCAGTCATCCTCCCCTCCACTCTGCCCCCTCTCACCAGGCCATACTTGAGCCTCCTGACCCTTTGGACCTACTCTCAGCCCCGTCCCTATTCCAGCCTTCGTCCCAGACACAGCAGTCAGTCTCCTGGCACCTGGCTTCCCTCCCCGGCCCACCTGTCAGCGCGTGGTGCTGTGCAAAGTGACATCACACTGCTGCTCAGTTAAATCCTTCTGTGGCCCCAGAAGATGCCCAGGTACCCGGGAAGGAACAGGCAAAGTCTGCCCAGCATCCTAACTGCCATGACTCGTCCTGCTGCTGGTCTGTCTCCCCTCCTGGGGCTCCTCCCTCGGGGCTCTCATCTGTGAAAAGGGATGTGGTCTCGGCTGAGGACCTCCGCTTGGCTCAGGACTCAGAGCTGGCCTTTTCATCAAACCCCAGACAGTCCCCACTATGGCCTCTGACCTGACTTGAACAGGCCATTTCTCTCTGGGCAGTGGGGTACCACCGGGGCATGTTTGGCTCAGGTTGCCAGTGTACACCCCAGAAAGGTAACCAGTCCATCACAAAGATCTGACACCTACAGACTCAAGCTGGAAATGGAACTAAGAGGCTCCCAGCTTGACAAATCCATTCTAGAAAGAGGCAGGGACCTCGTGTGTGGCCTGGGGTTGTCTCTGCAGGTGCAGACACCCACCCTCCAAGTGGAGCAGGCCTGCGGGTCCTGCCTGCAAGCCCTGGGTATTTTATTCCGTCACTTACCTTGAGCTTCTGGGTAGCAGGCAGGCAATAGAAACCTCTGCCAAGTGACTGGCAAGGAGCAGTCCTGCCCTCTGCCTACTCAGAGCTCCTTCCTTCCCTGCTTTCCTCCTTTTTCCTTGCTAAGTTGGGGTGCAGACATGAGGCTGGTCCTCAGCAGCCACAGAGGGCCACTCTCTGTGAGTAGCCCAGAGCAGGTGTCATGGAGCACACCCTTCCCGCCAGAACGAGCGCATCACACTGAGGGTGTCCCCTTCCCCCCAAGCGGGAATAGTTGGTCCCACTGACAGATGAGGAAACAGACCCAGGAAGGTCAATGACAGTCCCTGAGGGGTGCAGCTGGGTCACCCGACCCAATTTCCCTTTGCTCTCTCTCTTTCTTGCCAAAGCTGAATATAAAGGACATGCAAATATATTCCAGACTATGTAAATGAGCTCCATCCAGTCCCACCTCCCTTTGTCTCCCCACAGGTGTTAACAGTCCCCTTGCCTGCCCAGCCTGGCCCCCTCAGCCTCCATCCTTAAAGCGAGCAGTCCCTGAGCTCTCAGGGGAGACTCCCGTGGCCTCCCTTCCCCCTCCCCATTTGTTCTTGCAGCCATCTCTGCTTTCTGGGCTTCCCCTGAGTTCCTGCCCATGGCCTGGTGACCTCCCTGGTGGCCCTGACAGTCCTTGGGTCAACATTTAGGGAGGGGTGGGCTCTTAGGAGAATCTTGCTGCTCTGCCAGCAGACCTGAGATTGCTGGCTGTTGGCTGTCACTGTGCTCCTAGATTCTGTTATATTCCTTAGAATGACCTGGTGGTTTGAATGAATACAATTAGGAACCTTTACAGCTTCTCTCACACATATTAGTCAGCAAACAACTTCTCACTAAAGTTGTGTTTGTTTTTCTTTCTTTCTTTTTTATTACTGGTTGTGTCTGTTTTTACTGAGAATGCCTACTTCACAATAGCTCTGCCAGCTTTGGGTTTTAGCATTAATTTTTTCCCAGTGGTTAATTCAGTGGTTAGTGGTGTTTGGATGCATTTTCCCCCCACAGCTAACCTGCATCCCCTCACTTCTAAGTGCTGCTGCTTTTCCCTGAGGGTTTCCTTCAGAGATTTGCACTCTCCACCTGGCACCACGATGCTGGGGGTCGGGAGGGGGTCCAGCTAGCTCTCCCCAGGCCGCTCAAACCAGGGATGTGATCCTCCAACTTCTCAACCAAGCCGCAGAACCTCTTCTTAACCACATAGCACTTCATATAAGGACATTCACGTGGAGCCCAAGCAGGGTGGCACAGATCTGCACCTCTGACAACCCCTCTGGGAGCTGTCGTCTTACCTGAGGAGGGGGCTCTGTCCTTCTCTCTGCAGAGCAGACGTCACCCGGTCAGGATCTGGAAGAAAATGAAGAGTTCACTGAGAGGATCAGAACAATCTCCGGAACTCAACCACCTCCGCTGTGGAGCCGCCTGCAACAGGTGAGCAGGCACATTGACCCAGGGGCCCCACCTGCACCTGAGGCGCAGCCACACCCTCCACGTCGCCCGACTCGGCCGGGGTGTGCGGACTCGGTTGTCCCTGTGCCGCCGTGCAGGGGGCGTGGAGAGCGCCGAGGCCAGGTGCCCAGGGTTCCGCGGTGGGAAGGCCAAGCCCTCCACGTGGAGGGCGGACCCGCGCCGGGGCGGGGCGAGCGCGGAACCGCCACGGGGCCTGGGCTGCATCTGATAGAAGGCAAACGGAGCGGCGGTCCCTCCTAAGCCCAGGAGCTTTGTGTAAACATATGCCTCGCAAAGATACCTGGGGTGGGGGAGCCGAATCCAGGCTGGGGAAGAGGGACCGTGGCTGCCAGGACCGGGCGGAGACCCGGGAAGGGCGACTCCTCGGGATTTTCAGAGCAGTAGTTGGAAGGGTACTTGTGTGGGCAGAGTCCTTCAACCCGGTGGCCACCTGCTCTTTGCACGCCTGGCTGACGCAGCCAGGGAACTCTGTGGCCTGCTGTGCCCGCGGCCTCCACCGGTGACCCGGCCCTGTGCTGCTGCCGGCTCCCGTTCCTGGCCTTCTGTGCGGTCCCGGCTCCTCAGCCCCGCCTTCCAATCCCAGGCCCCGCCTCGGCTCCGGTTTCCCAGCGGCGGGTTCGGTCCCCTGCTACTAACCTCGCAGCTCTTTTGCGCCACCCACTGCCCTGCCCCAATCCTTGTACCACACTCCCCACTTGTTGGGGTAAACATTACTCGGTTCGGCCCCTCCCGACGGTGCCAATCCTTTACATATGCTTATTTTGCAAATCATTCAGATTCACTGTTTCAGGGGAAGCGGAAATATGAATCCCAATAGCCAGGGACACTGCGGAAGAAGGTCTCATTTAGCAAACAGCGGGCTCCCCGCCCGTTTTAGAAGCCCCTGTGCTGGCTTAATTGGCCAATCTTCCACCTCCAAGCTCTGGCATCCCATATGGATGCCGGTTCAAGTCCTGGCTGCTCCGCTTCCCATCCAGCTCCCTGTTTGTGGTCTGGGAAAGCAGTAGAGGATGGTTCAAAGCCTTGGGATCCTATACCCACCCACATGGGGGACCAGGAGGAAGTCCTGGCTTCTGGCTTTGGGTCAGCTCAGCTCTGGCTGTTGTGGCCAACTGGGGAGTGACCCAGCAAATGGAAGATCTTTCTCTCTGTCTTCCTTCTCTCTGTAAATCTGCCTTCCCAATAAAAATAAATCTAAAAAAAAAAATACAGAGAAGGGGTGAGACCTGATTCTAGTCCAGTCAGCCTGCCAGCACATCAGCTCTGAGCCTCTGAAACCCGTTCCCCTTTCCACATGCTTGGCCACGGACAGGACTGGTTGGCACTTGAAACAGCCACATCAGAGTGGGAAGGTGGAAGCCGGAGCCGCGGGGCCAGTTGCTGCGGTGCAGTGACCTGAGTTTCCCTAAGGGCCCTTGTTGCCATGCAGACAAAAAAAAATGAGTTGTTTCCTCTGAGCTAAGGACCTGGCAGGCATCCCTCCTGACCAGTAGCCTGGGAGTCTAGCCTGCCAGGAAGTCAGAGGGTGGCCTGCTGCCCCGGTCCCTGGTTGCCTGGCTCCCGGCTCAGGAGGCTGAGTGCCTGCATGTATGCATGTCTGTCCTTCCTGTTCTGGCTGGGCTGACCGGACGCTAGACCTCAAGCATCTGGACAGAGGCTGGCTTCTGAGCCCTCCGGGCCTGGGCCACACACAGTCCCTCGCCCTCGCTCCAAGGGGCAGCAGGGAGAGGAGGGACTTGCTCTTGGTCTGCTAGTCCTAGCCCTCCGACATTTCCTAAACTGTCCCCTTGGCTGCAAGGCTCCTGTGCCTTGCCTGCCAACCCCTACCTCCACTGCGCATATTTTCCAAAATGAATTAAATGACAAGAGCTGACTATTTAAAATGGGGTCCCTTCAGGGAAGGGGAACCTTTACAACCTTGACATTCTATAGCCTTTCTTTAAAAAAAAAAAAAAAAAAGTCAGATCATTGAGATTCTACAGGGCACATCTTGTTTTTAAATCGGCTGCCCTTTCACAGGCTACAGCTTTTCCCCTTTTTTGAAAATAAGATCACACAGGTCAGGGGATTAGAAAGGGGAACCATCCCATCAGGGCCCTCCCCTGCCTGCTACACATCTCCAGTTCTTTCCCAAGCCAGCAGAAACAGTTCCCCACCACAATCCACACACGCATCCCCTCGCAGAACGCACCGGTAGGAAGTGGGGAAACAGAGGGACCTTTCATCCTTGGCGAGCCCAGAGCCCAGAGCGAGTGGGGCTCCCAGCACTGCTCTCCTGCCTCTGGAAGCTGGCGGTGCCCACAGCTCAGTCGGGGCCTCCAGCTTAAATAGGCAGTGGGAGCGGGGCAGGGCGGGCCTGGGGGGCGGGCACGGAAAATGGGGCTGTTCAGCCAACACAGCAAGGCAGTGTCTGTGGAGGCAGCAGTGGTCCCAAGCATGCGCCTTCCTGCCTGTCCACCAGGACGCTGTAAGCCCACAGGCCCCTAGACCGCAGGCCAGCACCTGGGGTGACCTGGTGGACGTGCAGCGCCAAGTGAGAGCTTGTCCCTGGAGACACCGAGCTTGGCCTGGCTGCTGGCTGTGCCTGACCTCTCCTGGGTGGCAGAGGGAGGATGGGTAGACCTGGTGGCCTCCAGGATGAGCTGAACTCTCCCAGGCCCAGGGTCCACTTTCTTGGAATCAGGATCACACCAGCATCACAGGTCCAGAAATGATGTTTGCAAAGGGACCGCATCTAGGAGGTTGAGTCATTTTCCTATCTCTCTCCCTCTCTTTTTAAAAAGATTTATTTATTTTGATATGAGAGGCAAATTTACAGAGAGACAGAGAGACAGAGATCCTCCATCTGCCGGTACACTCCTCAAGTAGCTGAGCCAATCCAAAACTACTAGCCAGGAGCCCTCTCCTGATCTCATATGTGGGTTCAAGGACCCAAGGACTTTGAGCCATCCTCTGCTGTTTTTCCAGGCCACAAGCAGGGAGCTGAATCAGAAGCGGGGCAGTCAGGACTTGAACCAGAGCCCCAAATGGAATATCGGTGGCATAGATGATTAGTTTGCAAAGCCACTGTGCTGTCTCCTCATTTATTTTCCACATAGTGACACTGGGACTGGGTACCTATGATGACACTCAGGCCCAGAGAGGTTTGGTGATGACCCCAAAGTCACACAGCCCTCCAGTTGAGTGTCAGAGTCAGATTTCAGGTAGACCAGAGAGGCTGCCCAGTTCACCCTACAGAGAAACTTGGAGTGAGAGTGAGGAATAGCTGCTCGCCTTGGGGAACAGTCTTAACAGGACCCTGGAGAAGACATCTCTCTTCTGACACGAGGGCAAAAGGAGAGGCAGAGCTGCATTTGGTGGAGTCCTGGGCTGGGGATGGCTGGTGAGAGGAGCTGCCCTTTAAACCTCAGAAGCATTCAGGGAATGCTATGTGGTGTGACACTCTCGCCGGTGAATTCAGTGGGAGCCCCAGTGAGGGGGGCCAGCAGAGCTCAGGACACTGGCTAATGGGAACTGAAGACAAAGCTCATTTGTCATTTCATGTTTGCAAAACTTCTAATTTTAAAAGGACATGTTGGAATCCTAGCACAGTAGCCTAGTGGCTAAAAACCTTGCCTTGCATGCACCAGGATCCCATATGGGTACTGGTTCCCATTCAGCTCCCTAGTTGTGTCCTGGGAAAGCAGCCAAGAACAACCTAAAGCCTTGGGACCCTGCACCCACGTGGGAGACCTGGAAGAAGCTCCTTGCTCCTGGCTTCGAATTGGCTCAGCTCCAGTGATTGTGGCCACTTGGAGAGTGAATCATTGGACGGAAGATCTTTCTGTCTCTTCTTCTCTCTGTAAATCTGACTTTCCAATAAAAATAAATAAATCTTTTTTTTTTTTAAGTGCAAGTTGGGAGCCGGCATGGTGGTGCCGCAGTTTCAGCGGCTGCTTGTGACACCAGTGACCCACGTCGGAGTGCTGCCGAGGGTTTGGGCTGCTCCCCTTCTGATACACCTCCGAGCTAAAGCACTAGGGAAAGCAGAAGAGGACAGACCAAGTGCTTGGGCCCTGCCACCCACGTGGGAGACCCAGAGTTCCAGGCTCTGGATTCAGCTTGGCAAAGTCTTGCCATTTACAGCCATTTGGGGATTGAACCAGCAAATGGAAGATTTCTTTCTCTGTGTCCCTGTCTTTCAAATAAATAAGCTAATATATAAATCTTTCAGAAAATACAAATATAGGCAACAGGGAGAGCTGCTCTCTCTCTTCCTGTGGACACAAGATGGAAGTAGAAACATCTCTTTCCTGCCTCTCCCCTCCCTGCCCACTCTATCCCTGAATATGGCCCACATGTGGTTGTCATTTCCTCATGTTTTAAATAAAATTATATATATATAAAATCTTACCTCAATGCAAGGCAGCAAAGGGGGAAAATGCAAATAGCTTTTCTGAGAAATCATTGAAGTTTTTAGTAGGAAAAAATAAGGCATTTTTCAGTTTGATTTCAAAGAACATTAATTCTTCATTTTTCCCCAAAGAGTCGGGGAAACTGAGGGCCTGGATCTCTGGGCTAGAGCCAGAGGAAAGGGAACCAACATGACCGTTGGTCCCGGCGAAGAAGCTTGGTTACGGTAGGTGGAAGCACTGTTCCACTGTGGACCCTGCCTGACTTCCTTCAGGTGCTGCCACAGCGGGGGACACACATGAGCAGAGTGTGCACTTCAGAGGACAATCTGGCTTCTAGTCCAGCTCTGGGTGATGCTGGGCTTTCACGTAGCCTCTCTGGGCCTTGAATTTCTGTCACTTTGCAGGGTGGCTGGGAGAATTAGCTGAACTGATAGGGCTGAACATCCTTAGTGGAGGTTCAATGAACACTTGGCCACTTTGAAAAGATGACCCTGGGCCCGGCGCAGTGGCCTAGCAGCTAAAGTCCTCTCGTTGAATGTGCCGGAATCCCATATGGGCACTGGTTCTAATCCCGGCAGCTCCACTTCCCATCTGGTTCCCTGCCTGTGGCCTGGGAAAGCAGTCAAAGACAGCCCAAGGCCTTGGGATCCTGCACCCGCGTGGGAGACCTGGAGGAAGTTCCAGGCTCCTGGCTTTGGATTGGCACAGCACCGCCATTGCGCTCACTTGGGGAGTGAATCATTGGATGGAAGATCTTCCTCTCTGTCTCTCCTCCTCTCTGTATATCTGACTTTGCAATAAAAATAAAGAAATCTTAAAAAAAAAAAAAAAAGAAAGGAAAGGAAAAGATGACTCTATAGGAAATGTGGGGGAGGGGCAGGAGTGCGAGCCAAGCCAAAAGGCCAGTAGGGTGGGAGGCCTGATGCAATGGCTCAACAAGCTAATCCTCCACTTCCAACAAGCCAGGATCCTGAATGGATGCTGATTCCTGTCCTAGCTGCTCCGTTTCCCACTCAGCTCCCTGCTTGTGGCCTGGGAAAGCAGTGGGGGGCAGCACTAAGCCTTGGGACACTGCACCCTTGTAGGAGACTCAGAATAAGCACTTGGCTCCTGGCTTTGGATTGGCTCCACTCTGGCCGTTGCAGCCATTTGAGAATGAACCAGCAGATGGAAGATCTTTGTCTCTTCTTCTCTCTTATAAATCTGCCTTTACAATAAATAAATAAATAAATAAATAAATAAATAAATAAATAAATAAATAAATCTTTAAAGAAAGAAAGACAGGCCAGGGCAGGAGCTGGAACAGGGAGATGGTAGGTCCAGGGTGATAGGAAGAGACAGAGAGAGGCCATATGGCTGGGGTAGCTAAGAGGCCAGAATGGTGCTCAGGACTGAATGTTGGGACACATTTCAGCCCAGACTGCTGCTATGGCTGTATTTGGAGATGGCGTTCTAAGAAAGTCATTAAAGGGGGTTGTGGGGGAGGCTGTGTGAATAGTAGTAGTAGACCAAGGAAGAGGTCACACACGTGTGACAGTGAGGGTTGTCTACAAACCAGGACATACGTGTTTTAGTTGGAGCCACCAGGGTTGTGGGGTTTTATCATGGTGACCTGACTAATACAAATACATGGGACCACGGGGTGGCTGGGTAGCATGCCAGAACAGGGGTGCAGACGCAGGCTCCCCACTTCAGGCATCTGTCTGTGGTAGATCTGCTCACTGGCCCTGGATGAGTGGGCGTGCGTGCCAGTCGCATGGAACTGTCCAGAAGGCAGTGGGATCTGGGGCTGAGGGCTGGGCTGCAATAGGATTTAGGAATGATTAATCCTGGGAGTGACAACAGTTTGTCAGATCATTTCTTTCTTTCTTCCTCAATTGGTCCATTCTAATTCTAATTTCTCGTTATGTAAGACAGCTTTTGTCTTTGAAATTTCTGTAAGATGTCAGACATGCCTTTTTGCTTTTACAAAGAATAAATGTGCACCAATTCGCAGCAACCTCCAAGTGACTTGCTTTTTTCTGCTTCACCGTGCACATCTTGTCGGGCACTCACGGGGTCAGAATGGTGTATCTTTTCCTCAGCTTTGTCTTATTGTTAGTGTTTGTAATGGCAGTTCTCTAGTTCTTCACTAAATTCAGAGAAGTCTTTCTTTTCCCAGATGATCAGATACCTTACAATTCAAAGTTTTAACTAGCAAACGCTTATTTCTTTCCCTCATAGTTGAACTGGAAAGGTGCAGTGTGTGTGTGTGTGTGTGTGTGTGTGTGTGTGTGTGTGTGTGTGTGTGTGTTCAGTGTTTCTGGAAACTTTTCTTGTACTAGTTCTTTCTTGATGTTTCCTTCTTTTTGTGCCTCACGCAGTCATCTCTCTGCAGGGCCTCTTTTGGGGCACTGTGACACCTTTTCCTTTTTTTGGCTCCTCTGCTTGTGTCCCTTGCCTGGCATACTTGCTTTACACCCCACATCTCTGATTTCTTTGTCCTGTTGTTTCTCTTATGCCAATTGTTATATCCACATGTGTTTCTCAATTCTCAGTCTTCACCAGGAATTTACAGCCTTTTTTTTTTTGGTCAGTGACTTCTTTCAAAGTAGTTCTTGTCCAGTTCATCTTCTGCCCCTTCCAGGCCTTTCTAATTCCACTGCATACAAAATAAAGTCACTGTCATGTGTCGAGTGCTTGCCCTGCAGACACTGCTGCTCACTGGATCACTGGTGCTTGCTGCACCCTGGGGTGCAGTGTGACAGAACTGAGCAATCTGCAGCTCCAACAACTTGGGGCCGGGTGTGGGGGGGGACAGGTTCTGGTGAATTCATTTATTTGTTCTATCTTGCTCCAAAAAGGAATGAAGCTGCTAGGGACAGGATTGTATGTAAGCAGTGAGGGTAGTCAGAGGTAGACAAGGCAGGCAGACGAAACAAGACTCAGCCAGGCCGTGTGCGTGAGGCGAGGGCCTCCTTGCGCTGGCAGCCTCACGTTGGCCAGAGGGTCTGTGTCTTGGTTGAGGCTGCGCTGTTGAATAGAGCTGCGAGGGTCCTCTGTTTTAGGTTCTTGCTTGAATGGCTGCAGCCCAGGAGAGGCCCCCTTTCCCTGCCACCCCCATGGCCTGACCTGCTCAGCTGGCTCCCTAGTTGGGGACCCTTCCCTGCAACCTACCCACCCGCCACCACCACTGGGATGGAATTAAAAGGAAATAGAGAAAAGATACACAGGTGACGGTGTGGGCTGGCTGTGTGTAAACACACACACACCCCTCGCTCACCTTCCTAGTCAGCACTGATTGAACACTAATCTGTTTTGTGTTTCCTCTGCTCTGAATCTCTGCCTCCCATTTCGGGGTGTCAAGTGTTATCTGCTTGGGAGGAAGCTTCTGGGGGCTCCCTGTTCCCACAGTGGCCTCATTTCACACTTCAAGGGAACCAACTTTTCTAGTGACAGATTGATGGCTGTATGGGTGGTTACCAAAAAAGAATCTATTTTATTAGCTGTTTGTCTTGTAAAGTGAAATCATTTTTTTTTAACTATCAAAAATGTCATCATCCTGGGTTTAGAGCATGTCCTCTGGCTCAGGGGAAGATCTTGGTCCCTAGGTGAAGAATTGTCATCTCAGAGTCCAACTCCAGCCCTTGAGTGCTAGGCAGGGCCTGGCAGGTGCGTTTCCTCCGGCCACAACTGCCCAGCCTGTGGGGTGCACTAGTACTCATCCTTGGAATTACACATCAAGAGAAAACAAAAATCTAGAGATTCACACACATGAGAGACCCTGTATGAGTAACCTGGCTTTCCTGTTTAAGGAAGAAATAGAAAATATTCCCCATATCCTTTTTTTTTTTGATTAAAACAAGGAAACAGATTGAACAATAAGTATTTAGTTTCTTAATATGAAAGTTAAAGAACAGAAAGACACAGAGAAGCTGCAGGCATATGGGAAGGGAGGGAAGAGGGAGCCCAACCTGGTCCGTTGTGCCTGAGCTGGCCAGCCCTGCCTTCAGGCCTTAGGCCCTCCCTCATCCTCAGCTTGTCCCATCCAAGGTTGTGGCCAAGCACTCCTGGCTCCTGGGCAGTCCTGGCTCCTGGCTCCAGTCCCTGCTCTTCACTCCTCACTGGTTCCTGGCCGTCACTGCCCCCTCCTCCCGTCTTGGCCTCAAGCACAGTGAACAGCTTGTGTCTGGCCCCTCCCATCTTGTTCTGGCTCAAGCCTGCATCACCTCCTTCCACTCCCCACCAGCAGCTCTGAGTTCACTCTCCCTTGTCCATATCACTAGATTCCCCTTTCTCCAGGAGAGATCCCTGCGTCTGGTCTGGCTCGAGGACCTTGGCGATCAGGCTGTGCGTCACCGCCATGCTTCCGCACCCCCTGCCTCGGGCTGGTTCGTTCTGTGGCCCCAGCCTCTCACTTTCATCCTTCCTGGAACACGCCATGCTCTTTCATGCCTCCATGCCTTTGCACATGCTATCTGTTGTGTTTGCAGCACCCTACCCAGCCGGTCCACCTGGTGTCATCCTCCAAGGCTGTCAACTCCCTCCCGGCAAGGGCACACCCTCAGGCTCTGAGCTTGCAGTTTAGGCCCCCTGAGCACCAAGCACAGGGCCCGTTCCCTGAGGGGGCATTTGGGAAAAATTAATAACGAAGTGGCTTCTACCTAAGGGTTCATTTCCTTCTGTACACACCAGGGGGCGTAGCAGGAGTCATGAAAACTTGCTCCCGATTGTTCAAATGAGGGCATGCCTTAAAGGAAACACGCACAAGTGGAGCTTCATTTGTCCAAACATTTGTGTGAATTTGCACAATTGCTGGGATCATCACTCCATTCCTCTCTTCCCTGATGTGCAGGTTTGGGACACCAACTGTGAGCTCACAGTCTGACATGCCCTCTTCTCCTTTCTAGTCCTCTCAATACCCTGGACAGGTCAGGTGTCATCACCCCCCTCCCCCCTCCTCACAAAGGGAAACTGAGATAGTTGTGGAGGAGTGTAAGCCCAGAGTCACAGAGCCAGAGAAAAAGCTCTGGGAACAGGCTTACTTGTACAGGCTCACTCAGTACAAAATGGATGCTTCAGGGTCCCTTAAGGCAGAGGAGGTAGCCCCAGGCAAGCAGTCTGGAAAGAGTGACTGCCAGCTCCCTCCCTTCCTCCTGCACCCTCATCTATTCCAGAGGGACTTGAGGCGGAGGCTGCCATGACTTGTCCTTAACACTAGAGTGTGAAAGGCGCCGTCAGCTGTTGTCCTGGACAGTAGGAGACAGCTGGTGGTACCTGGAGGGTGTGAGCCAGGCGGGCTGAGGTGTTCCAGAGTAGTGGGACACCCTGGTCAGGTCCATCAGGCTCTCGCAGCCTTCTCCCCATCCATTCTCCACCCAGGAGTCACAGCGACCAGTACACAAACAAATGGGAGCACACTCCCTGCTTCAAACACTCTTGCTACCTACCCCACTGACCGGATAAAAGCCTTTCCTATGTCCATCCGCCCAGCTCTTTGCCAATCCTGTTCTCACCTGCAGGGGCCTGTGACGCCTCTGTTTCCTTTCCTGGTTGCTGCTTTCCCTGATGTGGGCCTTGTCTCAGCACAGAACTCCCCACCCTGCCTCAGGAATTCTTCTCATCCTTCGGGTCTCAGTCCAGCCTCTCTGTCAGGGAGGCCTTCCTGAGCTGCCTTAATGAGCACCTGTGTTCCCAGCACTGCTCGGGATGGGGGCTCTGGGAGGGCTGGGACCTGGGTCTCAAGTCAAACAGCCTTGACCACCTGTGTACAGATAGTAGGAGAGGAATAGGCCGCAGATGCAGTCCTCCAAAGGCGCTCCGTGCAGTCTGGTTCTGGAAACGGGGGGCCTTGTCTTAGGAAAGGGGATACTGACGAGCCAGGGCTGTAGCCTCATGCTGGAAGCTCAATGTGCTAGCGCCACAGCGGTGGACACCTGTTCTCAGGGAGGGTAGGTGGGGGACATAAAGAGGGTCAAGGGCAGAGCTGGGGACTCAGTCCACTTTGAACTTGGTGAAGGAAAATGAGCTCAAAAGGAGCCCTTGGCCAAGGAGGGAGATGGCAGAAAAGGGGGCTGCAGCATAGACTGTTTCTAATTAGTTCTCAGATATTCTTCCTTTATTTTTCCCCAATTAGACTAGCTGGAAAAGGAGGGCCCTGCGTGGCAGTCTCTGGGACGAGGGGAGCGTGTGTGCAGCCCACGGCTGTAGCCCATGCTCTATTTTTACCTTCCTGACACTACCTCTTTGAAGTCCGAGGAGGTTTTTCTGGCCTGAGGTGGCCCCGACTGGCGTCGCTGAGGCCGTGTGGCCAGCCCTAGCCTCCTTCTCCAGAAACCGCCAGAAAACTGGCTCTTGGCGCCTGCTGCCCAGAAGTAAAGGCACCAGACAAACGCTTGCTGGCAGTCCTGAGGGCTGCAAACGTTTTATAAAATTGCTTTTGTTTCCTTCCTTGGTTCTGAGCTGTGTTTTTGTTTGCATTAGTTACATTAAAATTGGACTGTAATTAATGTTCCTAAAATAGAATCCCTGGATTCCCAAGTTTAGAAAGAAAAGCCGCTGAGGAATGAAGACGCATGGACCGCTGTGATGCGCCCTCCCATTAGCCATGGTCTTTTACGGCCGCGGCAGGGCGCGCCTGTCAGGTGGGATTTGTGGCAGAGTCACACCATGGCACTCTGTCTGTGGTCACTTTTCATTCAGCTCCCGCTCCAGGTCAAGGAAGCCTTTGACATCCGTGGCCAGCAGCTCTGGATGATTTGCCAGCCTGTAATTACATTTTCTTTTTTTAAATATTGATAAACAGTCCCCCCTGTTGATTCCAATGTTTTTAAACACGGAGTCTGCAGCTGTTGGCTTTGAACAAACAGAGCAGGTTCCCTCACCTCCCCCTGGGCCTTCTTGGGCCACCAGCCCTGCCCTGCATCTCTGGGTTCCTGGACTTGGTGTTCACATGCTGAAGCCAGAAAAATGTCCCTCTGTATGGTGGGGGGGGAGGAGGTGTCATCTTGGGATTCAAAATAAGGCTGAGCTAGGCTGCCAGGTGAGGCCCTGCTCTGCCTAGAGGGGGACTGGAGGATTGCAGCTGGAGGTCGGGTGGGCGTGATGGGAAAGGTGGAGTCAGCATCCACTACCACTGCACACTGCACACTGCACATCTGCCTACCACTTTGCATCATTTTTTTTTTTTTAAGATTTATTTGGGCCTGGCACAGTAGCCTAGTGGCTAAAGTCCTCACCTTGCACATGCCGGGATCCCAAATGGGCGCCAGTTCTAATGCTGGCGACCCACTTCCCATCTAGCTCCCTGCCTGTGGCCTGGGAAAGCAGTAGAGGATAGCCCAAAGCTTAAGGACCCTACACCCGCGTGGGAGGCCTGGAAGAGGCTCCTGACTTCTGGCTTCGGTTGGCGCAGTTCCGGCCATTGCAGCTGCTTGGGGAACGAATCATTGCCCGGAAGATCTTCTCTGTCTCTCCTACTCTCTGTATATATCTGACTTTCCAATAAAAAAAAAAAAAGTAAATCTTAAAAAAAAAAGAAGTATGGTGTAACAGAGGCTTGAAGCAGACACTGATGTGGACTGTAGCAGTTTGATCCTCTATCATAACACCCTTGGCACCTTGCATGAAACCTCTGGTAAATAAAACAACATTGCTGCCCTCACCTCTTAATGTGTCTGCTGCATGGGATGGAGGGGTGTGCAGACTGCAAGGAGCCCCTTCTAGGCTCGCGTACCATCACCATCTATGGACACCCAGTGCTAAGCCTCCCCAGGCTCAGGGACCCTAGACACAGCTGATAGAACCTGAAGGGTTAGTGGTCACATCCCTATTCCCATGCCGGTAGTCCCATTCTGCCTGGGTGACTTGGAGCCTTGCATGGACTGCCAATGGCCAGGCACTGACATTGCTTCTGCAGTGACCATGTCTAGAGAGCAGTCCCTTGTAGCATATGTGACACATCAATGATGTCATCATAAGCTTGAAGCCCTGTGTGGTCCGAGAGCTGAGAGCTGATAGTGCCCTCAGGACAGAGTGCTGTCCAGCTCCACTGGGGTATCTCCCAGAGAGGGGAGACTTGGTCAGTCTGGTCCATTTGGGCTATAATTTTAAATGGTAATTATGGATTAGCTTGGTGACCACTAGGCTCTTTTGCTACATCCCAGGAACTAAACCTAACCCTGTTATAGGGTGAATCAGCTATAATGAGCTCTAAGCGACATTTAACCAAGGTATGCAGGCAATCTGTACATTAGACTGCAGTGGTGGTGGCAGAATGAGACTCAGACAAGCAGATTCAACTGGCACTTCCTGAGAGCTTTCTAGAAATGAAGTGGAAGAGACAAACTTGTTTCACTGCTACATGCTACAGGTTCACTATCTCCCATGTCCCAGACCCAGGTCAGGATCATGTAAGGCCTACTGCGTCATCCTACTATGGTCGTGTCCCCTAGTTCCTGATGAAGGTGTCCACTGGATGCCTAGAACACTTTCCTGCTCCAAACTGGACCTAGGAGGTCAGTGGATGTGCAAGACTGGCCATTCCTGGGCCCAAATATCGTATCTGGGCACATGCATATGGCAAACTGCTGCTAGTTCCAGTGGATGAGAATTTCTCTTCTAATGGTGCTTTGGAGGTTCAGAAGCCAAAGAATAATCCACTGACTGGTTGATTGTCACGGGACCTGTTCCTGTGGTTCTCCCCTGCCTCTTTCGGAGTGCTACCAGGAACCACCTTCATGAGGTGCTGGGACCCCAGTAGTTCAGTTCAGCCTGGGTGGCTGCTGTCACACGGCTGCTGTACCAGGATGGGAACTCAGAGAGCAGGAGCAGGGGATTTGGGTATAGGGATGCTACTGGGTAGAAGGGGAAGAGGATTCTGGGAGAGACACAGTAGGCAAAGCAGAGAGGTAGAGTGGGAGAGGCCAGGCCCTGGGCCTCCATTCAATGTCCCTCATCACCTCTCTCTCCAGAATTGAGTCTACTTCTGAGTCACTGATAGTGCCCGGCACTGAACAGACAGAAGGCATAATCCACACATCCCTCCTGAGTCATGCAGCCCAGGAAGCACAGTCCAGAGGGTTACACAAACCACCCAGGCCAGTGAAAGTCAGAGCTGACACTGGAACTCCAATTTGTTAGGCTGCAAAGCAGGGTCCTTCTCACAGCCTCCTTTTTCCTGCCCAAGTCCACCTGAGGCCACACAGTGGCTAGGAGCAGGTGCAGGGATGGGGAGGTGGGGCCCTCCCGCACATAGCTGACTGATTTGCTCTAAGAGTGTTTGGACAGGATGTTCCTGGCAACCAGTCATGGGGGGAAGAAGGGGGTTCTGAGCCAGCCTGTCTGTGCTGTACACCCCAGAGCAGTGTCCAACAGGGAGAGGAAATGCAGCTGTTGGTTTCGGGGCATCAGGGATGGGAGGTGGCAGAGGCTATGGGTGAATGAGATGCTACAGGGAGTGTGTTTAAAGACAGGACACTGTATGCACTGGGGTGGGAGTGGGACAGTGGTGGGTTGAGGTGAGGGAAGACACGTGCAGAGCAGCGAAGCAGCCTCTGGCTCCAGACCTTGTGATCCCTGCTCTGCCTGCCCTGCTTCCTGAATTGAAGCCTCCTCAGGAAGGTTACTGTCCAGCCTCTGCCTCAGTCGGCCACCACAGGCAATGCAAGTCTTCCTAGCTGCAGGGGAAGTGGCTTCAGGGCAGGGGGTTGGGCCACAAGAGGAGATTTCTCCGGTACAGAGCAACCTGCTGAAAGCTGCCTTCTTAGAAATCAATGTATTTATTTATTTGACACACACATACAGAATCTCCTGGTTCACTCTCACAAATGCCTGCAACAGCAGGTGCCCAAAACTCCATCCAAAGTAGGTGGTAGGGACCTAAGCACTTGAGCTTTCACCTGCTGCCTCTCAGGTTGTACATAGGAGGAAGATGAAGTCTGGAGTGTCTGGAGTGGAGCAGGACTGCAACCCAGGAGCTCCTACATCGATCCAGCTTCCCAAGCCTCATCTTAATGGCTGTACCAACCGCACACCACCCTGGAAGCCTCCTTCAGTGTATCCAGACCACACACAAGGCTTCCCAAAAGAACTTCAGAATGTTAGCAAGCCAAACATGCAGAGGCTGGCAGGCTACGGGCTGTCCCTGCTGGTGAGGCCTGTATGTCTAGCTCTCCTTTCCAGCCACTGCTCCAGCTGATCCCGAGCACCCCCAGACACACACCAGACTACACTCACGGAGACAGCAGTCACAGAGGCAGCAAGGTTCCATAGATGTCCCCAGCCTACCCTAGGGGGACGGGCCAGCTCTGACTCCTCCCAACCAAGGCTGGCTGGTGGCCTGCCTCAGGTCCTCCAGGTCTCCCCTTTGGACCCTTGCTTCCCCTGCTCTCGCCATGCTCGATAAGGTCTAACTCCTAGAATAAAAACCTATTGCCGCATGCATGCTGTGGCCCTACCTGTCTGACTGAACCCCAAGTTACACAGCACCACTCCTCCTCGGCCTTCATCTTCTTGAAAGGGTCTGGAATGACACATGCAGTCCCAGGAAGGGGCAGTGGATTGGTAGTGTGAGGGGCCAGGGATTTAGGAGGAGTTTGGGGGCAAGTACAATGACCATTATCTGGGGACAAGACTTAAGCTGGGATTGTGACTCGGACAGGCTCTTCAGTTTGGCCCCACAGAGCAGAGATCACAAGAAGCCAGAGGACATTTCTGGGCGGGTGGCAGGAAGAATGGCACATCCTGGCAGGGGTCTGACTGGGAGTGGTGGCTGGATACTGTGACTGAGTGTCTGAGCTGCTAGCTACTTCTTGGACTTGCTGGAGAGGAAGCTTGGGTGCAATAATGGTGATAATGAGCTAGTCTTGCCCCTGGAATCTGTGGAGTAGGTTTGTAGATACTGTTGAGTACCCCGCACACACTATCCCCTGTGGCCCTAGGGGACTTAGCCCCCACCCTAACATGCTGCCTTCTGAGGTCCATGTGCTTTACACATCACCACCTTGGAATGACCCTGTGCACAACTGTATCCTTCCATAGTCTCTGTCCCCTCCCTTGCCTCACTTTCTCTCTAAAACATCACTCAGAACATGGCATACACTTCTTGATTGTCGTTCCTTTTCTTCTAGTGAATAAAGCTCCATAAGGGCAGGTCCTTCTAGGATCCCTGATACCTGGAACGGTGGCTGGCTCAGCACAGTCACCAAAGCAAACATGATACAAGTCAGAACTAACCTCTGTGCAAAGAGCAGTGGCCTGCTCTGTCTTCATCTCCACCTGTCTTCATTCATGCCTGGAAGGCCACTTCTCCTGTGCCAGGAAGCCTGATTTGATCAATTACATGCCAAATAGGAGTTTTCAATATCCAGCAAAAATGCTGGATATTGTTTTTTAAAGAGTCTTTTTTTCTAATCATTTCTCTTGATTGTGGGATCTGGAACTGTTGGGGGAGTGTATTCAGTGCGATTAAATTCTTTCCTAGCCTAATCCTTTTTGGAAAACAAAAGTTTTAAATGAAGTAAATTAGAATGGATTTGCTGAGGTTTGATTGTTTGCATAGTGATTTTGCCCTGGTTCACTGCAAAACCAAGGCTGGGCATTGTGCCCTGAGAAGTACAGTGATGAATCTAGGAGTGGACCCCTTCCCCCATGCTGACGTACTTCCTGGATGCCTGTGAATCCAGGGGTGACAGCACATACACGGGTCAGAGACGCCAAGGCCCTAGAGGAGATCTGGCAGAAAGCCACATCCCCAGTGCTGTTGAGGTTGCAGGGTGGCTGGGGGTGGTAGGCAGAATTATAACCTGTAGTCTTCTAGTGTTTGCTCCTGAAATCCTTCCTACCATCCCCACTACTACCATTGGGCCACAGCTTGTTGACCCAATAAGGTGGGTGTCAGAGCATAGGGCATGGTTGGTAACCCCGAGAGGTATGACTAACAGAACATGGTGAGGGTTCCTTAGGGTGGAGCTGAGTCCCTTGTAACCCTGGCCGCCTCCCCACCACTGAGGAGCTAGCTCTGATTTGCCGTCCAACCCAGCCCTGAATCTTGGGGTAGCATGATAGCTCAAAACACTGCACAACATAGGAAAGAAGCCTTCCCAACATGAATGGGTAAAATGAAAGACACTGGGACGTGGTGGACTATTCCAGTGACTTAAAACACTACGCTGGGGAGACTTACGGCAACCTCAAAGTTGGAGTGGCCCCAAATCCCCTCTCTGTAACCCCATGCATATACATCCTGATACTTCAGGCTCTGGGACCAAGCTGCAGTAGAGCCTGGTTCTTACTCAGAGATTTGACAACTCTGAGAGAATAGGATTTTCCTCTTCTGCTGATTTTGCTGTTTGACTCCGGAGCTGACCCTTTGTGGACTCTGCCCCCTAGCATTTGAGACTGCTGGAGGAGCCCTCTGGCCAAGCAGGCACAGACGAGGTTATTTCTCTGAAGCAGATGCTTGACGAGGTTTGGAGTTACAGCCCAGGGTCACACGGCTGCCCTGAATCATCCATCCTGTGGGTCAGCTGGCTCGGTTGACTTTCTTTCCCACTTTTTAGTGGGGGAGGCACAGATTCGTTCACGTGTGGCAGTCTAGTGCTCCTCTTTTGCCATAAGCTACCTACCCTCAGATGAACACGAGCATTGCTGGAGGTAAAATGTCTAGCCTGGGGCCCAACATGGTAGCCTAGTGACTAAAGTCCTCGCCTTGAATGAGTTGGGATCCCATTTGGGCCTCAGTTCATGTCCCAGCTGCTCCACTTCCCATCCAGCTCCCTGCTTGTGGCCTGGGAAAGCAGTTGAGGATAGCCTAAAGCCTTGAGAACCTGTACCTTTAGGGGAGACCCGGAAGAAGCTCCTGGCTCCTGGTTTCACATCAGCTCAGTTCTGGTCATTGTGGCCACTTGGGGAGTGAAACAGTAGATGGAAGATTTTTCTTTCTATAAATATGACTTTCCAATAAAAATAAGTCTTTTATTTTATTTTTTAAAGATTTATTTTATTTTTTATGGAAAGTCAGATATACAGAGAGGAAGATCTTGAGTCCAATGATTCACTCCCCAAATGGCCACAACAACCAGAGCTGCGCTGACCCGAAGCTAGGAGCCTCTTCCAGGTCTCCCACGCCGGTGCAGGGTCCCAAGGTTTGGGGCCATCCTCGACAGATTTCCTAGGCTACAAGCAGGGAGCTAGATGGGAAGCAGGGCCACTGGGATTAGAACCGGTGCCCATATGGGATCCTGGCAGTTGCAAGGTGAGGATTTAGACATTGAGCCATTGCACCTGGCTTTTTAAAAAGGATTTATTTATTTTTAGTAACTCTGCCTTTCAAATAAACAAAAAAGAATGTTATATGGCAGGGGCCCTGGAAACTTAATGATTTGGCACGAGGAATGGCCCTCTCACAGTTAGACCCTCGGTTTATTCCCCCTCTTCTCTGGTTGCAGCTTGGAGGCTGATGCGTGGACCCACGTCCCTCACTCTGCTTGGAGTTGGTGATAGCAGACGCCGGTGGACACAGCGCCCCGCGGTTTAGCTCACTTACTTCTCCATGTCCCTGTCTGAGATGTCAGTTTCATTCATCGCTCTTGCCCTTGGCCAGCAGCAGGGCTGGGATTTGAACCCCCAAGAGTCTGACGCTAGCCTATGCTGTTACCCAGTTTGGCAGTCTTCCCATGAGGGCCCCTTGGATGATTCATTCCTTATTCTATCCTTGGAGACAATGAAGCGTAAACCAGAATAAAAGGGGGCTATTATATCACTATGTGCCGTTTACCTAAATTAGATAATAAATCACAGAGCTCCATGAAACAACATACAAGTCAACCTCCTGAACATTTAGTTATCACTTAGCAGTATTTGATTGTGTCTATGGTATAATTAACACTTTCTTGTAGAAAACATAGTTATTTCTGTGAAACGAAGGAGTCAATGAGAAGGAAAATTTAACCTGGCCCCTTCAGGCAGCAGATCTCGTGGTGGGGTTGTTTGGAATGGCTGGGAAAAGGTGGAAGCCACCATTCCCAGCCCACTACAGGATGGGATTCTGCCCCTGAAACGTTGAAGCCTGCCGCCTGAAAGAGCAAAGCCGAGTGATGCCACAAAGTCCTGAACAGCTCCAGGCCCATTCATCAGGCTCAACATAACTGGGCATCTGCTGCTGGCATCTCCAGATGTTCGCCTTTATCAGACCCCAGTGCAGTTGAAGTTCTCATTGAGAGCTTTGTAAAAAGCCCTGGCTGGTTGGGGACGCTTATTGTTCATTTTATTTGAGTTCCTTATCATGCGCAAAATGTTCCAGGCACCATTAGGAGACACAAAAGACTCAGAAAACACAGTTTGGTGGGGGGGGCAGAAGCTCAGTGTAGCGTGGAGGAGACACGGACATCACCATTTACAAACATTTGCTGAACACAATCTGCTGGCAGGAATGAAAGTGACTGCAGGGTGTGGGTTTGGGGGGCTGGGTGGTGGAGGTGGGGGACGGAATGCTTGCCCCAGGGAGAGGGCTGTTTCCTGCGATTTGCTCATTCGTGTGGTCTTCAGATGACCACCCAGTGAGATTGGGGGGTGGGGACAGAAATGGGGACAGCAGTTAAATAAGGAATGGAATATTAAAGGGGAGACATCTTGTTTGAAGTAAATATTTAAAGTCTCTATTCAAGCACACTTTAATTATTGTTTAGCCATAAATGTAGCCTGGTAGAACTCAGGGACTATGCAATGTGTGTGCTAAGGACATTTAGGAAAATGAAACATGGGCGCTGAGAACTGTCCCCATCAATTTAGGAAACTCTTGCCTGCATCAGCCTCACGGAACAGCAAAAATCCCTGTTCATTAACACAGATTAAAGCTGTCTTCTTTGGAAAAGGATAATGTAAATGATCAATTGTGTCTCTCTTTCTCTCTCTTTTTAATTTATTTTATTTTTATTGGAAAGGTAGATTTACAAAGAGAAAGATCTTCCATCTGCTGGTTCACTTCCTAAGTGGCTACAATGGCTAGAGCTGAGTAGATCTGAAGCTAGCTCTGCTGGGTCTTCCATGCTGGTGCAGGGTCCCAAAGTTTTGGGCCATCCTTGTCAACTTTCCCAGGTCACAGACAGGGAGCTGGATGGGAAGTGGGGCAGCCAGGGCATGAACCAACACCCATATGGGATGCCAGCACATATAAGGTGAGGACTTTAGCTGCTAACTACCGTGCTGGGCCCAGTCTCTCTCTCTTTTAAGATTTATTTTAATTTTTATTGCAAAATCAGATATACAGATAGGAGAGACAGGAGAGATAGAGAGGAAGATCTTCTGTTCACTGACTCCCTCCCCAAGTGGCCACAACGGTTAGAGCTGTGCTGGTCTGAAGCCAGAAGCCTGGGGCCTCTTCTGGTTCTCCCATACAGGTGCAGGGTCCCAGGGCTTTGGGCCATCCTCCACTGCTTTCCCAGGCCACAAGCAGGGAGCTGGAAGGGAAGTGGGGCTGTTGGGTTTAGAACCAGCACCTATATGGAATCCCAGTGTGTGTAAGGCGAGGACTTGAGCTGCTAGGCTATGGCATCAGGCCCTAGTCTCTCTCTTTAAAAATATTTATTTATTTATTTGAAAATCAGAGTTACGGGAGGAGGGGGAAAAAGAGATAGATCTTCATCACTGGTTCACTCCCCAAATGGTCACAACAGCCAGAGCCAGGAGACTTTTCTGGGTCTCTCACTTTGTTGCAGGGTCCCAAGCCCCTGGGCCATTTCTCACTGCTTTCCCAGGCACACCAGCAGGGAGCTGGATCAAAAGTGGAGCAGCCAGGACTTCAGTCAGCACCCACAGTGGAGATGCCAGTGCCATAAGCAGCAATTCTATTCATAGTGCGACAGCACCAGCTTCTTTTGAAAGACTTTTTGGGGGGTTGGAGTTACAACACATGGGTTAAGCTGCTACCTGTGATGTGGCATTCCTGTACCATGGAATGCCAGCTTGAGTCTTGGCTTCCAGTTCAGCTTTCCGCTAATGCACCTGGGAAGGAGCAGAAGGTGGCTTAAGTTCTTGAGTCCCTGCAGCCCACATGGGTGACTTGGATAGGTTCCTGGGCTTCCCACTCTGGCCTGGACCAGCTCTGGCTGTAACAGCCATCTGGGAACCAGTGGATGGAAGAGCTCTCTATCGCTTTATCTCTCAAATAAGTAAAGAAATCAATCCTTAAAACAAAAGAAATGAACTTCATTTATCCCTTTTCCCATACCAAAAAAAAAAAAAAAAGGATTGGTAGACTCTTGTAACAAAAGATAAGACAGTGAGGTTATTAAAATATAAATGGGAAATTGGAATCCAGCCAGGAAAAAAGAAAATACATTTTCTGTTTACAGTGGTCCATCTCAGTTCTGTGGTCAAACTCTAGATTTGTCTTGTTGCTTCCTGTAATCCAAGGCAAAATGGCAAGCAAAATCAAGTACATAGCTCTGGCTGCCACAGTGGGCCATGCATGCCAAATCATGAGTACATCATTACTTGTGAGATTATAAAAGTCAGAGAAGCAGGGATGACTTCGAGGAAAATGGATGAGATGTTTTAAAAACATTTAGAAAAATCTGATTTGGGAATTTTTGTGAGAGGCAAAGCGTGGGACATGAGAACAGACATGCTCAGTAAGATCTGGGTGAACCTGGGGCAGCTCCAATTCAATCAGTTTATCGCTGAATGAATCACTTTCTGCAGGAATCCTGTCAGGGCCAGGGTCCTGGACCTAGGCATTTGGCCCTGTCTGGCCATGGGTAAGGGTAGGCAGCCTGGATAGCACCTGCTAACATTTTGCATATAAAAACCTCATCTGTGGCTCTATATCCCTTGGGTTGAGAATTCCAGGAGGGCAATGATACCATCCCAGTGCCCCTCTCCATCTAGCTCTGGCAGCTCCTCCATTAGTGTGTTATAATAATAGCTCACAGTAGCCTAGTGGCTAAAGTCCTCGCCTTACATGGGCCAGGATCTCATATGGGCACTGGTTTGTATCCCAGCTGCTCCACTTTCCTTCCAGCTTTCTGTTTGTGGCCTGGGAAAGCAATGGAGGATGGCCCAAAGCCTTGGGACCCTGCACCTGCATGGAAGACCTGGAGGAGGCTGCTGGCTCCTGGCTTCTGGCTTTGGATCAGCACAGCTCTGGCCACTGAGGCCACTTGAGGTGTGAACCAGCAGATAGAGGATCTTTCTCTGTAAATCTGACTTTCCAATAAAAATAAATAAATCTTTTAAAAAAAGTTGGTCACACATTTTACATAGGAAAGGTATCTAGAAAATAAAACCCACCATTGACCATGTAACAGAGGCATTTTTGGAGTTCTTGATGTTGTCAAACAAGTCTTGCCAGCGTTTTGACGATGGGGAACCCCTGAGAAGGCCTGGCCAGTGTTAGTCAGCTAGTGATGAAGTCAGGTGTCCAGTGTAGCTGGTCGCTGCTTTAGGAGAACCAGGTGATGGAGTGCACTCCCAGGGGCTCTGTGCAGGGGGCTGGCAGGTGTCACAGGGACCTGTAGGTGGTGGCTGGGTCTTGATGGGGCGGTAGAGGAGCCCCAGTGACAATGCTGACCTGCGTCTGGCTGTTCTCCCAGCATACTGTAAGGGTGGGATCCTAGAAGGCATTGCCTTTTACCAGCCAGTTTGCAGTCATTGTTTGTTGTCAATTATGTGGTACAGGTTCCTGTACTGCCCCAAAGCTCCTTTGTGTTTCACATTTCGTTTGAAACCTCCCCACAGGACTCAGAGAATGCTGCCCTGGGAAATGGAGCCCTGGGCCCTGTGTAAGGTCAGGAATGTTGGGGTAGGAGGTAGACTGGGCCACAGCCTGGGCAACAGAGCTTGCAGGAAGGACATGGTCAAGCAGGACATTGTCTGTGATCACAGCAGAACTATGTGAGTTGTCCTACGTGTGGCCCTGGGCTGGTGTCTGGGCTGGGGGCAGTGATATGTGGGGCAAAGTGTCCTAGGAGTGTTGCTGCTGGCTCTGCGCCCTGTTTGGGGAGCCCTGGAAAAGTCGGTTTGGGACTTACTTTCTTCCTCTCTGAAGTAGGGCTTTAACAGTCCCTAAGAAACAGGAGATGAAAGTATCCGGAGGTTGGACTGATCAGAACTAAGTGTCCAACATGGACAAGGCTGGAGTGTGGGTCTGGTTGTGGTTACCATGGTTACTATATTTCCTGGGGAGCAAAGGATCCTCACCTGCATGACAGAAGTTTTCTGCCTCACGGGAGAAGAGGCTGAACTTAGCAACCCACTCGGCCAAGCTCCACCGCCTTCTTACCCTGTTTGGAAAGTGAGGTCCTGCCTGTTCCCGAGGGTGGTAAGAGGCAAGCGATGTGAAGGCCCTGGCAGGGCCATCCCCACCCTACCACATGAGCCTGGAGACAGCACTGCTGCACAGTGCTGGCGCACAAATGCCTGCTATGTGTGTGTGTATCACACACTGTGGTTACTCCACTGGTGTTAAACATGGGGCTCACAGGCCAGAGGCAGAGGGGAAGTGAAGTCAGGATCTGGAAATGCGATCCATGCTTGCTACGTGGACTGCTGTGCTTTCTACGTGGGCTCTGCTGCGGGGCTGGAATGGGAAGCTCCACTTGCAGAAAACACCTGTCTGACTTAAGCCATCACTGTCTAATCCCCAAGGCGTGCAGTAAAGTAAGCCAAAAGTGGGAGCCAAGCTAGGAGTTGAACCCAGGTTTAATATACCAAACATCCTTCTCAGCTTGTTTTTTAATTTAGAAGGAAAAGAGAAGAACTTACAACACAATACAGCAACCGAAAGGCCTGCCATTCCTGTTAGAAGCAATTTAGGCCAAATGAAGAAGCTGAAGCATTGATGACCCCTGGCCTTATAACCAATAGAGGGAATTGATCAAAATGGAGATGCCTAATGGCGGGACCCTGGCGTCTGAGATGTCAGATCAGGAATTGCCAGGTGTTGCTGCAGATGCCAGTGAGGTCTGCTGAAGCGGGGAATCAGCTGGCATTGCTGACTCCCAGTGTTGGAGGTTGAGGGCTGGCTGTTGTTCAGCATTAATGTGTGAAGATGGAGAGCAGAACAAATTTGAGAAGCCAGCAAGAAGAGAGTGTGTGGTTGCACTGCTGTCACCAGAACGGCCTGCATGGGGGAAGGAGCTCTCTGGCACAGCAAGCTTCTGTGAGATGTTTGGGGTGGTCAGAGCTATGGGAAGGATCCTCCTAATCTCATACAAATGGGCCCAATGCCTGTCCTGCCAGGACCCCTCCACTGCTCTGACCACAGAGGGGCATAACTTCTGGAGTACTTGGGCTCTGCAGTGGGGCTGGAAGACTCCTGTCTGACCAGGCAGGGACCAGAGCTGCTTCTGAGGGTGACTCCCAAAGAGCCTCAGTCATCCCCTGCCAGAGTCACCACTATCCTTTAGGCTGCAGTTCTGGGCTTGTGGGACCCAGACTGATCCCTCTCTTGTTCCCTGGTTGGGTTCCCTACTGCCCTCTCCTGCAAACATGGATGGAAAGGTCGGGAGTGAGGGTTGGGACGGAAAGCAGAAGGGGACAAACTGAAAATGAACTCTTGCCCAGCTGGGCTGCTCACAAGATTTGAGACTGGCAGGTGGAAGGGACGGCGGGTCATGACTGAGAATGAGGCCGCCACGGTACAGCATCCTTACCAAGCAAGCTGAGCTACTGACACAAGCTCTGAACTTCTCCTCGGATGTTGTGTTCTTTAAAATGGAGCTCCTCATGCCTTCTGTGATTTGACTGGGTGGCCCATAGGGGAAGTGACTGCGACACCCTGGGGTTCTGGGGCAGTGCCATGGACACCAAAAGGTGCCTAGAGCAGGAGGAGACCCTAGCAGGAAATAAGGGTCAGCAGGCAGCCAGGAGTCCAGAGTGTCAGGATTTGGCTCTGCCCATACCATAGTGGGGAGGCTGGCTTAGAAGGGAGGTGGCAAACTGCTTTGTGATATGATGCGCTTGAGAAGGCAGGGAGCAGATGGAAATGTGGGCTGGAGCACAGCACAGGCTGGACAGTCAGCCTCTGTCAGTATCAGGAAGCTTGCAAGTAGCCAGGGTTGTTTACAGAGAAGAGAAACTAGCCAAAGATGGCACCGAGCGGGGAGGGCCTGAATCTAGAACCAGAAAAGACAGGAAGAAGAAACTAGGAGGACACTGGAAAAGTACATGAGTCTAAGGAGGTTGAGGCAGTTTCTGGGCAGAGTTGTGTCCAGTCAGAAATGGAGGGAGATTCGGAAAAGGAGTGAGGTGGTGCAGACTGCCAGGAATGAGGGTCACGGAAAGCTTTACTGACTGTGGAGACATCCCAGTGGCAGTCTGTAGGGAATCAGAGGTATTCTTGGTCTGGTGGCCAACACCAACATACACTGCCTGTCCTGGTTACCAGATGCAACCCTGGGGAATAGGCCAGGAGAAAACCCATAGCCTCAGCACTTACAAGAGTCAAAATGTCCAACACCAACAGATTTCCAGCCTCAACTCCCCCCAAGATGCAGCTGTGAATCTCAGATCAGTCAGAAAGCTCCTCTGGGGTGTCAAGAGAGAGATCACAGCACCTCCTCTCCTAGTACATTGGCTCTGGAAGGAGAGGCCCTCAGGCCCAGCTGCCCTGCCATCTTTATTTAACACATGGTTCTACATATGTTGTTACCTGGGTTCAATTTTAAAACCTCAAACCCAAGAGATACATCTCCAGGTGAGGAACTGGGCTGGATACGCTGCCATTCCCACATTTTCACCATAAGGAACCTCAAGTCATGAAGCCATTGTCAACTACTATTCCAGCTGCATTGTTCAAAATGACAGGATGATCTATGGTACAGGTCAGGAAATCATGCTTTTAAAAGGTGGTCATTTGAAGAGGGGATGGAAGTATACTTATGGAGCACCTGCTGTAAACAAGCTATCTTAACCACATCAACCTCTCAACAATTCCACAAATAATTCCTTATTTTTACCATGTTGTAGAGAAAAGGAAAACAGAAGAAAACACAAAAGACTTGGAGAGCTGGACTGATGTATCCTAGATCCAGTTGCTGTGCTTTTTTTTGTTTCAGGCCTTGGCCAAGTAAGTGTCCATACAGAGTGATTATGCTGTGACCACAGGCAAATGAAGACTCATGGGAGCCACAGGGCCTCATCTTAGGCGATGTTCCCTTCAGGGTGGTCCTACCAGCAGCTCTGGTGGTGGGGTGCAGGGAGTGCAGGGGGAGGGAGCAGCCCTGTTCTTGCCTCTGAATCATGACGAAGTGTTCCGTCCCCTCTTCGGGCAGGCAGAGAGCACAGGCTGAGAAGTCCCTGTGGCTGGAAGGCCTGGCACACCACGAAGATGGTTGGTGAACGCCGTCCTCCAGGGAAAATTACTCCTAACTGGTTTTGATGGCGACAGGCTGTTTTTCATTCTTTAATCATTCAGAAAAACACATCCATTTTAGTTTATGCAAAACAGTGGAAAATCATTGAGTTTTTTTTTCCTGTGTAAAGGTCAAACTATAAAAAGATAAATAGATTCAGAGAACTCCAGGCTAGTCACAAAAACGTTGGCAGTACATTAAAATGGATACAAAAAGGAATTTAATCCTCCATTGGAAACAGGTCAAGATAATCCCCTCTTTATTCTCCATATGTGAGTGAATTCCTGTTTTTAGGTCCCAGGACATGCAGTAAGTGCATTTTCAAGGGGTAGAGTATGAACTGAATGGACGAGGAAATGTGGATCAGGATCCTTGACCAGCTGTGACATGCTAAGTGTGAGATTATGGGCAAGACTCATTCCCTGCACCTCAGGTTCCTCATCTGTGAAATGGGCACCCTTGGGCCTTGAAAAGCACACCCTCAGTGTGCTTTCTTGCAAAGTATAGGTGATTCGACACTAAGACCCTTCCCCACCATGCTGCCTGTGACTGCCCACCTGCAACGCTGGGTGAGGGAGGCCTGGCTTGGCCAGGTGGTGATACACGGTCTTAAGAGGGCCTGCTGAACTGTACCCCAGAGACACATGCCCTGCCCTGGCCTCCTGCCCCACCTTGGCCACAGAATGGCATTTCCAGACTCTTACAGGGTTTTGCCACACACAGATTGGTGACTTGGGAGGTCTTTGCACCTGGAGCTCCCTGTTATGGGTGAGAGGAGAATGATACAAGAAGTCAGAAAGTGAAGACTTAGAGGAAACCACTTACGTGTATCTTGGGGAAACTATAAGCAATGCATAAAATCTGTTCGCTTTATATTAATACAAAATTATTTTAAAGAGTGTTTTTGGGAAGAGAAGAGAATAGCTATATCCTTCCACTTTATCAAGAGCAGGCTTTATCCATGCTCACTTGAGTGCAGCCCCTCCTGTTGAGGCACACCAGATTAGTCTTTTCCACATGCGCCTGCCATGGGTGGACAGAGGAGAGGTCCAGGAGACAGTGTTAGTCCAGAAGCTGGCTCTGGCAGCCAGGTTTCCTGGGGGCAATTCTCTGGCCTGGTTAGGGTCAGTATGGGGAAGGGGTTGTCCTCCAGGCCATGTGTGGGAGCCAGATTTCATTTCCTGGTTTGCATCCACACAGGAAGTGAAGGAAATGCATGTGTAAAGATGTGGAGGGTGAAGCACTGGCTCTGGTTCTGTCACATAGCACTGCCTGAACCTGTCAACCTCAGGCTGAGTGGTGCGGCCTGTAAAGGCCACGTGGGCTGCTGGGAGGCAGAGGCAGGAGGTTGCCTTGGTCACCAGGGGAACATCATCTGGAGGATTTATGGAACAGTGACAGGCATGACATCAAGAGCAAGAGAAGGGCAGGCCTCACAGACAGTCTCTCAGACCTCTAGTTGGATCCTGAGATCTCACTCTGAAAGGGACGGGTGGTACAGGTTTGATCTCTATGATGAAAGCAGGCAAGGCTGGCAGCTGGTGGACCTGTGCAAAAGAACACAGGCAGGAAAAGCAGTCGGGGGAACCAAGCCAGAGACTGAGAAGTGGCCAGTCGCTGAAGCCCAGCGAATTGACGCATTCCCATCGAGAGAGTTCAAAGGGTCATGGAGAAAGATCCTGGATGGACTCTCCCACACAGAGGGGTGAGCATGGCTCCATCATGGGGACTCTTAGCACTGGGATTCCTCTAGTGCTGGAGTGGAGATGTGGCCCTGGGTTAACCTGCAGGGGCCTGAATGGAATTCTGCCCCATCAGCATCGCCCACATTCCAGCTGCGGTCTGCACCAACTCCGCAGCTTTGCAGAAGGTTCACTCTCCTGGATACAAGGTTCAAAGTGGCTTTTCCCAGAGGCTTCCAGGAGCTCCGTTGATGGAACCTTATCCTACAGCTTATATTTTCTCCTTGCTAGAACCTTGTTGATTTGGATAACCTGTAAAGTGTAATCATAATGGCTGTGTTTATGTTATGTTAATCTTGACTTTAAAAAATGCAGCAAATGCTGACTTTAAACATTAACATGAAGTTCTGTTTTACTGTCCTCTACGCTCTTCACACGAAGAGCCTACTTTTAAAAGATCTGCGAGATATACATGTCATTTGGAGACTCTTGGGAGAGTTGACCTCTTTAGTTTTCTCTGCAGGTTAAAAAGACCTGTCTTAGACCATTAAGTATTTAATATGACATTCTGTGCTTCATTGTAGTAAAACAGCAAAGGCAGTTTCTGGCTCAGATACAAATAGCTTTTCCCTCCAATGTGTCCACAACCTGATTTTACATTAAAGCTCTGAAATGATTGATATTCATTAGGGAAGCTAAAGAGTTCATCGCATCAGATTCAAACCAAATCACATCTATGCCGCAAGGGCAGCTAGGTGGGGCCAGGAAGAACCAAAGGGACTGAATGGAGCTGTGGATGCTGTCTCTGAGACTTCAAGAGCAGATCTCCATTAACGAAAGTAACAGGTTGCTGTGGGCTTCCTGCCTGTCCACTAGCATGTAACAGCATTTCCTGCTGGGACCAGGGTGGGGAGAACTCCTCACTGTAATTGAAAATGGTTGTGGGACACGGCCCCTAATGGACCCTTTCCCCTGCTCCATGTCTCCTGCCAGGCCCTACTCATTTCTCTGCCCCTGGGGTCTCAGACCCTGAGCTGCCCTACCCCCTTCCCTACAAGTCATGGTAGCTGGCCCGAGTCCCTTCTGACCCTCCTACCCTGTGTGTAACTGACAAACTTGACAAAGCTGAGCTTAAGACCATGGTCGTCTTCTCCTGCCCCTGGAAAGCTTCCTCTTGACAGCACTGCCCAGCTTATTCCCTCACGCTGCCTGGTCCTGTTGCTTAGCAAACAGTTTACCTTGGCAGGCTCACCAGGAAGTGCTAAGGCTGCTGCAGCCAAGCACTGCGTAGAGCTTTTCTTTCTGAAGTTGTGTGGTGTGGTGTGTGGGCAGGTGCGCTCTGGCTGGGTGTTAAACAGTTTCCAGGCGGAAGTTGTTGTTGCTTATGCTAAAGAAACAACTTTTGAGGTCTCCAGCACCATCTGTCTGATGTGTCAGAGCATAGGCAATGCTGTATTCAGGAAGTGCCTTGGCTGGTTCTAGGGTCTGCTTTGTCCAAGTCCAGGTAGTAGGAGGCTGTGTCTCTGGAGGTGTGTCAGTCCCACAAGAACTCCGTGGCTGGAAGGCCACCTGCTGAGTGCTGGGGTCAATCACAGACACTGTACCCCACGGCTCTTTGCTGTTTTAGCCCAGGCTCCATCTTCTCGACTAACACACCCATCCCCTGGTTGGTACAAATGACTCACTGCCCTCAGATAAGGGAAACTGACACATTCATGGCTAAATCTCTCCCAGAGGTTGGTGGGAGAGGGAGAGAGTACCAAGGTCGGTCTTTTTGACCTCTATTGGGGACAACTCCCAGAGGCCATTCTCAGCATTAGCATGCCCCAATGAACTGCTGAGGCCTCTGTGGCAACCACAGTCCAGCCTGTTTCTCCCTCTGCCCCATCCATCTTCTTCGCTTTTCCCCAGAAAATCTGCACCTGCTCAGGGAGCCCAGTCTGCCACAGCTGCCACCCCTCAGCTGAGAGACCAAGCAGTGATGCCCACACCACCTTGCAGCCATCCTAGCCATGCCGTGCTGGCTAGGATGCTGAGTTGGCTCCTCTTCTCCTGGGACAAAACACCTCAACTGCTACTTTCTAGTAAGTCAGGCTGTTGTTCTAGCATGCCCCAGGAGACACTGGGGTGTGCTGCCTTTAGGCCTTTGATCTGAGTTTGGTCTGTGTTTATGCTACAAACAATGATAACTGAAGACAGGATTGGGCTTTCTTTCCTTTGGCTACTAAGAAGCTTGGAATCTAGTTTCATGCCTCTGTGCTGCTAGACAAAGACCTTGGCACCTTCTCAGTTGCCTTCATGTGCCTTCTTCACTCTGGTTGTTGTTGTGGTTTTGCTGTGTCGCAATGCTCCCTCTGAAATGCCTCAAACCCCATGTGGAACCATGTAGGGTGTAAATGAGTTAGCATATACATTCAGTCATGGGGGTGTGGAGTCAGACAGACCCATTGCTTGATTACTGTTCCAGGACATGTGCTAAGTCATAACTTCTCTAAACCGTATCCTGATGCCTACATCCCAGGATTATTCTGAAGATAAATACAACCCACACATGTCTAGGACATCAGTGTCTGATGAACGGCAGGCACACATAGAGTCCTGCTGCTCTCAAGAACCTGCCTTGCTGTGAGAATAGAGCTGTCCTCTTCTTCCTGTCTGTGGTGTGCTGGTTGTCAGCAAGATGCACTTCTGGCCTGTTGGGCTTCACTTTCTCCTGGGAGAAAGAGACCCACCAGGTACCCACAGTTCTCAGCTGACAGTGTGCAACAGCAGCAGATTGGCCAGGAAAGATCTCACGGAGTATTACAGCAGGAGGACACACAGTCAAACCCATCCATGAGAGAAATGAGCACCAACTTGGCCAGAGGAAAATGAAAACTTTTTGTGTAAACTGAGTCTTGGGGTAGACATTTGGCTTAGGGGTTTAGACATCCCCTCACCCCATGTTGGCGTGTCTGGGTTTGAATATTGCCTGTGTTTCCAACTTGCTACTGATGGGCCCCTTAGGAGGCAGCAGGTGGCCCAAGAAGTTGAGTCCCTGCCACACACATGGGAGACCTAGGTTGAGTTTCCAGTTTGGGCCTGGTTCAACCTAGCTGGCCTTGGCAGGCATTTTGGGAATGAACCAGAAGATTGGAGCTTTTTCTATCACATAATAATTATGATAATAATTATAACACAAAAAACTAAGCCTTCACAGGGGCTGCAGGAGGGAGCGTCTAGCTCGGATCCCGATCCCAGCCACGATGTGCTCATGGTGAGCTGGGCCTGGGCCCACCTGGATTCAGGAACTGATTCCTTTTGGGTAAGTACACCGAGGGGGGGGAGTCTCCGGGACTGGGTGGGTCCAGGGCCCACCCACCACCCTCATTGGGCGGTGGACGGGATTGGGGTGGGGCGCAACCTTGGGCCTGCGGGTTTAAACTTCAGCAGCTGGGAGGCTGCTGTGGGCTGCAGGAGGGAGCGTCTAGCTCGGATCCCGATCCCAGCCACCATGCGCTCATGGTGAGCTGGGCCTGGGTGGCCAGTGCGCCATTTGGCGCCAGGCTGTGCCTGCTGGCCACCTGGCCGGGGAGCTCTGGGGTATTGGTTGTCTGAATCGTTGCTTAGGTAGCTCCAGGCTGACCGCACTGTTTCTGGGATCTGAGTCAAATCTAAAGATTCCCAATGCCAGTAACTCTTCCTTTGAAGAACTTCTAATCACTTAACAATACTGAGCTATGAAATTGGTAATGGAATGGAATGTACTGGGCAGGACTAAGCAAACCTTAGCCTACAAGCAAAACTAGAAACCAGCATGGAGCACAGGTCATACCGAGCTAGGCTCTTGCACCTACTGGTCCTCAGAGCAACCACGGGCAGGTGCGCGATTTAAGGCTAGGAACATGCCCAAATGGGGAGGTAAGGGGACACCCTAACTGGGTTGAGGTTCCCACTAAGGGGTGCATGTGCTGGAATGGGGACTGCGTGTGCTGGAATGGGGACTGCGTTCTATCTAGGAAACTGTCGTAGTCACCCAAGGCACTATGTGAGCTGGGATTGGATGCACCAGGCCAGTTCAGATCCCAACACAATCTGGTGTCATGGAGAACCAGGGTAGACGTGGGACTGACTAGGCTGGGTCTCAACCCCCTACTAAGTCATGTGTGAGCTGTATGTGGGTATGGACGAGCCATGGCTGGGCTGAAACATCCAACAACAAGAACCAGAATGGGGTGAAAGCCAGCCAGGAAAAGCCACTGTTCCTGCTAGGACAGGAGGTGAACTGAGTAGGGTTGGCTCAAGGACCCCCTGGTATGCGCAAAATCTGACATTGGGAGGGGTTCTGATGGAGGAGCCTGGGCAACTCCTCTGGCAGGACACAGTCCCTGCAGGTTAGCGCAAGAAGCATGATAGGAAACAGCCCAGAATAGGCCATGGAAAGTTTCCCACTGGCACACATTCGGCATGGATCAGGGGCAGACCAGGCTGAATCAGTTCATGTCATCCACTGGCAAATCCGATCACCAGATCAGAGTGTGGGATGAGCCGGGTTTGGTCGCGACAAAACCAGTACACATTATGGAATGCCAGGGCGTGGTTGCCTGTACTGGATTTGACTGCAGCACCCAACCAGCACATGTGAGATCCAGGAAGGGAGGGACAGAGCTGGCAGGGGGATTAAGGGGCTGGTCCCCTCGCCAGACAGCTACTCCCACTGGAGAGCCTGGACTGGGATGGGGACAGACCAGACTAAGCAAGGCTACAACACCTGTGCACTGCATGTGGACTAGATCAGGGAAAAGCCAGGCTGGGCTGATTATTCCTGCTGTTGCAAGCATAAATTAGAGCGGGTGAGGGATGTTTGGGCTTAGCCGCAGCATCAGCTGGTACTGGGGACTAATTCTGTCAAGTCAAACCACAGAACCACCTAAAGAGTGCATAAACCAGGAGTGAGAGAGACCTGGGAGGGAAAAAGTGGGTTCCCCCTTCTTGGGTCACTACTCCCGCGGGAGGGCATGAAAACTAGGATGGGGGCTGGGGTGGCTAGACAGAGAGGCACTCAACAACATCCGTGAGGGCTGGATGGTTGAGTTGGTTAGATGGAACTAAGCTTTAATACCCAGTGACAAGTACAAGAGCCAAATGGGATGGGGGACAGACTGGTCTACTGCTACACATACTGGCAAACCAGGGTAGGGGGCGGGTCTGGTGGGGGTTATTGTGGGTCGCCCTGACTAGGCTGCAGCTCCCACTGGTTGATGTAAGGGCCGAGTATGTGCTGGGCAGAACCAGACTGGACTGCAACACCCATTGGTTCCAGTGCAACTCGGGACTGAAAACAGAACCAACCCAGCAATTGAAACCACCAGCTGATCGGGGTGATGGACTGTGCCGGGCCCTGTGCTTTCTAGAACATACAAGAATCTAGTCTGGGAATACCTCAAAGTTTCTTTGGAGATCTCCCCAATCGAACTGCTGGACTCAGAACTCTAACCAAGACAGAAGACAGAAGACAGAACAGGTCATTCATTCATCTCAGCTGTATATTGTTGGTAGCGAAATATGGGGCGAACGGAGACTTTATGATGGACCATATCAATCAGTGGACGACCTCATCGAGCGAAACTGGCAGCGATTCATAACTGGAGAACTATTAAAACCACTTGAGCAAATATCTCAGAGCATGACCCACATCCGGGACTTGGGGTGGGCGGGAAACCGGGTGAGGCTTCTCCCTCAATATTCCCCTTTACCTCGGATACATGATGGAAACAATATGGACATAATAGTATTACCCACTTCCCTATACCCCCGAACCTTTTTTTTTTAACCGTAATTAACTATGTAACCATTGTCAACAACAATACAATAAAATAAATAAAAAACAAACAAACAAAAAAACCTAAGTCTTCACAAAATGAAGAGGGCTGTAGATGAGATTGGTGATGATTTATTTAAGATGATGCAAATTTGGCTTTGAAATATTCTAAATATAACCATCTGACATAAAAAGAATTACATTAAAATTTTTAAGGCTGATCTCTTTCCTTGGGTAAGAGAGTCACTTTCCTGGTAGGGGCTTGTCCATAAAAGGCAAGTGGAGAAGGCAGAGAACCATGCCCATGTTGACACCCTCTCAGGGAACTTATGGGTCACTATGCAACTTTCAGTCTACACTTTGCAAGACTTGTATGGCAAGACAGACACCCATTTCAAAGTGAAATGGCTTAGGGAAATCTTTCTTTTGTTTCTTCTTAAAGTTTTTTCTTAAACTCATGCCCTTAGCTATGAGTCCTGTACATTCCAGATGGGCCTGAAAGTCCTGGGCTTGTCCAAAGATGGCTCTGAAACTGGGATGCAGAGTTCTGAGCAGGGAACCACGCCTATGCTGGGTCTGGGATGGGTGTGCTGGGTGCATCATACTTGGGGGGAAGATGAGGATGTGTCAGCAGAATGCTGCAGGAGGGGCAGGCAGAATACAAGAGGGGTAATGTGAAGGCAGAACTGGGCACAGAGCAGGTCCCAGTATGTTTTCAGAAGTGGGCTCAGAAGGGGAGAGAAGAGTAAAAAAGTTGGAAATGGTAGGTCATGGAGCAACTTTTGACCAGGTCACTTAATATTAGAGTGGTCAGGGATGCTGACCCACTCTTCTGGGGGCTAGTTTAGGAAGTATGAGGTGAATCTTGGAGGAAGCCACCTCAGAGTTGCAAAGGCTGCCAGGGACTCAGGGTTATCTTTTCTTGAGCCAAGGTTCTGCTGAAGACATGAGTGAAGTTCTGCTACAGGAACTGAGCCTATTAATGGACTGAGAAGTTGGGTCAGGCCTCAGAAACTTCCTATGGGGATCAGCTAGTCCAAGAGTGACAGCCTGCCCATCACTCATGGGCAGCCACCCCCGCCTAGCAACTACGGGGAGGGGCAGGATTCTAGTGTCTTCCAGCATTGATTAACTGCTTTTCCTAAACACATTTCCCTATGTATTTCCTCAAATTCTGAGTGAGAAAACCCATTCCCTTCACTTCTGTCTTGATCATAACTTCCTGCCATTGATATGAAAGGCCAAGTGCTGCCCCCTTGCCCAGCACAGCACAGATGCCCCAGGGACCAGCTTCATTTACCCCCATGTAATGAGAGGAGAAGGGTGATGATTGTAATGAAGCCTTATTCCTAAAATGAGTATAATGACAGTCATGATACAGGCAGCCTCTGAGAATGGGCGGGTGTGTGGGGGGGAACAGACTGGAGCCAGACTGCCTGGGCCCATATCCCAGCTCCACCTCCCACCAACTGTGGGAACCTAGAGGCCACTTTACGTTGGACATTGTTCACAGGCTCCCTCTACTATAAAATGGGGACCAAAGAAGCTAATTATTGGAACGTGCTCGCTTACAAGAGCACCTGGCACGTGGTCACGTCCTTCCTGGCCATTAGCAATATTATTGCTGTTCTCATTACTGATACCCTTACTCTTGTTACTGCTGTTATTACTGATATCATTACCATGATTCCTATTTTCCTCCTCATATCTCTTCTAGAGGCATCAAGACTGGTCCTGTGGGGGAAGAGCTGTGATTATTATTGTCCCACTTCGCAGATGGGCAAACAGGATCAGGGACACCCAGCCGTGTGTGGCTTCTCTACTTGTTCACCCTGGCATGGCTGAACACTTGGCTACTTGGGACCGAAAGGAACACGTCTCCATTGCCTGGCAGCCCACTTTGTCTCCCTGTCTAACAGGCACGGAAGGTTTTTTTTTTTTTTTTTTTTAATCTGTAATTGATGCATGGAGATATAAGCTAGGTGAGTGAATTGGTGGGTCTGACCCTTGCAGCTGGGCTGCTTTGGAGCCTGCTCATCATGACACTCTTCAACACAGCAAGTGAACTATCTGCTCGGCTCTACCTGCTGTTACCGGCTTGGAGGTAGCTGCTCCCTAGGCCACCCCCCTTGGTGCCGTCCCAGGGATTAGTCAGGATCTCTGTGTTCTCATGGGGCCTCCCAGTCAAGGCTTCAGAGCACTTCGCAAGCATTAATTAAGCTTTGTGGCTATGACTCAGGTGGGTGGAGGCCTGGGCCTATTTTACATACGTATATCTTCCACTGATGCTGAGAGACCAAATCACTGCCTCAGTCAGCTGCAGTCCTCACCCCAGCCATCCCCAGTGGGCACTCCTTATCCCTGGAGTTTGGCCAAAACTATTTGCAGAGAAAAGGCTTCCCTTGTTCCAGATTTCAAAACAATAATCAGCACCCAGAAACCATTTCCCAGCTCTGTAGCTGGGCTCTACCTGCTGTCCACCTGGGTTAACTGAAAAGTGGGGTAGATTGCGGCCTGGGCTACCAGCAAATCAAGGCCTCTTGTGTCAGTGCACAGGGGGCCTCTGGCCAGCCCCTGCTCTGCAATTCCATTTGCACAGCACTGTTCCCCCGCCCCAACTTGCATTCTTCATCTGCTTCACCCTCATTCCTTGCCCTCACTCCACCTGCTTGCTCTGGCTTTGACTGCCCAGGGCTTGAAGGGAGGTGGGCAGAGACTACATAAGTCAGGGTAAAGAGATTGAGCCTCCACTTGGGAAAGGGAAAGCCACAAGGAGAGGCACAGTCACATGTGTGCCTTGGGGTGACAGTACAGGAAGATATGAAAATGGAGTGAAGAGTGAGGAACTCAGAGGTAGTGGAGTCAGGAAGAGCCTTGGCCATGAGCCAAGGGAGTAGGGATAGGATTTAGCATGGTGTGGCACTGGGGTGGACAGAGAAGAAAAGGGCTTTGGGACTACCTGGAGGTGAGTTATGAGGGAGAAGGGGGAACCACTGTGGATGGAGTTCTCTTCTGGTCCCAGGCAGATCTACTCTGCTGGGCAAGTGTGCCTTTGTGTCAGTCATAGAACTGAGGAAACTCATGACTAATAAGGCAGTGTTAGTGCAAATCAACTCTGCAGGTCCCCCAGGGAGGCCATGTCAGGTAGAACAACCACGCTCCAATCCACCCCTCCTCCCTACCCTCCTACGCACATCTTTGGGTTGGCCAGGGAATGAGGCCCGATGCTTATAGCTCAGCCTCCATACCAAGCACCATTCAGTTTGCTTTCTTCCCCTACTAATGAGTAAAACCAAGGCTTCAGGGGCTAACTGGCCTCCAATGGGAGGCTAAACAGTGGCTGCCTAAAAAGAAGTCCATAGTGGGCCCAATGTGGTAGCCTAATGGCTAAAATTCTCACCTTGCATGCACCAGGATCCCATATGGGCGCTGGTTCTAATCCAGGCAGCCCCACTTCCCATTCAGCTCCCTGCTTGTGGCCTGGGAAAGCAGTCTAGGATGGCTCAAAGCCTTGGGACCCTGTACCTACCTGGGAGATCTAGAGGAGACTACATGCTCCTAGAAGATTTTCCTCTTTGTCTTTCTTCCTGTCTGTGTATCTGACTTTCCAATAAAAAAAAATTAAAAGAAGAATCCCATAAAACCTGTTAATATACTATTTTATGTGGCAAAGGGAACTTGGAAGATGTAATTGAGAGGCTTGTTATGGGGACTATTGCATGGATTATACAGGTGGTACCAATGCGCATAGGATCTTCAAAAAGCCAATGGAAGGGTGCAGTCCTGGCACAGCAGTTAAGGTGTCAGCATGTGAGATTGGCATTATGGCATAGCAGGTTAAGCTGTTGCCTGGGAGATTGGCATTCCATATGGACACTGGTTGAAGACCCAGCTGCTCTTTCAATCAACTCCCTACTTGTGGTTTGAGAAAGTAGCAAAGGATGGCTCAAGTTCTTGGGCCTCTGTACCCATGTGGGGGGCCAGGAAGAAGCTTATGGCTGGCTCATGACTTTGATTTTCATTAGAAAGACAGATTTTTTTACAAAGAGAAAGATCTTCCACTTGCTGGTTCACTCCCCAAGTGGCCACATCGGTTGAAGCTAAGCTAATCTGAAGCCAGGAACCAGGAGTTTCCTCCAGGTCTCCCACATGGGTGCAGGTCTCAAAGCTTTGGGCTGTCCCTCCGCTGCTTTCCCAGGCCACAAGCAGGGAGCTGGATGGGAAGAGGAACAGCTGGTTCTCGAACCGGCACCCATATAGGATCCCAGCACTGGTGTTGTAATACAGTAGAGGTTGGGCCCGGCGGCGTGGCCTAGTGGCTAAAGTCCTCGCCTTGAACACGCCGGGATCCCATGTGGGTGCCGGTTCTAATCCTGGCAGCTCCACTTTCCATCCAGCTCCCTGCTTGTGGCCTGGGAAAGCAGTTGAGGACGGCTCAATGCTTTGGGACCCTGCACCTATGTGGGAGACCTGGAGGAAGTTCCTGGTTCTTGGCTTTGGATCGGTGCAGCACCGGCCATTGCGGCTCACTTGGGGAGTGAATCATCGGACGGAAGATCTTCCTCTCTTTCTCTCCTCCTCTCTGTATATCTGACTTTGTAATAAAAATAAATAAATCTTTTTAAAAAAATACAGTAGAGGTTAAATTGCCACTTATGAGGGTGGCATTCCATATCAAAGCATTGGTTCAAGTCCTGACCACTGCAGTTGCAAGCTAGCTCCCTGTTAATGTACCTAGGAAAGCAGCAAAAGATGCTGCAAATACCTGGGACCCTGCCACTCACACAGGGGATGGAGTTCTAGGCTCCCGGTCCTGGCCTGGCCCACCTCCAACCATTTAGTCTATTTGGAGAGTTAACTAGCAGATGGTTTCTTTTTTGCTATCCTCTATAGTTCATTAAAACCACTTTTCTCTTTTCCACTCTTCTATAGCTGTTTTAAATAAATAAATAAATAAATGCAAGAGCCCAGAGGTGTAAGAAGGGGTGAGGACAGACACAATGTCCACTGAAGGAGGAGAAAGGAACTAGGAGCCAAGGAACACAAGCAGGTCTAGACGTCAGAAACGGCAAGGCCACAGATTCTCTGCTAACGCTTCCAGAAGGAACACCAGCCTTCTGACACTTGGCTTTTAGGCTGGTGAAATGGATCTTGGATGTCTGAACTCCAAAATGGAAAGATAATAAATTCCTCAGCAATATTAAACTACAGCAGAAATTCTTCGTAGGTGGCAGAATTTATGTTGGGTGAAGGATGATATTTATTTTGATTTTGCAGAAGCCTTCCAGAATCATGATCAACCTGTCTCTTTTGCTCAGAACAAGGTGTGCCAAAGATGCTGGGCCTGGTCCTGACTGTGACTTGGAAAGACAGAGGGAAGAGCTGCCTGGAAAGCAGCTGAGAGATGTGTGTGAAGCAGAGGATGGGAATCTGCACAAAGCAGGGAAACAGCATTTGAGGTCCCCTCCCTGGTCAGCGGGGTGCTGGTGAGGAGAACCTCCCCTCTCACTGAGCAGTACTGGTGTAGTCTGACAAGGTTGAGGATTTGGGAAGAAGAGAGAGGGGGTGGTCTCCTCAGCCACACATTTGAGCTGACTGCAAATTGCTCCTTAAGCAGTCTCCTTATTTTCACCTTCAGGGAATCCTGTGCAAGTTTCTGTCTTCCGTGGGTGTACCTGCCACAGAGAGGCAGGCAATGTGGGGGCTGCCAGGAGAGCCTAGGCAGGATGCACTGGATCCTTTGTTAAAGGGAGAGGGTTAAAGTGAGACCCCAGGAGGTCCTTTTAGCTTAAAATGTTAGCTCCTTGAAAAGAACCAGTTTCCTTAACCACTGTGTGATTATGGGTCCCATCCTGGTGACAAGATTTTAGACAGGATCATTAACATCCACACAATCCTTACAGGTGCTTTGCATTTTATTGGTCTTGACAACAACCCATGAGCCTGGTGCTCGTCTAACTTCATTTTATGGTGGAGGAAACAGAGACTTGGGGAGGTGAAATGTCTGGCTCAAGTTTGCTGTGAGGCCAGGAAATCTGACCCTGGGTTTTATTTCCCTTACAGCACAGAAGGGACTTCAAAGGTCGTCCTAGTCATTCCTGTCCTGTGGTCTCGCTCCACAAGGCTGAAGACACTTCTGGGATTCTGCAGGAGTTCTTACAAGATGAAACTGGGCCTTTCTTCCTTGGGGTCTTATCCCTGCATCACAGACCTTGGCTGCACCCTGTGAGTGGGTGACATGATGTAATTATCTTAAAACTGCTGTGCTGAATCCTGAGTCCCACTGCAGGCTGGTAAGTTTCTATCTGCTCCTTTCTGCCCACTCCGCTGCTTCCCTTTCCCAGCCCCCATCCAAATGATGCTGCTGGGGGTACAGGGAAACTAAGCATCTCCAGAGACGACTCCTGGGCACTGTCTGTAGGGCATTGATGCTGTATGCCAGGCTGTGTGGCACTGTGGTTCAGCAGTCAAGTCCTCCAGTCAAGCTGTGCCCGTCTCTACTGGGACCTGGGTAAAGTCATTTCACTGTTGAACCCGAATTCTCCCACAGCCTTGTAACACGATGGTTGAGAGAGACTGAAACAAGGAGACACATCTGGAGTTTTCAGCACCATGCCAGGCACCGGGATGTGGAGTAGGTGCCAATGTGTTCTGCAAAGTTGTGATCCTGGTGACCAGGTGACAGAATAGCATTCTTAAGGAAACAGTCCCTCATAAAAGGTGCAGAACCTTTCTCACAGTAAGGCAAGGAAGAGAGGTCCAGGCCTCTGCTGATGTGATGTTGCTGTGGGATGGTATTCACAGCACATAGCCTCACTCACTGCAAGAGCCAGAAGCTTCAGACCTTGGCATGTCATTCAGTTGTCCCCACATGCAAAATAGGACAGGGAAGTTGCAGATGGCCTGGGAGGGGCACTGACGTCAGGGCTGGAACTGGTGAGGGAGGATCTCTCTTATTCAAAAGAAAGCGACTACTGGGCCCGGCGGTGTGGCCTATTGGCTAAAGTCCTCGCCTTGAAAGCCCCGGGATCCCATATGGGCGCCGGTTCTAATCCCGGCAGCTCCACTTTCCATCCAGCTCCCTGCTTATGGCCTGGGAAGCAGTTGAGGACGGCCCAATGCACTGGGACACTGCAACTGCTTGGGAGGCCCAGAAGAGGTTCCAGATCCCAGCATCAAATCGGTGCGCACTGGCCGTTGCGGCTCACTTGGGGAGTGAATCATCGGACAGAAGATCTTCCTCTCTGTCTCTCCTCCTCTCTGTATATCTGGCTGTAATAAAAATGAATAAATCTTTAAAAAAAAAAAAAAAAGGAAAGAAAGCGACTACTCAGGGCACAGCATACCCAAGAAATCTCTTCCAGCTGTTGGTTCCATGATTCCACATACAGAGTCAGTGGTAACAACAACAACAACAACAAAATTCAGTGGTTTGTGTGCCCCAGAGGGAGGGAAGATCCCTGGGAGAGACCCCTTGGTTCTTGGGGCATGAAAGCCAGAGGAGCCAAACTCCATCAGATGCAATGAGGACCAAGGGACAGCCCTTAGGAGCTGGAATGGCTCTACAGGCCCCAAGGCAGGAAGAAGGAAAGGCATAAACCGGGAAGGCTGTGAGGCCAAGAGGCAGATGGTAGGCTGACTCTAAGCTCTTCCCATCACTGTTGGTGCTGCGAGGAGGGGAGGCTGGTGAGATACTCAACAAGCTCTCTGGCTCAGGCGCGGCCCTGACTGTTGGTTGCCATGTGCTGGGGAGCTGGAGAACAGGCAGTCCTGTGGAAAGAGAGCAAGAGGAACAGCACCCAGAAGGGATGGTGCTGGGGGAGGGGCTGCCAGCTCTCTGCCTTGGTGCAGTGCTAAGGCAGTCAGTCACATGTGTGTGCCTGACGATGATGATGAACCCTCAGCACCCGACACAGGGCTGGCATGCAAAGGCTGCTCACATGCTGCTGCGTGAGTGGGTGTGACTGAAAAGAGAACAGGCAACATGGTCCCTGGTGTTGACCATGGGCCAGATTTTCCTCAAGGAAAATAAACCTCAGACCTAAGACAGAACAAAGATGAAAATACCATAAAGGCTCTAGTTTAGGGCATCATATCTACTGCGATATTAAGAATCCTGCTCTACTTTTTAATTAATTAATTAATTTTTATTGGAAAGGCAGATCCAGAGAAGGAGAGACAGAAAGATCTTTTATTTGCTGATTCCTCCCTTAAGTAGCCACAATGGCTAGAGCTGAGCTGATCTGAAGCCAGGAGCCAGGAGATTCTCTGGGTCTTCCAAGTGGGTGCAGGGTCCCAAGGCTTTGGGCCATCCTTAACTACTTTCCCAGGCCACAGACAGGGAGCTAGATGGGAAGTGGAGCAGCCAGGGCATGAACCAGTGCCCATATGGGATCCTGGTGGTGGCAAGGTGAGGATTTATCCACTAGATTATCAGGGCCTGTGCCCCCTATTCCACTTTCATAAAGTACAGCATAGTTGTATGTAGGATCTTTACATGATAGGCACAAAGTCCACATGTTTGCTGAGTACCTACTATAGTTTCATGCCCAATTAGACCCCAGGTCACCCAGGTCACACTGACAAGCAGGTTTTGACTGCACCAAGAAGCTCCTGTGACTCTCCCCAGGGTGGTCTGGCATAGACTCCTAACTGCTCTAGCGACTCACCCCTACTGCTTAGCTCTGTAGCTTCTGAATATTTCAGAGTAGAGCCATGCGTCAGAAATCTGTGTAACAATGAAAAGTTTTTAACAACTAATTTAAAATCAATATGGCAAGGAAATAGCACCGAAAATAGATCTCATCCCGAGGGACAGATCTATCTTCCTTAGCGCTGTCTGTCACCACACTCATTTCCAGCCCTGACCAGGTGCACCCATCTGTGTTCCTGCACAGGCTGAGCCTCTACCCTTACTTCCTAGCAGCAATAGCTCCCTGCATGAACTGCTTTTCCCTGCCGGGTTCTTGACATTTATTCATGCACTCCTCCCAGCATGCCACTCAGGTTGATAGGATTATCCCCACTTTACAGATGAGGAGGCTGAGGGTTGCTTAGCAACCACATCTCAAATCAGAGATTTAAACCCAGATCTATTCAATTTCCAAGAAGGTGGCCTTCATACTTCTTTGTATGGTCAAACCTACAAGCAAGGGAGTGCGAGAATGAATACTGATGTATTCAGGACAAGGATCAGGTCCTGAGGCAGGCATCTAGCACAATGGGTAAAAATGCTGCTTGGGGGAGTGGGATGGTGGTGGGGGAGGGCAGCACCATGATCTAACTGGAAAAGCCTCTGTCTGTGGTGCAAGCATCCTATAGTGGCACCTGCTCAAATCCTGGCTGCTCTACTTCCCTTCCAGCTCCTTGCTGATACCCCTGAGAAACCAGCAGAAGATGACCCAAGTGCTTGGGCCTCTGTACCCATGTGGGAGTCCTGGAAGAAGCCCCTGGCTTTGGATCATATCTGCTCCGGCTGCTGTGGCTACTTGGGAAAGTGAACCAGCAGATGGAAGATCTCCCTCTATCTCTCTATAACTCTGCCATTCCAATAAATAAATAAATCTTTTTTTTCTTTTAAGATTTTACTTATTTTTATTGGAAAGTCAGATTTATAGAGACAAGGAGAGACAGAGAAAAAGATTTTCCATCTGATGGCTCACTCCCCAAGTAGCTGCAATGGCTGGAGCTGCGCTGATCCAAAGCCAGGAGTCAGGAGCTTCTTCCAGGTCTCCCACTTGAATGTAGGGTCCTAAGGCCTTGGACCATCCCTTACTGTTTTTCCAGGCCACAAGCAGGGAGCTGGAAGGGAAGTGGAACAGCTGGGATATGTACCAGTGCCTATATGGGATACCCATGCATGCAAAGTGAGGACTTTAGCCACTAGACTACCACGCTGGACCCATAAATAAATCTTACAAAAAAAAAAAAAAAAAGATGTTGCTTGAACTCCTATATGCCGTATCAGAGGATCCAGGGTTGAGTCCCAGTTCTGTTCTCCAATGCATTCCATCTAATGTGCACCCTAGGAGGTAGTAGGCAATGGCCCTAAGCATGTGGGTCCCTGCCACCCATGTAAAGGCCCGGACTGAGTTTCCTGGACCCTAGCTTCAGCCTTGGCCCATCCCTGCATGTTGAAGGAGGACATTTGGAAAGTAAATCACTGGGTGGGGATCTTTCTGTTTCTCTTTAAAATAAAATAACTACACAAATTTTAAGAGAATCAGGGCCTGGTGTGGTAGGTAGCTCAGCGGCTAAAGTTCTCGCCTTGCATGCGCCATTTCTAATCCCAGCAACCTCACTTCCCATCCAGCTCCCTGCTTGTGGCCTGGGAGGGCAGTTGAGGACAACTCAGAGCTTTGGGACCCTGCACCCACACGGGAGACCTAGAAGAGGCTCCAGGCTCCTGGCTTTTGATCAGTGCATCTCCGGCCATTGCATCTGGTTGGGGAGTGAATCATTTGAGGGAAGATCTTCCTCTTTGTCTCTCCTTCTCTCTATATATCTGAATTTGCAATAAAAATACATAAATCTTAAGAAAAAGAGAGTGACTCAGACCCTAAAACATCCTTTTTTTTTTAAAGATTTATTTATTTTTATTACAAAGTCAGACTATACAGAGAGGAGGAGAGACAGAGAGGCAGATCTTCCGTCCGATGATTCACTCCCCAAGTGAGCACAACAGCCGGTGCGCGCCGATCCGGGAACCAGGAACCTCTTCCAGGTCTCCCACGCGCGTGCAGGGTCCCAATGCATTGGGCCGTCCTCGACTACTTTCCCAGGCCACAGGCAGGGAGCTTGATGGGAAGTGGAGCTTCCGGGATTAGAACTGGCCCCCATATGGGATCCTGGCACATTAACGTGAGGACTTTAGCCGCTAGGCCACGCCACTGGGTCCCCTAAAACATCTTAAAATCCTGGGTAACATAGTGCAAGAGAACTTCCTACAGACAGAGATATGTTGTGTCTATACTTTCCAGTGTGGGGTAGCCACTAGTCACACACCTGGCTATCATACACTTCAAGTACGGCTAGTGGAACTGAGAAACTGAAGTTAATTTTTAAAAATTTTAATTTAAAGCATTATATGCTGCCACTGGCTAATATACCAGACAGACACACCCCTGCACTAGGGGCAGAAGCCAACAGGATGATTTGTGGTTAGGAGCTGTGTCACATCTTGCATTTGGGTCACAGGAGTGGGATGAGGAATTGAAAATGGGAGAGTGGGGGATGCTGATTGCTGTGAGCAGTCAATGCCAAATGTGGGAGCTGAGCCTTTAAATCAGAGAAGGGAAGGAAGGATTGGACAGGACAGAGAGGGAGGGGGCTTAGAAAATGAGGGCAGGTACAAGACAGGTTCACCTAAGGACCCAGTCAGTTGTTCCCTCTGCTAAAGGAAAGGAAAGATGTAGCCTCAAAGAACAGAGGGCCCCATGCCAGTTAATGGGTCTGTCCCTCTGCTGGGCGTCTGAGACTTCCTGTGAGCTCGTGTCCATCTTCATCTGCATCCCATTTCTTTGTTTGCTTTGGAGCATCTGAGCAGCCTATGCCTCAACCCAGGAGCAGGGAAATAAACATCACCGTGGAGACAAACTCACTTGACTCCACTTAGAGCGGCTAATGGCCCAAGATTTTCCAGCTTGAAGGCTCTTTTGCTTCTCTGAATATCGCCAGAGATTTGGCCATGGAAAAAAGGCATTAGGAAGCAGAGGGCAATAAACTGTGCATGATCATAAAGGCTAGGACAAATCCTTGACAGATGTGTCAGAGGCAACACTTCAAACAGAAGAGCCATGAGGCCGCCTCAAACAGCCATTCTTCTCCTGGCTTGCAAACTCAGTATACCTCTCTGCTCTCCCACCTCTCCTTGCAGATACTGGGGGAGCAGGCAGTCAGCACCAGGGCCTGGACAGTTGACTCCCCAACAGGATTCTTTGCTTTTGGGCCTTCAAGGGAAAGGTGGGTTTATCTTTCTGTCATCACATTGTCTTGAGTCTGGATTTCAAAAGGCAGAGGCTGGACAGCAGAACTGGTCCTGGAGAGAAAATGGCATCCCAGGAAGTCCTGCTGGCATGTGGACCTCTAACCCCCATTTTTTGTGTCTAACTATGGAAACAAGTGAAACGATGAGCTTGGGAGATTCCAGACGAGGCAGTCCCTGAGATCCCCACGTTGTAGGGTCCTCCACCTGTGCCTCAGCCTGGATGAAATGCTTGAGGGGATCACACTTGATCTCTGTCCAGGAGAAGGGAGGAAGTATTAGATATAGACGGTCATGCCCAAGTAGGATGTACAAAGAGCTCACAGGAAGCCATGATCCACCCAGTTCTGAAGCCTGGCAACTATGGCTCCATCAAAAATCTCAGCATGGTGGCTTGACCAAGCCAGGAGAGTCTCAGTGAGGTTGACAGTATGCTGCGTGCCATAGATGGGGCAGGCCTAGGCAAGGATACAGTTTGTTACAAGATTAGGAATCTGGAGTTGATCCAGACATACTAGGTATCTCAAAATAGGTGCAAAGGAAGATGAGGGCTGGGTTGCTGGTGGTCTGCACTTCAACATAGGCAAAGCCAAGACATGTTTGCTTTTTGATTGGTTGCATTGGGTTCCACTCCAGACAAGCTAACTGCCATACCCTGGGAAGCTTACTGTGATGGGGTTGTCAGAACTGTCTACCAGCTAAATGCTCTGTATCCACCCAGGGGTTGTTCTGACTCAGTAAAACTGTAACCAGTGACCAGGGGACTCTGCCTGATCTGGAAACCTAGATGCTAGAAACAATTTCCAAGAAGGTCCTGGGTGGCCCTGTGGCACTGAGTCTCAAGATTCCTATATCAAATCCAAAAGAATAGTTGCTCTGGCTCTCAGCAAGAGCTTGGAGTCAGGAATCAAGTTCAGGACACATGTTATGGGCACCACAGGCTCCTCCTCCCTGGCCTGCAGTGTAGCGTGATTGGTAGCCCAGCTGGGAAGCAGTGGGGCTGTATAACTTGAGGCTGACACTGACCTGTCCTGGTTAACCTTGTCAGCTGACAGTCTTTGCAAGCCATTTGGGCTGTGCTGTTTTCTGTTCTTTTCCAGATGAAGGACTTGTGGACCAAAGGAGGAAACCGTTCCTGGAATCAAGTATTGCGTCTGCTCTTAGGAGAGCGGAAGGAAATTTCCTGTGGCAAGGAAAGGAACCTAAAGTGCCTTCCAGCATGAGGGTAGAGGAGGCAGTAACCAAGGTCAGCTTTGCGCTGACAACAGCAGGAGCTGCTCTTCTGTCCCCCTAGCCCCTGCCACCCTATACCCTTTACTATGGCTTAAATGTCTCCACCAAACTCCTGTTGAAATTAATACACACACACACACACACACACACACACTTACTTCGGAGCGATTCCATTCACTTGTTCTCTTCCCAAATGCCCACAATGGCCACCAGGGTCCAAAGCTGACAAGTTGGAACTCAATCTGGGCCTCCCACATGGGTGATAGGAAGCCATTTACTTGCCACCTTTTAGGGTCTGTGCCAACAGGAAGGTGTGGTCAGGAGCTGGAGGCAGGTATCAAATCCAGGCACTTCAATGTGGGACACAGGTGTCCTGTTAGGCCAAACACCTGCCCCTCACATAGAAATTTAACCACTACTGTGGTAGTATTAAGAAGAAGGTAAAAACTTGATCTGATTGGTATTTGGTGTTGGGACATGTGAGAGTTAATTACGGCTAACTGAAGCTGTTATGTGGCTTCCTGATCCAGCAGAACTGTGGCTTCATAAGAAGAGAAACTGAGCCCATAGCCAGGATGCTGCCTCGCTATGCCCTGTGTTTCCCTGCGACTCTGTCGAGGAAGAACCTTACCACCTGGGCTATCCAGCCTTCTGATCCCTGAGGTGAATAAACTTTGATTCTCCATCAGTTCCTCAGCCTGTGGTACTCAGTAACAGCAACAGAAAACAGACTGAGACACTACCCCTCCCCTGTCCCACTCCACACAGCTCTATTTCCCTCCAGAGGTGACATGCGAGCCTTGGCAAAGTCTGCACTCTGGTGCCCTCTGAGAATATTTGGTGCAGATGCTTTCCACTGCCTCCCAGTCACGCTTTTTTATCGACTGCAATGCCAGGGCTGTGGGTTGTGATTCTGTGGCGAGAATCAATTTCACAGATGTCAATAAACTAAGAGGAGGATTAATTCAGACTCTGAGGCTGAGCATGACAGCTATTTTGGGTCAAGTCCACATTTCATTCCTGAATGAACTCTGGCTTACCCATCTTTCCCCTAGTCTAGCAACTCAGCCTTCATTCTCAGTTCATCACAGTGAGTCTGGCCACATGCCCATGAAGAAGCTCTGGGCTAATTTCCAACCTTGTGGGCCATTCCCCACACATACTCCCTTCACCTCCCTGTTCATTGTAAAAAATTGAACAGCATGGAAGAGCATTTGGAAGTACATCAATCAGAATCATATTCTTCTCACGGTATGGATCCTGTGTAGCCTCCCACTTCATATGGGGCCATGCATATGATGGCTGGACCAGCACACTCTATGGTCTATTTATTTAATTAGTGTTAGAAGCCTCTTCATGTGGCCTTTGAGTCTTCAAGAACATCATTTCCAGTGGCTGCAGAATGTCGTGTCAAGTGGGTAGACATACATTATTTAATCATTTGCCTTCTGTACACATTATTGCTGGAAGCCAGGTCATCTGGTCTGCTTTTGGCCTACAATGCACATTTGCTGGTCCCAGTGTAGGGAAGTACAGAAGAGGGGGCAGATGCATTTATTCATGAAATATTTATGAACTGTCTTCTAAAGGCAAGGCACCATGTGAATGAGAGACCAGGGCTTGAGGGAATAAGAAATAGGAACAGGAACATGTGGTCCTACTTACCTAATTGCTTGCAAATCTTACTGAGGCAAGGAGTCAGGTCATCCTAGTCTCACATAATGAAAGAGGTACCCAGGGAAGTTATGACTTGCCTGGCTGTGAGAAAACAGGCTGTCAAATAATTGGGACTTGTCTTTTAGACATACCCATTTATTTGTTATGTCTGATAAAGCAATACGGCTTGGGACTAATTTACTTAGATAAATAAACAATGATTATAGGAACCTGTCCTATAATCACTTCAATTGCAGACAAAATCAGTGCCACCCAGTGCTTCTTGAGGGAGAGGAGAAGGGAAGTGGGATTAGAACTGGTCTGTTGGGGAACGGATGAAGCATGCAGTCTTTCCTGCCTGGCTTCATCACCTGCATGGGGCAGGAGCAGGGAGACTAAAAGCTACTGTTTGACACGAGAGTGACAGTAACTGTTGGGTTTGCTGAGCAAGCCAGATATTGTACTAGACTCTTTATATAAGCAACAAGTTTTTCCAGCAGGCTTTTATGGTGGATGTTATTTTCCTTACTTCTAAGAAGAGGTTGCAAATTAGAAGAGGTAAAAGGCTTGCTAGATGTTACTTAGCAACATCTCTTCTTAATTCTCCAAAGCCAGATAGTATTCCATGAAACCGTTTTCCCAAAGAGTCATGTCATGCACATTTGTCTTTCCAAAATAAAATGGTAGCTGGAAAAGCAATCCAGACCTGGGAATATCAGAGAAATTATATGTAATAATTTTAGAAAGTACCCTTAAAGTAATTTACTTTGCAGTGAGAGTATTACTTAGAGCTGAAATCGATAAGAATACATGTTTAGAATTAGTACTTAAGTTTATTTTTGTCTTTTTCAAGAGAGACTGTACTTTGTAGTTATAAAAGCCTTTAAATTAACATACCACATCAGTGGGCTGAAAACCCGATCTCATCCTCACTTGTTTTACTGGTAGATTAAAAACTTCGGGATAGTCACAGACTTTCCAATCTGACCTGAGACATCCGAAGCCAGATCAGAAACCACTGAGCAGTGAGTCTCAGTGGTGGGCCACCGTCTGAACTGACAACTGGATGTGTGTGTGGTGGGCAGAAGAAAATGTGAGGAACCCAGAGTGGGCACTCCAAGTGTCAGGGCAGCATGGACCTGAGCTTAAAAAATGGACTTTGTATTTTTTGATGACTGTAATAACCGTAATGTATAATCTCATAAATGAGAAAGAGCCATAGGATTCGTTTGCAGATGGCATGGAGTGGGCCATACTCAGGGAGATCCACTGTGCTTCTTCCTTGGAAATCTGCTCTGACCGTGATACCTGCATGGCCTCCTCACCACCTGCTGGGGCATCCCAGACTCACACTCACTGCCTTTGCGTGACCACCATGCGCTCAGCAAGGTTTGACTGCAGGCTGCTTCACATTCCTTCCCTGCATCTGTCAGGTGAGGTCTGGTTTGCAGGTACACCTGTGAAGCATGTGATGCATATGGGGCTAGAGATGAATTCAGGAGAGCATCCAGAGGGGAACTCCACCCCTAGACGAGAAAGACGGAGGACACCAGAGACATGGAAGAAGGGGAAAGCAAAAGAACTGGAAGTGTCTTGGAGCAGCAACATTTGAGCTGCCAGTGGAGAACGAAGTGCGGAAAAGGCACAATAGCAAGGGTGGCAGGTAGAGACATAGAGAGCAATGCCTGGGGCAAGAGAACAGAGTCTCAGGAAGCAGGGACCCAATGGGGTCTGCAGGTGCCAAGAGGCCCAGGTTGGCATTTTCATCTGTTCCCTTGTATGTTACATGTTTTTACATTTTACCACCTCTTGTGAATAAGAGGGATTTTTAAAAAAGATTTATTTAATTTTTTATTAGAAAGTCAGACATACAGAGAGGAGGAGAGACAGAAAGAAAGATCTTCCGTCCAATGATTCACTCCTGAAGCAGCCGCAATGACTGGAGCTGAGCCAATCCAAAGCAAGGAGCCTGGAGCCTCTTCCTCCAGGTCTCCCACACGGGTGCAGGGTCCCAAGGCTTTGGGCCATCCTTAACTGCTTTCCCAGGCCACAAGCAGGGAGCTGGATGGGAAGTGGGGCCATAGGGATTAGAACTGGCGCTGATAGGGGATCCCGGCTTGTGCAAAGCAAGGACTTTAGCTGCTAGGCCACTGTGCCGGGTCCTAAGAGGAATTCTTTTAATTCACCTCTTGTGAATAAAAGGGATTCAGAAAAAATGTGCATTATATATAAAAAAAATAACTTGGGCTAGAGCCATGGCATGGCATGATAATCCTCTGCCTGTGGCACTGGCATCCCCTATAGGCGCTAGTTCTCGTCCCAGTTGTGGCACTTCTGATCCAATTCCCAGCTTATGGCTTGGGAAAGCAGTGAAAGATGCCTAAGTGCTTGGCCTGATGCACCGATGTGGGAGACCCAAAAGAAGCTAGGCTCCCAGCTTCAGACCAGCCTAGGTCTGGACACAGGAGCCATTTGGGGAGTAAACTAGCAGATGGAAGACCTCCCTCTCTCTCCCCTTTCCTCCCTTCTTCCCTCCATCCTTTTATCAGTCTTTCTCTGTAACTGTGCCTTTCAAATTTAAAAAATCTTAAAAAAAGGAAAAAAGCATGCATGGATTTCAAAATTATTTTGAACTAAAATAAATTTATCTTTTAATTCCACTTTTCCATAACATTTTTGAGGTATCCATGCATATGGTCTCAAATCTTGGAAATTATAAATCTATTCTATGAGGATGAGGCTTGCTCTACCATTTTTTTTAGTTCATTTTTCAAGCTATAAACTCTAAACTAAAGAATACTGGAGGAAAAAGTGGAAAGAAAAAAAATCAAAATATATAAATTTTGACCTTTCAAAATATGCCAAACATTAAGATTTTTTCCAGTGTTTTTCAGTAGCTTTTTAGTGGTCTAGGATTTTTTAAAATTGCAATTATAATTATACTGTACTTACACTAAATTTAACATTTATATAACAAGCATCAATCTGGCATGCTTTTAAAACATGACAAATATCATTCATTTTGCTACAAGGTTCAGGGCCTACCTTCTAATTCAGTCTGCCCTAGAAGTTACTCCTGAAATGTGTTTAGGCTACTGGATGTCAGGCATTGAGAGTAGTATGCAAATTTATGCCAACAAACATCCATTTGGCCAGCTTCGTGTTTCATGTAACAAATTTTGTCTCATGTATTTTGATGGTAAAGTACTGAGTGTACAAGTGTTCAGAATAGGTGCATATTCACAATTGCGCCTATGAATATAAAATCACTCTTCCTACTTGACACTGCTTATTGATTTAAATTGTGCTTTGTCTAGTATACCACTCATATTTTTTCTTTTGTTTGCATTTACCTGGTATAGCTTTGCCTACCCAAAGCTGTTTTATTTTATGTGAGCCTTTCACATTAATTTAACCTAGGAACCTTTGTCTTCTAACAAGGGAAAGTTAAACGCTTGCATTTATTGTCATAACCATTCTGGGTGGCCTCCTGTCATTGTTTTATTCTTTGAATTTCCTTTCTTTCTTGACTTCTGAGCCATAGTTAAAGATTTTCTTTTTTCTTTTCTGCAGTGATTTGAAAGGGACACATCTTGTTTCTCACTCCAGTGATCTGCCTTCTATTGCCTCCAAACGATGTCTGGATTTATCGCTGTGTTCAATTTCTAAGCAGCTCTGTATATTTTTTAAGACTTATTTATTTATTTATTTTTATTGGAAAGTCAGATTTACAGAGAGAAGAAGAGACATATGAACTGGTGCCAATATGGAGTCAGGGACATGCAAGGCAAAGACTTAGCTGGGTCCCAGCTCTGCTTTTCTTAGCCTGCCCTTCTCAAGTCCCTTTGTGGAGGTAAGGCAACAATCTCTGTAGGATGGTTTAAAAGTTTTATATAATGGGGCCCAGTAGCGTGGCCTAGTGGCTAAAGTCCTCGCCTTGAATGTGCCGGGATCCCATATGGCAGCTCCACTTCCCATCCAGCTCCCTGTTTGTGGCCTGGGAAAGCAGTCGAGGATGGCCCAAAGCCTTGGGACCCTACACCCACGTGGGAGACCTGGAAAAGGTTCCTGGTTCCTGGCTTCGGATCGGCATAGCACTGGCCGTTGCGGTCACCTAGGGAGTGAATCATTGAACGAAAGATATTCCTCTCTTCTCTCCTCCTCTCTGTATAATCTGACTTTGTAATAAAATAAATAAATCTTTAAAAAAAAAGTTTTATATAATGGGATCCCGGTGTGGTGGTCTAGAAGCTAAAGTCCTCAGCTTGTATGTGCTGGGATCCCACATGGGTGCCGGTTCTAATCCTGGTGGCCCACTTCCATCCAGCTCTGTGCTTGTGGCCTAAGAAAGCAATAGAGGACAGCCTAAAACCTTGGGACCCTGCAACCTGCCTGGGAGACCCAGAAGAAGCTCCTGGCTCAGCTTCTGCCATTGTGATTATTTGGGGAGTGAATCATCGGACAGAAGATCTTCCTCTCTGTCTCTCTGTTCTCTATATATCTGACTTTGCAATAAAAATAAAAAAAACAAACCTTTTAAAAAAAAAAACCTGCTGGTGAGGAGGGAGCAGGGCATGTGCAATGGTCAGTGCCAGGGCAGCCTGGCTTCAGAGAGGGTGGTCAAGCCAAACAGCACCTAAGGAGAGCTAGAACATTTCTATTGAATACCAGAAGCTGACACCTCACAAACACCAAGTTCCTTTAACATCAGCATCTTGGCTAATCCCTTGGGATCCTCTGGACCATTTCAGTTGGAATAAAGACACAGCATTAGCAAGGTCCAGATAGGCAGGTACATAGGATGTCACAGGGCTGGGGCAAAGCCAGGTCTGTTGAGCGCACATAAAGGCCGTTATTTGGACCCCTATGCTGCTCTGTCCCACAGGGTCAGGATGGCCACTGCCCAGGCCTTGTAGCACAGGACTAAAAAAGGAAGGTCCAGGGATGTATGTTTCTCAACAGATCAATGTAAATTCCTTCCAGCAAGCTAGAGACAGCCTTTATACTGGCTTTACTCCTCTGTGTGTGTTGGTGTAAATCTTCTGACTCAGGTGCTAACGCCTGGACCCAACATACATGAGTGTGTGGGTGTATGTGTGTGTTCCCCTTGGCAGAATTAGTCACTGCTTTGTGTTTAGAGTGCTCTCTGCTCATCCTTCCTCTGCACCACTCATCTTGCTGCACTGTAATGATCTGTCTCTGTCTATTTTTCTTGCAGGACTGAGTACTGAAGGGCAAAAACTTTAGGCTGGCTTTTTTTATTTTTGGTTACAGCGGGCACACAATAATTTGTTAAGTGAATATTGATGGATTCACACCCTCTACTCACTATGTTTAGGTGACTGTCACTTTATCTTCACTAAATAATTCCCTTTATGATTGGTTAATTCTAATTTCTGTTCTTTTGAAGGAGTAACTGGAAAACTGCGCTTTGAGACTACACTGCATCATGATGCCCTCTGTGGCAGCTTGCTGTAATTACAGGTGAAGAATCAGACTGTCTTGGAAATAAAGTATGTAAGAAGGCATGTATTTCACTGTATGTGACACGTTCCTAAAAAACACCAGCCTTTGTCACCTCGGCCTTTATTCTGCTACCCCAGGTTCCACAATGGGGCCTACTCAGACCTGATATGAGATAAGGTTGGCAATCCTTATGGGCTCCCAGTTTCCCTTGCCTACTCGCTATGTTATTCCAGAGCAGCACCTGAAAAGGAACGTGGGGGTGGCCACGTTCCTAGGCCCTCCTCCTTGTGCTATTTTAGAACTAATTCCCTGAGGCAGCAACTGTAATTTGTTGCCTTCCTTCTCTCACTGGGCTTATCACCAGAGTATGGGTGCCAGGTGTGTGAACAGGCTATGAGTACCCACACATACCAGGGCTTATGCTGGGGGCTGGTCACAGAGACATCAAGGACTGGCATGTTGAGTGCCTTGGGAGCAAAACAAGCAAGGAAAAGGGGCCTGGCTGATGAAGTTGCTGTAAATTAAATGTATGTCCCTACTTTCTGATGCCGAGCCATCCCAACCACCTACAACTTTATTAATATCATTTGGATTTCCTGATTTGATTTTGTTCTTTGGAAGTCACCATTGAACCTTCCATATTCACCATGTGCTGATATGCATGAGCTGTTATTGGGGTCAATGGCCAGAGAGCCCGTAACACTCCATTACCAAATGTTTGTCATTTCTCATTAGTGATAACATTTATAATCACTAGGGACTTATTTTTGGACAATTTGTCATAAATCTTTGTAGCCTTGCTCACCCTGCATTTATTCTCCCAGGGTTGTAGAAGGCATCAGGAAGATTAGCGTGACTTTCCAAAGAAAATACAATGAGGTACCATGATCGCTTTCATCTTCTATCATCTTGCACATAAAACTGCTTTTTGTTCATCAAGGGATCTCATCGCTGTGAAAGTTACCCCCTCCCTCACTGACGTGCATTCTTCATACAACTGCAGGTGCTTCTTGAAAGAAGTGCTGTACTCATATCCCTTTCCCTTCCTGCCTTTGTTTTCCATTGTTATTAGGCGCGTAGTCATGGAGAAAAATCTGGTACAGATTGCAACTGCAGCCATTAGAAAAGACAGATTTTCCTTCTAACCAGTCTAAGGAGAATGGGATTTGATTTCCAGCCCTTGCAGCCTACAGAGAAGTAAGCAGAATGAATTCAGGGTGGCAAGTCTGGAAAAAAATCTCCTTTTGTGGGTCACACTTACTGCATGGGTAGGGGGCATGATTGACAGGCATTGAACTCAAAAAAATATTGTGAGATTTGCAATGACCCCAACCCAGACCAGCAGTTACCCTTGGGGGGAGGTGACTGCTTGCTGTGCCACTGGAAAATTGTGAACCACAGGATCACGCCAGCCTCCCAGGACCAGAAAAAGGCCTCAGTTGAGGGAATAATGTTTGTTACCCCTCCTTCACAGAGAGGGCCTCTTTTTAGCTTCCTCATCCCTCTTTCTGCTTGCCACTTGACACAGGAAGCAATCCTGGTACAAGACTCCCTTCTTCTTTCAGACTTGAAGATCCAATGAGAGAAGAGGGCAGGAAAATTCTCTAAAGGTGCTGAGCCATGCTGTTGTCTAGCCATGCTCTCTGTCAGCTCTGCTTTGGGCACACTTGCTGAGCACAGCCAACATGGCAGCAAAATGCCCCCGTTCAGTGAGGATGCCTTACTGGTGGTTTCAGATTTCACTTCCCTTTTCTTGCCTGTGAACATTTTTGGTTCTCTAATTTTCCAAACATCTGTCTCCTACAGAATTTGACATCTCAGGGCCCTTAGAATACATCATGGGCATTCCTTCCCCTAATTCATTTGATCACAAGTTTTCCAGCCCTCCCCACCTCATTTAACCTTCAGGGCTTCTCCCACTCTGTATCCCATGCCCTCCCTGCCTTGAAGATCAACTGTTAGACCTCTCCCTAAGCTAAGTTGCAAATCACCTCTGCCTTCTTCAAAATAACAAAATTCCTGCTGATATTGAGCCAAAGAGGCACCAGTTAGGAGCAGGCTCTGCAGTCTTTGCCCAGGTTGAGGTCCTTATTTCACTTCTTACTCTGTGCGACCTGGAGCAAATTACTGCAAGTCTCTGGGTATTGTGTTCCTCAGCTCTAACAAGGATAACGAGAGTCTCTTTGACATACAAAGTGCTGAGCACAATCCTGGCCCACTGAAACCACTTAATAAAAGAGAGTTATTATTACCTTGAGAAATTTTCTTCAAGGTTGCCATAGAATTGGCAGGAAAGGCTAGTCTTATTGACTTAGGAAGAGGAAAATAAAAATCAGAAAGGGCAATGTACTTACCCAATGCCACATATGAGGTGGTGACAATGAGATTTAGCCTCAGGTCTGTCTGGGTGAGATCCACAGCTACTGTCACAGCCAACCCGCACGGACCAGGTTTCCTGTGGTCACATCAGCCCCTGTTTCTTGGCTGCCTCTCTTCTCCTCAGCCATATTCTAAGCTCTTCCAACAAAAAAAATTCTCAAATATACTTTCCAAGCAAAAGTATATTCCAAAAATTTCCTGAGTAGTAGAAGCAAAAAATAAAGTTTTGGGGTACAAAAATATTTGAAATTCATGTGAAGTTTTCTCATACTACACATTTTCCTTTTTCCATTATTTATAAAGGCTCACTTATTTTATTTGAAAGGCAGATTTATAGAGGGAGATGAGAAATAGAGATTGGGATCTTCCATCTGCTGCTTTGCTTTCCAAATTCCCACAATGGCCAGAGCTAGGCTGGTCCAAAGCCATGAGCCTGGAACTTCTTTCAAGACTCCTACGTGGGTTCAGGGGCTCAAGGACTTGAACCATATTTTGCTGCTTTCCCAGGTGCCATTAGCTGAAAGCTGGATTGGAAATGGAGCAGCTGGGACTTAATGTACTATGCCATGGAAACAGCCCCTACACATTTTCCAAGAATTTTTTTAACACTCTGTACATACCACTCAGTATACACTAAGCAAAGAAGAGTGAATGAGTGGGGAACAATGCATTTCAAAACCACATGATGGCAAAAGAATTTAGCATTGGTTGGTTTTACTTGTTTTTATTTACCTGAAAGGCAAAATTATGCACAGAGAAAGTGATCTTCCATCCTTTGATTTACTGCCCAGATGGCTGCAACAGGAGCCTGGAACTCCATATAGGTCTCCCCGGAGGGTTAAGGGGCCCAAGCACCTGCGCTGTCTTCCACTGCTTTCCCAGGAACGTTAGCTGGGAGTGTATTGTAGGTGGAGCAGCCAGGACTTGAATCAGAGCTCACAGCAGATGCCAACATTGCAATAGCAGCCTAACCAACTGTAACACAATGTCATACCCGCTGTAAGCCCCTTCCTGCCAACAATCAGGGCTGTGGCCAGAGCAGTGCTCAATTACAGTAAACCTCATTCCTCACATTTAAAAAGAGACAATAATTTCTAATTACCCATACATTCTAATTATCTTTAAATTAGAAAGGTATTTACAAGTCTTGGAAGTCAGGGGCATCTCAGTAGAACCAGGGTTGAACCTGCCTCCTGGCTCCTCCCCTCCCCAATCCTCCAATCATACTTTGATCCAGGAAATCTGACTGTTTTGCACTCCAGCTAAAACACCTCCAAGCCCCCCTCCCCAACTTCTATGAGACTAGTTGGAGTGTTTTCTTTATACTTCAACATGCTATGTTAACGTAAGTCTTCACTGAGCTTAGTGCATATTTCTATGCTCCACAGGTCCACACTTAGAAGAGACAGAGTTGGTCAATGGCAGCAAAAATGTACTCTCTTGGACTTGTGCAGTGAGTGAATGCATAGCCTGTTCAGGAGGCAGGGGAATATGGTTCTGTGGCTTTGATTCCTGGATTTAGGCTTTTCATTTTTAAAGTAAAGCTTATGTAAAGTATTCTAAGCACTAAAATCAGAATCTTTTTTTTTTTTAAGATTTATTTATTTTATTACAGTCAGATATACAGAGGAGGAGAGACAGAGAGGAAGATCTTCCGTCTGATGAATCACTCCCCAAGTGAGCCGCAACGGGCTGGTGCGCGCCAATCCGAAGCCGGGAACCAGGAACCTCTTCCAGGTCTCCCACGCGGGTGCAGGGTCCCAAGTCCTTGGGCCATCCTCAACTGCTTTCCCAGGCCACAAGCAGGGAGCTGGATGGGAAGCGGAGCTGCCGGGATTAGAACTGGTGCCCATATGGGATCCCGGGGCATTCAAGGCGAGGACTTTAGCCGCTAGGCCACACCGCCGGGCCCTAAAATCAGAATCTTAAAAACTTTTGGATAGACATAATTTAGAACAATGCTCATTGTTCTGCTTGCTTCACTATCCCAGGAAAAGAATCTTAAGTGTGTTAACTGGACAGAACATGAAAAATTGTGTAGCATATTTTCAAAGCTATTGAATTCCACCATTTTGCTGTAGATCCATCAATTCAGATGAAACCACCCCTTTGGGCCCAGTGCAATAGTCTAGTGGCTAAAGTCCTAACCTTGCATAAGCTGGGATCCCATATGGTGCGGGTTCGTATCCTGGCTGCTCTACTTGCCATCCAGCTTGGTCCTTGTGACCTGGGAGAGCAGTGGAGGATGGCCCAAAGCCTTGGGACCCTGTACCCACATGGGTGACCCAGAAGAAGCTCCTGGCTTTGGATTGGCTTAGTTCTGGCAGTTGTGGCTGCTTGGGGAGTGAACCAGCAGGTGGAAGATCTTTCTCTCTGTCTCTCTATAAATCTGAGTTTCCAATAAAAATAAATAAATATTAAAAAAAAGAAAGAAACTATCCCTTTAGCCCTCACAGAGACAGATGAGGATAGAAGATAAACCAGTGGAATTGTAGGAAAAGTCTGTAGATATTCAGAACAGAAAATTTTCTGCTGAAGAACAGGGTTCTTGGGCCCGGTACAATAGCGTAGTGGTTAAAATCCTCTCCTTGCACGCGTTGGGATCCCATATGATTACTGGTTCTAATCCTGGCAGTCCTGCTTCCAATCCAGCTCCCTGCTTGTGGCCTGGGAAAGCAGTGGAGGATGGCCAAAGGTCTTGGGACCCTGCACCTGCGTGGGAGACCTGGAATTGCTCCTGACTCTTGGCTTCGGATTGGCGCAGCACCAGCCATTGCGTTCACTTGGGGAGTGAACCATCGGACGGAAGATCTTCCTCTCTGTCTCTCCTCCTCTCTGTGTATCTGACTTTCCAATAAAAATAAATAAATCTTAAAAAAAAAAAAGAACAGGGTTCTCTATTAAGGAACATCTGAAATTCCACTTCGTCACAGCTATCCTTTGTTCAGGGCCTACTGTGTGCCAAAGTTATATTTACATTATCTAATTTATTCTTCACCACAACCTGCAAGAAAGTTGATACTTATCTCTGTTTTATACAAGAACTAGACTTAATGTCTTGGTCAAGATCAACAGATAGAGCAGAGACTTTGACCTTGGCTACATTTAATTCCTGCCCAGATTCATTCTCCATGAGAACAAGGTTCTCCTGTTTCCCTGAGAAATCTTGGTGTCCAAGAAACTTAGAGTTCTTGAGTCATCTGGTACAAGAATCTTCTAATCATCCTCTTCCTCGACTCATTAGCAAAAGACCCGTGCATAATGTAGTTAGCTAATTTGTTTATTCATTGTATGCTTATATAAATGGCTCGAAATCTTCCTCAACATCATCATCTGTAACAAAATATGGGCCTGGGCTCGGCAGCGTGGCCTAGTGGCTAAGGTCCTCGCCTTGATCCCATATGGCTGCTGGTTCTAATCCTGGCAGCTCCACTTCCTCTCTATCTCTCCTCCTCTCAGTATATCTGACTTTGTAATAAAAATAAAATAAATATTTAAAAAAAAAACAAAAAAACAAAAAACAAAATATGGGCCACATCCTGATAAGTTATAAGCTTTTTACATATTAAGTATATCATGTTTTAACTATTAATAAGTAATTTGCTTGATTTATCTAAAAATTATCTGCTTATTCTCCTTCCTATTATTCCTCTCCTTTAATATTCTATTAGTCTGCTGTGATAATAATAACAATAGTTAATACAAAGTAAGCTGTCACTATGGACCATTCACCATTCTAAATTAAGAGGCACGCTAATATAATTGCTAATTTTACTCTTTTTTTAAAAAAAATATGTATGTATGTATGCATTTGAAAGGCACAGTTACACAGAGAGAGGATAGACAGAAAGATCTTCCATCCACTGGTTCACTCCCCAAATGACTACAATGGTTACTGTTGGGTCAGGCTGAAGCCAACAGCCAGGAGTGTGGTCTCCAATGTGAATGCAGAGGCCCAAGATTTTGGGCCATTCTTTGCTGCTTTCCAAGTCACTTCAGTGGGGAGCTGGAATGGAAGGAGAAGCACCTTGGACTTGACCCTACATCCATATACATGCCAGCATTGCAGGATGCAGAGGCTTAGCCCACTATGCTATAACACCAGCCTCTATGATCCATATTTTACATGTTTGAGGAAACAGAAGCACAACTTGTTTAAGGTCAACAAGCCCAAAAGGCAGATCCAGGATTTAATCTTGTGTTGACTGAGGATAGAATCCACTTTGCTGGGCCCAGCGGTGTGGCCTAGCGGCTAAAGTCCTCGCCTTCAACGTGCCGGGATCCCATATAGGTGCCGGTTCTAATCCCGCCAGCTCCACTTCCCATCCAGCTCCCTGGCTTGTGGCCTGGGAAAGCAGTTGAGGAAGACCCAATGCATTGGGACACTGCACCCGTGTGGGAGACCTGGAAGAGGTTCCTGGTTCCTGGCATTGGATTGGCGCGCACCGGCCCGTTGCGGCTCACTTGGGGAGTGAATCATCAGACGGAAGATCTTCCTCTCTGTCTCTCCTCTCTGTATATGTGACTTTGTAATAAAAATAAATCTTAAAAAAAAAAAAAGAATCCACTTTGCTAAATGCCTCAAATTATAAAGCAAATTTCTTCCTAAATGTTATATTTCTAACAAGCTGTTAGAAATATAAGCTACATAGATAATTATAAATTTCCTAATAGCCAGATTATAAAGTAAAAAAGTAAAAATGACTTTAATAATATTTTATTTGACTCAATATATCCCAAATATTATTTTAACCTGCAATCAATGTTAATATTATTAATGAGAAATTTTACATTATCTGTATGTTTTGAAATCTGGTATGTGGTTTATGATGATAGCAAATCTGAATTGGGACTAGCCACATTTCAAGTGCTCATGTGGCTAGCAGCTACCTTATTAGACAACACTATGTAGATACATATTCTACTTTTTCCATTTTATTTATGATTTGTACTTCAGCTTCATGTTACGGTTTTGCATTGGAATTCATAATAAAGGAGGCATGTTGATGGAAATGTGCTCTTTGGATAATTTAATTAAGAGTGGTTTAGGACAGTGGAGAGGCCATGCGTTTTGTAAGTCCCATCCTTGCCATTAGCCAGGGCCTTGGTCATGGCAACACTATTGCCCTCAAACTCTGTTTTATAACATAGGTGATTTTCAGGGTTTCTGCATGGTTCCTTATTCCGTTCAAAACTTCCTGTGGCAAAGTTAGGGTTTCCTGCACCCAGCTCTGTGCCTGGAGCATTACAGGCACAAGAAAGATTTGTGGAATGAATGAAAAATCTAGTCCTCTTTGGATCCCCTCGGCTTCCAGGTTTTATTAGCATAACTATAGAATCCTTTCTCAATGGATTACATTTTTGCTTCCTTTCTCATATTGGACCAATATGAGACAATCTAAGCTTTCTGAAGGGAACAATCAGGATTAAAGACCATTTCCTGATCCTGTTCTCAAAGGAGATGGTACGCGTCCTTAGACATGCCCACCTAGAGACCCCCACAAATGGCCTCTGTCTTATTACATGCTGTCCTGATGCCAAGGAGAGTTAATTAATGACTCTAAATAAGAAAACAATCAAATCTGTCTGTGGTTATATGAGTCATAGCAGACCCAGATGGGGAGCCAGGTCCTTGGCCTCCAAGTGCCCTCGGGAAAAGCAATAGCAGCCTTTACTGCTTACGTCAGAGCTCTGTGAAGGCCCAGCCTGGAAGGGGAAAGAATCACTCAAAATGGAATGGACATCCATCTGGTGTGAGGTGTTTTCTTTAAAGGTCAGAACCCCCAGCTGAGTTTTGTTCAGACTGAGGCTCAGGGAGAGGTGGAAAAAGCACTTCTATGCTGCTGTATCCCCTTTAGACACGCACACTGACAGCTACTGAAGAGGGTGTTCTCAGACATGAGCCCCTGGGGATGCGGCAAGATTTGGGCAGTTGGAACCGATACTCTAGGAGGAGGACCAGAAGACACTCAACTCTAAAGTCCCCCAAGCGCTTAACCTGCGCACTTTCAGGAGTCTTTCAGCTACCCATGAAGGTCCAGCAATGACCATGATGACATGAGGACAGGAATGTGATATTTCCTTGAGATGGTTGATGCGCACAACAGTGAACACTTTTATTTAGGTGTCAGAGGCCTTGCTGTGCAATTGTTAGGTGGGAATAGGTGCAAGGAGTCTCTTAAACAACATCCATGGGCTGGGCACAATAGCCTAGAGGCTAAATCCTTGCCTTGTGTGCCGGTTTGTGTCCCAGCTGCTCCACTTCCCTTTCAGCTCCTTTCTTGTGATCTGAGAAAGCAGTGGAGGACGGCGTGGGAGTCTACACATGTGTGGGAGACTGTGGGAGACATGGAGGAAGCTCCTGGCTCCTGTCTTCAGATCAGCTTAGCTCCAGTGGTTGCGGCTGTTTGGGGAGTTAACCAGCGGATGGAAGATCTTTCTTTCTGTCTCTCTTTCTCTCTGTATTATCTGCCTTTCCAATAAATAAATAAACAAACAAATAAATCTTCAAAAAAATATCCAAGAGTCTTTAGATTTGGAACAAGATACTAGAAAACAAAGATAAACCTTGTATGCACTCTCAAATAATAATACACTCCTCATAGTTTTTTTTTTCCTTTCCTCTTCTTAAAAGAGAGGAAAAGAACATTGTAACCATCCAGGCTTAGCTTCCTATGAAATTTTTCCATCTGGAATGAGAACCCTGGGCTACTGGAGAGTAATTACAATTCCCCCTTTCTTTTGATACCCAAGTCCAAGTAACAAGCCACTTGCCAGGATAAAATGTAAATCCTTGCTGAGTTTGAATGGACTTCTGTCTAAATTTTAGTTGTTTGCCAATCCTAGTCCTTTAAAATTTGGTTAGAATCTTTTTAAAAAAGATTTATTTAATTTTTATTGGAAAGGTATATACACAGAGAGAAGAGACAGAAAGATCTTTCATCTGCTGTTTTACTCCCCAAGCGGTCGCAACAACCAGAGCTGCGCAAATCTGAAGCCAGGAGAGTGGAGCCTCTTCTGGGTCTCCCACGTGGTTGCAGGGTCCCAAGGCTTTGGGCCGTCTTCGACTGCTTTCTCAGGCCACAAGCAGGGAGCTGGAAAGGAAGTGGGGCCACAGGGATTAGAACCAGCACCCATATGGGATCCCAGCACGTGCAAGGTGAGGACTTTAGCCGCTAGGCTACCCACTGGGCCTTAAAATTAGGTTGGAATCTTGCAAAGGCATGTTTAAAGCTTCATTTTTGCTTCTAGACTGGGAGTAGGAAAAAAAAAAGAGGAAGTTCCAAAGTTTAAAAGATTCAATTTGGAAACTAAACTCTGCCCCTTTCTGTGTGACCTTGGGAAAGCCCCTTTCTTCTAAAGCTTCATTTCCTCCTCTTCAAAGTGGGAATAACACCACCTACTCTAGGACTGCGAGGATTAAATACATTCTTACACGTGAAGAGCCTGACTCAGAAGATGTTTCCTTTTATTATTAGCTGTAATTCTTTAAATAGGGATTGCCAGTGGGTTCATTTGAAGCTACGCACTAAAAGTCTCCACAGCTGTTTCCTCCCATTCTGTTCTCTAACCAGTTTTGGCCAAATCCTCACAGAGGCTATGTGCTCTCAGCTCTGGCTTCTGCTCCCTTACCCGCAGGCCTCCCTTTCTACCAAGTCGGCTGTAGCCAAGGCTGCAGGACCCTGGACAGCTCCTTTCCCTATCTATTCAGCGGTTGCCTGTGCGAGCAGGGACAGAAGCAGGAGCGACTTTTTGGAATTTTTCCAGACAAACTGCATTACTGTGGGGATTTAGAAATCCCAAGGGGCTTCATGCAGTCTCCCAGCACGCACATTACCATTTGCATGCATAGTTTAGATTCTTCAACACCATCAGCCCTCATAGAAATTTCTAAGGTGCCTCCCTTCAGAGAGCTATAACTCTATGGGTAAGATGTATCAAGTCTTAAGGCCATTTCCTTCTTTGCAATGAATTCCAAGAATTTTTTTGAGCCAAAAGGAACAGAAACACCACCCACATCTTCCTGTATCTGCTGGTATTTAATTTGTTTGGCTTCAGTACCAGTATTAAACATTCTTGATTAACCTTAAGTAAAAGGAATCATGCATAAGCAGAAGGAAATGTTTCACAAGACAAAGATTCAGGTATTAATTAAAAGAAACATAAAATAATGGTATTGCCTGTAGGTGATGTTAAACTTCATTTGCTAATCAGGATAAGCAGGTGCTTCAGTTTATGAGGTAATTTAGCTTTTCACTCCCCAGTGCAGAACACAACACACTATAGGCAGTCACCTTGCAAACAGGCAAGGAAGAAATTAAGTCCTATTTTTATTTTATGATACTGAGTCACGTAGTTCAATGCAAATCACATGGATGCCAAAGTTAGAACAATCCCAGGTATTTAAATACCTCCTCCCTTTGAGGAGCTATGAAGACTTGGTGACTGCGTGAAATCCCTGTGCATGAACTCCAGCAAAGAAGACACATGTCACCAGGTGGGCAGTAAGCACTGTACATGTCTCATTCATCTCCCCCGCGCCCATTGTTAGGCCTGCAGAAGCCACTGTTTGCCAGCGTTTTACATTTAGTAATAGCTTCCAGATGTCTGGGCCACATTTGTCATAGAGGAAATGAAGACTTTCTTTGAAAAATATGTTACTAACTTCATAACAAGGAAGAGAAGAGGATACAGTGAAAGGGGAAGGAGGTAGGGGAAGAGTAGAGGAAAGTGAGAGACCTGAAAGATGCCTACATCTCCCTGTGCTTCCTAAATGTTTCCATACATTGTCCTCACACAGAATCTGATGCTCAACAGCAAGTGGATGGAAAACTGAACAAAGGCCTCTAGTTGACCCTCTTTAAACCCTTCCATGGGGGTGAGGTCAGCAGCCATTCCACTGCAGGAACCACACTGAAGACACAACAACAGAGACTCAGGACTCCGACGGCACACAGGGCTCCTTCAGGCCAAGAAGTTTGTGGTTTTTACCTAACAATGCCCACAGCCACCCTGGGCTGATGCTACAGGGTTAGCCGCCTGACTGTGCTTGGTTTAACTTCCGCCCAGCAGAGGTCGCTGTTATCCCCCACCGTGGCTGCCCATTGGGACCGGACCAGGAGTTGGGCGGTTCCACTGACTGAAACATGCTCTCCGTGATTTTGCTTCCCACAGTCTTGCACCTCATCTTATGAGAAGGAGAGTTCTGTGGTGATTATATTAAAACACATTTGGTTTTGAAGTGCTTCAAAACTGGAATCAATTGCTGGGAGTGGTCTGTAGCAGAGTCTGTCACCTTCGTGTCCTGAGAGTGCACCTGATATATGTGAGATGCCACCTGTAACTAACAAGCAACCCCAGACACGGAGACCACATTGCTCAAAGTTGCCTTGCCAGTCTTGCCATACTATTAGGGACTCTGTTGATGAGCCCCTCACTTGGCAATGGTGGAATAGGGGAGAATTCTGGTTCCCAGGGCAGACTAAGATTTCTGTGGCTGGGAAGGGCCCAGCACTGGTGAGCGTGTTAGTCAGTGGTGAGACCCCAGCGGCACTGAAAAGGACTGGAGAGGGCTCCACCTGCTTGTGAAGCCTCCCTTGCCTGGGTCATACCCCACAAGCAAGAGCCTCTACGCTGAGGGCCTCCACTGGCACCAGGTCATTACTGTAACTTGAGAACTGAAGAAGGGACCACCTCACTGCCACAAGCACCCAATCCCAGTGATAAATAGGCTTCTTCCTCCACACATAGCTAGGTGCACGAGCCTACAATGATACACACATCACCACTGGAGCACAAAGTCACATCACACCCAGTCGCACACATTCACACTCACAGCGTGACCCACACACTTCTCTAATGCAAACACACACGTACACATACAAACACCCGACCCCAAAGCCACACCTGCCCTAACCTGTTAGTTGGGGGTGGGGAGGAGTGCCAGTCAGGATGTTCCTCTGCACCGTTGCTCACTCATGCCCCATGAGCCTCCAGCCTCTCCTGCAAGACGAAGCCCCTCTCCTCATGGTTACGAGTCCTGAATGCCCCCCGGGGAAGGGAGCCTTGATCATCACTGTGCACGCAGCCATCCGGCAATGGGCTGGGGGTGCCGGGAAAGGCTAGGATGTGCAGCGCAGTGCCTGCCCCTCCACCGCTGCCGCCTCCTCCCTCGGGATTTTCCATCCCGGCTCGCGCGGGCCCGCGAGCGAGCGCGCTTTGTCTCCCGCCCGACTCCTGGCACGTTTCCGCCAAAGCCACCCGCGCCGCGCCCGCGGCTCCCCCCCACCCTCCTGGCCGCGCCCCTCGCCCAGCCCGCAGCGCCCGCCCGCCAGTGCGGAGACCCGGCTTTGTCTTCCCGCGGATGCCTGCACCCAGCGCCAAAGCCCCGCGCCCACAGCTGCCTCTGCTCCCCGGGACGCAGCCCCTCGCGGCCTGATCTGGGGCGTGACGAGCTGAGCAGCCCGCGCAGAGGGGGTGGTGGAGGAGGGGGGCGTCCGCCGGGAGCTCGTGGGTTCTTGGGAGGGGCCCCGCCCCGCTCCGTCCCGCACGTGCCCATCTGGGCTCAGGAACCCGAGCCCTCGGGGCGTGGCAGGGCACCGAGGGTCGTCTCCACTCCAGCAGCACGGGGCCTGGATCCGGGTAGAGAGGGCCTGGAGGTAAGGCCGAAGGGGACAGGTGGGGAGAGATCTTTACTTTCTCCTCCCTCCCCGCTAACACACATCTAAGTCACTGGGGGAGGGGTGGGGGGGCCACGAGCCGAGGACCCGGAACAGTTATCAGCGCTTTCCTTTATGAGCGACTCTGAGCAGGGTGGGGAGTGGTCTCTTAGTCTTTTCCTTCTTGCATTTCACTCCTTCCCCCAATCCCAAATAACCTAGGAAGGTCTCGATGGGGAAAAGGAAGAGTCCCTGGTCTCCACGCGCACCCCCGAACCCTCATCTTTACCAAACCCTGGGCTGCTGGCTGGGTAGGGGAGTGGAGAAGAGTATTACACTCCAAATGGCCCTATTCAGTAACCCTGGGAGGGTCCGAGGGGTAGGAAAGAACCTCGCAGTCTCACCCATCACAGCGGACCCCTTTGTACTCTTGGCTAGTCAGGTGTAGAGGGGAAGGGTCTTCGCGTGGAGGGGGAGGTCCGCGCTCCCAGAACACCCCCTCTCACCCTCAGTCATCCAAGAAGCCTTGGACTTCATGCACAAGGCGGGGAGTCTCCCAGTGTTCCACACTCTCCGGGGAGGGATGGGGACGACTCTGCCATCGTCCCTCACACTTCAAGAACCACCCCCCTCCATCTGCATCATCAAACAAAAACTAACCCAAGCTGCTCCGACCTCAGACGCCCGGCTGTAGAAGGCCCATTCGTGGCCAGCAGCGCTCCAGGGACGGGTGGGTCTTAAGAGCAAAACGAGGACACGTCCCACCAACTCCCCAGGCCCCCTCACGCCTCAGCTCATCCCCGTGCCCATTAAACAAAAGCGAAGCTTAACAGCACCAACCTCAGGAGGTGGACGGAGGGCGGTCAGCGCCTGGCCAGCGCACGCTGCTCCTCCCGGTTCCTCGCGGCCCCGGCTCCTCACGGCCCCGGCTCCTCACGGCCCCGGCTCCTCACGGCCCCGGCTCCTCACGGCCCCGGCTCCTCACGGCCCCGGCTTCGCGGCTGCGGCGGCACGGGCGACCGAGGCTCTAGCGTCTGGAACCTCCCTCGGACTCAGCACCTGGAGCGGCGAACAGCTCCGCGCCTCATTCCGCTGACCCCGCCTCCTCGAGCCACCGCGGCCAATGGCGACCCGGGCCCCGCCCAGAAGGCTGTCCACGGGGGTGGGAGGGGGCACCGTCCCTTCTCCCTCCCGCCCCACCCGCGGGATCTCGGGCCTCTCTCTAAAGACCACATCCCCCAGAGACTGCCGGAATTTTCGCATAGTCTTCTGGAACTTGTGGTCCTGTAAAGAACGCAGAGTGGGCTCCTGCCGCGGGCAGGCAAGCAAAGATGGACTGCATTTCCCAGGGTGCATTGGAGAAGCGGGGGCGGTAGGGGGGACGCGGAGGAGGGCGGGAGGGCTGTTTCCGTAGCAAAGACGGCCGGTTGGGGCTGGGCTAGCGGAGAAATGGGCACCCTCGAAGAATAGTGCATGACCTCGGGCCGTCTCTTGGGAGGTCGTTTTTGCGAGTCTTTATTATTTTTTTTCCTCCACTCCCATCTCGGGACCCTATCTGGCGTCGCCTGGCCTACTGTTGAGGTGATGAGGCACACCCAAAGGGAGCCTCTTTGGTTCCTGCCAAAAGATGAAGCAGAGTGAAGACCTCCCCTTGGCATTCGGAACCTCGTCTCTGCGATTTTGGTCGCACCATGTCAGGGGAGGAGCCCTTGGCTTTCGCTCAGATCCCTTGGGCCACCGAGGCCTTCCTGTCCTGGGTCTGGTCTCCTCACCGCCGCCGGCTCTCTCAGCTTGTCCACCGACACAGCCAGAGGGCGCTTCTGTGGCTTAAACCCTTCCCAGGCTTGCGGTTGTCTCGGAGGTTAAGACCACACTCCTCGGCGTGGCTGGTAAGGAAGGCCCTGCAAGATCTGAACCACCTTCTTGCAATACCCGAAACTTCTCTGGAAGCCGGGACCCTGATGTGCCTACCGGGCTTTGCTCACTCCTGTGGGTTTCTTGAGCCCGCCCTCAGCCAATTCCCCAGCACCCTTCAAACCCCGAGCAAGGCACTTACCTGCCTTGGGAAGATTTCCTAAATGCCCGCTCTGTGTGTCTGGGCAGCCCCTTCTATTCTCGCTGAGCCACTTGTGTGTTTATCCCTCATCGTCCTCATGAGACTGTAACAGCCCTGGAGTGTTTTGCTCAGACGTAGTAGTGCAGGGCCGCCTCTAGAAGATACTATCACAGGTTCACAGCTGTACTCACTAGATGTTGAGATCTAGATGTTTGTTACTTGGCAGTGAAGTTAGTTGAACTTCACTCACATACACCTGTAAAATCCTGATTTCCTGCAGTTGGGTGTTTACCACTGCTGGGGAACCTCACCTGTAGGAATGCCACCCCCTTGGAGAAATGTCTGTCATTCCCGCCACAATAGTTTGGGGTTTTGCTGGAATGCTTAGAGGGTTCTTCCGGTCCTGTGACGCTAGGGATTGAGATTTACACGGGGTATTCCTGTCAGTTCCCCCATTGGTGTCACCAGGTCTTTATGCTCCTCTTTCCAGCTGTCAGCCTACTTCCTTTTCTTTTTAAAGAATTATTGGTAAGGCAGATTTACAGAGAGAAGGAGAGACAGAAAGATCTCCATCCATTGGTTCACTCCCAAGTGGCTGCAACGCTAGAGCTGAGCTAATCTGAAGACAGGAGTTCCTTCAGGTCCAAAGTGGGCGCAGATTCCCAAGGCTTTGGGCCATCCTCGACTGCTTTCCCAGGCCACAAGCAGGGAGCTGGATGGGAAGTGGAGCAGCGGGGATACGAACCGGCACCCATATAGGATCCCAGCACATGCAAGGCAAGAGCTTTTGCCACCAGGCTACAGCACCAAGCCCTACTTTTTTCTTTAAGGCAGATATACAGAGAGAAGGAGAGAGGAGAGAAAGATCTTCCATCTACTAGTTCTTTGCCCAAGTAACCACAAGGGCTGGAACTGTGCTGATTTGAAGCCGGGAGCAAAGAATTTCTCTGGTCTCCCATGTGGTTGCAGGGTCCCAAGGCTTTGGACTGTCCTCTACTGCTTTCCCAGGTCACAAGCAGAGAGCTGGAAGGGAATTGGAGCAGCTGTGATGTGAACTGGCTCCCAAATGGGGTCTGGGATGTGCAAGGCTAGGATTTAGCCACTATGCCATCGTGCTAGGCTCACACTGTCAGTTCCTAAGTGGAGACAGTCTCAGTTTCTTTCCTTTCCTTCAACCCTCTGCTCTGTCCCACAGGGCCCTACTGCTGAGGGATTTAAAGGGACAGAAGGGGACATCTTCCTTTTCTAGTTCACTTTCCCAAGTGAACCCACCTTGCTGGATAACATCTTTCCTGACTAAAGGTTTGGGTGCTGACTAGATGATCCAGTCCCATATAGTCTTCATTTATCATTCCTCTTGGAAGATTTTGGTGTGTGTGTCAACTGAGGCATTCTGGAGAGAAGGCCCTGATATGTTGGAATAACAAATTCATGGTCAAAAAAGAAGTTTCAAGCCAAAGAAACAGAGTCTGAGAGAAAGCAATTCTGTCATCCTTGAGTTGGTGATTGCCAGGGATGGAGACTAGGAGGAGGGAATGAGTAAAATGGATGGCATTTAGGGTGGAACCAGCAAGACTTCTCAGAGGCATGGCGGAGAGTTTTTGATCCTGGCTAAGCCGTGAAGGAAGGCAGTTGGAACTGGAAAGACAGATGGAGCCTCATTATCGACGGGGAGAAAACTAAGCAGACAGGAGAAATGAGCTGCGTGCTGAAGCAGAGTGCCCCGTTCGGTGGATGCAGTGACAGCAGAGACTGTCAGAAAAGCATGCAGCAGCAAGCCGGTGCCATGAAGTAGGCATCCATGGAGGGCTGCCCAAAGAAGCTCACTCGGTGGAGGTAGTTTGAACTTTTTAGAAATAGTGCTAGGGGCCAGCTATGGTATAGCGAGTTAAGCTTCCTCCTGTAGCTCCAGGATTCCATATGGGCACTGGTTCGAGTCCTTGTTGCTCCACTTCTGATATAACTCCCTGCTAATTGCCTAGGAAAGCAGTGGAAGATGACCCAAGTGCTTGGCCCCTGCATCCCTGTGGGAGACCCATAGGGAGCTCCAGGCTCCTGGCTTTGTATTGGTTCAGTTCTGGCCATTGTGGTCATCTGGGAGGTGAAGCAGCAGACGCATGGAAGATTTCTCTTTTTGTCTGTCTCTCCTTTTCTGTCTGTAACTCTGCCTTCTAAATAAAAATAAATCTTAAAAAAGAAGTGGCACAAATTTTCAGAGAGTTGTAAGAAATGGGATAAGGTCCACGATTCTTTTAGCATGCAGAGGCTAAGATAGCATCTGCCCACCCAGGGTGTGGAAGCCTGGGTTTGAATCCTGACTGGCTGAGATTAGATGTATGGCCTCACACTGAGTCTGTCTCTTGTAAAAATGCTGTTCGGTGGTGTTAGGGAGCCATTCAAAAGGGCGGAGGTGGGGAAGACCAAGCCTAGTCACTAGCTGTGTGACCTTGCACAAACCAGTTTCTTGAATCTGTGGTTTGTTTATTTGATTATGCTGTAAAGGATAAACAAGATGCCTTACGTAAAGTACTTAGTATGTTTTGAAGAAGCATTTATTTGAAAGGCAGAATAACAGAGAAAGGGAGATCTTTTATTTGCTGATCCACTCTCTAAAATGCCACAACAACCAGGGCTCGTTCAGGCCAAAGCCCCATGATCCTGGAGCTCCATGTAGGTTGCCCACATGGATGGTGGCACTATCTGCTGGTTTCCTAGGCACATTAATAACAAGGTAGATCAAAAGTGGAGGCACAGAGCTCTAAGAGAAGGATATTCTAGGTGCTTAGAAGTGAGAGTTGTGAAGAATTCCTGGGGGAAAGTTGTGCTAATCCCCTACTTAGATATGGGAGGAAAGTTCTCCATGAGTTCCACAGGGCTTCTGATTGAAGCAAGAAAGGGATGAACCAGAATGCTGAATCTCAGACAGTGAAGGTTGTGCCAATTGATTAGGTCTGGGTCCTAAAGAGCTCAATCTACTAGGCTGAGAAGATAACCATATTCTAAAGATGAAGTTGGTTGAGGAGATAACCGTATTCTAAAGATAATGAGATTTTGTTGTTGTTGTTTTTAGAGATCTGGTTCTGCTGCAGATTCTAGCTTCCTGCTAACGCACACCTGGGAGATAGCAGGTGATGGCTCAAATACTTGAGTCCCTACTACCCCTTGTGGGAGACCCAGACTAAGTTCCCGTTCCTGTTGCAGGCATTTGAGGAGTGATACAAGATTGGAGATAACTGTCTATGTTTCTGTTTCTCTACCTCTCTTTCTCCTTTCTGCCTTGAAAGTAAATTTAAGGCCCTGGCATGATAGCTCAATTGGCTAAATCTTCCGTTTGCAAGCTCCTGGATCCATATGAGCATTGATCCCTGAAGCTCCATGTCCCATCCAGCTCCCTGTTTGTGACCTAGGAAAGCAGTACAGTATGGCACAAGGCCTTGGAAACCTGTACCTGCGTGAGAGACGTGGAAGAAGCTCCTAACTCCTGGCTTGGGATTGGCTCAGCTCCAGCTGTTGCAGCCATTTAGGGAGTGAACTAACAGATGGAATATCTTTCTTTCTGTCTCTCCTTTTCTCTGTGGATCTGCTTTTCCAATAAAAAGAAATAAATCTTTAAAAAATTATAAATTAAGGCCCGGTACAGTAGCCTAGCAGCTAAAGTCCTCGCCTTGCACGCACTGGGATCCCATATGGGCACCAGTTCTAATCCCGGAAGTCCCACTTCCCATCAAGCTCCCTGCCTGTAGTCTGGGAAAGCAGTTGAGGATGGCCCAAAGCCTTGGGAACCTGCACCCACGTGGAAGACCTGGAAGAGGCTCCTGGCTCCTGGCTTCGGATTGGCTCAGCTCAGCTGTTGCGGCTACTTGAGGAGTGAATCAACAGACAGAAGATCTTCCTCTGTGTCTTTTCTCCTCTCTGTATATCTGACTTTCCAACAAAAATTAATAAATCTTTTATATATATATATACATTTAAAAATTTTAAATAGCTGACTGTTTTGGAAACAGGAAGGGAAGTTATTAGCAATCCACAGAGGCTGCAGGGCAGTGATGAGGGCCATGAAGGTTGGGAACTATGGCTTTGTGGGGCACTAATTGGTGAGATTGCAAGTTTTCTCAAGTATCCTATCAACCCTGAGATAGGGAAAGAGAGGACTTCTGGTAAGGCTGATCCAGGGCTGGTCTTTGCTGAACAAGAGAGAGCAAAGGAAGGTGAAGCCAGGAAGTAGTGGACAGATGGGAGGCGTGAGAGGACAGCTATGGCAGGTAGCAGAGAGGAGAGAGGAGAGAATAGGCAATACTGCTAAGAGTTGAAGCTCAGGGCAGTGACAGGGGCAGGGTGGTCACTGGAGTAAAAGACAGGTTCTTTGGATGACTTCTTGGCAAGTGTCCCAGGCTGCTGTGAAGAAGAGAGCTCGCGTAGCTCAGTGCTCAGTTGTACAGCTAGTGGGAAGAGAGATAATGACAAGGAGGAGGTCGGAGTACAGAGCCCTGTGACAAGAATGTCACAGAAACCAAGATTCTGGGGACAGTAATTGGAAGCCCTGTTACCTGCAGTACATGGCGTGAGGAGGAAGGGAAGCAAGGAGCCTTCTCAGTCATTTTCAGAGCACTATTGTGTCAACTTCATCCACACATGATCTGTTTTACACATGTCTAAATGCCTAGGGATAAATTTAACCAAACCAGAAAGCCACTGCAGATTTCATGGTGAAACTGAAACAACCAAGTTCAATGATAATGATTCCTGTAATTTATATTTTGGTGTAGTTTGTAGATTTCAGTATGTGCATGTCAACTAAAAAAATGTGTTTAAGAAATACATTTGAATTTTTTTTTGCAAATTTCATTTCTTAGCAACGATTTGTCTTCTCAGTTTAGAACATAAATTAGAGAACTTGTGTTGATGTTTTTCCCCCAAATGTAGAGCTTTGATCTTAATTCATGCCTTTGAAATGCCATGAATTTGAAATACAGCCATTTTCCTCTCTGCATTCTTGAAAGGAACTACAAGGATTTTATTAGTTTTTCAAATAATCTTGCCAGCACACTTAGACTTCACACAGAGGTCTCCTATCAGCAATGTTGGATTGTGAGTGACACTGCAGACATGCTGTGGGTAGGATATTTAAGACTAGTCAAACAGGCAGCCAACTCGAGTATTTTTTTTAAAGATTTATTTTATTTTTATTGCAAAGTCAGATATAAGAGAGGAGGAGAAACAGAGAGGAAGATCTTCTGTCTGTTGATTCACTCCCCAAGTGAGTGCAATGGCTGGTGCTGCGCTGATCTGAAGCCAGGATCCAGGAACTTCCTCCACGTCTCACACACAGGGGTGGGGGGGCAGGGTCCCAAGACTTTGGGCCATCTCGACTGCTTTCCCAGGCCTCAAGCAGGGAGCTGGATGGGAAGTGGAGCAGCGGGATTAGAACCGGCGTCCATATGGGATCCTGGCACATTCAAGGGGAGAACTTTAGCCGCTAGGTCACCGCACCGGGCCCCAGATGGTGGCATCTTAATGGTTGTGTCAAATGCTGCCTCAAAATATACTTAAAAGGGACAAGTGTCAGATTGTATGTTACCTCTGCTCAGATTTCTTTAATCACTTTTCATTGGAAAGCCTTGACAAACCCCGAGGTCTTCACAAAGGTCTATGGTATTCCATACTCTGACTCCTTCCTACAGCCACTTTGCCTCTTCCCTGAAACTGTTTCTACTCCAGTACATTGACCTCTGGTTTGTTCTTTGATTGCACCAAACATAGGACTTTTGGACTTGCTGTTCTCTCTGCTTGAACCCCTTCCCCTTTATAAACTCTTGTCCATCTCCCATAGAATAGTGTCCTTTCATCTCCTGCCACCTCTGTGACCCTTTGCTGCTTTAATTTTGCGACAGCACTTGCCACATTGATGGATACATTCTCTTGCTGCTTTTTTGTCGTCTCCCCCCTGCTCTGCACCCTGCCGCCACCCGTTGCTCACTACAACAGGTAATTTGGTAGAGTAGAAGCTTTATCTGTTTTGCTTACTGCTGTATTTGCAGCATGTAGAACAGTACCTGATACATGCTGGGCACTCTGTAACACGCATTGAGTAAGTGAGAACAACATACCACTTCTCATACATTGCAGTCCACAGTTAGGATACAGGCATATATACAGTTTTTCATATTCTGATATCATTGCTTAAATATGATTTGGGGGGTTTGTTTCACATAATGTGTGATGAAGTATTGTTCTTGGGTTTGTTTGTTCAATCATGCATTCATTCAGCAAGTATTTACTGAGCTGTCTCTCTGTTGCAGGCAGTGCTATGGCTATAGAGGATGAAGATACAGGCCTTGCTCTTAGGTGACAGCTGTTGGTATGTAATGAAAGCCTCATATTCTGTCATATTCTACCTAGCCTCTTCCTATTTAACCTCTTCCTATTTGTCTCTTATTATTAGTAATATAATAAATATATTATAGCAGTTACCTTTTTTTTTTTAAAGATTTATTTGTTTTAGGGCCCGGCGGCGTGGCCTAGCGGCTAGGGTCCTCACCTTGAACGCCCCGGGATCCCATATGGGCGCCGGTTCTAGTCCCGACGGCTCCACTTCCCATCCAGCTCCCTGCTTGTGGCCTGGGAAGGCAGTCGAGGACGGCCCAATGCTTTGGGACCCTGCACCCGCGTGGGAGACTTTGCTTTCTCTCTCTTTTATTTCAAGCTGTTGATAGAGAAGCTGTCCTGCCTGTCCCACTCCTCCTGTCTAAAAGAGGTTCATGAGTATGCTCTCGACTGCTTCACGTGTTGTTGCTGTGATGAGTGAATGAGATGCAGAAATACGCGTGTGTCACTCCTTTGGTTGCTTAGCATCTGATCCCCTTCCTGTGCTTAAGGAATCCCTTGTCTTATGAGGTAGAGCCATTTTCCTTTGCAGTTTTTCAGAGGAGGCACCAGACTGAGGCACAGACTCCTCCAGCCAGACAACTCCCACTCCATACCGATTGTGAATTTGGATACGAATGACATTGAAGGATCAGAGTGCTTGGGAACCCATTTAGTGATTCAGTGAGTATGATCTCAGTTGCCTGTGATGGAACTTCATGGGCAGCCTCCAGCATAGGGATGTCTGTGGTGTCAATGGTGAGGACAGTGTGCCAGCCTCATGGTGATGATGTCTTCTGTGCCTAGTGCTAAGTCAGGTGTTCTTTACAGTACACAGTAGCCAAAGTTAGATCCTTTGATTTGAAACTGAAAAATCTTAACCAATACACACAGAGTATGGAAAGGGCATGGAAAAGTACTAAGTTCCACCCACATACTAGATACTACTCCTTGAATTTTGATTTTTAAGCAGTAAGGGTGAAAGTGATGTGGTATAACTAGGCAGTCAGTTAAAGTTCAGGTGAACTGGAATACTTGCACATCTACAAAATAGAATGTTTATCCCTTTAACTATTGGCTTGATATGCAAGGCTTCCCAGGGCATATGCTAACACCCCACCCTATTTGTATATCTGATTAAGAGACCACCCCCTACTTCATAAAAAGAGACTGAAAGTGAGGGAAAGATGTCTTTTTGCCATGGGTCTTACTTAGAATCTGTGCTTAGAACTCTTATCTCTGGACTGGTATGATGGTTCAATTGGTTAATCATTCCCTCACAAGCACCGTGATACCAAATGGGCACTGGTTCATGTCCTGGCTGTTCCACTTCCCATCTGTCTCCCTGCCTGTGGCCTAGGAAAGCAGAGGAGGGCAGCCCAAAGCCTTGGAACTCTGTGCCTACATGGGAGACCCAGAAAAAGCTCCTGGCTTTGGATCAGCCCAGCTCTGGCCTTTGCAGCCATCTGGAGAGTGAAACAGCAGATGGAAAATGTTTCTCTCTGTCTCTCCTTCTCTCTGTAAATCTGCCTTACCAATAAAATAAAATCTTAAAAAAAAAAAGAAATAAAGAAAGAAAAATAATTCTTATCTCTACTTGAGACAAGGACTGATGTTGGAAGTTCCTGTGCTCACACCAGGGGTTGTGAGGGGAGGTGAGCCTGAGCCCTGAACCTCCCAAGAGGGCAGGGCTGTCTAGTCATGCCCAGAAAGTTGGTGAGTGAGCTGTGATGGGCAGAATTGGTGGACTGGACACTGGCTGACAGGGCTGACTGTTGACCCCAAGGCAAGTGTGAGCAGAGTGCCTCTGGCCTGGTTTGGGTATGGCAGAAGCCAGAGGGCTGCTGGGCACATGTAAACAGCTTGGCTGCTTGCCGTCTCCCACTCACACCATGATGGACAGCCAAGGCCAGGAAGCAAGGTGAGGCTGTAAAGAGGTCACTTGGGGGCCCGGCACCATGGCCTAGCAGCTAAGGTCCTTGCCTTGAATGTGCAGGGATCCCATATGGTCACCGGTTCTAATCCTGGCAGCTCCACTTCCCATCCAGCTCCCTGCTTGTGGCCTGGGAAAGCAGTTGAGGATGGCCCAAAGCCTTGGGACCCTGCACCCGCGTGGGAGACCTGGAGGAGGTTTCTGGTTCCTGGCTTCGGATCGGCGCAGCACCAGCCGTTGTGGTCATTTGGGGAGTGAACCATCGGATGGAAGATCTTCCTCTCTGTCTCTCCTCCTCTTATGTGTATCTGACTTTCCAATAAAAATAAATCTTTTTTTTTTTTTTTTAAAGAGGTCACTTGGGATTTGCAGCTGCCCTTACAATACTCACTGGAGTGGAAGCAGAAACCTGCCTGGGTAGTCCCACGCCCTAGAACCCAGGAGTGATATGGGTCAGTTGGGTTGTATTCTGTGATGCTGGCAGGCTGCCCTTTGTCTTACCATGCTCTGCCTCAGCTATCCAGCCCAGCCTAGCTGGACGTCCAGAGTCCTGCTTCCCAGGTCTCCATCTTATTCCAGCAGCCCAAGATTGAGGTTGGGATTGCCACTCTGGTAAGGGGAACTTTGGGCCACTGTGAGCTTTGTAATGATAAGCACAGCTTCTCTGCATCTTTTTGTCTTGAAAGATCTCCAGATCAGTTCTGCTACACTGTGTATGGCATGAGAAAGTGAACATAGGAGCCCGAGGTATGGGGCCCACAGGTATGAGTCGAGCAGAGCACAGGCAACAATAAAGGGATGGAGTCACCTCCAGTTCACATTCCAGAACCTAACCTTGGAAGGTGACCCAGAAGTGGCAGGAGAATAGAATGAGGCGTGAGCAGAAAAACAGCTCTGACCTGACTGAACATCGTATATTTGACCTACTGCAAATTTCATAGATTTCCTAGAAATGGGAATGCCTTTTCCTGAGAATTGAAGGGTGGATAGTCTTGGAAGATACTGCACCAGATGACTCAAAAATCAGAACAATACAGCATGTGCAAGGCTGCGCTGGGGACACTGAGCTTAGTGAGCACCAGTGTGGGACTATCCTCTGGACCAGTTGTCCTCCAGCTTGGTCTCCTAGGGAGTCTCACAGCACTTCTGGTGCATGACTCACTGCACGGAAAGGAGGGGATCTGTGTGATTCAAACCTGAGGTCATATCTTTGGCTGTCTTTATGTCTTCAAAACTGCTGTTTGGGATTTCTGAGAAGTCTATGGCACAGGCCAAACTAAATGATTTCTATTTTCTTTTTGCTTTTATTCTTTTATTATTTAAACATTTATATATGTTCATATATATGTGTCTATATTTTGAAAGGCAGAGAAAGAGAGGCTCTTCCATCCATTAATTCACTCCCCAAATGCCCACAACAACTAGGGCTGGACCAAGGTGAGGCCAGAAGCCTGTGAATTGATATTGATATGAGTCTCTTATGTGTATGAAGAATCAAGTCATCTGAGGCAGTTTACCAATTCACATCAGCAGGAAGCTAGACTCCAGAGGGCAGCCGGAACTCAAACCCGTTGCTTCTCAGCCTTTTGAATAAGATCAAGTACAGAACTCAAACCCAACCACTTCTGGGCCTGATGGAATGACTCAGTGGCTAAATCTTCATATTACCAGTGGGGATCCAGTATGGGTACTGGTTCATGTCCTAGCTGCTTTACTTCCCATCCAGCTCCCTACTTATGGCCTGGGAAAGCAGTTGGGGATGGTTCAAAACCTTGGGACACTGCACCTACGTGGGAGATCCAGAGGAAGCTGCTGAATCCTGGCTTTGTTGGCGTAGCTCTGGCCATTGTGGTCATTTGGGAAGTGAATCAGTGGATGGAAGATCTGTCTTTCCTTCTCTCTGTAAACCTGTTCTGCCTTTCCAATAAGCATAAATAAATCTTTAAAACAAAACAACAAACAAACACAGGCATTCCAATTTGAGATATGGGTGTTTTAAGTGGTGTCTTAACTGCTGTGCCAAATGCCCTCATATTTTCTCTTAAAGTTAATATAAAGCTTTCTGTTCTGTAACACTTGTCTTGATACTAAAAAAGTGCTTTTTTAAAAAAATCTTTAGGTGAAGTTATTTTCCCAGGTGCTAAGCACCAAGGTTCTTTGTAAAAACATCGATTAGGTCAACATTGGTCATCCCTGTCTCCAAAATGTTCTTGTGTAAATTGTAACAGATTTGAAAAGGAATGATGACCCCATTGGGTTGGAAGATAAATTAGTGTTCGGGCCCGGCGCAATAGTGTAGTGGTTGAAGTCCTCGTCTTGCATACACCGGGATCCCAGATGGGCACTGGTTCTAATCCTGGAGGCCCTGCTTCCCATCCAGCTCCTTGCTTGTGGCCTGGGAAAGCAGTCAAGGATGGCCCTGCACTCGCACGGGAGACCCGGAAGAGCTCCTGGCTTCAGATTGTCCAGCTGTTGCGGACACTCGGGGAGTGAACCGTCAGACAAGAGATCTTCCTCTCTGTATATCTGCCTTTCCAATAAAAATAAAATAAATCTTAAAAAAAAAAAAGAAAGTGTTCATCAGGCACTATCAATATGTCAGAGGTGGTATCAACTGTTTATCCTTCCTAGCCTAAGTTTAATTCTCATAATGTATAATGATGCTTATTTTATAAGTAAGAAATTGGAGAATCAGAGAAATTAGGAAACTTCCTCAAGATCTGTATTAGGGCAGAAGCAAAAGGAAATTCCTGATATGTCTGGGCCTCTCTTCTCTCCATATACCACGTAGCCCCCTGGAGCCATTTATATAATGTTCTCGGAGACTGTGTGGGAATGTAATTCACGACTCTGCCCTGGGGGCAAGAAAGAATTTCCCCTCCCACGTCTGTCTTTCTCTTTTTGAAGCCTGAGAGGGCAGGGATCAGAGAGCTTGACAATGAGCAGGGGAAGGCAGCACCTCTGGGTGACTGGAACGAAAATGTTCCCCCACTCCTAAGTGGAGCAGGTGGAGAGAGAGGAGTGAACTTTGGTGAGTAAGAGTGGCAAAAGATTAGAAGAGGCCCCTCCCCACTTTGTGCAGGAGAAGAGTGCCTGCATGGGGCCTGGAAGCAAAGCCAGGGATCTGGGGCTTCCCACAAGCTAAGACAGGGGTTGAGACCACCCTTCCTTCCTTTAGCCTTTCAAGTCATGTAACTATACTTGATCATAGCCAAAGGCCAAGAAGCGATCAAGCCAGGTAACTAGCCTGGTCACTGGGGAACTTGATCTCTCATTGCCTGGGTGGTGAGGTTATCCCAGCTCCACTCTAGCTTGTGCATCTTAAGTTCCTAAGACATGCTAGACAAGTACATGAAGGGTACCGTTCTCAATCCCGCCAGTTCAGAGTGTGGATGATTCCTTTAAGGGACCTTTCCAAAACCGAAGCAGGGTAACACTGGCCCTGGGGTAAAGCCACAGCCTACAACTTGAGCATGCCATATGGGTGTGAGTTTGTGTCCTGGCTATTCCACTTCTAATGCAGCTCCCTACTAATGTATCTGGAAAGAAGCAGAAGATGACCCATATGCTTGTGTCCCTGGACTCATGCAGGTGGAGGATTAGCCTGGTAAGCCATTACACTGGCCCCCTATCTTTATTTTTAAAAGAATTGTGTAATATGTATTTGAAAGACAGAATGACAGAGACAGGAGACACACAAAGAAAGAGATCTTCCATCCACTGGTTCACTCCTGAAGTGGCTGCAATGGCCAAGGCTGGGCCAGGCCAGAGCTAGGAGCATAGAACTCCATCCTGGTCTCCCACGTGCATGGCAAGGACCCAGGCACTTGAACTATCTTCCGCTGCCTTCCCTGAATCAGAGGCAGGGTGGCTGGAACTCAAAATGGCACTCTGATAAGGGATACCAGTGTCTAGGTGACAGCTTAACTCACTGTACAAAATGCCTGGTTGCTCCACTCTGTATCCTGCTCCATGCTAATGAGCCTGGGAAGACAGAGGAAGATGGGTTGAGTTTCTGCCTCCCAAGGAGAAGACCAGTGTGGAATTCACAGCCCTTGGCTTTGGCCTGGCCCACACCTGGAGATTGTTGCAGTTTGAAGAGTGAACAAGCAGATAGAAGATATTTCTCTGTGTGTCTCTCTCTCTTCCCCCCACCTTTCTCTGTGTAACTCTACCTTGCAATAAATAATAATTTTTTAAAATCCCACATTCCCTCTGCACATTTAACAGTAAATCTATACTTCAGAAGGACTACAGTATGCTTTATGTGGCTGTTTGGGGAGTGAACCAGCAAGTAGGAGAACTTATCTTGCTCTTCCTTCTACTCCTCCTCCTTGTTTTTCTTCTCTCTCTGTTGCTCTACCTTTTGAATAAAATAAATCTATAAAAGAGTTTTAAAAAAAAAAAAGAACAAAGCTCCAGCTTATCTAAAGGTATTATGTGATTATTCAGTGAGGGTAGCATATCCACCTTCCGAAGGGAGCCCATGACATCATTCCTTTCCTTGGATTAGCCACACAGTTCTGCTTCAAACACTCCTTCCTCAGGTCACAGAGCTGGCAGGTGCATGCTGGGGACAGGGGACTGGAGATTCGGATAGCTAGACTTTACAGCAATTATAAATGTTTACAAAAAGTCCACACAATAGGAGCTCACTCTATCCAGGATTGAGGAAGGGCTGGAAGCTGTGTTCCTGGGTGTTAGCTACCAGTGAACACCTCCGGGAGGGAGTACATGGAACCTTCAGTTCTGTTAATCTGCATGCATGCTTAATTTTTCTATTATGAACATATTGCTTTTCTAATAAAAAAGAGAGCTAGGAACCAGTCTTATTAGATATTTCAATAACTCTGATATCTTGTGTATATAGACAATGCCAAGATAGGATAATTGGCTGAAAATGACTTAAAAAGTGTACAACACACATGCATACACAGAGACTCCATCCTTAAAATCTGAAAAACTGATAGTTTCGTAGATTTCATAGAATTATAGAACCACAGCAGTGACAGGATAGTGTGGCTTTTTTGGTCCAATCAATAGCTTTAACAGTTCTTTAGGCTGATCAAAATACCACACTTTGGAAACTCATAACTTTTTTTGCTTAAGCACCTAGAGCACCAATTACACACACACGGATGAGGATGGGAAGGAAAGACGAGGCTACCTCATTACATTGTTGTTTTCAGGTTTGTGGGGCAAGGTGCATGGACACATACTCATAGGAGGCAGGCCAGTGACTCAGAACAAGGTGGGGTACAGAGTATTGCTTTAATGTTGAAAACATCTACCCTAGCCATTCGAATGGTTTTTCTGTATTCAGTGTTGTTTTAGTTATAGCAGCTATTATCTCCTTTAACAACAACAACAACAACAACTGGAAAAGTCTCTTTTGTCTGCTGTTCCCAGAACTCTTCATGGCAATATGCCCTGTGTTCAGCTGTACCTTCCCTGCCAGCCCAGCCTGAAGTGATCCAGCTTCCCATCTTCTCTGAGTGGCTTCAGTGCTGGCAGGCCCTCCTGGGACAAAGAAAATGAGCAGCCTGAGCCCAGCACGGTAGCCTAGTGGCTAAAGTCCTCACCTTAAACGCGCCAGCATACCATATGGGTGCCAGTTCTATCCTGGCAGCCCCGCTTCCCATTCAGGTCCCCGCTTGTGGTCTGGGAAAGCAGTTGAGGATTTCCCAAAGCCTTGGGACTCTACACCCATGTGGTAGACCCCGGAAAAGGCTCCAGTCTCCTGGCTTCGGATCGGCACAGCTGTGGCCATTGTGGCCGCTTCGGGAGTGAATCATCAGACTGAAGATCTTCCTCTTTGTCTTTCCTCCTCTCTGTATATCTAACTTTCCAACAAAAATAAATCTTTAAAAAGAAAAAAAAAATGAACAGCTCCAGAGAGGCAGAATTTCCAACCCTACCAGCTCTTTGCCAGTCCTTTGGTTCCTACTTGGCTGCTTGGTGTCTGTTTGCTATTTGTCTAACTCACCTCTAGTTGCCCACTTGCCCTTGTCTGTGTCTCTGACATAACCTAACTTCTACTTTGGAGTGAGTGAGGCACATCAGTGTCCCAACTCCTCCTTCCCTTTCTAGCTTTGCAGGACCCCACAACATTTCCAAGGCCAGCTCCCCCAAGCGTCCCTCCCACACTCTCTTGTCTCTTCCAGGACCCACTTCAACAAATTATCCCCTTTCTCTGATTCTGCAATCCTACTCTCATTTTTGGTTTGTTTCCTTTACTCTACAAGCATAATTCTTTTCCATCACAGAAAAATTTTACTTTCTCCCTCTCTTCCCTTAGAGCTGTCATCCTGCCCTTCAGAACAAATCTCTGAAATCTCCCATGTTATGTCTCCATATCCTCAACTGCTTTTAATTCCCATGAAGGCTGGATTGCACGCTCATAAGTCTACCAGAACTGCCTCTCTGTGGTCACAGATGATCAAATGGCATTTTTCTAGCTTCCTGAATTGGCCCACCTTCTAATGATTGCCTAGTGTTAGTAATTCCTCCATAAAACCATGGTGATTTTGTTGGCATTTCTTGTTTTCTGTTATTTCTGCTACTTTCCAGCTGCTAATTTTGACTAGTCTTCATCTAACCAAGCCTTCGATGTTGGTGTGCCCTGAGTTTTGTCCTTGACCCTGCTCATCGGCCATCCTGCCCATTGGCTTTCTTCTGTAGGTTTTTGGTGAGAGGGAGTTTGACTGTGGTTGAAGGTCACCTAACAGAGAGAGCTCTGTAGCACCAGAAATAATTGGAAACGTTTGATTTCCAACACAGTACATAGCCTTGACCAGGGGAATAGTTTTCTTTGTACTCATTTATTTTCTTTTTTATTTAAAAAGCAGAGAGAGAAAGAGAGAATGAGAGAACTTCCATCTGCTGTTCAACTCCCCAAAATCCCCACAAGAGCTGGGGGCTGGACCAGGTCAAAGCCAGGAACCAGGCACTTAATCTGGTTCTCCCACATGACTGGGAGGTTACATAAACAGGAAGTTGGAATCAGAAGTAATGCTGGGACCAAACCTAAACACTCTGGGATCTATATATCTTAACTGACTTCTCAACCACTGTGGCAAATGTACCACCATAGGAATAGCTTTCTAACAGAGGAAATTCAGGTGTTGAACTCTTGATACAGTGGATGCAAAGGGATCTTGTGGGTGACTTTCACATTCTCCTAAGGGAGCTGCTTCCCTGCTCTAGGACTTAACCAATTTAGGGGACTGAGCTGTGGCTTATCAAGACTGTGTACCCGCAGGATTGCTCCATGTAATATGCCAGAGCCTCCCCTAATGACTCACGTTGCCCTGATTCATTTGTCGCTGCTCTACAGAACCCACTGTAGGGAAATACAGCCAGCCTTCAATATCCTCGGTTCCCATCTGCAGATTCAGTCAACCATAGGTTGAATTTTTTTTAAATTTCATTTGTACTCAGCAAGTACAGACTTTTTTCTTTGTCATTATTCCCAAAAACAATACAATAGAATAAATATTTACATAGCATTTACATTGTGTTAGTTATTCTAAAAAAATCTAGCAATGACTTAAAGATGTGAATACATTATATGCAACTCCTTTGCCATTTTATAGGACTTGAGCATCTACAGATTTTCACATCTGTAGGGTCCTGAAGCAATCCTCCAGGATCTCTGTGTGACCATATCCTTCCTGCTGCTTTGGTGCATTTCCGTGGTTGGGGATCATTTCTCACAGCACTGCTGGAATGCTGTCATATTTGTCTCCTTTTGCTCTCTGCACAGCTTGCTCCAAGGTCTTATATATACCATGAACTTGACCAGTTAAGGCCAACTTGTTTCACACAGGTTGGACCAGTGTACACCCTGGCCCCCATCGTTTTGAATGAAAGGGATATATAAGCCCTACCTCCTCCGTCCAGCAGTCCCACTTCCTCTTTGCTCCCAGGCTCCTGTGTGCTGCAGGCTCACCTGATGGCTATGCAGCAGCCCCTTGTGTGCGTCCTCAGTCCTCTTGCTGGACCATTCTGGGAGAAGTCTCCATGCTCCACAGTAAGGCTCTTCTAACTTCAGGATCAGAACTTTCTCCCTTGAGTGTGTGCTCTCCAGTACAAATGAAAATAGAGCTCCTTTTCCACAAGGCAGAAAAAAGGTTTCCTCTTTTTCTGTAGTCTCTCTCAAGCTATACTTTTTGTTTTTTTTTTTTTTAAAGAAAGATATATTTTCATTTGAAAGGCAGGATTACAAAGAGAAGGAGGGACACAGGGAGATGAGGTCTTTGCTGATTCACTCCCCAAGTGATCTCATTGACCAGAGCTGAGCTGATCCAAATTTGGGAACCAGGAGCTTCCTCTAGGTCTCCACGTGGTTGCAAGGGCCCAGGAACTTGAACCATGCTCTACTGCTCTCCCAGGGCATAAGCAGATAGCTGGATGGGAAGTGGAGCAACTGGACTTTGAACTGGTGTCCATGTGGCATGCCAATGCTACAGGGAGGGGGATTAGCTGGCTGTGCCAGTGCCTATATATGTATAAGTGTTTGAGACCTTAGCCCATGATTTAGCACACACATATCCTACACAGACCCTTCTTCTGCCTGAGTCCAGACCCCTACCAGGGCAGGTGCAGGCTCTGGGTGGGAGTGGTGGGCAGGTAGCTCAGAAACCTGAGGGGGCGACAGGAACAGGACCAGAAGGGATGGGAGGTTCCCAGCTTATGACACATGCTGTGGTGTCCCATCAGACCTCACTTACTGAACACAAACTTAGAGATGAAATTATTAAGGATTCCAAGGTGGTGACTACCGAGTTAAATTCTAAATTCAGGGATCCGTGAGGCTGCGTACCCCTCAGACCTGGTGCTCAAGATCCCTTCACCTGTCATATCTTGGACTCACTGAAGGAGCCAGTGGGGATATATTGAGATTTTTAAAAAAGATTTATTTGTTCTCAGAGAGAAGGAGAGACAGAGACATGTTCTATCCATATTCACCTCCTAAATGACTACAACAGCCAAGTCTAGGCCAAGCTGAAGTCAGGAGCTAGGAACTCCATCCAGACTCCCACACAGGTGGCAGGGACCCAAGTACTTGGGCCATCATCTGTTGCTTTCCTGGTCCCACTGGTAGGGAGCTGGATTGGAAGCAGAGTAGTTGGGATTCAAACACTCAGATATGGACTGCTGAGGTTGCAAGTGAAAGTTTAACCTGCTGCTCTATGCCATTAGGCAGTGCGGTGAGTGTTTTAACACAGGTGCCATGGCTTCTGCAAGAGATCCCAGGATTGCCAAATTCCTGACTTTTTGGAGTTTGCACTTGCCCCTCCTCCCTCAGTGGCTTCAGCAACTGAGGATCTCCAGGATCTCTTTGTTTTTGTGATATGGCAGGATTTTTGTTCATTATAGCTATAATTGTATCACTAAAGCTTCAGGCACCAATAGTGTTTTAAATTACTCAGTGGAGTGGCTTGCATTGTGGTATAGTGTGTTGTGACATCCCACATTGGGGTGCTGGTTTAAGTCCCCGCTGCTCCACTTCTGACCCAATTCTCTGCTAATGCTCCTGGGAAGGCAGAGAGGATGGACCGAGTACTTGGCTCCCTGCCACCCATGTGGGAGACTTGGTAGGAGCATCAGGCTCCTGGCTTCAGTCTGGCCCAGTTTCAGATCCATTGGGATCATTTGGGGAATGAACTAGCAGTTGGAAAACTTGTTTCTCTCTCTGTCCCTTCCTGTCTTTCTGCCACTCTGCCTTTCAAATAAATAAAATAAACTTTTTAAAATAAGATTTACTTATTTTTATTACAAAGTCAGATATACAGAGAGGAGAGACAGAGAGGAAGATCTTCCGTCCGATGATTCACTCCCCAAGTGAGCGCATATGGCTGGTGCTGTGCCGATCCAAAGCCGGGAGCCAGGAACCTCCTCCAGGTCTCCCACACACGGGTGCAGGGTCCCAAGGCTTTGGGCCATCCTCCACTGCTTTCCCAGGCCACAAGCAGGGAACTGGATGGGAAGTGGAGCCGTCGGGACTAGAACTGGCGCCCATATGAGATTCCAGGGCATTCAAGGCGAGGACTTTAGCCACTAGGCCATGGTGCCGGACCCATGAAACAAAACATAAACTATTAAATTGAAACATACAGAAACTCCTACTAGAGACTAAGTCAGCTAGAGCTCTGTTTGGTCATTCTAGTGTGTGCTATTTATCTAATCTAATGAAATATTTTAAAAGTGATAATCACCAATAAAAGTAATCAAGTTTTGACTAATAAAACTGTACTCCATGCAAAACAATAATAAGGCATAATAAGAAGCAATGTAAAAGCTGGTTTAAAAATACTTCTGAGCAAATTTGCTGTAAAAAAATCCAATCATTTTCTTTTTCTTTCTATTTCTTGTATTACCAACCATTTTCTAAACAACTTTAGTGAAGCAGAGAAAAATTAACTTCATATTCCATTTAATATGAATAAAAAGCACTCTCAAAGTGTGCTGAAATTAGATTTGGAATAGAATGGAAAATTTTTAAATAATTCTGGCATTTCCTGAGATTGAATCGCTAAAGACTTTGTAGGAAAGACACTGTGTATGTGTAAATATTTTTGCTATTTTAAAATAAATGTGTAAAAAAATCATGCTTTTCTAAATATAATTCAGATTTAAATTTGTTTTGTTTTTTTCTTTTTAAACGTATTTATTTTGTTTGAAAGAGTGACAGAGAGAGAGAAATTGAGATTGATTCTCAGTTCTCTGGTTTACTCCTCAAATGTCCACAACAGTTGGACCTAAGCCAGGAGCCAAGAACTCCACATGAATGGTAGGGGCCTAAAGTGCTTGGGCCACCACCAGCTGCTTTCCCAGGCACATTAGTAGGAAGTGGCTTTGCCAGCACAGAGTAGCTTGGACTCAAACCTGCACCCCAATGTAGAATGTGAGCATCCTAAGCAGGGGCTAACTTGCTATATCACAATACCTTCCTCTTTCCTTGTTTTAAAGTTATTGGCACCAAAATAGTTGTTTTGCTTTTCCCACCCACTGAAACTTTCCAAACTACAGTTTAAACATCTCCAATCTGAAAATTGAAACCTAAATGTTCCAAAGTCCAACACATTTTAGCACTGACATGATGCCACACATGGAAAATTCCATACAATCTCTATTTCATGTACAAAATTATTTAAAATATATAAAATTAGACGATTGCATAAAATGTCTAAAAAATGGATTTCATGCTTATACTTGGGGTCCCATCCCTAAGATACCTTGCTACATATATGTATATATTCAAAAATCTCTCAAAGTCTGAAATTGAGAACTCTTCTGGGCTTGAAGTATTTAAGATAAGCTTACTCAACCTGTAGTGAGTTCTGTATAATGCACAGTTGTGTTTACTTGAAAATGAAAAGGGTGTAATGGAATCAACATGAAGCACACATTTGCTTATTCAAAGTATAGCTGTACTTTGTTTTTTAAAAGATTTGTTTATTTGAAAGGTAATTACAGAGAGAGAGACAGAGAGAGACAGAGACAGAGAGAGATATTTCATCTGCAAGTTCATGAAGCCAGGAACTTCTCTGATACCTTCAACATACAGAGGCACAGAGGCACAAGCACTTGGGCCGTGCTCTGCTGCTTTCCCAGGAAACTGAATGGGAAGTGGAGCAGTTGTCTTTTTTTTTTTTTTTTAGATGTACTTATTTTTATTACAAAGTCAGATATACAGAGAGGAGAGACAGAGAGGAAGATCTTCCGTCCAATGATTCACTCCCCAAGTGACCGCAACGGCCGGTGCTGTGCCGATCCGAAGCCAGGAGCCAGGAACCTCCTCCAGGTCTCCCACGCGGGTGCAGGATCCCAAATCATTGGGCCATCCTCGAATGCTTTCCCAGGCCACAAGCAGGGAGCTGGATGGGAAGTGGAGCTGCCAGGACCAGAACCGGTGACCATATGGGATCCTGGTGCACCCAAGGCAAGGACCCTAGCCACTAGGCCATGCCACTGGGCCTGAGCAGTTGTCTTGAATCAGCACCCGTATGGGATGTTGGTGTAGCGGGTGGCTGCTCTACGCACTGTGCCTAAACATCAATCCATAGGTATATCTTTAAAAAAAAAAAAAAAAAGAAGTATTTATTTACTTACTTACTTGTTTGGAGAGTCAGATTTAAAGAAAGAAAGAGATACAGAGAGAAAAATCTTCTATCCACTGGTTCACTCCTCAAGTAGCCACATCAGCTGGAGTTGAGCCTATCTGAAGCCAGGATCCAGGAGCTTCTTCTGGGACTCCCACATGGGTGCAGAGTCCCAAGGCTTTCGGCCATCCTGGACTGCTTTCCCAGACCACAAGCAGGGAGCTGGAAAGGAAATGGAGCAACTGGGACACATGGGATCCCAGCGCATGCAAGGCAAGAACTTTAGCCTGTAGGCTACTATGTCAGCCCTGGTATATATATATATATATATATATATATATATATTTAAAAGATTTGTTTATTTTTATTACAAAGTCAGATATACAGAGAGGAGGAGAAACAGAGAGCAAGATCTTCCGTCCAATGATTCACTCCCCAAGTGACCGCCACGGCTGGTACTGCGCCGATCTGAAGCCAGGAACCAGGAAACTCCTCCAGGTCTCCCATGCAGGTACAGGGTCCCAAGGCTTTGGTCCGTCCTCAACTGCTTTCCCAGGAGGCCTGGTATATATTTTTATAGGTAAGAAGTCACTGCTTCACTCAGTAGCCTAGGAGTTAGATCCTAATTTTCTTGTGACAAATCAAAGGCCCTGTGTGGAGGTGGGGAGATGGTATGAAAGGGAGGCCAGGGGACAAGTTACCTGGATGAGGCATATGTTGTGCAGTGCTTGTTTACTGCACATTCCTGTTTAATACTCACACTCATTTCATTTGGCAGGTGGGAAAACTGTGGTGCAGAACAAAGCAGTCACTTGGCCAGAGTACAGAAGCCACACAGCCTACCCACCTCATACTACCTTGTCCCTGTCAAGAACAGCAAGATATCTGGGGATGCTGTGGTCTGGTTGCCCTTAGGGCGTGACATGCCTCCAGTTGGATTCTCTCTTTGTGGTCCTTTCAGGTGTCCTTGGTCATTCAGAGTCATGTATAGGGAACAGGCTTCTGTCAAAAGAAGGCCCCAACTGCTTGGTGCTGGTTGAGCCATCCAGCAGCCAGAGAAATTTAGGGGGAGGGAGTCATGTTTCTCTTAGGAGGGAAGATGAATGACCCCAGCAGCATTCCCAGAGCTCAGCCAGGGTGGTGAGCTGTGCTCAGCTGGTGGGCAGAGCTCCCCTAAGCAGCCTTACCCAGGGTCGGGGTTTTGCTCATCAGAGCTCTGAGGCCAGGAGAGCAGGACCCCATGGAAGTCATGGTGGAGCCCAGCTCCAGCCTTTGCTGCCATCACAAGACATTATGTGGCTGCAGATAGTTATAGATGACACTTGTGGGACAGCTGAATGTTAGCATCTCAGCATCATTTTCATCTGCCGGGAGGCTTGGAGCTCTGTTCTTCTGGGGAATTGATTATATGTCATGTTTGCTGTCATGGGATGTTGATTACATGCCTTCTTGTCTCAGAACAATTTTGCTGACCATATCAGGTAATGAATAGATAGGAGTGGTCAGCCTCAAGTCCCTTGGGGCAACACTTATTAACAATACCTTTGTAGCCTGCAGAAGCCAAGAAAACTTCCTCAAGTGCCTGCCAAGGAGGGCCCTGCCCTGGGAGAACCCAACTTGAGATACAAGGTGAGTGAGCTGGCACTCTTCTCCAGAGCCCTCAACCCACTGTCCTGCCCTGTCCCCAGCTGTCTTGATCATGGTGCCTCCTCCCCTGCAGGTCTCTTGCCCATCTGTTTGGCTCATTTTGCTTTGACCCTTCAGGAACCAGAAGCATCTCTGACATTCTGAGGCACAAGAACACAGCGAGCCCAGATGAGAAATATGCCAAATTTGACAGTTGTTGCAGTCGCTTGCTGAGTTCCCATGATCTCTTAGATTCCTGGCAGCAAGCCCAGCTTTGCTGCTCTCAACACCTCTCAGCTCAGTTCCTAGGGCTCCCAGGCCTTCGCTTCCCCCACTTCCTTGGTTCTTGAATCTGGAGGTGAAACTGCTTCCAACATATGCGTTTTCTGTAGACATAGGTGCCCTTTGCATTCAGCTCCTGAGTGGACCCTGCTGTCTAAACTACATGTGGACCTTTATAATTCTCTGCCCATTGATTGCTTTCTTAGGGCTATATCTTCTTTGTTCCTGTTTGCACCATCCCCCATCAAGGGGAATCTGGGAAAGTAATTTAGGGCACATTCAGCTAGCAGTGCTTTGATACATGAGTATGGAGTGGAGCCAGAGGTCAAATAGGATAGAAATCAAGTAGCTGGAAATTAAGAAGGGCAGCTAGATATGGGGCTCCCAACTCTGATGCGGCACCCACAATCTGGACACAGACGGTACAGCCAAGAGCTCCCAATGTGGAAGAATGGCTCAGAGAAGAGGTGGAATAACTGAGAGGCTCTGGTTCTTATGTATTTCAGATGGGACTTGTGGGAAATGCAACTGCCAACCATCGGTCCTGACTTGAACCTGCACCTTAGGTTGTTATGTACAGCTCGCCCTGTCTGTCACCATTACCCCTGTGCCACTGTGGCTGCTCTTCTCTTCCTACCTTCTGAAACTCCTTCCTCCCTGTGTAGGGAATGCTTGTCCAACCCCACGGCCAAACACTGTCCAAACTCTTCCTGCCGCAAAATGATAGTGGCAGGGTGGAGTCAGGGCCTTAATCCAGTTCCCAAGTTTCCCCTCATGGTGTACTTACCCTGAGGGAAGAAATCTCTCAGGCCTGGAGAAAGCTTAGGACTCTGTCACCACATGGTGGCAGTGACCTTGGCCTGAGTCCCCAACATTGGGTCTGGCCTGGCTTGGGCACCCCCACAGCCGCCATGCTGCAGAGGGCTCCTTTTGCCCCAACCCCACAGCCAAACACTCTGTAAAATGTTTCTTTAGTCTGGCATTGTGGTATGGTGGGTTAAGCTGCCACTTGTATCCCACATTGGCATGTTGGTTTAGTTCTCAGCTTTCTGTCTTCCAGTTTTCTTTCTTTTAAAAAAGATGTACGTTATTTTATTTGAAACACAGAGTTTCAGAGAGAGAGAGAGAACAAGAGAAAGAGCGAGAGAGAGATCTTCCATCTTCTGGTTTACTACCCAAATGCTTAAAACATAAAGGAGGGACCAAGCTGAATATAAGAGCTCAGAATTCTATCTTGGTCTCCCCTATTGGTGACATGGATCCAAGCACCTGAAACATCACCTGCTGCCTCCAAGAGTGGGAATTTGCACAGAAAGCTGGAGTTAAGACTCTTAACGCTGGCACTCCAATGTGTGATGAAGGCATCCCAAGAGGCGTCTTAATATCTGTGCCAAACACCCACCTCTGCAGTACAGAAGCATCATATAGAAGCTATTGAGAGTAGTGTATTGCTCAATATAGCAATACCAATTTTTAGATCAAAATATAGCTTATATCTTGTGCCTTTTGTGTATTTGCACTATTTAGGCAGTCTTTGCCAAATCTAAGGCCACAAAAAACTTTCTCCTCTATTTTCTTGTAGTTATTTCATAGTTTTAGTTCTTACATTATGCATTTTGAGTTAAGTATTACATACAATGTGGTAAGAGTGTAGGATTGGGCACTCCTTTTGAAGATTCCCAGTGCTCTGAGTTGGTATTCTGCCTTTTCCCCACCAGACCTTGATCTCCAGGTCTTCATGATGCTAGCACGTGTTCTAGACTCCAATATACACAGAAACACCAGGTGGAGATGGAGCCATCCCTACCCCAACTCTGGATAACCTGGAGCACCATCTGGCATTGAATTCTGCAACAAAGACCAGGGCTGTCCCTTAGAGGCCATCCTCTTGATGGCTATTTATTTCTAGTGACTGCCTTCCCAGACGCCCATCTGCTGAGATGACAGCACAGGGTGTGGAACGCTCCACTGAGAGGGAAAACCAATCTTATATTGACCAGTCTGAATGCCTTGTGGTATGTACAGGCACCTGTGTGTACTGAGAGTGGCCAGCGTCCCAGAATAACAGGTGTTGTCATCTGCATTTCGGGAATGAAAAAATAGAGGTTTCAGAAGATCCCATGAGAAGATCCCAGAGTGCACAATTTTACAATGCATTAATCCCTGGGCTGCACTGCCAGGCACCTGGCTGTCACCTCCCAGACCTTCTACTGACAGGCCTGCCATTCCTACCCAGTCAGTGCTGCAAAGTGCATGTGGAATTTTCCTGCATCAGGACTTGTTGCAGCTCCACATTCTTGTATGGCTTCAAAGAAAAGCAGCTTCAATGGATGAGGATTTCAAAGTACATATTGAAGGTCTTGGGGGCAAATCAAAGACCTGGGTTTGGGAGAGGCTGCTTTCCTCTTTCCAGATGGTTCCAGACTTTATTTTTACTTTGTTTTTGTTGAGTCAGGAAAGAAAGTGCCCAGTGTAGGGTTCAGGTGTCAGTTCCCAGCCCTGAGGCTGTGGGAGATGGGAGGAAGGGGCTGTCTGAGGAACCCTCTTCCAGGTCTGCTGCTGCAGCCCCTCCATGCCGCCTCACTGCCCCAGTTAGGACTCAAGTTTTAACCCAATTGGATAAGATAAGCCAATTGGTCCCATATAGGAATACTAGTTCAGTACCCAGTTCTGTTTTCTGACTCCAGCTTTCTGATAATTCTGACACTTAGAGCAGCAGGTGACGGCTTAAGTAATTGGGTTCCTGCCACTCTCATGGGAAGCCTGTATTGATTTCCCAGTGAGTATTCGCTCTATTTCTCAAAAAAAAAAAAAAAGAAAACCCCAAAATTTTTTAAGGCTCAATTTTCTCAGCCTGGCTAGTTTCCAGCTCTTTCCCTGGCCAGTTCTTTGGGCCTCTTGCCACCTAGCTAGGCTGACCACTCAGGGGCACCCACACCTGGTTGTCCATCTTTTCCTAGTGCACACCTTTCTCCTCATCCCTCAGCATGTACCAGGGATTGTCCTGTTGGAGGACCAAGAGCCAGGGCCTCAGGTTCTATCAGCTGAACAGGTCCACCTGCCTCAATCCTGGCCACGCTCAGCAGAGGTAAGCCTGTCTCTGAGGTTCAACCTTCCAGAGCTTCTACCCCTGTGCCCTGAAACTGGTAATAAGGTTTCATCCCATTTCTCTTTGCATAGCTTTCGCATATGTCTTTTTTTTTCATTTAGGATTTTATTTTGTTTTGGAAGACGTTAATATAGTTAATCAGGGTGGGAAGGATTGAGGGTTAGGGAAAAGTGGGTGTGATCATTGTTTCCAATTTTTCTATTTCCTCTTTCTGTATCTTGGTGAATGGGGAATCATAAAGGAAAAAGGCATACCCAACCTCCCAACCACCCCAGTACCCAATATCAACCCAGGATCCCCAAGTGGCTCATGCTTCAAGGATTCTGCCCAAGTGGTTTCACTAGTTTTGAAATGCTGTCAGTCTCACCAATTCAAGGGTGAAGAACCCCTTCCAATTTCCATTGGTTGACACAGTTGACCTTAGAGTCTCCATTTGCCCAAATATTTGCTATCATCGTTTGGCTGAGGTAGTTGTCCAGATTGTTCTGTCCTCTGTCCTCTGCTATGGTAGCAATATCCTCTGCAGGTCCCAATGGGCTGCCATATCATTTAGGCCTTCCATATGTGTTATCCCCTACCTGAACTGTGGGCTCCTCCCAGGTCTGGAAAGGACATAGCCAATGGTGGCACAGGACTGGAGGCTTGGGGTGGATTGAGGATAGCATTTCTGTCTGAAGGCAAGAGAAATCAGAACATCCAGGCAAGAGAAGTCCTGAGCCCAGAGCCAGCCCTTGCGCCATCAGGGAGTGTCCTGCCACGGAAGCATATGCATTGCTTCACACATACAGGGGAAGGCACGTGGTTGAGATAATTACATGCCATGCCCCATGTGTCAAGTTCCAAGAGGATGTACACTGTTCTCCAACCTGTCCTGCTTGGGAATGAACCTGTTCTGGGAAGCTTCATGTCTGCATCACTAGATTTAAGTAATCCAGAAAACCTGCATGCCAGATGCTGTGCAGGACATGGCTGCCAGACTGAAGGAGGAACCACACATCGAATTGGCTTTAAGTAAATTCACCGCCGACACAGAGGGGGACAGGAACACATTTGAGTATGGGGTCTGTTTGGTGACATCACTGAAGAAAGGCAATCTTTTGGGAGAGAAGACCTTTAGGAGGAGATTTCTTAAAGGATAGGATAGGAGAGGAGAAGGCAGTAAGGAAGGATGTGTTCATGAGTGAAGCAGGTGGTAAGCCTCACTCAGTGCAGGCTAAGCTATGAGTGTAGGTGAAATGTGCTAGAGGAGGCTGAGACAGTTGCTAGGGACCACTTAAGAGACAACCTTGAATGCTTTACAAGTGTGTCTGCAGAGCCAGACAGACTTAGCTTTGCTGCTTCACAACTGGGCAACTTTGGGCAAATTAGCTAATTTCTCAAAGCCTCAGTTTCCCATAAAACTGGGATAGTGTTAATACCAACTCAGAGGGCAGCTGTGATGAATCACTGACAATCTTGCTTGTGATATACACAGTAGGTGCCTGCATACAGTAAGCACTCAGCAGATGATCATTTCCAACATCACCTGTCTAGATAACATTCAGCCTTCAGAAGTCAGGGTCATTGGACAGCAGCACTGGAGCAGCCTTAATAATAGATGAAAAGATTCAGGTGGCATCAGAAAGAACAGGTGAGAGGCAAAGGCCCAGGTGGGAACATTTTGAACTTGCATTGGCAGAATTGGAGCAGAGATGGAGGGAGATGCAGGTCAGCTTTGCTAACAGGTGTCAATCTTTCAGACATGGCTGGGCAGGATTCAGATACTGTGGCACAAATAAAAACTCCTAAAAAAGGCCTCACCTGGATTTCAACACATTGCAACAGATAACACCCCTCTATAAGCTGTGTCTCTAACTGAGGGAGCCCAGCATTTGAGGGGGAAGTGGGAAGCATTTGAGGTAAGAGGTGACATTCCAAAGCCATATGGAGCCCTAAACCCATTGACCTATTTTGTGCTTTGTGTTTATTCTCCTCTAGCTCTTTTTTATTTTTCTTTTGAACTAATTTTTATATTATTGTCGTGTCCTTTCTCCTCCATTCTTCGTTTCAGTGGTTGCCTCAGAGATGACCACAAATGTACAAATTGCAAGTTAACTCAATTGCTTTACTTTCTTTGATAATACAAGATCTTAAGCTATTTAACTGCTTATCTCCCTCCTGACTTTTGTGTTTATATAATGTTACATACCTAAATCTGTCTCATTCTGTAATTCACAAGACCTTTGTGTGAACATCATAAGGCATAGACTGTCTTTGCTGAACTTCCCTTATGTCTTGGGTGCTTTGTCAGTCTACGAGATCATCCTGAATCTCAGATCTTGCCTGGGAGCACCTTCCCTCTGCCTAATATGTGTCCTTCAGAAGACTCTGCAACCGGAGATCCTTGGTTACATTCTTGGAATTTGTGTTTCTGCAGTGCTCATGCGTGGAAGATATTTTTGCTTAACAAAGAATTCTGAATGATCTGATCAACCTCCTATGTTGAGGTTAACAAATGAGCTGTTAGGTTAACATAAACCTGACTTTTTCCATTGGGCATTATCTCTTTTTTCTCTCTTGCTTTCTTCCCTTCCTCCCTTTCCTCTGTGTGTGTGCTGTCCAATTTATCATATATGTTTGAGTTAATATTTATTTCCTCTGATTTTAATATCCTGCTTTGAGGGGGCAGGGCACGTGGCACAGTGGATTGGACCATTGCTGGCATCTCATATCGGCATTGGTTCACGTACAATTCCTTGCTAACGTACCTGGGAGAGCAAGGAAAGATGGCAAGGAAAGATGAAAAAGTAGTCGAGGCCTTGCCACCTGTGTGGGAGACTTGGCGGGAGTTCCTGGCTCCCAGTTTCTGCTTGACCCAACCCTGGCTGTTGTAGCCATTTGGGAGAATAAACCAGCAGATGCAAGATCTCTCTTTATGTAGCTCTGTCCATGTGACTCCAATGATCCTTGCTTGTTTAGGTCCTTGTTTCTCCTTATTTCCTTCTCTCTTGCCAGTTCTTTGATGCTTTTAAGAAGGTGTTTTTCACATTTCATGCAGTATTTTGCATGGTTATTTTCAGCAACTACACTTCCTAAAACAGATGTTGACACATCTCATGCTGTATGACCTTGAATTGGTCATTTCACCTCTTTGGATCTCAGCCTCACCTACCCTACAGGGTGATGGGAGGATTAAATGAGGAAACCAAGGTGGAGGGTATGTCACAGTGCTTACACACTCAGTGAACAACAGTTCACTTCCCTCTTACAGCCTAGTGGAGCTGGGTTCTTGGGACAAAGCAAGGACCCAGTTTTCTATTGTGAGAACCAAGGTCCGGGTTATGGCCACAGCTGGGATTTGAAAGTGAAGGCCAGAATTTATCCTCCTTCAAACCCTATTGCATTAGTTCAAAGTTTGACCCCAGAGATGCAGTTCTGTATCCCAACTAAGTTGGGCTAGGTGCCAGTGACAGGAGACACACCTGACCACCAAACCTGATGCTGGGGAGGATGCATGGCCCCTGGGGTACCCATGGCATTGCCAGTATCCTTGGAATGCCACCATTGGGCCTGGGAGACTGGTTTGACTGCAAATGGCCTGTTCTGGGAGCTAATCCTCTGAGAAAACCCTTTACCCTTGGATCTAGAAGGCAGGCTGAGTGTCCATTCCCAGAGCAGCAGGTTGCTAGGCCAGGAACCCAGGAGGCCAGACCTAAGGGAGTCAAGTCAGGGAGAGAGCCCCCTGAGCAGTGCAGGTATTCCCCATAGTCTGGTGTTCTGACCGGAGCTCTCCCAATCTGCATTCGTTTAAGTCTTCCCACGTAGCCACCCCCAACCTGCTGTGGCATCCATAACTGCTCCTGACACCAAAGGTTTTGAATGAGTCTTCAAGCTCACAGACACTGTTTTCTGCAGATATTATTCTCTTCTCAGCACTCCCAAATCACAGAGACACAGGCTTCACTGTCTTCTGTCCCTGTGGTCCCTCAGGATATATATCAGAGAGGATCCTTTCCTTCCCTGAACTCAACCTCAGTCAATCCTGTGCCCCTGGCCCTTACCCCAGTTCCTCGGAAGGTGAGGTCGGCAAATAGGCTGGGCACACCCATTCTGGTGGCATGCATAGCAGGGTCCCTAACAGAGAGACCCTTTCCCAATTTTAGAGTGAGGCAGGGCAGGGAGTAGGTAGGAAACCATTGTATTGGTATAGAAGCAGTCTAAGCCAAGAACAAAAAATCCTGTAAGCTGAATCATTTTATACATGTATAACGTATACATGATACATTATAGAATGAAGGCACTCTATAAACAAATGCAGCACTTTTGCTGTGTTGCCGGTGTATATGTATAGTAAAACTGCGTTTTTAGAATGATTTATTTTTGTTTATTTGAAAGAATGATACACAGAGGGAGATCCCCTGGTTACTTCCCCAGCAGCCACAATGGCTGGTGCTGGACTAGATTTAAGGCCAGGAGCCTGGAACCCCACCTGGGTTCCCTGCATGAGTGACAGGGGCCCAGCCACTTAAAGCTGGGTCAGAAGTAGAAGTAGAGCAGCTGGAACTGAAACCGGGTCTTCAATATGGGATGTTGGCATTCCAGGCTGCACCCTAAACACCAGCCCCCGGACAGACAGCTTTAAAAACAAGCTCAGCCAGGTTAAAAGGGGAAAAAAAAAAGACACACTCCCTTAATAAATGGAAAATGAGAGTCAAATGTGGATAAAGCATATCAATTAAGGGGCCCCAGTCCCTGGACTATTACATTCTGTAATGTATTGCCGTTACATCCTGTAGGGACTGCAATACTCTCAGAAGTCTCAGCTGCCTCCTAATTATCCAGCAGGGAGTCAGTGTGTCTTAACAGGCAAACATTACCAAGGGCTTTTAGCAAGCTTGGTCTCAAAGGAACTCCCTACAGAGACAGAGAGAGGAGAATTAGGTGAGCTCCAGACTTGCAGGCACACATCCCAGTATCAGAGGCAAACATCACTACCTGTTATTTTCAAACCTGGGATTTCTTGCACATTCTTTGAACTTGCATAGCAAAGTCTGGACTCTGTATCCCACATGCTAAGAAGTTTTCTGATGTCGTTCCTGTGGCCTGGACTGTCCTTCCTCTCTCTGCCTGCCGGCACACCTCTGTTGATTACTTAAGAGACTGTTCAAGGCCCCTCCCTACCAAGCCTGCCCTGACCCTCGATGCTCCCAGCAGAGATCAGCTATCAAAAATCTGCCAGAGTCAGATATGAATGAGAGTGAGATAAAACAGATGCTATTCCTGCCTTCCTCCGGTACACCTGTTCTGGAACATTCTTTGATCATTCACAAGAGCACTATGAATTGTGTTTGCCTATCAGTGCTCCCATTGAGCTGTGAGCTTCTTGAGATCCTAGTTGAGATACCCTCTCCAGGCAACCAGTGCCCTCACCCCCAACTTCTCCTCAACCCCACCTCTCATGTCCACAAAACCCCTGGCTGGGCCTGGCTCTATAGGATGTGGCACTGAGTAAGTGTTGAGTGCTAGCTGCATGCCTCCATCTGACAGGGTATTTGTTAGTCTGCTCCAGGGCCCCACTGGCTGCAAGTACCTTGTGAAACGCAAGTAAAGGACTGACTTGTAGACCCTCCACTTTGAAAGATGCTGAGAAATCAAGAGTCCCATCTGCTCTTCCAAGTTCATTCTGTGCACTTAAAAATGAATTTCAAGAATCCCAACTGGGAACACTACCTTAACAAATCTTATCTATTCTTTAAAGATTTAGTTATTTATTTGAAAAGCGGAATGAGAAAGGGAGAGATCTTCCATCTGCTGGTTCACTACCCAAATGGCTGCAAGGGCCATTGCTGGGCCAGGCTGAACCTGGAATTTTATCCAGGTCTTCACTGTGCATGGCAGGAGCCCAAATACTTGGGGCATCTTTTGTTGCCTTCCCAGACACATTAGCAGGGAGCTGGGTCACAAACAGAGCATCCAGGAATTGAACCAATGTTCTGATTGGGATGCTGGCATCATAGCGTGGTGGCTTAACATGCTGCATCACAATGCCAGCCACACCTTGAGAAATTTTAACCCACAATGCATTAGAGGACTCATCTCCAAGAGGGGTGCCACAGGGTACCTGCTAAGATAGGCAAACCTATGAGGAGCCCTTGGGTGGGAAACCTATGACTAACCCAGTTGGGGTGGGATCCAGAAAATCAGGTCATGGCCTGTCCTGCTCAGGGATAAACCAGGTGAGCAGTCCCCACAGGTGTCACTCAGGTTTTGAAAGAAATGTTACATAGATGACCATTTGATTGTGGCACCGGGAAAAGGAAACAATTTGGCCATCATCCCAGGTGTTTCTGCCTTAGGGCCCAAGCTTGTTCTCTGGCTCTGGCTGTTCCCACCCTTAGTCTGCAGTGTGCTGCCATGATACAAGGACCTTGGCGCCTGGCACATACACTTGTCTCTACTTGCCAATGTTGAAATTTGTGGGGAGTCATTCCCAGATGTTTATCTTCCCAGATTTCATCCCCAAAGACTGGTCCCCGCCCCCTCCTGGGCTTCTGGTTCTTGGCTTGTGCCCTATTGTCCAGTGGATCCAGCAGAACAGGAATTGTCATCCATCTGTGTGACCCATCTCGCAACACAAAGACCAGCTCACCTAAGGCCAGGGATGAATGGGAAAGTGGAGAGGTGATGCTGGCTGGGAAAGGGATCGCCCGCTGCTCAGGCATCATGCCTGAGAACCCACCAGGACCCTTGAACCCTTGGAGGAGACAGGACTGCCAGGGAGGTCTTCAAATATATCAGGGGCATGCCCCTCCCATCCCATCCTTTGAAGTCAGTTCTTCGTGTTTTCCTGCAGACCTGGGGTTGCAGATGAGCAAGCAACTGGAACCTCCCATTAAACTGTGGGGTGGAGACCTCAGCCCCCTCTCTTCTCTAGGGGGGAGAACCAGCTCTCTTCTGCCAATGAGCATTCCACCTCTCCCCCACTCTCTGTGTTGCCCTGTAAAGTAATGAGCCATGCCCCACCCAAGCCCCCGGACCTCTGAGAATCCTGGCCAGGGATGAGCACAGCCTTCCCTCTTCCCAGGAAGATGACCTCACCCTCCCTGGTGGCTGGGCCTTTTGCTCTTCCTAGCTTTCCCTACTCTAACCTCCCTTTCCTCTGAACCTCTGGCACCCTACCCTATGCTGGTGCATGCCAACTTCATGAACACTTGAACTCCACTGAGTAAAGCCTCCTGGACACTGTGTGCCTGACACTGCAAAAATAAATGCATATGATGACATCCTTGGCCCTCAAGAAGTCTGCCAGGGCAGACGTTCTAACAGCTGACTGTGCTCCAGGACGGTGCTGTAGAGGAAGGAACCATTTACAGGTTCCATTGCCAGGATTGCAGGTGGTGATCTCCCCAGAGAGGGTGTACCTGGATAGGATCTGAATGAGGGAATAGGAATTCTTGAATGAGACAGAAGATGGCTCAGCTTGTGGAAGGACCAGTACACACAGAGTCGGTGGAGATCTAAAATAGCTCAGCACATTCAGGACACCACAACTAAAGCATGCCCAGCACACCAAAGAGAAAGAAGAGATCAGAGCAGGAAGCGAGCTTGCTTGAAGACCAGATGAGGATGATCGTAGCTTGAAGGCAGTGCAAGGAGACTGCAGTAAGGGTCCAAGGAGATCACCCTTACATCTTCCTCCTTCCTCCTTTTTTAAAAAAGATCTATTTCATTATTATTATTATTATTATTATTATTATTATTATTATTATTAGAAAGACTATACAGAGAGAAGAATATTCTGTCCACTGGGGCACTCCCCAAGGGACCCCAATGACCAGAGCTAAGCTGATCTGAGGCCAGGAGCCAGGGGCTTCTTTCTGGGTCTTCCACATGGGTGCAGGATCCAAATGCTATGGGCCGTCCTCTACTGCTTTACCAGGCCATGAGCAGGGAGCAGGATGGGAAGTGGAGCAACCAGGACACGAACTGGTTCCCATATGAGATGCCAGTGCTAGCAGGCAGAGTAACCTGTACGCCTTTAACAACCCCTTCCTATTTTTTTAATTTTTAAAATTCATTTTCATTTTTTTTAAAGATTTATTTTTATTACAAAGTCAGATATACAGAGAGGAGGAGAGAAAGAGAGGAAGATCTTCCGTCCGATGATTCACTCCCCAAGTGAGCCGCAACGGGCCGGTGCGCGCCGATCCATAGCCAGGAACGGTCTCCCATGCGGGTGCAGGGTCCCAATGCATTGGGTCGTCCTTGACTGCTTTCCCAGGCCACAAGCAGGGAGCTGGATGGGAAGTGGAGCTGCCGGGATTAGAACCGGCGCCCATATAGGATCCCAGTGCGTTCAAGGCGAGGACTTTAGCCGCTAGGCCATGCCAACAGGCCCTCATTTTCATTTTATTTGAGAAAAACACACAGAGAGAAAGAAAATCTTTCATCTACTGGTTTGGTCCTCAAATGTCTACAACAGCCAGGGCTGGGTCAGGCTGAAGCCAGGAATCCAGAGCCTCCTCTGTGTCTCCCATGAGAGTGGCAGGACCAAAGCACTTAAACCATCACCTGCCATCTCCAAGGGTATGTGTTAGGAAGCTGGAATCTGAAACTGAGCTGGGATCCAAACCTAGGCCATCTGATATAGGAGACAGGCATCCCAAGCAGTCTTTTTAAAAAAAAAAAAAAAAGATTTATTTATTTTCATTGGAAAGGCAGATGTACAGAGAGGAAGATCTTCTGTCCACTGATTCACTCCTCAAGTGGCTGCAATGGCCAGAGCTGAGCTGATCTGAAGCCAGGAGCCCGGACCTTCTCCCAGGTCTCCCATGTGGGTACAGGATCCCAAGGCTTTGGGCTGTCCTCTACTGCTTTCCCAGATCACAGGCAGGGAGGTAAATGGGAAGCAGGGCTGCCAGGACACAAACCGGTGCCTATATGGGATCCCAGCGCGTGCAGGGTAAGGACTTTAGCTGCTACGCTACCGTACCGGGCCCCCAAGCAGTCTTAATCACTGCACCCAATATGCACTCTTTTATCTTCTTCAAGAAAAAACATTGAAATATTGTAATACTGAGGATAATAAGCCGCACCTATGTAAAGTATCTAATCTGACGAATTGTAACATGTGAAATCACCTGTGAAACCACCTACGACAGGAGAACGAATGCACCCGGCGCCCGCATGTTCTGCCTTCCCCTGTGCTCTCCCTCCTCATCTCCACCATCTCCAGGCAACCTCCCATCTGCTACTCTCTGTCTACAGATGAGTTTGCATTTTCTGAATTTTAAATAAATGAAAACTCATTCAGTGTATACTATTTTTATTCTTTCATTCAACATTATTATTTTGAGATTCCTTCATGCTGTGGTGTAGACTGGTAGTTAATTTCTTCTCATTGCTGAGTAGTATTCCATTGTATGGGTTATTGCACAGTTTGCTTCTTTCTTCACATGTTGATGGGCATCTGGGTCATTTCCACTTTGGGACTGTTACAGATAAAATGACTGTGTGTTGAGGGGAAGCCACTAGGTTATCACTTATGAAAAGCGAAGTGATGCAGGAAGAGACAGAAAGAATGGGAGAGAGAACGCTTCCATCTGCTGGTTCATTCTGCAAACAGCCTGAATGTCCAGGGCAGGGCCAGAGCCAGGCCAGAGCCAGGAGCTCTATCTGGATCTCCCACGTGTGGTGGCAAGGGCCCATCTTTGCTGCTTTCCCAGGCTCATTAGCAGGGAGCTGGCTCAGAAGGGGAGCTGCTAGAACCTGAACCAACATTCACATGGGATGTCACCAACATGATGTACCACAGTGCCAGCCCTAAGTACATTTTCACTTTTTAAGAAAACGCTAAGCTGTCTGTCAAAGTGACCATTGTTCTTTACGCTCCCAACATCACTGGAATAGCCTTCCCTGGCTGGGAGCAAGTTCCTGCAGCTCTTCAGCATTGAGTCTCCATTGGGTTGACCCAGCAGGTGACTACAACTGAAGCCTGTGACCTGCACTCTGAGGCCCTGGACCAAGGAGCAGCACTGTCCCAGGTGTCCTCCTGAGTTGGAGTTGGAGGCTCTGCCTGCTCTCAGGAGGCTGTTGGCACCAGGGCTGGCCGAGAGTTGCAGGACTGGAGGGGATGATGAGCTGTGGGTACTTCCAGCTTAGGACTTGAGAGAATCCCTCCGGACCTGGTGCAGGTCATGGTCTCATCACAGTCAGATATCACAGAAGCTAATCTTTGTGTAAGTCTTCAGAGCTGGTGCCATAAACTGTAGGAGCAACCGTGGTTGCCAGTGCTGAGCCTTGGTCCAGGGAGGTGGCCCCGGAGCCCAGGACCCCAATGTCCTGCAGGTCTTCCCAGGTAGAAGAATACTGAATTCCTTCAGGAAACAGCTAGGGGAGACCTCCAGGACTAGAGGGCAACCTCAAAGTCAACATTACCACTGACCACAGCCAGACTTTTCTGACTTGTTAGAAGCCAGTACAATCTACAAGATGTGAGCCCTTCTAGAGTTTGGAGTATGGTGTTAATTCCCTCACTCACTCATTCATGCATCAGCCTTCATCAGCACCTTTGCAAAACCAGAGTTAACTCAGGCAGGTTGGGGTCCCCTTGTGAGCACTTTCTTCCTTCCTGTCCCTGCCACAAGATTTCCACAGGTTTTAACAAAAGGGGTGCTGACTTCTCCACAAGACAATGGCTGGTTCTGGGCTGGGACCCTGTGCACTGGGTGGATGTGGAGGTCACGGAGTCTGAGCAGCAGCGATGGGAGGGCCCAGCTGTGTGGGGTGAGGGGGTGATGAGCCTGAATCGAGGGTCTCCAGCCCTTGCTTCTTTTAGCTTGGCTCTTATTGGCACCTGTTCATCAACTCCCCACCTCCGTCCCAAATACATTCTTGATGTGTAAATAAACAGAGGGCCAAGAATGGCTGTTTGGCCTCAGGAGCCAGGCCTGAAATGAGCCCCTGAGAGGTGGCCGCTTAATCGAGGCGTGTGTCTCTCCACCCACCCATCTACCTACCTGCCTGTGCAGCCATCCTTCCTGAGGGGCAAGGGGGGACCCCTGGGCTCAGCAGGAAGCCAGAGACGCTGTGCCTGGTAGTCCTCAGCTTTTGGCTTTCCAAGATTCACTGTCCTCTGCCATCCCCTCCTGCTCCAGGTTCCTCAGGCAGTGGAGGGCTCCCTTGGGCCACAGCTGAGCTTCTTGGAGCGGCTTCAGAGATCCCATACTCAGGGAGAGGAGGAGAGGTGCAGGGAACCAGAGGCTGTGGGTACCGTAGAGTTCGAGGATGCAACTTGATCCTGGTCAGGAAGGAGCTGGGTCTCAGCTGGGATCTCGGGGCCTCTGCCTCATGTGACCTTTTCCTGGCAATGCACAGCGAGTGCAGCACCAGCCAAACTGCCAGGTAGAAGTCATCCGCAGAGGCACCACCCCCAGACGGCCTTTCAGGCATTCACCAACACCAGAATTGCCAGGGCCAGGGGCGGGGGCTGCTGGGCTTGCTAGGGGGAAGGGAAGAGTCCTGGTGATGCACAGAGGGAAAAGTCCAGAGGACTGGGTTCCAAGCCCTTGTGTCTGCACCAGTTAAATGAGACCAACTGGGAGGGTTTGATTTGGTTACAAGCAGTGAGGTTGCTTGGCCTGTGGCTCCTGGGCCTGTGCTTGCCTTTTGAGGTCTGTGAGGTTTGAGACCTGGGGCTTCAGAGCTGAGAGGGCACTTTGAGGTGTGCACTCACTTTTTTGTTTCATAGATAACGAATCGGAGACTCTGAGAGGAGAAAGAAATGGCAGCCTTGTCTGCCTGGGCCTTGTGGGCTGTCAGGGAACTCAGTGCTTTGGCGTTCTGGACTGGCAGTGGTCACTGGCTTTGTCACTACTACCCCCTTGACCCACTCCCTGCCCTGTGGTGCCATGAGTGAGATCTTCCTTTTCCTGTTGTGCCTGGCCAGAGAGTGAGGCCAAGCTGCTGCAGCAATTGCAAGCAGCCCCAGGGCTGGGGAGAGTTGTCCAAGTGCAAGGGTTTGGCATCACACCATATAGGTGAGGAGTTTAGGAGGCAAGCCCGGAGTGCTGAGCCAGTGCCAGCAGATAAAGCTGTAAGGCAGATAAGGCTGTGTGTCAGGCCATGCCTGGCAGAGCAGGGAGCATGGCTGTAACTGTCACTCAGTCTGGGATACTTCCCTGAGGCTTTCGTGATAAAACCTGAGCCAGACACTGAGTGGTGGTGCCAGCCTGAGGCAGGAGGAAGAGAGCTAGGGAGGAGGAGGTGGTTGGCCAGCCTCAGCATCCATACTCAGAGTTAGGGCATGAATTCCTGCCAAGAATGAAGGTGTGGCCAGTAGGTGGCCCTTTCATCTCATGTACCCCTGCCAGGTAGTCCCCCTGGGGCAGCTGCCACCCATCCTCAGGGGAAGGAATTGGAGTACAGAAGTGGGTGGGGCATGCAAGGGAGCAAGTGTGCTAGGTGCTGTATTTGTATGGCAAGTACCCTCCCATGGCCTCTTAGTACCACCTAGCAGCTGCATAGCCCAGGATAGTGTGGCTCTGTTCCAAGACACACATCACCCCCACAGCTGTCTCTGATTGTTTCTCTGTGCCTTCACCCCTGCTCCAAGACACACATCACCCCACCCCTGCCTCTGCCCTGTGTAGAGATGCCCTGGCTGCTTGCTCAGTGAGCAATAGGAAGAGGAAGGGCCCGTGGACAGACAGGTGAGCCTTCATCCCAGTGGCCCCTGTCAGCATGCAAGAGGTGGAGGGTGACTGGCCAGCATGTCTGCATGGAGGAAAATGGGCAGGCTGGATGAGCCTCTGAGCTTGGCCTTCTTGATGGCCACTGAAGACTTTCAGACTCAAACCTGTCTCCTCTTGTCTGTCCCCCTGTTAGTGGCCCTAGTCCTACCCCTTCACCATTCCTCTGCCCTTTTCCATATTTTCTCTGTCCACTCCCTGCTCCCTCTTAGTTCCTTGCCTCCTACTGCACCAGACACTGCTGGCACCTCTCCTTAGCTCTTCCTAACTCAGAAGCACTCTCTGTGGCTGTTGGTCACAGGTGAGGGTGGTTTGTGGGTGGGGGATGGAGCTGGCATAGAAGGCAGCCAGACAAGAAAGGTTGGCAGAGCACCAGCGGTCTGACCAGCGTATCTACAGCTGGATAAGAGCCCAGGGTAGGAGAAATGAGAGCTGAGTTCCTCTATCTGCAGTTGTGCTTGTGGTGGCTGGCCCAGCAAGAGGAGCCCCGGCCCCAGGCCTGGCTGGCAGGGTCAGGCTGGTGCTTCACCACAGTCAGGCCTATGGTCAGCGGCAGAGACCTGGGTCCCAGCCTCTCTGAAGGGTGGGATGGATGCTTTGGGCTCCCTTGGGAGTCATCACAGCAGGAATCAGGAAGTTGGGTAGGGTGACCAGATCTGATCAGAAGTCACTGAACGTACCATTGGAGAGGCAGAGGTAGACATGCAGGTTTATGGAACTCCACCCACTAAGTGGGGCAGCACCTCTTTCTCAATTAACATGGAGCAAAGCTTGTAGGAGGTGACTGTGATCATTTGACATGGGCAGCCCTACCATTATATACTGCATTCCCACTTGTACCTCGAGTGGGAAGTGCATCAGTACCCCAAGAGGGGCCACTAGGAGTGGCTTGGGTTGGGGGCGGTTATTTTCAGCAGCAGCTGTCACAGACTGACATAAGTCACAACGCAGTCAGTGTGCCTAATCACAAGTAAGAAACTGAACAAGGGGAGACTGCAGGTACCCACTCATTTTAAGCAAAATGGGGCTCCTGACACATCTCTGTGTTGCTGCCTACCTCCACTCCCATCCAGGCTGCGTAGGGGCCTGGGTGTTCTCAGTGCCTATGGGACCAGTATCTTGACCTGGATCAGTCCCCACAGCATTAGCAGGTGACGGGGCAGCATTGATAGTCTTTAAGGAAATGCAAACTGAGCCACAAAGAAGTACTGCCACATGACTATCAATAAGGTTAATTTTTTTTAAATTGACAATATCAAGTGCTGATCAAGACACAAAGCAGCTGGCACCCTCAGACATGACGGCAGAAAATGCCAAATGGCACAGGCACTCTGGACAATACTTTGGCACCTACCAAAGTTAAGTATACACTTGCCATACAACCCAGCAATCTCATCACTAGGTGTTTCCCCCAGAAAGGAAAATGTAAGTTCACACAGAAACCTGTACACAATCATTTGTAGCAGCTTTATTCATAATCACCTTAAACTGGAAACAATTCAAGTGTCCTTTAACCAGAGAGTGGATTAACAAACTGCAGTACATATATACCACGGAATACTACTCAGCCATAAAAAGGAATGCACTATTGATGTAGGTAACAATGTGGGATGGATCTCAGTTGTGCTGTGTTTTACATGAAAGAAACCAGATTCAGCAGGCCCCACGTTTATAATTCCGTCTGTGTTTCTGATCCATGGTTACTGCAGCCTGAGGGCAGTAGTGGTGAGGAGGCTGATTTCAGGAAGATGCACACAGACTGTGGGGCTGGTTATAGAATCCTTGATATGTTGGTTGTGATGATTATGTGACTGTATACATTTATCAAAACATATGTTGATATGTTGGTTGTGATGATTATGTGACTGTATACATTTATCAAAACCCATCAAGCTGGGTTTATTCTAGTGGTCAAGACACTAATTCATACACCCACTTTCTGCATAGGAAGACTGGGTTTACTACCTGGTACTGGTGACGTCAGCTTCCTGCTAATGCACACCCTGGGAGGCAGAGGGGATGGCTCAGGTAATTGGAATCCTCTTACCCATGTGGAAACCCTAGATTGAGTTCCCAGCTTCTGGCTCTCACCCAGCCCTGCCTGTCACAGGTTTTTGGGGACTGAACCTGTGGGTGGGAATGCTCCCTTGTCTGTGTGTCACTCTGTGTGTGTGTTTCTCTTCCTCTCAAATTAGAAATAGAAAGTCATAGTATTATATCTCACAAGAGGTGGATTTTACTGCATGTACATAAAACTTCAATAAACCCAACTAGAAAAACACACCTGTTAATTACAGCCACTCTTCTCCAGGCATTGTCCCTGGGACTTGGGGCGTGTTCTCATTCATTCGCTCATTTGATTGCTTTCTCAGCAGGCATTGGTCAAGTGCGTATGCCGGAGGTGATGTCCATTAGTCCCCTAAGAGCTTCAGGCTCCTGAGTCATGTGGAAAACTTCACAGGAAGAGCAGCCGGAGGCAGCCCTGGACGGTTATGCTTGAGCCGGAGGCTTCCTGTGGGTGCATATCCTTGGGGTGAGGCTTCCCAGCTTGGAGCCGCCTCAGAGATTCCAAACTCCAGAAAGGGTGGCTATAGTGATGCAACCAAACAGGGTCACCTGGGAGTGGTTTGCTTCCTCTCTAAGATGCTGTCCCAAAATGAGTTGGGCATGGGCATGCCACTCCCATCTCTGCTCACAGAGCCTGGTTATGATAGGGAGGCCAAATGCTTGGGCGTCCTTGCTCAGGGGCTTCCTCCCCTACTCAGGAGTGTGTGTGTGTGTGTGTGTGTGTGTGTGTGTGTGTGTGTGTGTGTCCATCTGCAATAGAGCAGCCTTGGCTTCCCTGGTGAGGACTCCCATGAGGCATCCCAGGATAAACAGGGTATGGTGCACATGCCCAGCATCACTGTCCTGCAGCACAAAGAACAAACCAGACACAGGTGACAGCCCTCACATCCCAGTCATATGGGTGGAGTAGAGAAGTGAAGACGGGCAGGACATTAGAATGGCAACTCTTAATGCGTTTCAAAACGTAAAGCAATTCCATATAGTGTAATGGATATAAAGTCAAAAACTTAAAAAAAAAATGGACAAGAAAGAAACATACTTACTTCAGAACTTGGGATTAGTTCTGGGGAACATGTTAGTAAAAAAGAAAGCGAAGAAGGCAGTGTTTACATTTATTAAACCTGAGATGCTTTGGGTAGACATATTATATGCTCTCAAAGCATGCCAGTCACTGAGCTCCATAGACACAGCACCAAGGCGAGTGAGAGCTGGACAGGCACTACTTACTCCACCTTACTAACTAGATATGGGCAAAGGAGACTCCAAGAAGCAGAGAGGCAAATAGCATCATGTGCATTCTCTGTGCAAACTTGCCCAAAGGAACACAAGATGAAGCTTTCAGATGCTTCCATTAGCTTCTTTATGTTTTCTTAAAAAGTGCTCAGTAGGTGTCTGAAAAAAGAAGGGAAAACATGAAGACATGGAGGATAGATGGTATGGAAAAAATAAAGGGGGCCCGGTGTGGTAGCATAGTGGCTAAAGTCCTCACTTTGAATGCGCCAGGATCCCATATGCATGCTGGTTCCTGTCTCAGTGACCCCACTTCCCATCCAGCTCCCTGCTTGTGACCTGGGAAAGCAGTCGAGGACGGCCCAAAGCCTTGAGAACCTGCACCCATGTGGGAGACCCAGAAGAAGCTGGCTCCTGGGTTCAGATTGGCTCAGCTCCAGCTGTTGCAGCCATGTGGGGAGTGAATTAGCGGATGGAAGATCTTCCTCTGTGAGATAAGTACAATTAAGAAGCTAGCGATAAAGTATAGGGGGTAAATAGAGAAGTGATTATGTCTTGAAAAAAGTTGAGAAGTCTTATCTTCTAGAGATCATTTTTAAGCTGATTTCCAACTGATTGTTGGAAGAATTAGGGACTTGCCAGATGGAAAAGTCCAGGCAGAATGTAACACAAAGTGAAAAGGCCAAAATCTAGGAATGACAGAGTGTGTTCCTAGTTTGTTTGTTTGTTTGTTTGATTGTACTGCCTTTGTTTCAGGAAGAATTTAAGGTAATTTATGTTCCAGTCTTTTCATACTGGAGTGGTTAGAGATGAGACTCAAAGATGGCAGGAACTATATTATCAAGAGTTTTGTAATTGATGCTTGAATATGAATTTTATATAATGGAAAACGAACCCAAGAGGACTGATAATCAGATTTGTTGTGAATTTTCTGTATATTGAATGAATGAAGATAGAAATTGAAGATTAATATGTACATTTACATGATTTCATTTTTGTAAAAGGCAAAAGTGCATTTATGTGTGTTTATATATACTTGTATATACAAAGGAAAATGTTTCAAAGGATATACTTTAACTTGTTCACAGTGATAATCTCTGGGGAATGGGATTAGAGGGAAGGGGATTTATGTGGCTGGCTGTATACTGGGTGGGATATTGTGCTTTTATTTCTGTATTTGAATTTTTAATAAATATGTATTATTTATAATAAAAAAAAGATCTTCCTCTCTGTCTTTCCTCCTCTCTGTATATCTGCTTTTCCAATAAAAATCAATAAATCTAAAAAGAGAGAAATAGCTAGATCCCTCCTAAAGGGCTTCCAAGGCATCCAAGAGGCCTCCTTCAGCCTTCTTGTTTTGTTCTGAGTATCACCCCAAAATCACAGGAGGACCTCCTGGCCAATCCATCATGATGCTATTCACAAACAGAGGGAGATGTGGAGTCACAGTGCTGCAGAGGACAGCAGGCTGGAGAGACGCTGCGAAGCTGAAGGGAGGACATGCAGAGGGGCCTGTCGCAAGCCGAGCTAACAGAAAGCCTAGTGCAGCAAACAAGGGAGTCTCAAGGTGGAAAGAGCTAGACAAAGAAGGAAGAGGAGGAAGATGAAGATGATGACTATGTTGGTTCCAGTGCCGTGTGTTTTCTTATTAAGGAAGCATTTGACCTTCTGTACACAATGAACTCTTTGTCTTTTTTTAAAAAAAGATTTAGGGCCCAGCACCATGGCCTAGCAGCTAAAGTCCTCACCTTGAACGTGCCGGGATCCCATATGGGCACCAGTTCCAATCCCAGTGGCTCTGCTTCCCATCTAGTTCCCTGCTTGTGGCCTGGGAAAGCAGTCGAGGATGGCCCAAAGCCTTGGGACCCTGCACCTGTGTGGGAGACCTGAAGGAAGTTCCTGGCTCCTGGCTATGGATCAGTGCAGCACCGGCTGTTGCGGTCACTTGGGAAGTGAATCATCGGATGGAAGGTCTTCCTCTCTGTCTCTCCTTCTTTCTTTGCAGTAAAAAAGATTTATTTATTTTTACTGGAAAGGTAGATTTACAGAGAGGAAAGACAAAGATCTTCAGTGAGTTGGAGTTGAGCTGATCCAAAACCAGGATCTTCTCCCAGGTCTCCCACGTGGGTACAGGGTCCCAAGGCCTTGAGCCATCCTCCACTGCTTTCCCAGACTATAAGCAGGGAGTTGGAAGGGAAGCGTAGCAGCCGGGACATAAACTGCTGCCCATGTGGGATCCCAGCAGTTGCAACGCCACTTAGCCACTGAACCTTCATGCTTGGTCCACAATGAACACCTTTTCAAGACAGCAATTGAAACATAAAGCTTTGTAAAAAATATTTTAAACTGTACAATGTCTTGTTTTTGTTTTTTGCTTTTTTTGTGTGGTTTTGTTTTGTTTTGTTTTGTTTTGCAGAGTTCAACACTACTGAATACTTCTTTGGATAACCCTGTCCTGGTGGTATTTTCAACAACCACTAACCTTGCTTATACTGTGTAGGGGATGTGAATTGGCATAGGAATTTAAAGCAGATTTTTGTTGGTGCACACCACAAATTAGTTCTATATGGAGACAGGGATATTTTTCATCTTTAGCTATCTCTGATGCAGCTTATATGAAATAGTTGTTGTTCTGTTAGCTGAATTCTACTCTAAATAGCAAAAACAAGAAATGTTGACAGCTGTTTTATTGGTATTACGAATGTTTCTAAGTAAATATAATTTTTGAGTTACAAAGAAAAAAAAAAAACCCGCAAACCAATGGGCAGAAGTTTAGCCCAGTGATGAAGGTATCAGTAAAAGGTGTGAATATTGTGGCCAAAAATGGCTAAATCACCACTAATTGCAACATCTGCATTCCAGATTGGAGTGCTGGTTGAGTCTCAACTGCCCTGCCTTCAATTCAGCTTCCTCATGATGTTCTTGCAAGGCAACAGATGATGGTTCCTGTGCTTGAATCCCTGCCACCCATGTGGAAGATGTTGATGGAGTTCCTGGCTCCTGGAACCAGGTTACGCCGCTTGGGAAATGAACTAGCAGATGAAAGATTTCTCTCTCTCCCCCGCCCCCCCCGTCACTCTACCTGTCAAATAAATATTAATACAAATAAAGACAAATTTTAAAAGAAAAATAAATATTAATATAGTTAAAACAGTAAGTTTTATGTTATCTATGTTTTGCCATAATAAAAATAAATAAAAAGTTGGAACAGGCAAATCTATAAGGACAAAGTATATCAGCAGTGGGAACTATACCAGGAAATTGGCCTAGGGATGTAGGGTTTCTTTCTGGGGTAATAAAATGTTCTGAATGTTAATTGATGTGGTGATACAGGCACAACTCTGGAACTACACTAAAAGCCACAAATGGATCACTTTCAGGGGGTAAAATGTGTCAGATATGACTTATAGTTGAATAAAGCTGGTTTCAAAAAGCCAAAGGGGAAAAACCCTGCCTGTGACTGTCACTCTAACAAGAATCCGCAGTCTGTCTGCTCTGAACTTGATGCTGGCACAAATGTCACGGAGGCATCAGGAGACCCAAAGCCACCCCATGGCATGGGGAGGCAATTCTGCCGGCTGGAAGCTGAGTTATAGGCTCTGCAGAATGAGCTTAATGAGAATCAGCTCCGGGCCCCAGGGGGCTTGAGCCTTAATTAATACTCGCAAGGGCCCTCGGTAATTGTGAACTCGGAATTTCTGCAAATGTGCACAATGCAGGCCTCACATAGCACCAGCGCAGGCATACACAGGAGCAGTGAGCCGGCCTTTTTTTTTTTTAAGATTTTTTTTTTATTATTATTGGAAAGCCGGATATACAGAGAGGAGAGACAGAGGAAGATTTTCCATCCGATGTTTCACTCCCCAAGTGAGCCGCAACGGGTCGATGCGTGCCAATCCGAAGCCGGGAACCTGGAACCTCCTCCGGGTCTCCCACGCGGGTGCAGGGTCCCAAAGCTTTGGGCTGTCCTCTCCTGCTTTCCCAGGCCAGAGCCGGCCTTTTTTATGCGCACACTTAGTTCCCTGGAGCAGCTGGGAGTCCAGGCCAGCCTGAAGCTGTTTGGCCCTTTTCCCGCTTTCCAGACCACTTCTAGGCTCTGAGTGGTCTGAGTGGCCCAGAGCTCCAGGATGGACACCCTAAGTGCCAGCTGTGGCCAGATACCCCTCTCAGTGACTGCTCCTCTAGGCCTAGGTAAGACTCCTAGGGTAAGGGTGACTGACAGCTTTCCAGGCAGCTGGCCCCTGCTAGGATTCAGCACAGCCAGGCTCTGTGGGACCCTGTCCATTTCCGCCCAGGGCAGCCTGCAGCAATGAATTCATGTCTTTCTGTCTTAGCTCTGGGCTAAGCTGCCTGTTAGCTCCTTCCTGCTGCTATCCAGCATCCTTCCTGAGAAGCGCACTGGGTTGTCCCAAGGTCGAATGGCACAGCCTCTGTGCTCCTTTGTTCTGGCACTGGCAGCCCAGGGATGGAGTTTTGGGGCACACCACCCCAGGGGTCTCCACCCAGAAGCACCTCACTTCCTCTCCAGAGCCTCTGCTTGTGTTGGGCCACCTGGATTCCAACTAGCACCCTGCCCTTCAGCAGGGCCTTGCTGCCTTCAGACACTGTGGTCACGAACCCACTTGTAACCACTGGGTGGGAGGAGGAGGCAGAAGCACATACGGGTCAGGAGCCAGGATCTTTGGCTCTGGGCAACCACAGCACTGGTATGGAGACCCTGGGAGCTTTCCCCTGGCATGTAGATTTCTCTAAGCAAAGCCTGTCTGGATACCTGCTGAGAGATGCAGTGCTAACCAAGTGATGGAACGGTGCTCAGATGCAGCACAGCCTTCCCCCGCTGGATCTGTTCCCCTAAGTAAGCCGCATGCTAGTGGATGGAACTGACACTGCTGCCAGGGAACTCTGAACTTTGTCGTCCTCATCAGCTGTCCCTCCCTTCCTCTCTGCCTCCCAGCTGCCCATCATCCTCAGTCATGGCCAAGCATTATTTATGTCTTTCCTTATGCAAAACCTGTCAAGCCAGATGGGGTGAGTCAGAGCCTGATGATCTCAAACCGGCATCATCCCGAGCAGTGGCTTTCCCCACTGCACCACAATGCTGGCCCCAACCAGTGACCACCCACGGGGAGGCTGGGTCATGTTGTGGTTAGACCCACAGGCATTGGAGACAGCTTCCTGGGTCCATGATCTGTGTCTACCTCTTCCCCTTGTGTGACCCTCAGCAGGTTGCTTAACCTCTATGCCTCATCTATAAAACACAGGCAAATGCTTAGCTTGGGCCTGGCATCCAGTAAACATCCAGGACAGTCAGCTGATGGTGGTGCTGAATTGGCTGCTTCTGAATCTCCTTGCACATCCATCTATCATCCACCTCTAAGAATGTATCCTGTCATAGGAAGGGATTTCTCATCCTTGGAACAGCAAGATCGAGAGCATTTCAGAATTATCGAAACCCACCTGGGCAGAACCCTTGGAGCATGCGCCACATCAGGACCCTGGGGTGATACTGGGTAGCCATTCCCCATCATTGGGCACTGGGGTGGTTAGGAGGTTGGGTATGGCTCCTCCCCTTGTCTCCTCCCTTCCCTGAGAAACAGGAAGAAGAAATAGAACCTTAGAAACAATTATCCCACCCACTTCTCTCTAACCCTCAATCCTTCCCACCTTCATCAACTATGTAACTGTCATTAAAAAAAAACATCTATCCTGTAGGATGGCCAGGCCTCTCCCCAAAGCTTGATAATCCTTTCCCCCACCCCAGCAGAAGTATGTCCACACTAGATGGAAGCTGTACGCCTTCCCCAAACTTAAATGCTGATGTGAAATTCCCCCAACTCTGCCAAGAGCTGACCCCTTCCAGTCCTCTACAGCAGCCTCCCAGGGCCCATGATGGGGCTGTAAGCCTGCTTCTGGGAGGGTCCTGGCCTCAGTATTCAGACTGTCCCAGGTGCACTGGCGAGGCAGCCAGCTTTCTTCTATTCGTAGTTCAAGTTCTCTGCCACGATGGCCCATCTCTAATTTGGAAGTTCTCATTATGTTTTCTTCATGTGTGGTGAGGGGAGGCTCCTGGAGGATGGCATCTCTGTGTCACTGCCAGGATGGCACATTGGGGCTGCCCTACGCACCAGAGTGCAAAAGGCCTTTCCTGGGCATGGGTATGGAATGTAATTGGATGCTCCAATTACAGGGACAGATGGGAACCCCAATCCTGGCTTTGCCACTGGTTTCCTAGGTGCCCTATATCTCTAGGCCTCACCTGCCTGATCTTTTAGGGGAATGACAAGCTAGCTCAGGACCCTGATGGCCTGAGAGGCACAGTTGCCTTGGAGAGGAGTAGTAGCCACCAGAGTAGGGGAGGCTGAAGCCCAGTTAGGCCCACCCTTGGTACCCAAGGCCTCTGTCCTTAAGCCTCAGTGGTACCTCCTTGTCTTCTCAGCAGTGATCACTCGTCTGGGGTCCAGAGAAGTCTTGGACACCCAGGCCAAACTGGCAAGAGCAATGGGGTCTGAAAAGGGGGTGGAAGGCTAGGCTGAGCACCCCTCCCACCAGGAGAAAACAGTGGTTAACATAGTCACAGTGGATTACCAGCTTACATCCTGAGATCTTCCTTTACATGCATCCATTTCCAGAAGCAGCCTGGCACCTCTCACTGCAGAGCCAAGTCTGTCTTATTTTAAACTGGGCAGAACACTGGACTCCATGTCTTTGTGGTCTGTGGGCTGTGCACACGGCAAGGCTGTGGCAGGCAAGACGCTGGTGGATCTAGCTCTCAGCCCTCATCTGACCTCTTGAGGGTCATCCTGCCTGTGAGGCTGTCCATTCTCCACCCAAAGATCAGGCGTAGCTTCTTTTAGGCTGAGTGTGCTGGCCAGAACAGATGGGAGGAGTTGGCTGAATAAGCCAAGGTCGGGTCCAGAAGACATGACTGGGTCACAGTCACTCAGCCCTGGTCCGATATCCAGGTCTGCAGGCAGGAGAGTAGAATATCTTTTGAGGTAGGAAATCTAGGAGGGGCTGCAAACAGGATGGGAAGGACAGGTAGAGGGAATGGGTGATGGTTGGGGCTAGACCACCTGGGTTCAGCCCCAGCCTGGCCAGGTATTTATGAGCAAAAACCTAAACCTCTTTATTCCTCCATTCAGTTGTCTGTACAGTGGGGAAGAGGAGCAGGCCACTGGCACGGCAGTTAAGCTGCCATTTGGGATGCCTGCCTCCCACTATTGGAGTGCCTCAACAGGAGTCTTAGCTCGGCTTCTGATTCCAGCTTGCCACAAATGAGCATCCTGGGAGGGTGCAGATGACAACACAAGTCCCACATAGGAGACCCTGGATTGAGCTCCTGGCTCCTAGCTGGGGTTTGGCCCAGCTCTGACTTTTGTGAACACTGGGGAGGCAATCAGGGGTTAGGAGATTTCTCTCTCCCTTCCTCACTCCTCCCTCCCCCACCACTGCCCTTCAAGTAAATAAATTTTTAAAGATTTATTTATTTTTTTACTTGAAAGAGTTACAGAGAGGCCTCAGCATGATGACCCAATCGACTAATTTTGCAAGTACCAGGATCCCATATATGTGCTGGTTCATGTTCCAACTGCTCCACTTCCCATCCAGCTCCCTGCTTAAGGCCTGGGAAAGCAGCTAAGGACAGTCCAAAGCCTTGGGACCCTGCACCCACATGGGAGACCAGAAAGAAGCTCCTTGCTTCTAGCTTAGGATCAGCTTAGCTCTGGCCATTGTGGCCATTTGGAGAGTGAGCCAGCAAATGGAAGATATTTCTCTCTGTGTCTCCTCTGTAAATCTGTCTTCCAATAAAAATAAACTTTTACCAAAAAAAAAAGTTACAGAGAAAGAGAAGCTTTCATCTACTTTTTCACTTTCCAAATGGCCACAATGGCCTGAGTTGTACTAGTCCACACAGGTGTAGGGGCCCAAGGCCTTGAGCCATCCTCCCCTGCTCTCTCAGGCCATTAGTAGGGAGCTGGATTGAAAGTGGAGCAGCCAGGAGTAGAACTGGTACATATATGGGATGTCAGCACCACAGCCAGAAGATCATCATGCCACCAGTCTTTCAAGTAAATACTTTAACTTAAAAATATAAATGGGGATGGACCTGGTGTGATAGCCTAGCAGCTAAAGTCCTTACCTTGCGCATGCCGGGATTCCCTATGGGTGTCAGTTCGTGTTCCAGCAGTTGTGCTTCCCATCCAGCTCGCTGCTTGTGGCCTGAGAAAGCAGTAGAGGACAATCTAAGACCTCAGAACCCTGCACTTGCATGGGAGACCTGACAGAAGCTCCAGGATCCTGGCTTTGGGTCAGCTTAGCTCCAGCTATTGCAGCTGCTTGGGGAGTAAATCAGCAGGCAGAAGCTCTTCCTCTCTGTCTCTCCTCCTCTCTGTATATATAACTTCCCAATAAAAATAAATTAATATTTATATATATATATATGTGTGTGTGTGTATATATACAATAATACTAACTTGTCCTGAGGATCATTAAATTTGGTGTGAAATGTCTAGAAACTGCCTGACACTTCGCAGTCCCTGCCCTGGTCCTGGCACTGCTGTGTCCCTCTATGAATAGGTAATGAGTCAGTCAGTTCCCTTGGGCCCCACCTTTAAAAGCAGGTCAGGAAGGGTCCCAGCACTGGAGAACTGGCAGTGAGGCAAGAGCAGGGAGCTGGAGGTTATTCCTAGTGGCCCATGTAGCCACACCTGATGTCTGCCACAAGAGGTGTTGCCCCAGCTACCTACAAGCATGCTGTCTGCAGACCCTGGGCCAGAGACCCTGGGCTGTCTGGCCCAGTGCCCTATCCTGGGAGAGTTGGAGCCTGATGCTGTGGCCTCACTTCCCAATTGGGTGGCCTTTGACCATCAACTGGGCTTCCTGCGTGGGTGTGATGGTTCCTACCTCAGGACCACTTGAGGAGAGTCAGGGACTCACATGAGGCCTGGTGTGCAATGGGTACTTAGCCCCTCCCCTAGGCCTCTGTGACTCATTAGGGGAACAAAAATGTCCCAGGGATCAATATAGCATGCCCTGCTAGTTTCACTTCCTTAATTTCTCACCCATTCATGTCTTCTTTGCCAACTTCCCCACATTTGTCCTAGTTTAGGCTTCTCAGACCTGTTCTGGCACCTGCCATTCAATCTCCATATTTATGATTAGAATTGACTTTAGAGTGTATGATCGTGACACTCCTTGCCTACAACCACCATGGCTCTCCACTGCCCTCAGGGTAAGGTCTGGTTTCCTGGACTTGCTGCCAGCTTGTAATGCCAAGGAATCCTGTATTTTGACTTCAGTGACGGTGGGAAAGAGAGATGTCATTTTTGAGGGGAAATGTGGGCTTAGAGCAGAGGGAAGAAATCTTGATCATGTAGACTCATGCTTGTCAGATGTCAAATGATGCTGTCAAGGAGAAAGACAGATGAAAGTGTGTCTTCCATGGGCCTATCCTATGCTTTTGTGCAAATGAGGAAAAGAGTGTCCCTTACCCCAGGCAAATGTAGCCTCAGTTTCTGGCTAATCCCTTTCCACCCTTGTGATCCCGTGCTGTGGCTGCGCTGTTACCTGCAGAGCCTTTCTTCCACTCTCAGTTCAAGCAACGCCTGAGATTAGCAAGACACAACCTGTGGTTTGTCAATGGTTCTGGCCTTGCTGGAAACTTCTAGCTGTTAGGAGTGAGGGACACCCGGATGTATTTGGTGGAACCTGCAGGATGCCAAGTCGGTACTATTTTCCCTGTGGGACCAGTGCAATGTGTCTATCTGGAAATGAGCTCACTCCTGACTTAGTGTAGTCCCTCCAGCCCCGCAGCCTTTTCCTCGGTACACAAAATGGCACCCGAAGTGGCACTGGTGGGGGTTTGAGCCATGAAATCCACCTTGTTCCTCCACCTGCCTGCTTGAGCTCTGCTCATAGTTGAGTCAAACAAATCAGCAGGACTGGAAGTTCTATGCCTGGGTTCACCTCCTCAGCTCCTGGTGAACTCCCTTTCCCACCAGGCTACTAGTGGAACTCTGATCACCGACCGCCAACCACCGCTAGGATATCTGGTCACTGCAACACCACGCCACTGTCCCTGTGTCCACAGGTCTCCAGGTGTCCTTCTGTCGCTGGCCTGTCCACTCGTATTTTCCAGTATCACAGCATCTCTATTTTCACCCTGGCTAATGATTCTCCATCTGTTTAAATGTGTCCTTACTGTATTCCACCATCTTGATTCTCTATCGGGGGACTTCTAAAATCTCGTGGGAAATTTACATTTGTATTTTCTAAAATTTTATGGATTTAAAGACTAGAGATGAGAGATTTCTCATCAGCCAGTTCACTCCCCAAATGTCTGCAACAGCTGGGGCTGGACCAGAACAAAGCTAGGATTCAACAACTTGACCAGATTTCCGAAATGGGTGGCAGAGACCCAGCACAAAGCTGGGTTCAAGAACAGAGGTGGGACTTAAGCCTGTGCTGTCTGATACAGCTTATGGCACCAAGCAGCAAGTCCTCCACTGTGCCAGACACCCACACTGCATTACCTTTTCATTGCAGTTTCTCTTTTAAAGTCCCCTGGTGTCAGGAAAGTGCTTCTTTTTAAAAAATATATATATATATATATATATATTCTTTTTATTGCAAAGTCAGATACACAGAGAGGAGGAGAGACAGAGAGGAAGATTTTCAGTCCGATGGTTCACTCCCCAAGTGGCCACAATGGCTGGTGCTGTGCCAATCCGAAGCCAGGAGCCAGGAACTTCTTCCAGGTCTCCCACACAGGTGCAGGGTCCCAAGGCACTAGGCCGTCCTCTACTGCTTTCCCAGGCCACAAGCAGGGAGCTGGATGGGAAGTGGAGCTGCCGAGATTAGAACTGGTGCCCATATGGGATCCCGACACGTTTAAGGTGAAGACTTTCGTCATTAGGCCACCGCGCCAGGCCCAGGAAAGTGCTTCTTTACCACTGGAATTGTGAAGACTCCTGCTAGTTTCTGAGAAAACAGTAGAGGAAATTGTTTTTGCTGAGCTGGTAAAGCTCCGATCCTCTTCTTCCTCTCAAATTAGGGTCTTCCAGGGTCACATTCCAAGAATTTTACAAGGATCAAATTCAATACATCATGGCAGTATCCTCCCCTCTGTAAATACTTCCAGGGAAGGAGATTTCACAACCCCTCAGGACTCAGTCCAGCACTGCCCAGCCCTGTCCTCTGGGTGTTCTCTCGGGATAGCAGCACGCGCTGATCCCAACGTTGAGCACGTTTCTATTCTGAGTCAAAGGGAAGTGAGCCTAGCACGTGGACCTTTGTATCCCACCACGTCTCTCATCAGCCTGTTTGGGGTCTTGGTCCCTTTAAAAGATGTGATGAACCCTGCTTGGGACACCTGCTTCCCATATTGGAGTGCCCAGGTTTGAGTCCCTTCTCTACTTCTGATCTGGCATTCCTGTCAGTGTACACCCTGGGAGGCTGCAGGTGATGGCTCCTGGCTTCAGCCTGGCCCAGCTGCCACTGCTGGGGGCAAGGGGGAAGGGAAACAGGAGGAAGAACTCTCTTTCTCTCTTCCCTCCCAATAAACACAAGTTTATTTAATGAATCCCTTAGACTCTATTTCTAGAATAAAATGAAAATCTTTCCCCAATATATGCTTCACCAGCCAAATTTTGTCAGTTTCTTCATCTTTTAGGAAATATCCCAGGTGTAACTTGCTGGTTAAACCAACAAGCTCTGGGGGTGAATTTTTTGGGGTTGAAAGATTGCTTCAATTATTTAGTATCAGGCCTTCATCAGGTCACGTGACATTGCTAAAACCTGTTTTCCTATCTTTAAAACAGAAATGCAATAGTGACTCGCTTATGGAATTTTGGGAAGGCTAAACATAAGGAAAAGAACATGTTCCTGTTTGTCCCTTTTTTGTCTTTCCTGTGCGGTAAGTGTCCAGGTCAACTCCTTAGTCCTGGATAAGTGAGGATGATGGGTCATCCATGACCAGAGAGCATTCCATCCACTGGTTCACTCCCCAAATGGCCACAATGGCTGGGGCTGGACCAGGCTGAAGACAGGAGCCTGAAATTCCATCTAGGTCTCTCATACGGGTAGCAGGAGCCTAGTCACGTGGACCATCTTCTGCTGCTTTCCCGGGTACATTACAGTAAGGACCAGAGAAGCCAGGACTTGGAACTTTCACTCTAATATGAAATACCAGCATCACCAGCAGCAGCTTAAACTGCTGTACAATGGTGCTGACCTTATTGATGCTTTCCCTAATCAATTGCCCTGATAGAAATGTTGCCCTAGGATCAGAAATCCAGGACTCAGTTTACCACTCTGTCTCCATCCCACTTTAGTGGCTTCCTGGGAAACCCTTTAGCCTCCCCAGACCTCAATTTCTTCACCATCAACCGAAAGGATGAACTGGAGAATCACTGAGGGTTCTTCTCACCAAAACCTGTGAGATTGATTCAGCGTCCCCACCTCCCACTGCCCCAAGTCTGGAAAGTGGGCAGCACCACATGCACATCTGGATGTGGCAATGAGTGGCATCCAGGTGGGTTCTAGGAGCTCAGCCTCTCCTGGGGAAGACCAGAGTCAGAAACATCGCTTGAACCTTGATGACTGGGCCCCTTTGGTTTGTAGGAAACCTTAATCTAAGGGTGGGGAAGGCACAGATGTCCTGTGTTTTCATGAAATTGGGAGTTGGCCCTGGGAATGAATGCACCACCAAGAAAGGGAGGTTGTTCCCAACAAAGCCTCCCCTGCTCCGTCTGGCAGGGGAGTCACTTTCTGGACTCTGGTCCTTCTTTTCAGGACCCACTGCATCGTTCAGCATTCAAGTCAAGCCCGGTGTCTTGGAAGGAAGGAAGTGGAATGCCCACCTAGGGTCTGGGGTTTGTAAATCCTTGGGTTAAAAATCCTGGTTTACCAGCACCCACTTGCTGTGCGCTCTGGGCAGCACTGGATACAGACGGTGATTGATACAGTTTGCTTGATCCTTGTCACCAGTCTCTGAGTACATCCCTTCACATTGCCCACAGTAAGTCCCATTAGCGAGGGGGGGGAAGATGGGCTTCTAAAGGGGGAGGGGGATATCCAGAACAGAGCTCCCAAGCCTGTGGAATGGCTTTGCTCTCTGACAGTTGGAGGCTTGAGGGGCAGTTGCCACTGAAGAGAAATTCCCACAGATGTGAGGCTCCTGAAGGAGGGAAATACTTTATCTCCTTATTGATGTGAGATCTCTGGATTCTGAGATTTGGAGAAAAGATGTCCAATTTCTTGGTTTTAGCCCAGGAAACCCCTCTGGCAGAGAAAGACAGAAGTTTTGAGCAGTTCTCATGCAGGATCTGAAGTTCTCACACTGAGGCAGAAGGGAAGAGAGACCCCACCTGGCTGTTGTGGCCATTGGCTGGGAGGGGTCAGCAGCAGCGCATGCAGAGATCATCACGGTGGGGTACTTACAGGAGAGCCATTTTTGTGGCAGTGAGTTTTACAAGGCCTGACAGCTACCAAGGAGCCTTTGTTCAGATAAGCTCTTGGACAGGGAGCTAAACCCAGCCAGTACTGTCAGAAACTTGTACCCCTAGCATTGGACACAGAGATTAAAGCAGGATATTAAAACCCCTTTTCTTTTTTACTTATTTATCTGAAAGGCAGAGTTACACAGAACACACAGAGAGAGATAATCTTCCATGCATTGATTTACTCCCCAAACAACCACAATGACTAGGGATAAATCAGGCCAAAGCCAGGTCCTGGGATCTCCATCTAGATCTCCCACATGGGTACTGGAGCCTAAACACTTGGACCATTTTCTGCTGCTCTCTCAGGCTCATTAGCAGGGAGCTGGATATGAAGTAGAGCAGCCAAGTCTTGAACTGACACCCATTTGGAATGCTGACATCACAGGCAGCAGCTCCATCTGTCACGCCACACGCTGGCGCCAAAGCCCCTTTTCAAAAACATTAGAGCAACAGATTTTTTTTTTTTTAGTGAAGAAAATTTCATAAGAAGGGTTTTTTCCTCTAAGCTGTGGTATCTAAAATGGAAACATGCAAGTTTAAAGTGCCCCACATCGCATGTTTATAAAAGCAAAGTATGTGGCATAACTTACAGCAACATGAGAGTACCTAGGGACTCTTCCCAGCTGCTGAGAGAGGCTGGCAAAGCTGGCAAGGGCTGGTGGGGGCCCTCCCACTCCGATTACAGGATTCCCATTGCTTCATTGTGCCTTTATTTTAGCCTGACGTCTTCAGGTGGGTTCCCGCAAACCTAGAATTAGCTGTGTGTTCTCCACTTACTGGGAGCTATACAGTGCTTGTTTCCAGGCCTGACAACAAATAAATGTCCCACAAATGCTGTCAGAATTTTCCTAAATTGTCCCTAACGTCCTGTGCTGCCAAACACGTGTGTGACAGGCACCCACAGTTCTGATGGCAAAAGCTCCCCCTGGTCCTAGAGATGTCAGAAGCCTGTGGAAGAGAGCACATGCCACCCTGGCCCCCCACCCCGGCCCCATCCTCCATCCAGCCCCATGGTCCCAGGCAGCCTACCACCACCTGCTGCTCCCTCCTTCCACTTGCAGAACAGGTTAGCGTCAGCCTGGCCAGCCCCCTGATCTGAGGGCACAGCAAGTGCCTAAGACAGGCAGCTCCTGCGTGGAAAGCTCTTTCTGAGCTGGACGAAGTGATGTTTGTTTCTCTGAAAGAAGTCAAAGAGCCTCAGTTCCAAGTTCCCAGAGAAACTGACCCTCCTCCTATGTAGGGGTCTTCTGGCATGTGTTGCTACATCTCTTTGCACAGTATCCCAAATTGTATGGGGTGCTCATGCTCCCCAGCCTAAGGATCTCCCACCCTGCCTTAATTGCAGGGTCTGACCCTGAGAGCTGGATGTCCTGAGCCACAAGGACTGGCGCAGGGATGAGCACACCCAGAGTCAGTTGGGCCCAGCAGGGATTTCTGATGGATTCCTGGGAAAGCCATTTAGAGAAAGGACTCCTGGCTCTTTCCGATGGCCAGGTGTGAACCTAGGTTTGAAGCATTGTGTTGATCATGGCCAAGAAAGCCAATGACCAGAGTCAAGGGGAGAGAATTCCAGAGCAGTGAAGCCCGGCCTGAACCTTGGCTGGACCCTCCTGTTATGTGAGCTGATCTCTGTCCACATTATCTGTGCTGCCTTGGCTTGGGTGATGTGTACGCTGCAGCTGGTCTCACTAATGAGAGATTTTCTTGCAGGCTGTGAGGTCAGGCCTGAAGCAGCCTAAGGCAAAGGAAGGAGGACCAGACAGTTGGCTGGTGACCTATCCAGGAACCAACGACCTTGCAGCTGTGGCCAAAGGGAACCTCAATGTGGACAGAGGGGTAGTGGATCTGAGAGAGAGAGGTGGCGACCAGGGTCTTTGCCCTGAGCTTCACCTTGAAGTTCCCTTCATTTCACTCCATCCACCCAGTGAAGGCAGAGCACGGTCCACTTGGAGAAATCAGAGCAGCTGCCACTTGGAAGCAGGAAAGATGTGTGTAGGTGGGTGGGGAGGAGGCGGCTAATTATGCAGGGGGAAAAAAATCCTCTTCTTGATATTCTTTTGGAAACATGCGTGGAGCAGAGGGAGCAGCGAGAGATGGTAGCAAGAGAGAATGTTTCAGCAGGAGGTGCACCTAGGGCCTCCCGAACATGGAAGACATGGTGCTTCTGACCCCAGTGGACACCTGGAGGGCCTCAGTGTGGGACATGATGCATGGGTCACCAACATCCTCCTCTTGTGTGAGTCTGTACCGCACCCAGATTCTTCCTTCTGACCTTAGGGTTGGGTGTCATTGGCATCTGCATCTGAGCTTTCACATTGTGGGGAAGGGGTCTTAGACCTAGCAGGGGAGGGGGCTTCAGTGTGCTGGAGAGTGAGCAAGTAGGGAACTCTTCGTGCCACTTCTACCCTCCCCAGGACCTGCCTTTAGATCCCACATATCCCACGTATGTCCCGAGTGGCTGAGGGGCGTCTCCACCTGTAAGCAAAAACTCTGAGGTTGTGAACATTATATTCCGATAACCTTCCAGCTGTGCGTCAGCTCAACATTTCTGCAGGCTATTTCTGCATAATTACAAATCCTTGAAGATATTAAACCTCCCAGGTTACGCACAGAGGGTATTATTTGAGCAGTGGTTGGCTGCAGAGCTAGAAACACAAACATCTTTTCATTCTCCCCCCGCGGTGCACTCAGAATATGCTGTGGGATTCAAAAGGAAAAAAGTTTCAGTGGAGAGCAGAAACAACAGCCACCTGGAAGCAAAGTTAGTCGCTAATATTTCCAAAGAGCTTTCAATCAGAAAAGTGGAACGTGACCACTTTAGCTCATTGTGGTGGGGAGCTGACGCCAATTCTCCTCGGGTTAGCAAAGCAATTACCTCCCCACAGCCCACTTGTGCCTCCATGGTGATAAAACGCTCCCTCCGAGGGGGGCAACATGCCACGCAGCAGGTCCTTCCGCACTCAGCTCTTCTCACATGTGGGATCCTTGTTATGCAGCGGGAGCCCATCGGTGGCTCTCTCTGAGCACCTGTTTCAGTGCAGGCATTTCTAAGGGAACAGGGGTCCTCCCAAGCAGAGACTGGGGACCAGGGCACCTGGGCAGGCCCATGTGATGATGCCTTGGGTCCCATCCAGCCTCCCACCCTTGGTCACCCTATCCACTGGCGACTCCTCATTGCCATCTGCCAAAGACAGGTCCTCTGCCCGTCTTCTGCCCTCAGGCCTGAAGCAGTTTTCTGCTAACCATAGCCTCCCAGCAGCCCCTTGAGGTTGCTATCATTCTCTCAACTCCATTCCCTGCCCCAGAGCCCTGGAGATCATTGCTTCATGGGCCTTAAAACACTCACTCCTGCCTGCCCATCACCTACACTGCCACTTTTAAAGGCTCCTGTGTGGGCCTGGCATGGTAGCCTAGTGACTAAAGTCCTTGCCTTACATGCACCAGGATCCCATATGGATGCCAGTTCATATCCTGGCTAATCTACTTCCCTTCCAGCTCCCTGCTTGTGGCCAGGGAAAGAAGTAGAGGGAGGCCCAAAGCCTTGAGACCCTGCACCCACATAGGAGACCCAGAAGAAGTACCTGGCCTCCTGGCTTTGGATCACCTCAACTCAGGCTATTGCAACCACTTGGGGAGTGAACCAGCAGATGGAAGATCTTTCTCTCTCCTTCTCTGTAAATCTGTCTTTCCAAGAAAAACAAATAACTATTTTTAAAAATAAATAAAGGCTCCTGTGTATCATTTCCCCCTTCCCCAGCCATTACCCTAGGCCCTGGCTCACTCTGGTATCCAAGACCTTCCTTAGCCTTGGGTAACTGTGATTCCAGAGTGACAGCCCCCTTTTTACCCCTCTTGCAAGCTTCCTGGAGGCAGTCTTGGCCAGTGAGGTGACATCTTGACATACTGAGCAGGCACCCCATGTCTCCCAAACCCTCTACCCATGTGGAGGCTCCTGATGGGCATCCCAGAGGACTTGCTGTCCTTTCACTTCCCCCTGGGAACCCACGAGACCGCTGGCTTCCTCCCCTGTGGTGCTGCCATCAAGGGGCCTGTCTGCCCAGGAGAAGCTGCTGCACCCAGTTGAGTCCTGCCCTGACCACTTCCTGCTGCCCGGACCCCTGGCCTCTGCCTTGGTCCCAGATGAAACACTATGAAGACAAAACTTCACTTCCCATTCCAGGACGCAGACAGCTGTCAAGGGGTGTACCCCAGAGAGAGTAAACCCCGCTGGTTGCCGCAGGTTTGCGGTGGGCGCGGTGGGCAGCAGCAGGTTGCAGGGACCTATAAAAGACAGCCGGAGTAGCGACCCACGGGGGCGCTGCCCTCCCTTTAGGACACATCCAGTCGCCCCGAGGCGGGATCCTCTCTAGATGATCATCCTTGGGTGGGGGAACCGGTGGAGGATACGCATCAAAGGAGGCAAACCCAAGTGAACCGAGTGGACCCCGCGGGAGCTTTGTGGGCAGAACAGGCCTCGGGCGCCCCCTAAAGGCTGTGCAGAGCGAGGACTCGCCGCGCAGGCTGGGGAGAGCATTGTCTTCATTTTCCTGCCAGTCAGCTCCATGCATGCCCGCATGTACCGGATCGATTGGAAAGGTTTGACACCCAACTCAAATGCCTGATAAAGGCTCCAGCTGACTCTTACACAGGCAGGGTGCATTCCAAGCAAGTACATGCATCAGTTTCTTTAGCTGTCACAGCAAAGCTACTAGGGAGAAGCAAGTTCCCATTCTACGGATGAGTAGTTCTTTGCACTTTGAGACTAGCGACTTGCTAAAGAGCATACAGTAAGTGGAAAGGGCAGGATATGACCCGGTGATTGTCACCAGAGTCAAGTACTGTCCTCACCCCAGGAGACCCATTCTTAATATTCATTCCAGAAAATAGAGGGGAGCCCCTGGCGAGTGCATTCTGCACCCAGCCATGGACCACACAGGGTCCTGGCTCCCCTTGTATGTGTCCCCTTTCCAGGCTCAGCGTGTTGCTGTGTCACCAGATCTTGGGGTTACCCAGATTTCTGCAAGCTCCCAGTGGGCTAACCTAGGGTAGCAGGGCCAGGTGGGGCCTGTGGCCTTCGTGGCCTCCCCTCCTGCAGGAAGGCCAGAGGGAGGTGGCCCAGGGAGATGAACCCATTCTTCCCCAGTGCCTGTCATCCTCCTCACAGCAAAGTCATTCCCTTCTCCGCTGCTCTGGTCTCACCACCTCCTTCTGTAAACTCATCACTTCTCTGAAAGCAGCTTTTGACTCAGATGGGTTAGTGCTGACAAACGTCCTTGGAGCAGCTCATGTCCCCAAACTCCTGAGTCCTGCTTAGATCCTCTTGAGCAGAGATGAGCTTAGCTTGTTTCCAGTCTCAGCTCAGACTGGGGCAGAAGCCGGGACAGAAGGCAGCTGACAGCCAGGGCTATGCTTGAGCCAGCAGGTCGCTCTGCAAGGGCTCTCTCTAAACTGGCTCTCATCTCCTGCCCAACAGCCCTTCCATCTCCCCTTCTCTCACAGCATCCTTCCCACCTCCCAGCTTGTGCTTCTGAACATCTGCCCACCTGCATATCTCCCAGCCTGTTCCTTTCCTCTTTGCCCTAGCGCACCAGCTGCCACGCTTTCTGCTGACCACCTCCTCATTCATGTTACCAAGTCCTTTTTGTTTGTTTGTTTGCCAGAACACATAATTTGTCCCTGGGTTGGCTGCCTTGGGTCCTGATGCCACATGGTCCAAATCAATGGGGCCAAAAGGAGACGGCTCTGATGAAGCTGGCACCAGGCTGTCCCTTCCTCAGCAGGTGCCCTGGCGATCCAGGCACTATGGTTACACTGTCTGCTCTGCTCCGTTTTTCTCATTTTATTCATGTTGGCCTTTCACTGTTGACAATCATTATTGTCACATGGAGGTCTTTTAAGGGTCCTTGAAATTGTCCTGCCTGGTTCACGTGGCAGCTGCTCTTCATAGCCTGTAATTCCCAGTTAGCCCAGTGGTAAGGCATCCCTTCTCCATTTGTAGTTTCACCTGCCAACCAGAAGGGGCACAGAAAAACCATCTGCAAAGAGCACAAGCCGCTAGATTAGATCAATGGTCTCCGAATATTACATTTCTCCCAGAAACGGCATCTCCTGCCCTCGTGAGGAGTTTGTGGTTAAGGGGAAATTGAATCAAATCCTTTAATCAGCCGCAGCAGTATTTGAATCATTTCATTTAGGAGCTGACAACCACAAATTATTTTTATTTTTTCAGGTCAATTTTAACCAACCAGGAGAGCCAGTCCAGTGCAACTCACACTTCATAAATCAACCTCTTGTCTGATGGTGGGAAGTTTAGGGGAAGTGATTTTTCCCGGAGGTTTTCAAAAATAATAAAAAATGATCTCCCAAGCTGTGTGTGTCTGATCTGAGTTCTCAGACCAGCACTCCTCTGGTCTCTCTGGGGCTAGAGAGCTGAACCTTTGGGGAGGAAAGAGCCAGGGCACAAGGCAGAGAGCTGTCACTTCCACAGCCTGGAAAAACAAGTCCACCCAAATAAGGTGCCAGACACAGAACTCGCAACACCTGCTGAAATCCCCTCTGGCAAAATAGAAAGAGGAGCGTCTGCCATCCCTGATGTCACCTCTGCCACCTGTGAAGGTGGACATTTGGCACAGAGGTGAGCTTGAGATGCCCACATTCCACGCTGAGGTGCTGGGTTCCAATTCCTGCTCCACTTCCAACCTAGCTTCATGCTAATGCACACCCCTGGGAGGCAGCTGGGATGGCTCGGGTTACCCACATGGAAGACTGGGATTGAATTCTGGACTTTTGGCTTTCATATGGTCCAGATCTGGCTGGCATTTGAGGAGTGAACCAGTGGATAGGAGATCACCATCTCCTTTCATGTAAATTTTTTAAAAATTGTTTTTAAGATGCATCTATTTGGGGCTTGGTGCGATAGCGTAATGGTTAAAGTCCTCGCCTTGCACATGCAGGGATCCCATATGGGCGGCAGTTCTTATCCTGGTTCCCCTGCTTCCCATCCAGCTCCCTGCTTGTGGCCTGGGAAAGCAGTTGAGGATGGCCCAAAGCTTTGGGACCCTGCACCCACGCTGGAGACCCGGAAGAAGCTCCTGGCTCCTGGCTTCAGATTGGCTCAGCTCTGGCCATTGCAACGAATTGGGGAGTGAACCTTCACTCTCTGTCTCTCCTCCTCTCTGTATATCTGAATTTCCAATAAAAAAAAATAAATATATATTTTTAAAAAGCATCTATTTGAAAAGTTAGAGCAAGAGGGAAAGACAGAGAATTTCCATCTGTTAGTTCACTCCCCAGATGACAATAGCCATGGCTGGGCCAGACCAAAGTCAAAAGCCAAGAGTTTCTTTCAGGTCTCCCACATTGATGCAGGGCCCCAAACTTTAGTGCTGTCTCCTACTGCTTTCCTAGGCCATTAGTGTGGGACTGGATGAGAAATGTAGTAGCTGGGACATGAACTAACACCCATATGGAATGCTGGCATTGCAGGAGGATGCTTTACGCACTATGCCACAATGCTGGTCCCTCAATTAAAAATGTTTTAAGTACCTGTGAAGCCACAATAAAAAGCAAAATACAAGGGCCCTCCTTCAGGATCATCATGAAATCAGCTGCCCCTGAGCTCCCAGCTGATGCCTCCTCCACTCAGTTACCAGGCACAACTGGCTGACTATCCTCCCCAGCCCAAATTCATTCCCACCCTGCTGCAGGCACAGGTGCATGTCTGCACCAGGGGGCTGCTCTCAGGTTGCAATGTGTGCCAAGGAGGCAACAAGGCAGGGAGGAGGCTGGGCTTCTTGGGGGCACATGGCCCTCTTGGAGGCGCAGTACTCATGAGTAAATGGCATTAAGAATGAAAAGAATGGGAGATTTGGCCCGGAGCGATAGTGTAGTGGTTAAAAGTCCTCGCCTTGCATGCACCCGGGATCCCATATGGGCGCCGGTACTCATCCCAGTGGCCCTGCGTTCCAGCTCCCTGCTTGTGGCCTGGGAAAGCAGTTGAGGATGGTCCAAAGCCTTGGGACCCTGCACCAGCGTGGGAGACCTGGTACAAGAGCTCTTGTATCAGAGCACTCATCATCTGAATCATGAAGGCTCCACCCTTGTCTTCTGACCACCTCCCAGGGACCCTGCCTCCTGCACTACCACATTGTTGATGCACATTTTGAGATGTCATAAGACCTAGTTCTTAGTAGCTCTTAAAGTTCTCCAACTCCCACAGGGGCACCCCACTGCTTGCACTGCCTTCCATACCCCAACCCCAGCCTCAACGACTCTTGGCTCTGCCACACATGTCTAGCTAGTTCTGGGACTCTGAATTTCTGATCATCAAACACGGAGGAAGGCAGGGAGGCCATGGGCTCTTCCCTCTTCAGATTGTTTTGAAAATTAGTTAAGACTTAAGGAGCATACAGCTTTCTGGGAAATTAAGATAGTAGACTGTTCTATCTAGTTTCAATTAGAGGTCAGACTGAAGACAGGATCTTATTCTAGAAAGATGAATATGTTTTGAATTTAGGCGAGAATAATGGACATTCCATTAAAGAAAAAAAAGCTAAATGAAATAAGATTCATGCAGTTCCACAAATGATTCATAAAATACAACTACAAAACAAGTTGTCTGTATCTCCTTCTGTTCTTTAAACCTGCCCCTGGGAGCTACAGCTCCCGTTGTTCCTGGCTGGAAAGCGAGGCCAATTATGGTCCCTTCTTCAGCCATGGCCTGGCAGGGACCTGCTGAGTCCTTCTGTTCCTCCCAGAGGCCTTCCTTGTGCAGTCCCAGGCCGACCCCACACTGCCTGGCTCATGTCAGTGGTCACCTCTTGTCCACTGACACCTCACTCCTGCTTCTTGTTCGCCAGCTCTGGGCGTGCAGATCCATCCCAACACAGTTTACCCTCCCTGTGCACCACATCCTGCTGCCAAGATGGCCTAGTCACCCTAGTTCACTGTGTTCTCGAAGCTCTGAGGGACAGGGTTGGAGCTTCTCACAAGCTCCCCCAGTAGCTCCTGCCTTTAAACCTCTGGTAAGCGATGAACACCTCCGCTCAGCACCCTGAGGGGAGCTGAAATCACAGCACTGTGCAGCACACAGCCAATACACATAGCCGCCATGGGCTCGTGGGACATGCTGCTGCCTCAGACTCACGGGCACACACAGCCGCCACAGGCTCCTGGCGCACACAGCCACCCACAGGCTCCTGGCCCTCCCTCCTGGGGTCTAGTCACAGGCCTTGACTTTGAGCAGGCCTGTGCTTTAGGTGCCCAGTGCAGACCCTGGTTCCTGCTGGTACAGCTCCTGAGAAGCCACGTTAGGTTCCTTCTGACATACAAAACAGTGTGCCTTGCTGGTCTTTGCCAAGACCTCAAGGAGGAAGAGGGCTCCTTACCCCAATGTGATGAGGATGTGGGGGGGGGGGCCGCTGGGAGAGCAGAAAGGCACCAGCCAGCACAGGCACGTGATGGGCATAAGAGTGGCCCAATTGGCTGTCCTGTTGGAGATTTTGCTCCTCAATGACTCCTTGAAGGCACCCAGGGAAGAACCATGAGGCCCTTGCACAGGGTGACTCCAAGGGGGCTGAGGCTGGAATAAGGCTGAAAGCCACACCAGAAGGCTGGAGAGAAGGAGGGGAGGACCCCAAAGCCAGAGCTGGCCTGGGGAGAAACCCAGGGTCCAAGAGTAGCCAAGAACCATTCCCTACCCCATCACCCCAGGGGAGGGGCCTGGATCCTGTTCTAGAACCACCCAAGAAGAGACAGATGGTCTGAGAAAGCCAGGCAGGCACTAGGAACGTCCAACACTAGCAAGTCGATGTCAGATGATTAAATGGCAGCAGATAAATTTAACTAAACGTGACTAATGGGGACACAAAGGGGAAGCGAAGAGAAATAGAATATTTTAGCAACATAAGGAAATGAGAAGAAAATGACTTTGCAGCAAAATGTCAGACTTCTGTGCCTGTAGGAGATGTAATCTGGTCATCGCAGGCTCAGGGGAGCAGGGAGTCTGTGGTTATTTCAAGCCAGTTTTAATTCATTTGGGTTTAATAACACATGGCCCAACGCCTTTGGGACAGTGTCAGGGCCAGAGCTGGGAGCAGGACTGTGCCAGGTTGTCATTTTACAAAGACACATTGGGCTTCTCCTCATTCCTTCTTCATAAAATGACGTTGAAGCCTGAGGACTAAGAAAAGACAGGGCTTACACTGCCCTAACCCACAGGCAACCCTGGCCAGCTGGAAAGGCAGGCAGGTAAACAGGAAGCTGCAATGTAGGGGTCACCTCCTCAGTGGCCTAGCTGAAGTTTGTGGAATGAATGCATGACTGAAGGGGTGGCACAGCAGGTCATGCTGCTACCTGCTCTGCTTCCAATCCAGCTCCCTACTACTGTACTGGGGAAGGAAGGCAACAGAAGATGGCCCAAGTGCTTGTAGCTTTCCACCTATGTAGGAAACCCAGGTGGAGTTCCAGGCTCCGGCTTTGGCCTGATCCAGCCCTAAGTGTGGTAGCCGTTTGAGGAGTGAATGAGTAGCTGGTAGAAGTTTCTCTGTATTTCCATCTCTGTCACTCTGCCTTTCAAATAAATGAAATCTTAAAGCCAAAGGATCTTTCTGGGAACGCATGCCACAGGATGAGCCTCCAACTGGGTCTTGATAGATGGCTGTATTTAACAGGCAGGTAGGTGTGTGAAGAGCAGGCCAAGAAGAAAGAAATGGATTGAGGCAAGGTACAAGAGGCTGGCTGTAACAAGGACATGCTGGTTACACTCAGGTGGCTGAGAGTGAGAAGAGGAGAAGGCCAAGAGGCAACTCAGGGTCAGTGGGCAGCATCCAGGTCTACGAGAAGACCTCCCCAAGGCAGCTGAGGTCAACCATCTTTGTAGCCTCTGCTCCAGCCTAGGTACCCAGGACTCGAGTCAGATGTCACTTCTTCCTGGGAGACTTCCTACCCAGCAGAGGCTGAGGTGGGTCCGATGCCACCACCCACCCCAGCTCTAAGAAGGTTGGCACCTCACCTGCCTGGCCGCTCCCCACCCCGCCCACAGTGGGGGTTCTGGATTCTGATCAGGCTGTCCTGTCTGTGGAACGCCATCTCACACGGAGACAGAATCCCTCTGGAGAAGTGGTTCTGGAAGCTGAGGCCCAAATCAAGGTTGCTGGGGGCGGGGGGTGTCTCTGGCTGAGGGAAGGGGGCTTCCATTCACGTTGCACCTCTCTAAAGGGTTTTGAGGCGTCGTGGATGACAGTTTGTCTAGTCCCCAGAACCCTGGCTGGAAAAAGAACGGCGCAGTTTTGGCCAAGACGAAGAAGCTGGGATGCTGGAGAGGAGGGGCGGGTGAGGATGGAGGTAGCTGAAACCAGGGTTCGTGACAACAGGCCGAACACGTGTCCTGCAGGGTAAATCACCCTCTCTGGACCGAGCGAAATACGCTTCACACGGGAAATGACAGAGCTGTGGGTTCCCTAGACGTCCGCTAGGGGGAAGCCGAGGCCATGGCTGCCGCGGGTCGCTATGGTAACTATGGAGCTGACGCGAGTTCCTTCCAACCTTTAGCTGAAGGTTCAGGGTGCCCCAGGCACAGAGGAAGCAGAGGTGACTTTCGCTTTTGTGTTTGCTAACCTCCGTAGCTTATACCTGCATGGTCTAGCAATGTGGGAGTAAAATACAATGGGGTTTCCAAAATGGGCATTTGATCTAGTGGTTAAGCCCACCTGTTGGGACCACCTCTTTCCCAAGTCGGAATGCCTGGTTTGACTCCCAGCTCCTCCTCTTCAGCCCATCTTCCCTCTCATGCACAAGGTGGGAGCCAACAGGTACTGGCTCTAGAAGTTCAGTCCCTGACACCATGTGGAAGGTCTGGATCGAGGTCTCAGCTCCTGGCTTCTGTTATGGTTGTTTGAGGAGTGAATCAGCCCACAGGGGTTCTGACAGTTTCTCTGCCTCTCATTTTTTTTTTTTTCAAAAATGTGGTTTAGGATCCACAAATCAGCTTATTCATTACAGATATGACAGAAATCCAGAGGGGGCCAACATTGTGGTAATCTGTGCACCGTCAGCATCCCATACAGCACAAATTAGAGTCCCAGCTGCTCCACTTCCCAACCAGCTCACTGCTGATGTTCCTGGGAAAAGTCCTTGGGCCTCTGTTGTCCAGGTGATAGACTCTGATGAAGCTCCTGGCTCCTGTCTGCCATCTGACCCAGCTCCAGCCATTGTGGGTATTTGGGGAGTGAACCAGCAGATGGAAGGCCTCTCTTTTTCTGTCTCTCCCTTTCTCTCTCTTACTCTCTTTCAAACAAATGAATTAACTCTTTAAGCAAACAAACCAACCCAGAGAGGGAAAGACATTTATGGGAGGTCAAACAGCAGACCTGGAAAAGAAATGAAAAAGAAAGTGGGAAAGAAAAAAAATGAAGCAAATTTGTAAATTATTAAAGCCCAATCCAGCGTGGGATTCAACACTTAAACCGGCCATTGTTGTAAACATCAACTTCCACCTGCTGCGATGTGACTGAAGTAAGTCTCAGCTAATCACATGCGTCTTTCTCATTTTGTTCCATAGTCTTTCTCCTCTGGCTACTTCTGCCCTCCCCACACTTCTATTTCAGCTATAAAACGAAGCAGATCTCAAAACCCATTGCTCCTTATAATAGAGCAAGACCTTCCTTTGATAAACTCAGCCCAAGTTCACTCAGCACAGCCCTGCCTGGGTCCAACAGAGGTGACATTTTTGGAGGCTGAGATCAGAAGTCTCTGTAGCCGGACCCTTGGCCTGCTCAGCCTCAGGACAGCCTGGTCCAGGTCTCCTGGGTTCAGGGGTCAGGATGAAATGTTGAAGGACATAAGCCATGAGCAAAAGCTACCTTGACTAGATTTGCAAGTTGATTAGTCTGGATGTTTGTTTTTAAAGTTAATCACAAACATGGCAAAGTCAATGAATGTGAGAGAACAGGGCAGTTTGGTGCTGCAGTTAAGTCAGACACTAGTTGGAATACCTGCATTCCCAATTGAAGTGCTTGGTTCGGAAGGAGCCCGGGTGGCTTCACTTCAAAGCCGCCTGTGTCCTTGACACAGGTGCATGCAGACAGGCTGCGTGGCTCCCTCTAGGAGGACCTAGGTGGCGTGCCCTGAGGGCTTGGGGTCTGGCTTTGCAGGGGGATGGGGGATCGCACAAGTGGTAGTAGGCAATGACCTGTGGGTTTATGCCCAGGCAGGGAATTACAGCTGAGGGGCTTCCACAGATAAAACAACGGCACATGTATCTAAGTAGGGGACTGAGACCAAATCGGTTTGGAGCGAAGAACAGGAGTGCCTTTAAGGGTCAGACCGAAGTGCAAGCGCACTTGGGAGACCCAAGCTGGGGTAGTTAGCATCGACCAACACCAAGCACCACCCAATGGCACACACTAAAGCCAAGGCTGGTACATACAAATGAGAGTTGAAATGGGACGGGCGATGTTAAAATGGGCGACAATAACTAGCTAGCACGTGACAGAAATGGGTCTGAGAGCAGAATTTGTGGGGGAAATGTGGGCTCACCCCTGTGGAACTGCATTCTCTGCTGGCATGCCCAAGAACGGATGGGAACAGGTCTGACTGGGGAGTTGAGGGGATTCCCCCGTTGGGTTGGGGTTCCCACTGGTAAGGATGAAAGCAGGATTGGTGGCAGCGGGCTGGGCTGGACATGGCTACAGCCTCCCCTGGCATGGCTGTACACTGGGGAGCAACAGATTGGGCTATACTCCAGCCCCCACTGATAGTCATGATTCTACCCCAGGTTGGGTGTAGAATGGGCTGGGTTAGGTCTTGACTCCTGCTGAACCACGCAAAAGCTGTGCCTGGGCACAGAGCAGGTATTGCTGGGCTGTAACAGCCAACAGTAAGAACCAGAATGGGTGTGGGCCGGTTAAAGCAAGATCACTGTTCTTGCCAGGACAGAAAGTGGACAAAGTCAACCTGGGCCAAGGACCGACTGACTGGTGTGCGTGAGAACTGCCATTGGGAGGAGACCCAACAGAGGAACTTGGGAAACTCCTTCGTTGGGATGCAGTCCCTGCAGGTGAGCACAAGAATCAAGGCAAGGAGCAGCCCAGACCATGTCAGGTTACAGTACCTGCCGGCATACATGTGGGTCAGGCCTGGGGACAGACCAGGCTGGGCCAATTCATAACATCTACTGGCAGATCTGAGAACCAGGACAGGGTGCAGGAGGAACCAGATCTGGCAACAACACCAGCCACTTCACATTAGGGCTGGGGCAGGGACCATGCTGGGCTGGGATAGGCTGCAGCACCCATCAGCAGGAGCTGGAACAGGGGGCAGGCCAGAACAGGCCAGACTGCACAATACGATAGTGGAAGCTGAGGTGAGGCGAGCCAGGCCAGCCTAGGGTCAGCGGGTGTGGGGTCCGTGAGCCCCAGGGACAGGGAATCCATAGCTTGGGCCCACCTGCATGGTGGGGGCTGGGTTCGTGAGCCCCGGGGAAGGGGGGATCCGGTGGGGCTTGGGTCACCTGACCCAGGTCCTGGGGCCCACTTACTAGGTGGGTGCCGGGTTCGTGAGTCCTGGGGCAGGGGATTCGGTAAGGCTTGGGTCACCTGTTTCAGGTGTCTTGGCCTTCCTGCAAGATGGGTGCACGTGGCTGCCCTGCCTAGAATGGGGCAAGGAAATGGCACTTCTTCAGCTTGGCCCAGGGTCAAGAGCAGGCCTGGGACAGGGGCTGCTTGGTTCTTGCATCTGACACTGGGCAGCCGAATGCCCTTGGCAGGCATCTTAAATAACAATATCTTCTTTACAGACAACCCAATTAGTTGGCCGTAGTAATGTGTGTAAAAGCGCTAAGACCTGTTCAAGCAGATGGAAACCGCCAGGTTAGAACGCTGGGACTTTAGAGCAGCAGCAAGCTGCAGCGGCCGACAGGTGACGCTCGAGCCCTGCGCTCTGGAAGATCAAGGTCTTTGATCTTTGCGCTCTGGGACGCGCACACTCGTGGTCGACTCCGAGCTTAGTCGCAGACCTCGCAAAGAACTAAACCATGCACCCTCAACTCCACGCCCCCACCGTGTGCTCCGGCAACCGTAGGTTCTCCCGTTCCACGGTTCCGGGTCTGGGCGAACCACAGTAGGCAGGCCGAGTGCGGACTGAAGGTCCAGGCCGCTTGGATAGTCAAGATAGAGTAGTGACAAGGAATGCGCATCTGGCGTTGGCGACGCGTTCATTCGGCTGTACCAGGCTGGGTGGGACAAGGTGCTGCCGAGTGCCCCTATATCCCTTCCCCCCGCAAATCCAGGGGTTGCTTCTTGTTAAAAAGACTTTGGGGGCACTTTTTGGGCACCTGGAGGTATCGGCTGGAATCCTTGGCCAGACCCCAGAACCTTCCATTGGATAAGCACCTGCGGCTTTTCGGCCTCAGAACGGATTGGAGGCCGTTGTCATGGAGACAGAGCAGCGAAGCTCCCAAAGGGCTGGAAGGCTGGCTAGGCCCTGTCCCTCAGCCTCCATCAAACCCCTTCCCAGGCCAAGGCAGGGACAGAGTTGGACTGACCCCAACCCCACAGTGGCAGGTGAAAGACCGGCAGAGCCGAATGTCTCCCCTGGTACTCGCCTGTAGCGGGAATCTCCTGGCTGGGCGATGGGTTTTGTGACCCCCAGTCAGAACTCCCACAAAGAGCCTGGAGTAGCCAGTGTTGGCAGAGTTCCTGACCATATTTCTCAGGGAGAAAGGATGGAGGTGACATTTTGGCAGCTACAGACCAGCAGGAAGTCTGTTTCCGTTGGGGCACTTAGTACTAGAGCTCAAAGCTAAAGATCGAGTGAGCCACTCAGGCGGAGAATGTGGAGGCAGCACCTGTGAGACCCTGGCTGCGGCGGCCCTGCTGAACCACTGTTATCAGTTATGGAGCCTGCAAACAACCCAGACCCCTTCCACCCATACTTCTTGGTTCTCCTCTGGCCTGGCTTGTCACACCACTCCTCACCACCCGCCGATGGCATGCTCCAGGACAGGACCAGGATCTGTGCTTCATCCCCTGCAGAGCTATGTCTGTTGGTCCCCTGGACTCCAGGCTTAGGTGAGCAGCCACCTACTGATTCCCTCCCCTGGAAGTCAGTGTGGAGCGCTGGATCCCACACAAACCCCCACATTAACCTGCTCCTCCTGGGTTTTCCCAGCTGGGGAAATGGTACATGCAGGCTCCTCACCCACAGCAACATGGAACTGGAGTCAGCCGAGACCCTCTTTCACGTCTGCCCACACCCTGGCCGCCCCTCCCCTCCTCTTCTCACACTTCTTCTCTCCAGAGAAACACTTTTGCCTGTTATGATAAAATTTTCTTGTTTTAATGAAAAGTAGGTATCTCAAAACCTGGTACTTGAAGGTGGCCTGTCTTTAACCTTCTGGTAAATGAAATCATTCTATTTGGATTTCTCAGTATCCTCTCCATTCAACATTATGTTTATGAAATCATGTTTGGAGTGTGGCTCTCATATAGTCATTTCATTTTATTATATCAGTATTGGAATATAACACAACTTACTTGCTTACTGATGTCAACTTCTATTTTCAAACACATGAGCCAGTTCTTATCTAAACTCAGCTTTTTATTGAGATTGTACCATGCCGTCGGTTCACAGAGACTATGATTCGAGTAGATGCTCAGAAGTGTTTTTGGGTGAATGTAGAAGCTCATATCAAGATGTGGACAGGGCTGTTTCTTTCCAGAAGCTCTAGGGGAGAATCCCGCTTTGTTTTGTTTTGTTTTTCCAGCTTCTGCAGGCCACCTCCATTGCTTGGTTGTGACCCCTTTCCTCTGTCTTGAGTCATCAGTATTGCCTCTCCTTGGCCAGACTCCCTTCATCACAGCTCCTTCTGATCACAGCTGAAAAGGGCCTCCAACCTTTACGTATCTTCAGGATTAGGCTGAACTACCTGGATAATCCCAAATAGCCTCTTCATATAAGATCATGACTTTAGTTAATATCCATAGTTCCTTTTGCTATGTAAGGAAAACCATTATCCTGCTAAACAAATAAAGAATATCCCAGGTGGAAAAGTTGATGGTTAAGATGCCCGTGGGTGAAAGCATTTCTTCTGGGTGTATACACAGCAACACTGGACAGGCATTGTGGTACAGGGACATGTGAATCCCACAGCAGAGTGTAGGGCCTGGGTTCCATCTCTGCTTCCATGCCACCTTTCCACTAAATGCGCCTGGGAAGCAGCAAATGCTAGTCCAAGTACTCCGAGTTTCTAACGCCTCTGTGAGAGACTGCAAAGGAGGTCCTGCCTCCTGGCTTAGATCTGACCCAACTCCAGCTGCTGTGGGCTTTGGGGAAGTGACCCAATGGACACAGGATCTCTTTGTTTTACCCCCACACACACATGTACACCTGTATCTGTCACTTTATTATTTTTTAATAAATAAATACAATTTAAAAAATAAATAGAATAAAAAATATAAAACCAACAAAATAAGGGACTGGGGGAGCAGGTTTGGGAAAGGCTGAAGGATCCAAAGCCACATTACCTTCCATGTTGCTCAGAAACAAGTTCCAACCATCCTCTGAAATAGAGGTGCGCTTTTGGTTAAAAAAAAAAAATCTGTTGGGGAAACAACATGGAACCAATTTTAAGTAAACTCTCCACTTTCTGATTCCAGGAGATGGAAATTTTAGTTGATTCCACACCTCCTGTGCTGTGCATGTGTGTGTATTTCTGCTGCTGTTAGTTCACTGCCTTTGTGAAAACTGTTTTCGTGTCTTTAAAAAAAGTTTTTTTGTTTTTATGTTTAAGCTTTTATTGAGGTGAAATCCAAATAACATAAAGCCAGCCACCTAACTAGTATGGAGGACAACAGTAAACATTTGCTGGCAAGGATGAACACCCAGATCCTCACACATGGCTTGTGGAAACGTGAAACGACATAGTCCCCTTGGGAAACAGATTTGCAGCTCGTTAAAATGTTAGCGTTACCAAATGTCCAGTGATGCCATTTTTCAGTATCTTCTCGAGAGATGTCAACATGTCCCGGTGACAGTGCTCACACGACTATTCCCAGCAGTGCTGCGACTGTGAACACATAACAGCCCAAAGTGCGAATAACGTGATGCCTACCAGCTGATGACTGAACATAGTATATCCATGAAGCTAATATCATCTAGCAATAAAAATGAATGAAGGGCCTGGCGGCATGGCCTAGTGGCTAAAGTCCTCGCCTTGAAAGCCCCGGGATCCCATGTGGGTGCCGGTTCTAATCCCGGCAGCTCCACTTCCCATCCAGCTCCCTGCTTGTGGCCTGGGAAAGCAGTTGAGGACGGCCCAATGCATTGGGACCCTGCACCCACATGGGAGACCTAGAAGAGGTTCCAGGTTCCTGGCATCGGATCGGCGCGCACCGGCCCGTTGCGGCTCACTTGGGGAATGAATCATCGGATGGAGGATCTTCCTCTCTGTCTCTCCTCCTCTGTGTATATCTGGCTGTAATAAAATGAATAAATCTTTAAAAAAAAATGAATGAAGTACTTAAACATGCTGTGATGAACCTCAAAAGCACTATGAGGCATGAAAGAAATAAATCATATATCACGTGATCCTATTCATACAGAAGGTCCAGAATAGGCTAACCTATAATTAGAAATAATAAATCATTACCTAGGACTGACAAGTGGCGGGGTACAAGCACAGAAGGCTATTACTAGAAACAGTTTTCTTGAGATAAAAATGTTAAAACATAAGTATAGTAATGGTTTTACAATTCTCGACATATGCTAAAATCCACTGAATTGTACACTTTCAATGGTGAGCTCTGTGATATACAAATGGTATGTCCAAAGAGCTGTTAAAAAGAAACAGCTAGAACATGGGGAGAAGGATGAAATGTAGAAAAATCTAGGAGTCCCAAGGGAGGAACAGGTTTCAAGGAGATTCATCTCAGCTCTGACAGAGGAACACCAAGTCTGGAAAGTGGGAGTCAGAATAGCCAAAACCTCAATGGGCACTGATATAGGATGCCAACCTGGCAGGCAGCAGGTTAACATACAGTGCACAACTCAGGCCTTCATTCTCATTCTTGATGATACTGCCTGTGGCTTTCATTGTTGCTATCTCCTAGCTCCCATTCCATCAACACTAATCTGACTTTTCTCTTTAGCTGCTTTTAAGATCCTCTTTTGGGGGCTTGGCATTGTGACACAGGAGGTTAAGCCATTGCCTGTTTTGCCAGCTTACTCTAACAAGGCACCTCTTCTGATCCAGCTCTCTGCTAATGTACCTAGGAAAACAGAAGAATATGGTCCAAGTACCTGGATCCTGCCACTCAAATGGCAGATTCGAATGAGGTTCCAGGCTTGATTCAACCTTGTCCAACTCTGACTGCTGTGGCCACTTGGGAACATAACAGAGGATAGAAGACTGTCTATATCTATCTCACACTTTCAAAAATACAAACATTAAAAAATCTCTAGTGTTCTTCAGTTTCCATATGATATATCTTAATATAAATCTATTCTCATTTATCATATTTGGGCTATTGGTAATCCAGAAGCTGTAATTTGTATCTCTCATCAATTCTGGAAATGTTCAGCCTTCATCTTTTCAAATACTGTCTCAGTTCTGTTTTTTCTTCTGGAAATCAGATTATATATTGCTATAACTCAGTCTATTTTTCTGAAGATTTATTTATGTATTTGAAAGAGTTATACAGAAAGAGAAACTTCCATCCATTGATTCATTCCTTGGATGGTTACAATGCAGGGGCTGGGCAGGGAGCCAGGAGTTTTCTTCAGGTCTCCACATACGTGCAAGGACCCAAGCAATTGAGCCATCCTCTGCTGCCTTCCCAGGCACTTTAGCAGGGACCTGGCTCAGAAACAGAGCAGCCAGGACACTCCCCGTACTCATATGGGATGTTTGTGTCACAGGCAGTGTTATACACAATGCCAGCCCAGTCCTTACATCTTCCCCCTATTTTCTTCCCCATCTCATGCACTTGTGGATTATTGCCTCCTATCGCCATTCTAGCCACTCATTTTCTCTTCAAGCATGTCTGATCTGCTCATTCTGTATATTTTAATTTCAGTTGCAGTTTTTCATTTGTACAAGTTTTATTGGGCTCTTACTTCTGTTTAAATCTGCGACTCTTGTTCTTTAACTCCAGTTCATCAAAATAAATTTTGAAACATACCAGATATTTTATTGTAAATTCCGTGTCTGAGAACTCCCTATATTGGAGGTTATGATTCTGATCATACTGTTTTTTTTTTCTCTACTGTTATTCACAGCTGCTTACTCCCGATATGTGTTTTATGATCCATGATGGTGAGCTTGTATTTTTGGGGATCCTATTTGCAGAAGTCCTGTGAAGCCCGGGCTGAAGGACTTCCAAACAGGATTTATGTTTGCTTCATCCATATGTCCGGAAGTGCTGTTAGCCAGAACTCAATTTAAACTAAAAGTTTTCTTTTTTTTTTAAGATTTATTTATTTTATTACAAAGTCAGATATACAGAGAGGAGGAGAGACAGAGAGCAAAATCTTCTGTCCGATGATTCACTCCCCAAGTGAGCCGCAACGGGCCGGTGCGCGCCGATCTGAAGCCGGGAACCAGGAACCTCTTCCGGGTCTCCCACATGGGTGCAGGGTCCCAATGCACTGGGCCATCCTCAACTGCTTTCCCAGGTCACAAGCAGGGAGCTGGATGGGAAGTGGAGCTGCCGGGATTAGAACCGGCGCCCATATGGGATCCCGGGGCTTTCAAGGCGAGGACTTTAGCCGCTAGGCCATGCCGCCGGGCCCTAAAATCATTTTTTTACACATACCCCAGGGATGCCAGGCTGCAAAGCCACATAGGGATCAACTGGTGATCACACATCCTCAGGAAAATTTTTCCTCTCCCTAGTTCTCACTGCCAAGTTTAACACAGCAATTTCTACCAGAAGGGTAGAGTCCCAATTTTTCTTGGAGGTTGGGGGGTGTCTCCATTGGATACTCTACTTCAGATGGGACCTGGGTTTTATTACCTGTCCCTGCACCTACATGAGCATGAAAAGCTCAAGTTAGTCTCACTTGGCAAATTACTTCCAGGGGAAAGCTGGTCTTCAATGTTCTGCCTACTGCTCCGCCATCAGCTTTGCTTCGGTTTTGTCCTCTATGTAGTCCGTCCCAATTTTCCAGCTCATCTATGCATTTTAAATGATTTTTAGACTATCTTCTCCAGCACTAATGCAGACAAGCACTTCTCCTGGCAGAAATGGAAGTGCATCTGCGAATTCCTTAGAGGACAGTGATGAATCCCTGACTTGGGAGTGCTGGCTCCACTTCAGCCTCCCCATCACCTAGGCTCCTCACACCCGGTTCATTGCACAGCCTTGTATGGTTGCAACTGCACATCCCGCTCCCGCAGGGGGCTGACAATGTCCAGGTGTTTCCAGTGCATCTGCTTACAACAGGAACGATGGAGATTCAGTTGCACACCTCACTCTCAGCATTGCTCCCTGGTTCCCCTTTGGCCTCACTCAGCATAGTCTGAGGTAGCTCGTAAACTATCCCTACCCTCCTAAGTGTTCTGCATATTGGAGTGCTTCTCTTCCTCACTTTCTTCTTGGGGACGGGAGTGCACCATCATGCTCCTCACAAGATGGAAGGCTCCCTGTTGTTCTGTCCCATACTCAGCTCCATGTGTGGCCTGGAAATAAGGGTGGCCTTGAAGGCAATGGCTATTAGTAGCAGGGCAAATTCAGTACCAGCCTCCTTTGTAAGGCCTGAGGGTGTCCGGCCCCAACATCTCCTTAAAATGCAGAAGCACTAGGGCTGGCATGACATAGCAGTTAAGCCACTACTGCCTGTGACGCTGGCATCCATATAGGTGCTGGCTTGAAAACTGACTGCTCCACTTCCAATCCAGCTGTTTGCTAATATGTGAAAGCAACAGAGGATGGCTCAAGTGCTTGGGCCCCTGTTCCCAAATGGGAAACCTGTAAGAAACTCTAGGCTCTTGGATTAGGCATGGCACAGCCCTGGCCAGTATGCCCTTTGGGAGTGAAACAGCAGGTGGAAGATCTCTCTCTGTCTTTCCTTCTTTCTGTAACTCTGCCTTTCCAATAAATATAAAGCAAATCTTAAAAAGATTACAGAAGAACTGAATCTCCTGTTCTGAGTACTGGTTGGTGATTCTGGACCACAGGAAGATTTCCTTTCATCCCCTAGTAGTATTAATAAGCAGCTCCACTGTGTTGCTAATCCAGTGGTTGCCATTAGTTCATCACAGTAAAATGCACACTCGTATCCTGGATTCAATTCCCAGCTCTAGCCCTTCACGCCAGCTTCCAGCTCATGGATGTCCTTGGGGGGAAGTAGTGGCGCCAATAGTTGGATTCCTGCCCATGTTGGAGACTTGCCTTGCATTTCTTCCTCTGGGCTCCTTTACGGGGGTGGAAGACACAGTCGGCATTTGGGCAGTGAGCCAGCAGAAGGGAGTGAGTATGTGTGTGTGTGTGTGTGTGTGTGTGTGTGTAGTACTCAAAGTAAAAAAAAGTCCACACGCCTCCATTACACTCCAGGCTTTGTGTCCTGGTCCTGCTCAGTGTCTGTCATCCCCCACTGCCCCCAGCACTATCTGGTACCTGTTTCTAACACATTACCTTGAGGGCTGTTACAGCTTTAGTTCCTTTCGCTTGGGATTCTTTTTCTCCTCCACATTCCCATGGTTCCTAAAGCTACAGCCACTAAGCCACTGCCTCAAAGAGGCCTACCCATAACATACTCATCTGTATGACTGACTCTGTAAATTCCAGAGCCTTATATTTCAGGTGGGGGGAGCACTAACTTTTAACATTTAGCTTCTCGATAGACAATGTAACATCAGACACATTTAATTGCAGTTATTTTGAACCATGCAAATGTGAAGCTTTCAAGAAATCCATTTTGGGGGCCAGTGCTGTGGTGCAGTGATGACAGCCACAGCCTGTAGTGCCAGCATCCCACGAGTGCTGCTAGTTCATGTCCTGCTACTCCACTTTCCAGCATCTCTGCTTGTGGCCTGGGAAAGCAGCAGAGGACGGCCCAAATGCTGGGCCCCTGTGCCCATGTGGGAGACCCGAAAGAAGCTCCTGGCTCTAGCTTCAGACTGGCCCAGCCCTGCTGTTGTTGTTATCTGGGGATTGAACCAGTGGATGAACCAGTCTCTGAATCTTAAAGAAATCAAATCTGGGCTCTGCACGACGGCTCAGTGGCTAAATTCTCACTTTGCAAGCGTCGGGATCCCATATGGACACTGGCTCATGTCTCAGCTGCTCCACTTCCCATCCAACTTCCTGTTTGTGGCCTGGGAAAGCAACCGAGGATGGTTCAAAGCCTTGGGTCCTCTGCATCCATGTGGGAGACACAGAAGAGACTCCTGGGTTCGGATCAGCTCAACTCTGGCTGTTGTAGCTACTTGGGGAAGTGAACGAGTGGATGAAAGACCTGTCTCTGTGTGTCTCTCCTTTCTCTCCAAATCTGTCTTTCCAATTAAAAGAAAAAAAATCTTTATTTTTGTAATGTTTTTAATTGAAAAGTCAGAATTTAATTTTTTTTTTTACTTGAAAGTTAGATTTACAGAGAGAAGGAGAGAGAGAGAGAGATATCTTTCATCCACTGGTTCACTCCCTAAGTGGTTGCACTCCCTAAGTGGATCCGAAGCCAGAAGCCTGGAGCTTCTTCTGGATGCTCGTGCAGGTACAGGGTCTCAAGGCTTTGGGCCATCCTTGACTAATTTCCCAGGCCACAAGCAGGAAGCTGGATAGGAAATGGAACAGCTGGTTACCTTCAGACCAGAGATGGTCTCCCCAAGAAACTGTTGAATTTACCTGGACAAGATGCTGGACTCCATGCTTGGTATACTCTTGCAATGAAAGAATCTTGACTGAATTTGAAATGTAATACAGCAACAAGGTGGAGGAATCCACCATGGGGGGAGGGTACTGAGAGAAGTGGGGGGATTCCCAGAGCCTATGAAACTGTGTCACATAATGCAATGTAATTAATAAAACATATATATATATACATATATATATATATACATACATACATAAAAAAAGGAAACAACTGGGACATGAACCAGCATCCATATGGTATGCCGGTGCAGGTGAGGATTAGCCTGTTGAGCCACCACGCCAGCCCCTAAAATTGTCCGTTTAAAAAATACACACACACACACAAACAAACATCATTTACCAATATTCCATCAGCCGGTTCACTCCCCAGATGTTCCCAATAGCCAAAACAGATCAGACCTCAGCCAGAAGCCTGGTTGGGTGGTAGGGGCCCAGCACACACCTGCAGCCTTCCAGGAGGTGCATACAGGGAAACTGGAATCAGAAACTAAGGAACAAGGACTTGAACCCCGGGGCCACATGGATATGGGATGCGGCTATCTCACTGCACCACAGGCCCACATCTAAGCATTCACTATCTTTGGGTGGAAATTTGTCCTGATCTGAGGCTTGTACAAAGCAAAACATGTCCTAAGCAACAGGATGTCCGTCGGCTCATGCGCACTTAACCAGGACCTGCCTGAAGTTCTTTATCTCCCTTCTGTAGGATCATATATATCTCGCCAAACCTCCTCATTACATATAATAGGTGTGGCATGGGGAGCCAGTGTGTTCAGGTCTCTGGAAGTGACCCATGGTGGAAGAAAGGCAAGAATCATCCCCTGACAAAAAATGCAAGGACTCTCAAGCCCTTCCCTCCCTTCCTGTCCCGTTCTTACACGTAAAGTCAGGACCTAAAGTCACCTCGTAGCTGCGTTCACGCTCAATCTAGCTTCGTCCACACGCGCCCACGCAGGGATCGTCCCACAGAGGATGAACCCAGTGACTGAAAAGCCATAGCTTTCTCTGGCTTTCATCGCCCTCACAGTGGTCCCCATCAACTTTCCCTCCAGGGCTGCCGCTGTTGGGGGAGCCCGCGCGAGGGGGCGTCTGGGAAGTGTAGTTCTGGCGCCTGCCGCCGTCCGCGGGGTTGCGGGAAAGGCTCCGCGTGCGCAGGCGCATTTCCGGTTCTGCCGGGCCGCCGCAGCCATTGTCCCGGGCCCGGTGCGGCGGAGGCCACTCTGAGCATCAGGCACATCAACAAACAGATCGGTGTTGGAGAGAACCGAGCCTGCCTACAGGCGCGGAAGGAGCCAGCCCGTGACTCTGGGTGGCCTGAGGTTGCGTGATGCGGAGGCGGTGATTACCAATGCGCGGGTCGGGACGGCACTTCCGATAGGTTTGGGGGTGCCCGCCGGGTGCCGCTCACCATCCTGAGGTGGAGCGCAGCGGGAGTTGGGGGGACGACTGGGCGTGGCTGCTGAGGTGTCCAGGCGGTGGGCGGGCGAGCGGTTCAGCCGCCGGAGAAGGAGGCGCGGCAGGCCCGCCGCTCCCGGGGCGGAGGCGGGGCCGGTGGGGCGGGACGGGGTGGGGTCTGGCGGCCGCCTCAGCCGGTGAGTGTGCCCGGTCCTCTCTTCCTCAGCTCCTGTCGGGCTAGCGAGTCCGGGCGAGGCAGGCATGGCCCCGAGGCCTCCGACAGCCGCACCTCAGGTGAGCCACATGTTCCTAACCTCCTGGGATGTCCCATGCAGCGTGCCCCCCACCCAGAGGTGTTTTGTGATGGAAGTGGATAGGAGCGTCATTGTTCTCCGCCTGATGACTTGGAACCTCCTAGTCTGGGTGCCCAGAGCTGAATTGGGAGTGGGGGGCACCGAAGGGCTAAGCCAGGACGGGGAGGTGTGGAGAGGCGTGCAGGCTGAGGTGTTAGGAAGTTGGGTCGGTGTTGAGTCCTCAGAACCACGCCAGTATGAACTCGCAGAGGATGAGGTACCAGGACAGCTGTGGAGGAGGAGAGCCCAGCGTCTGACCCAGGGGCCAGGGAGACACCTTAACGGTCAAAGAGGATTGGGTGCAGTTTGCCTAGAAAGAGGCTGGAAATGGCCTTTCTTGGACAAGAAGAACAAAAATCTAAAACCTGCACTGACTGGCTGGCCCCGGGTCTTTCTTGCCTTTTTCTGCTTTTACAAATGTACAATAGATGCACACACACACACACACACACCGGGAAATTCAACCTGCACCTTACTCTTGTAAATGACACTGATTTGTGAACCTGTTTATTTTTGTAGCAGAGGGTACATTTTCTGGAAGCATTGCAACCCTGGGGTTATCCGTGGATTTACAGAGTTTATCGGTAAAAATAGAAGAAGCCGGGTGGTAAATGTGTGAAGCAGTCAAGATTGCTCCAGATGAAAATACCAAGGAGTAACATCCCTCAAAAACAGCTGATAATGTGGCTGCTTGACAGTGCTATTAGACGCTGCTAGGTCTACCAGCACCCATGTCAGGGATCCAGCTTCCTGGTAATGCACCTGCTATGAGGCAGCAGTGGGCGAGGCCTCGAGTGCCTGAGTCCTGCTGCCATGTGGGAGACCCTAACAGTTTCAGGGTTCTGGGTTCTATCTGGTCCAGCCCAGACCTTTGCAGGCATTTGAGGAGTGAACGAGCAGATAGCAGATTCTCTCTGTTTGGCGGCCTAGCAATACCGTGAATACCTAAGTTAAAAAAAAAAACAACTGATAATGTGCTTCAAAAGAAGTTTGTTGCTTGGGACAGCTGCATCCCTTGTTGGAGTGTCTGTGTTTGAGTCCCAGCTCCTCTTCTGATGCTGGCTTCCTACTCACACAGACTCCAAAAATGGCCCGAATAGTTGGGGTGCTGCCACCCATGAGCAAGATCTGGATTAAGTTCCCAGCTCCTGGTCCTGCCCCTGCTGATGTGGATGGCAGTCAACGAGTGTGTAAGAGATCTCTGTGTTCAAAATAAAATACTTCACAGTATATCGGAAATAATAGATACTATATATATATATATATATATATATATAGTATATATATATAGGCAACTGCCGGCACAAGGCAGTTGCTTGGTTTGAGGAATGCAGAGGACTGTCATGATTGCCTTTACAGAGTGTCTCCTCCAGGGTAGGAAGAATTAGGATGACTTAGCACCTCACCAGGTTGGTGGGGGCTGCCTTGGTAATGGAGAAAGCTGGTATGTGTTTGCTTGTTTGCTTTTAGATTTATTTTGCTTGAAAGGCAGAGTCAGAGAGAGAGAGAGTGATCTTTCTACTAGTTCACTCCCCAAATGGCTGCAACAGCTGGGGCTGGGTCAGGCTGAGGCCAGGAGCCAAGAACTTCATCTAGGTCTCCCTCATGGGTTCAGGAGCCTAAAGAATTGGGCCATTTCCTTTGGCTTCCCTTGGTGCATTAGCAGGAAATGGAAACAGAAGTGGAGCAGTCAGGACTCACCAGCATCTGTATGGGATACAGACATTGCAGACAGTGGCCTGCCTTTAGACATAGCACTGACCCCAGAATGTGTTCTGGGCAAAGACCACTTTAAATTTCACTTCTAAGGATGTGTTCCCCAAGTACTCTTAACTCAGTTATGTTCTGAAGGAATGAACCTACAGTGAGACTTTTTAGACAGAAATTTCTCTTTGTCAATGGTTCTGCTTCACTAAGTGTGGCCCCCCAGGAGAAAATAATGGTGAGTGACTTGAGTCCTTGGACTACCTATCTGGACAGTTAACTCCCCCCTGCAGAAGTGCAGCACAAGAGAAAATGAGATGGTACCATGTGCTGTTGCACAAGTTCAGAGGCCATTTGGGTTCAGAGAAGGGAGGGGTAGGAAATTGTTCCTGCACAAAGAAGTTCATTGAATAGGAGCAGAGGTTGAGCAAGTGAAAATGAGGTTGCTAGGGACAGAACTGAGTGAGGGACTGTGGGTCAGAGGAGGTGGGAAGCAAGCAAGCAGACGATGGTCCTGATCACGGTACACTGTCCTGTGAGACACGTGTGGGCTGCGGGAAGTGACTGCTGAGAGTAGGAAGGCGTTCGGATTCATTTTTGGCCTTACAACTCATTTGTTCTTTCATTTATTTTTTTTTTTTCCACTGACCAGGCCTGTGGTGTGTCAGGCCCTTGTCTGGGCGGTTGCAATATTTCAGTGAACAGTCTGTAAAGGACTCTACTCCCCCAGAACTTCTTCCATTCTAGAGAGGGCAGGTGGAAGAAGGCTTCAGTAATTAGTAAGTTGTGTAGTATCCTAGAAGGTGATGGTACCCCCTTAAGAGGGTAAAGAAAAAGGAGGGATAGATTAGGGGGCTTGAATGGGGAGGACGGAGTAACTTTTTTTAACTCTATAACCCAGATGTCTACACCCAGGGACAGAACTATAAATATATGTATATTTATGTATGTGTTTGTTTATGTATTTGAGAGACAGAGTTACTGAAAGAGGGGGAGAGACAGATCTTCTATTAACTGGTTCACTCCCAAATAGGCATAATGGCTGGGGCTGGAAGAGGCCTAAACCAGCAGCATGAAAACTTTCTAGGGGTTTCCCATAGGGATGCTGATTCCTGTGTACTTGGGCCATCATCCGCATCTTCCCAGACACATTAGGAGGAAGCTGGATTGGAAGTAGAGCCATCAGGAATCTAGTCAGCACTCATATGAGATGCCTGCATTATAGGCAGTGGCTTAACCCACAGCACAGGCCACAGGGTTGTGTTTTTTTGTTTTGCTGCATTTTTTAATTTGAGAGAGTTCTCATCTTCTGGGCTACTCTTAATTGAACCAGGGAAAGGCTGAACAAAGGAGCCGCCAACTCAGTACGGTTTTCCCATGTACATAGCAGGGACCCAACCACCAGTCATCCTTGGTACCTTCCAGGACCTGCACTTAACAGGGGCTGTGGACATCCCAAGTGACAGCTTAACCCACTGCACCACAGCACCTGCCACTCTGGTTTTTTGATGGTAGCCATTCTGGTGGATGTGAAGAAGTGTCTCCTCATACTTTTGATTTGTATTTCTCTTTTGGTCAGTTGTACATTCTTTCATATGCTTATTAACCATTTGTATATGCATACTTCTTGGAGAAATGTTAGGCTTTCTTCAAATTGGATTGTTTGATTTCCTTTTGTTGAGATTTAGGTGTTTTGTACCTATTATGTATATAAATCAATCAATATTATATACCTTTTAATAGAAAAATACATGTATTAAACCTCTTCTTTAGCGCCCCTGTATGTGATTTGGTGAATTTCCTTCTTTTCTCCCTATACATCTTTTCCCCTTAAGCATTTTTAGTGATAGCATTTTTAAAACTTTGTATCATTTTTATAAGGATTTTTCTCACTAATTTTGAAAAGATTTACTTATGTACTTGAGAGTTAGGTTCTGACATGGTGGCCTAGTGGCTGAAGTCCTTGCCTTGAATGTGCCGGGATCTTATATGGGCACTGGTTCTGATCCCGGTGGCCCTGTTTCCCAACCAGCTCCTGCTTGTGGCCTGGGAAAGCAGTGGAGGGTGTCCCAAAGCCTTGGAACTTGCACCTGCATGGGGAGACCTGGAAGAAGTTCCTGGCTCCTGGTTTTAGATTGGTGCAGTTCTGGCCATTGGGGTCACTTGGGGAAAATAAGTAAATCTTTGAAAAATAAATAAATTTTTGAAAAAAGAAAAAAGGAATGTTAGAATTATATATAGAGAGAGACATTTAGCTTGCTCTCCAAATGACTGCTATGGCCAGAGCTGGACAGGTTAAAGGCTGGGAGCCAGGAGCTTTTTCCAAGTCCCCATGTGGGTGGCAGTTTCACTGGTTCACTTCCTAAATGGCTACAATAGCTGAGCAGAGCCAATCTGAAGCCAGGAGCCAGGAGCTTCCTCTGAGTCTCCCATGTAGGTGCAGGGGCTCAAGGATTTGGACCAAACCCTTGCCTCCTTCTTAGGCCATAAGTAAAGACTGGATGGGAAGTGGAGCAGCCTGGACATGGATCAGTGCCCATATGGAATGCCAGTGCTTAAAGGTGGAGGATTGGCCTGTTGAGCCATGGCATTAACCCCCTCTTATGAATTTTTTATATATTTGTTTTTTCTTATTTTTTAAATAAGTTAATCTTTTAGGTTGAATGACAGGGCCTGGCACGGTAGCCTAGTGGCTAAAGTCCTTGCCTTGCACATGCTGGGATCCCATATGGGCACCAGTTCATATCATGGCTCCACTTCCCATCCTGCTCCCTGCCTGTGGCCTGGGAAAGCAATCGAGGATGGGCAAGAGCCTTGGGACGCTGCACCTGCGTGGGAGACCTGGAAGAAGCTCCTGGCTTTGGATCTGCTCAGCCTTGGCTGTTGCAACCACTTAGGGAGTGAACCAATGGATGGAAGATCTTTCTGCCTGTCTCTTCTCTCAAAAAAAACAAGTAGAGTAACTGGGACTCAAACCAGGTACTCTGACATGAGATGTATCCCAAGACACATCTTTTTCCTTCTTTCTTTTGTTTTTTTCTTTCTTATTCTGTTCTTCTTCTGCTTCTTCTTCTTCTCTCTCTCTCTCTCTCTCTCTCTCTCTTTTTTAAAGAAAGATCTTTACTAGTTCACTCTCCAGATGGCTTTAAAGGCCATAGACCATAATTCCAGAACTTCCAGATTTTTCATGTGTGTGGCAGAAACCAAAGTATGTAGGCCATCCTTTGTTGCTTTCCCAAGTATATTAACAGGGAGTTGGATTGGGAACGAAGCAACTGGAGCTTGAACTTGTGTGGGATGCTACCATTGCAGGCACCACCATTGGCTCAGCTCTGGCTGTTGCAACACTTTGGGGAGTGAACCAGCAGATGGAAGATCTTTCTCTGTTTCTTCCTCTCTCTGTAAATCTGCCTTTCCAATGGGGGGGGGAAAACTTGTGACTTACTGGATTAATCGCCATTTCTTAATTTTAATGACTTATTTTGTTTTGCATAAATACATCTTTTTTTTAACCAAATTCTCATTGAACATTATTTTCTAAAATTTTTATTATTTTGTAAAAAAATGTGTAAAGACTTATTTATTTTTATTGGAAATTCATATCTGCAGAGAAGAGAGACAGAAAGAAAGGTCTTCCATCCACTGATTCACTCTCCAAGTGGCCACAGTGCTGGAACTGAGCCAATCCGATGCCAGGAGCCAGGAGCTTCTTCCAGGTCTCCCACGTGGGTGCAGGGACGCAAGGCTTTGGGCCATCCTCAACTGCTTTCCCAGGCCACAAGTAGGAGCTGGAAAGGAAGTGGAACAGCTGGAATACAGACCAAGGCCCATATGGGATCCTGGCGCATGCAAGGCAAGAACTTCAGCCTCTAGGTTACCATGCTGGGCCCAAGATTTAGTTATTTATTTGCACATCAGAGTTACTAAGAGAGAAGGAAGGGCCATGCGGCGTGGCCTAGCGGCTAAAGTCCTCGCCTTGAAAGCCCCGGGATCCCATATGGGCGCTGGTTCTAATCCAGGCAGCTCCACTTCCCATCCAGCTCCCTGCTTGTGGCCTGGGAAAGCAGTTGAGGACAGCCCAAAGCTTTGGGACCCTGCACCCGCGTGGGAGACCTGGAAGAGGTTCCAGGTTCCCGGCTTCGGATCAGCGCGCACCGGCCGTTGCAGCTCACTTGGGGAGTGAATCATCGGACGGAAGATCTTCCTATCTGTCTCTCCTCCTCTCTGTATATCTGACTTTGTAATGAAATGAATAAATCTTTAAAAAAAAAAAAAAAAAGAGAAGGAAAGACAGAGAGAGCTTTGGTCTGTGGTTTACTCCCCAAACGGCCACAAGATCTGGAGCTAGACCAGGCTGAAGCTTGTGGCCCAGAGCTTCATCCAGTCTCCCACCTGAATGTAGAGACCCAAGGATTTGGGCCATCTGCTGATGTTTTCCCAGGTACATTAGTAAGGAACAGGACTGGAAGTGGAGCAGCTGGGACTTGAACTAGTGGTCATAAGGGATGCCAGTGTGACAGATGACAGCTTTACCCACTACTCCACAACACCATCCCCCAGAGTAAAGTCCCACCTAATTATGACAGATTATTATTTTCAGAACACTTGTGCAATTGAAAAGTCTTTTAATTTTTTTAAAGATTTATTTATTTTTATTAGAAAGGCAGATATACAGAGAGGAGGAGAGACAGAGAGAAAGATCCTCTGTCCGCTGGTTCACACTCTAGGTGGCCGCAACAGCTGGAGCTGCATCAATCCAAAGCCAGGAGCCAGGAGCTTCTTCCAGGTGTCCCAAGCGGGTGCAGGGTCCCAAGGCTTTGGGCCATCCTCGACTGCTTTCCCAGGCCACAAGCAGGGAGCTGGATGGGAAGCAGGGCTGCTGGGATTAGAACTGGTGCCCATATGGGATCCCAGTGTGTTGAAGGTGAGGACCTTAACCACTACGCTATTGCGCCAGGCCCTAATTTTCTTTCTTTCCTTCTTTCTTCCTTCCTTCCTACCTTCCTTCCTTCCTTCCTTCCATCCTTCCTTCCTTCCTTTCTTTCTTCCTTCCTTTCTTTCTAGCAGAGAGACACACAGGGAAAAAGCCCATCCACTTATTCATTCCCAAATTACAAAGAAGGGAGGGGTGTCAACGCAGGGAACCAACTCCCTGAGCCATCACCACTGCCTCCCAGGGTCTGCTGGAGTCAGGAGCTTGAGGATTGAACCCAGGTACTCCAATCTGGGACACAGAAATCCTCACAGGTGTCATTTGGATGAAGTAACCCTCTTAGGGAGAGTATTATTTCTTTCCCAGGCTTTGGTGTCAAGCACCTGTTTAACTTACAGAAACATCTAGATTGCTGTCCTGTGTGTTGAAACATCCATTTATAGAGTAGATGATTCAGAAATAATTTTCTCTGTGTACACCTCAATCATTTTTTACTGTCAACACTGGCAATTTTGAACACCTGTATGTCGTTAAGATTTTCCAGTTTCCTAACATACTGTTGTATGCTGTTTCACTGTGTGTTTGTCGTCGTCATCGTCATTGTTGTTCCTCTTTAAATTCCTTTTTGAAAATTCTGTTGAACTGGATGGGTTGGAGATTTTTCTGTGTGGCTGGTGTTGGAGAAGAACCAGCTTTTTGGCTGGGCATTGGTAGCATCATTTTTCTATTTACACACATAAACCAGAATTTTCTCATCCTGGAGGCGAGTCCTCTCTCAACCCCCCACCCCCTGCCAAGATGGGTCAGGTTTGCTGTACTGCTTCACTCAGCAGACATCTCTTGAGCACCTATGACCACTGAGTGATTCTTAACTACGGCCACCCTGCAAGTGGCACCTACAACCTGTGGGGTGGTGATGATTTCAGCCACGAGGCATTGGGGGAGGTACACACGCTGATTATAAGCTCCATGCCTGGTCTGTGTTCAATAAATCTTCGCTGCTGGGGGCAGGCGTTTAACACTGTAGTGAAAATGCTACTTGGAATGCCCACCTCTCAGAGTACATGGATTCGATCCTGTCTCTGGTCCCAATTCCACCTTGCTGCTAATGTGCACTGTGGCCCCAGACAGGTTGAAAGCAGTAGGTGAAGCTCAAAGTACGTGGATCCCTGGCAACCATATGAGAAACCTAGACTGAGTCCTTAGCTCACTGCTCTAGGCATTTGGAGAGCGAGCCAGTAGACAGAAGAGCTTTTGTTCCTTCCTTCCTACTCTCCCCACCCCCACTTTGCTTCTAAATAAAAAATAGTAAAATTTTAAAAATAAATATTCACTGTTGTTTTTTCATTGTGCACTTCCTGACGAGCTTTTAAAAGACTCTTGGCCAGGGCTTTCTGCATGTGGGCAATTGAGAACATTTGCCCAGGGTGATTCTGGACAGCCTAAGCTTGCTTATTGTGGACCCATGGCTACAGTTCTGAAGTGGAGATGTGGACTGAATGCTGAGGGAGAATGGGGATCTGGAAAAGCTTCGGGACTGCAAGGACCATTACACCTGTCCTGGAATGACAAGTAGAGCTGAAGGCAGAAATTGCATCATGGTGCTAGAGTTTAGCTGCAACCGATTATGTCACTGTTTGCAATGATGGCATTCCATATCAGAATGCTTTCTCAGATTCTAATTGCTGTGCTTCTGATCCAGCTGCCTGTTAATGGGCCTGGGAAAGCAGCAGAGGATGGCCCAAGTGCTTGAGCCCCTACTACTCAGGTAGGAAACCCAGATGGAGTTCTCAGTTCTGCCTTTGGTCCAGATCCAGCCGTTGCAGCCATTTGGGGAGTGAACCAGTGGATGGGAGATGTCTTTCTGTCTGTACTTTCTGTTACTCAGTCTTTCAAATAAATAAATCAGAATAGGACAGGTGAAGGTAAGGAGATACAAAACTGGATGATTGTACCAGGTAAAAGAGTCCATGTGACAGAGACATGGTATGTGTGGCAGGTAACAAAGTTTGAGAAAAAGATAACTCAGTAGCATGGAGAAAATGGCCATAAGTGGAGATCTAGAACATGCTAGCCAAAAGAAGTATGAACACATAATTTTAAATTTTGTTGTAGCCACAAACTTAGTAGTGTAATGTTATTTAACCTACAATATCTAGAATAGTATTTTGACATGTAATCACTTCTTAACTTGCTAATGAAGTGTTTTATGCTCTTTTTTTGGTGCTGATTCTCCAAAATTGGTTGTATTTTATACTTTGTTACACAGCTTGATCTAGTCAATAAACAGCAAAATTGGTGTGGCTAAAGCCTAGTGAGTAATGGGGGAGTTTGAATTTTATTCTTTTTTGGTTTTTGTTAAAGATGTAGCATTCCTTTATTTGAAAAGCAGAGTGAGAGAGGGCCTCCCTGAGAGGCCGTTGAACTTGAACTGGACAAGTGGGATGCTGGACTCTGTATGGTGTAAACTTTTAATTAGGGAATCTCAACGGAACTTGAGCTGTGGTTATGCATCAAGGTGAAGGAATTCATGATGGGGGAAGGGTTTGGGGTGAAGGGGGGGGAATCCCAGTCATGTAATGCAATGTAATTAATGAATAAATGAATATTAAAGAAAAAAAAAAAAGAAAAGCAGAGTGAGAGAAAGACAAGGAGAGACAGATCTGTTCATAGCTTCACTCCCAAGTAACCACAAAAACCAGTGCGGGCTCAGGCTGAAGCCAGGAGCCAGACATTTCACCCCAGCCTCTTACATTTGGTGGCAGAGGGCCCACATACTTGGACCCTCTTCTGTTGCCTTCCCAGGTCTAGTAAAGAGCTGTATCAGAAGCAGAGCAGAATTAGCATTCCAGAATGGGATGCCAACATCACAACCAAGGCTTAACCAACCATGCCACAACACCAGCTCCTGAATTTTATTCTTAGTCTAGTAGGGTATTCTGGAGTTTAGGGAGTGAGTCCCTCATAATACAGTTTACTATGGAACACTGTGAAACAATTCAAACAAATAAGGTAAAGTCATGTATGTTTCTTAGTTTTCATAGTTAAATGTAGAAAAAGTTGTTGAACAATATGAGCAGTATTTCATAAAACATGTGTATGTGTGTGTGTGTGTGTGTGTGTAAAACATAGACAGGGGACTCAAGTACGTAAACTAAACTGTCAAGAAACATTTTTTTTCTGGGGAATAGAGTGGGGTTATAAGGGTGGAGATGAGCTCTCCCTTTATATTCCACACTATTTTGTATAAAGGATGTGGAAGGGCAGCAAGGATTTGTGATTGAATGAAATGGCTTGGCTTTGGAGGGCATCAGGAAGATGTCTCACTGAAGATGCAGGTTTGCGGAAGTCACTGTCCCCATGGCTTTCTTCCTGGCCTCACCCCATCCTTTACAACATTAGGTAAACAGCTAGTGCATATAAACCATACATGGCCCCCTCAGGACAGCAAAACATGCAGTCACCACTCTGGTACATCCCACAGGATGCTCCTCGTATTTCCCCGGAAACATTGAATGTGATCCCACAGGAATCAGTGACATTCAAAGACGTGGCTGTGGACTTCACCCGGGAGGAATGGCACCACGTGGATCCTGCTCAGCGGACCTTATACAGAGATGTAATGCTGGAGAACTATAGCCACCTGGTGGCACTTGGTAAGGACCACCTCTCAGAGTCCTGCCTGTTGGTGGGAACCCCCTGTCTCAACTGCTGAAGTGTGTGCAATTTCTTGGACAACTGTGGGTGAATTCAGAAGCAGAATTCAACCATCTGTTTGGGATCAAGCTTTATGGGTATTGAGCCTGCCCTCTGGTGAAAATACCTTTATTTTACAAAAAACTGGAAATAGAGAGTTGATTGCATGATCCCTCAAGCTGCACATTTTTCTTTGGAGTTCCTGCAGATCAAGGACTAGCCCCCTTCCTTGTAAGAGCACCCTTTTGTGTCCGTGCATGTACAATCAAACCTTGTGTGTTTGCTCATGGGCAGGATATCAAGTCTCCAAGCCAGAGGTGATCTTCAAGTTGGAGCAAGGAGAAGAGCCTTGGACTTCAGAGGGAGAATTCCGAAGACCCTTTTGCCCAGGTGAGTGAGTGTCAGACCGGTGGGAATCAGTGCAGGGCATGGCATAGCTGGCCTGAGAGCTTGTGGATTTGCATCAGGAGCTGAAGTCATGTCCTTGGTAACATCCCTGTGTACGTCTCTGTGCCTCAGCAGGGGACCCTTGCCGTCAGTAGGTCTTAGAGAAAAAGGCTCCTCTTTTTTTCTCTTTTCTAGAAGTAGCCTTTTACCTTGCACTCAGAATACCATCTCTGCCTTGTCCTGTATATCCTTGCTGGATTATTTTCTCCTCAGGTGTCCTTAGGCACTCTTCATTATTTAATTATTTAAATGCCCCCTTTCTTCCTTGCTTAGGCAGGGACTGAACTCCTGTGTCTCCTCCTACACGGTTTTTTTTGCACTGCCCAGTGCCCTAGGCTTTTAGCAAATACCCGCAGCCTTGAGTCTTCCTCCCTTTGTCACTGGCCTTGAGATTCTTTCCCCAACTACACTCCTGTAACTTCAGCACTGTCTTCCTTCCAGCCCATATTTATGCTAAGTATTTTTTTTTTCAATTAAACAAAAATTTTTTTTTCTGGGCCTGGCACATTAGCCTAGCGCTAAAGTCCTTGCCTTGCAACTACCAGGATACCATATAGGCAATGGTTTGTATCCTGGCTATTCCACTTCTCATCTAGCTCCCTGCTTGTGGCATGGGGAAGCAGTAGAGGACGGCCCAAAGCCTTGGGACCCTGCACCTGCGTGGGAGACCTGGAAGAAGCTCCTGCTTCCTGGCTTTAGATCAGCTCAGCTCCAGCCATTGCATCCACTTGTGGAGTGAGCCAGCAGACAGTAGATCTTTTTCTCTGTCTCTCCTTTTCTCTATAACTCTTTCCAATAATAAATAAATAAATCTTAAATTGTTTTTCATATTATATGAAAGGCAGAGTCAGACAGAACAGAGATCTTTTGTTTACTGGTTCAGTCCCCAAGTGCTCCCAAAAGCCAGGCCACCCAGCTCCAACCCAGGAGAGTGGAAAATCAACCCAGTTTTCCCACTAAGTGACTGGGAGCCCAGGATCTGCCCCATCACCTTCTGTCTCTCACGGTGTGCGTCAGGAAGCAGCTGGACTCAGGAGTGGAGCTAACACTCAGACTCCACTGTGGGAGGCACAGGTCCCAAACGCCTGTGTCCTGTGCCATTTAAAAAAAAAAAAAAGATGTATTTATTTGAAAGGAAGAGTTACAGAGAAAGAGAAAGAAATCTTCCATTCACTCCCCAGCTGGTTGCAATGGCTGGGACTGGGCCAGACTGAAGCCGGAAGCCAAGAGATTCTTTCCAGTTTGCCCCTGTGAGTGAGAAGTCCCAAGGCTTTGGGCCATCCCCCACTACTTTCCCAGGTCATAAGCAGGGAGCTGCATCAGAAGTGGAATAAAAAAAACAAACAAAAAAGTAGAATAGCCAGGACATGAGCCAGTGACCATATGGGATGCCAGCATTTGGAGGATTAACCTGTTGAGCTACCACGTTGGCCCTGTCCCTGTTTTGAATGTAACTTTTTAAGTTTCAGTGTCAGCTCAGCTGGTAACTGCTATTTCCAGCAGCCACCAGAGCCGCAGGCACAATGTGGTCAATAAGGAATTCCTCAGCATGCATCTCCTTGCCAGAGACTGGATTGCGGACAGGCCTTCAATGACAGGACTGCAGTGTGACTGTTTAGGAGCCATTTGAGTACTTCTAAGCACTAGGTATGCCACATGCATAGAGGACACACATGGAGGTCAGGGAATGAATACAGGCAAAGTGTCTGGTGGGGAGGCCCACAGGCCAGTGCTTCGTTGGGGCTAAGCATTATCTGAATAGGTTTTCTGCAGGGAGTGTTAATGGGGGAGTTTAAAGCACTAGTTCCAGGCAGTCCCGCTGCAACTGAGAAATGGTCACTTTATGAGTAAATGTCACAATGATCTGTTAAATAAAGACTGTGGGGAAGCAGGCAGTCCAGCCTAGAAGATTAGAGAGAATCCCTCTGAAGTTTTTGTCTGTGACTATTTGAGGAGTTTGTAACATTGGAAGCTATGTCACGAGTGATTGAGCTATGTCATGAGTGTATTAGACATGAGAAATTACGCTTATGGTTAAATACGGGGTGTCAAGCCACATCCAATTAGAAACTCTGGCTGCAGTTCCTAGCAAGCACCTTGAGCTACCTTGCTTATCACCCATTAACCACCTGGTTCTGTTAGAAACCACTGCGTTTCTAACCCCTAAGGTCAGACACTATAATCAACTTAGTCTTTTTTTTTTTTTCTGGATGGGAAACCTGGATGGGTTCTCTTCCTCCTGTAAGAGGTGTATTATTATTTTCTCACCTTTTAAATTCTACATCCTAGACCAGACCCAAGGTTTATATTACTGTAATTCCCAGCTGGAAACACTCACTCTTTTTATAATACATTTTGGATTTTTAAATTATAGCTTTATTATGCGGTGATTCTAAGATTTTGGCATTGAAAGTGTACAGATCTGCAGTTTTTTTCTTTATTTGCAGAGCTGTGCCAGCACCACCACTGGCTAATTAAAGAATGTTTTCATCTCTGCCCAAGAAAGCCTGGGCCTGAGTAATCACCTCCCTTGCCCTATGTCTCTCCGCCTCTGCCAACCATCAGTCTACCTCTGTCACTACATAGATGCTTGTTCAGGACATTACATGCAAAAAGAAATCATAGAATGTGGCTGGCTTCTTCCACTGCATGTTTTGCAAGATTCATTCCTGTTGTAGCATGTGTCAGCACCTCATTTCTTTACATTGTAGAGTGATATTCAATTGCATAAAATCTTGATGAACCATATTAGATATTAATGCTTTAACTTCAAAAGTCTCCTACCTCTGGCAAAACTTTGCTGTTACTCCCTGAAGCTCACTGTAGAAAACAGAAACTCCCTTGATTGAAAGGTTTCGTCTCACACCTTCCAGTATTATTTTTCTGTTCCTGCTAGAATAAGTTCCCCTTAGGCTGGACTTCTTTTCACATTCTCTGTAAGTGGCATAAACTTTCCCTTATTAGGTAATACAAATATATTCTGCCCATCTAAAGCATCCATTTGTTGAGGTCAAGGTCTATTAACCTATAAAAACTAATATAAAAATCTATTTCTTCCTTCCTTAACTTTATATAACACTTATATAATCTCTGCTATACAAATTCAGATTTAATAATGTACTATTGGGCCCAGAGTGATAGCCTAATGGCTAAATCTTCACCTTGCAGGCACCAGGATCCAATAGGGGTGCCAATTTGTGGCCTGGCTGCTCCACTTTCCATTCAGCTCTCTGCTTGTGGCCTGGGAAAATAATAGAGGATTTCCCAAAGACTTGGGTCCCTGCAGCATGAGGAAGATGCAGAAGGGGCTCCTGGCTCCTGGCTTCAGATTGGCTTAGCTGTAGCCATTATGGCTGCTTGGGGAGTAAGCCAGCAGATGGAAGATCTTTCTCTTTTTCTCTCCTTCTCTCTATAAATCTGCCTTTCCAATAAGAATAAACACATCTTAGGGGGAAAAAAAGAAGGGTAATATCCTTTGAAAAGAATAATAATATACTGTCCAACGATCTTTCAATTTTTAATCAAAATGTTGGAATATAGTCTTAGATTTCAAGCTCCCAGAAGAAGAGTCTATTATTATCTTCCTAATGGTCTATGCCTGTTATAGAGCATATAAAAGCTTGTCAGAAATTACTTGATTGGTTGTTAGGGAATCTGGCTAGAGAAAGAATTTCCTTCTTCATCGAAAGCATTTCTTGAATGTCTTCCTTGGAAGGATTCTGAAAAAAATATAAAGCCTTCAGTTTAGAGTTGATTCTTGTTGTAAGGTAAGGAAGTCGGGGGTTGGGCCTCTTAATTGTTTTCTTTTCTTTCCTGACATGTTATTTTGAAAAATTTCAAATATAGAGAAAAAAAAAACAACTTCTATAGTGAATACCACATACCAATAAGATGATCATATTTATTGTTCACATTTTTTTATATTTGCCTTATTATCTCTTTATCCATCTGTAGTCTTATTATTTTTTTTCTGTATTCATTTGAGAAAGAGACTGTTCCTATCCATTGGTTCATTTCCCAAGTGTTCCCAGCAGTGGGGCTTGCTAGGGGCCTGGCCTGTGGAAGCTGGGAATGCAGTCCAGGTCTCCCATGTGGGTAGCAGGAACCTGGCTACTTGAGCCATTCCTGCTTCCTGCTAGGGAGCACAGGCCTAAGGGACACAGGCATCCTAAGCAGCAGTTCAATGGTGAGGTGAAGTGCCCACCTCCATCTTGCCTTTTGAAACATTTCTAAGAAAGTTGCAGGCATGAATGCATTCCACTCCTCTACATTTAAGCATGCATATCATTAAATAGAGCTCAATATTTTATGACTCATAGTGAAATGTACAACTTTTATTTGTATAATACAGTTAGCTTTTAAGAAATATATCACCATGTAACCTAAATTCCTATTAATGTGGAGCATTTCCAAGGCTCCAGGATGCTCCCTGGCCTTAGTTTTTAAATCTTACCATTCTTAGAGCCTAGGAATAATTGATTCTGTGTTGTTGGGATTCTGGGAGAAAAGCAATTTAGAGATCAATTTATTAGGCAGATGGGAATAAATCCCACTTGGTCAGTATGTAGAGGTGATTAAAGTTGAATCAAGAAAACTCGAACAGAACAAAATTAAAGTCCTATTTACAAGGGCAGAGCTGATCTGCCCTGAGAATATGTTTGGCACAGTGGTCAGAATGCAGCTTGGGACATCACCTTCCATGTCTGAGTGCCTAGGGTCAAGTCTGGGCTCCATTTCTGATTTCAGCTCTTGCTAATTGCACACCTTGGGAGGCAGCAGATGATACCACAAGTACTTGAGTCATTGCCACCCTTATGGAAGATCTGGACTGAGTGCTGGGCTCCTGGCTTTGTCCTAGGTCAGCCCCGGCTGTTGCAAACATTGGGGAATGAAAAGTTATGAAATGGAAATATTGGAAAGTTGCATTTTGTGGTGGGTTAAAGAATGGATCAGAAGCACACAAAGCAGATAAAATCTTACGAGATAGTCTGTTATGCTATTCCATTTTCCTCCCTAATGTCCATATGCTTACTTATGCCTTTGCACCCCAGGGAAGATTTTGTTTACTCTATAGACTTTCCGCACACTCTGGGTTGGCAGTCTTCATCATTAATTCTTCTTACTTTACTTTCCTCCATTTTAGCTCTCTCCCCACACCACAGTTCTAATTTCAGAACAGTCATGGGTAATTTGTATCTTTTTGATTTCCTCTATCCTTCTGTAGAAGTTTATGTCAACAGGAAGGAACAGGGGTCCTTTTCACCTTGGATTTTTTTCAGACTGGAAGACCAGGAGTGAAGCCAAGTCAACACGTCTTCATCGGGGCATAGCTGAAACACCCCGTAGCACAGATGGTCCCTCCACTGCCACCTTAGAAGTCACCTGTGATGTTAGTAGCCAGTTAGAAAGGCACCAGGACAACTGGAAGAGACATCTGAGGCCAGAGGCAGCCAACCAAAAGAAAAGTTTTGAGCAAAATAAATTTACTGAAGATTCTAGGTTGAATACAGACCTGCTTACACAACTGAACATTCCTTCAAAAATACGACCTAGTGAATGTGAAACATTTGGAAACAATTTGGGACACAGCTCAGACTTAGTTAATCAAAACAATGTCCTTGCAAAGAAAAAACCCTATAAATGTGACAAATGTAGAAAAGCCTTTATTCATCGATCATCACTTACTAAACATGAAAAAACACACAAAGGAGAGGGTGCGTACCCCAATGGCACAGATCAGGGACTTTATTCTGGGAAGAAGCATCATGAGTGTACTGACTGTGGGAAGACCTTCCTCTGGAAGACACAGCTTACTGAGCATCAGAGAATTCACACTGGGGAGAAGCCCTTTGAATGCAACGTGTGTGGAAAAGCCTTCAGGCACAGCTCCTCCCTGGGGCAGCATGAGAATGCTCACACTGGAGAGAAACCCTATCAGTGCAGTCTCTGCGGGAAAGCCTTCCAGCGCAGTTCCTCCCTGGTTCAGCACCAGAGAATCCACACCGGAGAGAAGCCCTATCGATGTAATCTGTGTGGGAGGTCCTTCAGACATGGCACTTCGCTCACTCAACACGAGGTCACACACAGCGGGGAAAAACCCTTCCAGTGCAAGGAATGCGGGAAAGCCTTCAGCCGGTGTTCTTCGCTCGTTCAACATGAGAGGACTCACACAGGAGAGAAGCCTTTTGAATGTAGCATATGTGGGAGGGCTTTTGGTCAGAGCCCATCCCTTTATAAACATATGAGGATCCATAAAAGAGGCAAACCTTACCAAAGCAATAACTACAGCATAGATTTCAAGCACAACTCAACTCTCACTCAAGATGAAAGTGCCCTGACTGAGGTGAAATCCTACCATTGCAATGACTGTGGGGAAGACTTCAGTTACATCACAGACTTCACTGACCATCAGCAAATCCATACCAGAGAGAACCCCTATGACTGTGAGCAAGCCTTTAGCCAACAAACGGTTTCTCATTCTGGAGAGAAACCCTATCAGTGTAACGTGTGTGGGAAAGCTTTCAAAAGGAGTACAAGTTTCATAGAGCATCACAGGATTCACACTGGAGAAAAACCATACGAATGTAATGAGTGTGGAGAAGCCTTCAGTCGACGCTCGTCACTCACTCAACACGAGAGAACCCATACTGGGGAGAAGCCCTATGAATGTATCGACTGTGGGAAAGCCTTCAGTCAGAGTTCATCCCTGATTCAGCATGAGAGAACTCACACTGGAGAGAAACCCTATGAGTGCAATGAGTGTGGGCGTGCCTTCCGAAAAAAAACTAACCTGCATGATCATCAGAGAATTCACACTGGAGAAAAACCCTATGCTTGTAAGGAATGCGGGAAAAACTTCAGTCGAAGCTCCGCTCTCACTAAACACCAGAGAATCCATGCTCGAAATAAGCCCTAGGAACCCTGAAATTGAGGGATGTATAGAAAGCTTTAGTTAACATGCTGTTCTAATTCAGGACTGGAGCGTTCCTACGGAGTTTGTGAATGAAATGACATATGTGTGTGTGTATGTGTGTTGTGTTTGAGAAAACTGTGCCACTAGACAGAATGTCTCTTTAATAAAAGCTACATTCTCATATTTGATTACAGACATCTGTTTAAAAAAAAAACAGCATATATAGCCAGTTGGAAGTGATATGCTTATATACTGGATTTTATAAAGCTTTTGAATATATGTCTGGAGGAGGTCACAAAATTTCGACCACTTGATGTATAAACCTTTTGTTTACAGTTTTTAAAAATAAATAAAGCTCCTCTAGTAATGACCAAAAATCATTTTAAAAATTGTTTGACAACTGCAACTCTTAAAGTAAATTCACTGTGGAAGCCAATTCCGCCTCCAGGAATTTGCCATTCAAAGAATTAGTTTAAGTAACATAACCACTTCACTGTACGGATGAATAGAGTAAAAACCAAAGATCAGAAGTAGTTTGCACAGTAGGTTACTGCCTATAACAGCAGGTCTCCTGAAAAGCTATTTTGAAATTTAGAGGACTTTAAATTTTGAAATGAGTCAGATACCCAAACATTTAATGAGCACCCATGAGTTGGACACAGAAGAATTCCTAAAAGCATAGAAACAGAAGTTATGTAAATTCGTCACCAGCTTATTTAAAGCAATTTGTTAGACATGTGTAAACCAAAATGTCAACAGTAACTGTAGAGAGTTGAATTTCTGGTGACTATTTTCCTTTTTCCCAGTTAGCAGTTTACTTGGAGCTAATGTGTCCATTTCATAGAACTATTAAGTCCCCTTGTGCTTTGCTAGACACTCCATGAAAATGCACTGCCCCAACCTTTGTATATCAGATCGGTAAGAAAACAACACAAAACTTAAGTGGAGAATCGTCCCCCAAATTAATTTTGTTACACAGAAGTAAAAATCCATTTACTTTCTTGCCATAGATTGTCTGACTCAGTTCAGAGAAACCACGTTATTGATTCATTTTGTGTGCAAATATTTTACCATAAAAACACCGGTTTCTTGGGCCCAGTACTGTGGCACAGTGGGTAAACTGCCCATGTAGGCAAACATTCCATATGAATGTTAGTTCAAGTCCTAGCTATTCCATTTCCCTATAATAGTTCCCTGCTAATGTGCCTGGGAAAACAGTGGAGGATGGCTCAAATGCTTGAGCCTTTACCCACATGAAAAACCTGGTTGAATCTTTTGGCTCCTGGCTTATCCTGGCCCAGTCCTGGCCATTGTTGCCATCCGGGGATTGAACCAATGGAGGGAAAACTGTCTGTCTCTTTATCTGTTGATTTTTCCTTTCAAATAAATAAATAAATCTTTTTTTTTTTTAAATAGCAGCTTGTTTGATTTCTTTGATGCTTTTCTACCAGGAAAACATGAAAATTATTTTACTTGGAAGGCAGAATTAGAGCGAGGTGTGGAGAGGTATCCATATTCTGGTTCATTCCCCAATGGCCACAACATCCAAAGCTGGTCCAAGATGAGACAGGAGCCTAGAACTTTATCCAGTTTTCCTGTGAGAGGAACAGGATTCCAAACACTTAAGTCATCTTTCATTGCTTTCCCAAGCACATTAGCAGGGAGCTGGATCAGAAGTAGAGCAGCAGAGACTTGAATGGGTGCCCATATGAGATGTGAATATTACAGGCAGTAGTGGCTTAACCCACTATACCATAATGCCAGCCCACCACTATGGTTATTAGTATTTCTTGAATCTCTGATGTGCCAGCCTAAAGGAATTCCAGAGCTTTCATTGAACCAGTGATGCAGGCAGGCTCAGGCCTAATGATGACTCCCAGTGAAGAGTGATGGGGTGGTGTGGATAACCTTTCCTACTGGCTTTGCATGCCAATTAGGAGAATCCATCACCCTTCTCTCACACTGGACAGCATGAAGTAGCTCCCAAACATTTTCCATCATTCTTTGCAGAGGAGAATGTGTCTAGGAGCTGAAATAAACTGTACAACTCAATAATTCTGTCACCTGTGAAGCAAGATGTCTTCCCAAGTTGTCAGCCATTTCCCCCAAAATTGTTTCTGGTACTCAATACTTAGCACACAAAATGTCAAGACCATGCTGACATTGGCTAATACACAGCTTGACAACGGGTGAGTCCATCCAGACCCTTCCCTACTGATTAACTAGGAAGCCTGTCAGGAATTTCTATTGCTGCTGATTGGTTGGGGATCTCTAGAGTAGCTTACTTGCAGGAATGGTGAGAATTGTACACAAATGGTGATCTTGTTATAAAAATTTATTTTTTCAAAAATTAGTTCCAAAAGATTCAAAGAGTACCCCTGGTTCATGTGTGGAACCTGGCCTGAATCCAACCACTACTGTGAATCTCACCACGTCTTTAGCGATAAGGAGAAACTCTATGTGGTTAATTGAATGAGGGCTCTCCTCACGCCACCTCACACCATGTGCTTATGAAGTCCCGGCCTTTCATGGCTATACAAAATAACATCCATCTAACATCATTGAATTATCCAAATAAATGAGTTTTTTAAAAAAAAAAAAAGCTTTCTTTATTTTAAATTGCAAAGTCAAATATATAGAGAGCAGGAGAGACAGAGAGGAAGATCCTCTGTCCAATGATTTACTCTCCAAGTGGCCACAACGGCCAGAGCTGAGCCAATCCAAAGCCAAAAGCCAGGAGCTCTTCTGGGTCTCTCATGTGGGTGCAAACTCCCAAGGCTTTGGGCCATCCTTGACTGCCTTTCCAGGTCCCAAGCAGGAAACTTGATGGGAAGCAGCGCTGCTGGGATCAGAATCAGGCCCATATGGGATCCCAGCGCATTCAAGGCAAGGACTTTCAGTCGCTAGGCCACTGCGCCAGGCCCATAAATGAGCTTTGAGTTGAACATGAGTTTGCCTTTTTCAGTTTTTAGAACATGATCAAGATTAGAGAATGGTACATCAAGGAGGGATGGGGCTGGCATTGTGGTGCAGCAAATAAGCCACTGCCTGCAATTCTGGCATCCCAAACCAGTGCCAATTGGAGTTCCAACTGCTCTGCTTCCCATTAAGCTGCTTGCATCTGGGAAAATAATAGAAGATGGGCTTAGAGCTTTAGACCCCTACCAACCACATGGGAGACCAGGATGAGCTTCCTGTCTGCCCTGTCCCAAAAGTGGCTATGAAGCCGTTTTACAGTACATAGCAAATGAAGATTATCTCTCTGTTGTCGAAGTAAAGAAGCAATTTTTTTTTTCAGAAAAGAATGGATTAACTGCTAAATTCCTTACAGCTCTATGAGTTAATAGCTACCATTTGGTGGGTGCTTACTAACTGAAAGACATTCTACTATTTATTTCACAGGTCATTTCCTTACACTTGAACAAAATGTTGCAGTAGTTCCTGTCCTTGCCTGGTTTTCCACCCCCAATCCACCACAGTTTCTTGTAACAATCTCTGCCATGCTGACCATAGGATAACCCTGGGGATAAGTAGCTGGACCAGTTAGGGTCCTTTGCCAGAGTTTTTTAAAAGTAGAGATGACAGTGAAATGGCTTTATTTTAGATTCACCTGAAGGAAAACTGAAGGAAGATGGGGTCTCCTGTAGTAGGAGAGGATGAGGCAGATGGGTCGTTTTTGTTCCTATGCCCTGAGATCCTTGAGCCTCAGATTTTTGAAACTGTTACTAGTCATCAGGCCAATGATTCATCCTTTCTGCTTAAGCTGATTTGTTGTTGTTGTTGCTTGTATTAAAGAAGCCTAATGTGTATATTATGTCCATGTTTGACAGTGGAGGAAAGGAGTACCTAGAGAGGTAAATTGATTTGCCCAAGTTTTTGTACCTGGGTCTCGCCAGATTTTTTTTTTTAAACCAAATCACAATTCAGTTTTTTATTTATTCATTTTATTACAGCCAAATATACAGAGAGGAGGAGAGACAGAGAGGAAGATCTTCCATCCGATGTTTCACTCCCCAAGTGAGCCGCAACGGGCTGGTGCGCGCTGATCCGAAGCCGGGAACCTGGAACCTCTTCCAGGTCTCCCACGCGGGTGCAGGGTCCCAATGCATTGGGCCGTCCTCAACTGCTTTCCCAGGCCACAAGCAGGGAGCTGGATGGGAAGTGGAGCTGCCAGGATGAGAACCGGCGCCCATATGGGATCCCGGGGCTTTCAAGGTGAGGACTTTAGCCGCTAGGCCACGCTGCCAGGCCCGGGTCTACCAGATTGTAAAGGCTTCTAAATTGTAACTGATGTCTGCAGAGCTATGTTACCTTCAAGCAGCTACCAGTAACTTAGTGTTACCTGAGGTGAGTGGGTGAACAGATGTGTTCAGCTTGGAGAAGAGTAGGCAAAAGGCCTTGGAATTTTTTTTATTCTGACAGTTTCCAGAAATCCTCTAAATTAACAAACTCATACCTTAGTGTTCTTAACATTGGCCACACTGTAGATATAATCTGAATTGTATTTTTAAAAATACCCACTTAATCATGTTTTCCATGCTTGCTACATGATATCTTGCTCTCTTTACCAAGTCCCCTGCTATTGAGCTATTTGGATTTGTTTTGGTTTTTATAATGACACTAAACATTTTTATCTTTTTCAGCACCTGATCTTTTGTTCCTATTGATTTTTTTAAAACATCCAGAATGAGATAAAATTTCCAGAGTGGGATTATGAGGTAAGCATATATAGGATAGTATAATGATTGATGTAAGGGTCCTACAAAAATAAGAATAAGCTTGATACAATAGGGCAGTGGTAATAGTTTCAAAATTATAAACTGAGGACAGCAAAGTTTCAGTCTGGGGAAGACCTCGAGGGGGCAGACATATCTGCCAGCGCATCTAGCACAGCTCTAGATGCCAAGAAACTTATGTACTGGTCAGGCACATCTGTGCTGGTAATTCCTGGTTCTTCACACTGCAATGAGCTTTTATACATACTAAACTGGTTAATTCTTGCTCATTTGTTCAAGAGCAAGTGCCACTTAAGAAAAGGTTTTGCTGACTCTCTTCAAACAAATTTGCCTCCCTCTTACTAGTTTTCATAGATTACTGTTAATACCATTCATGTCACCACAGTTTCTGTTTGTGATTATTTGACTGTCTTTATCCTACCCTAGACGGCCAGGAAGGCAGCATCCGCTTCGGTTTTTTTCTACTCCTTTGTGTTTCCCAGCTTATCACCATGCCAGGCACAAAGTCGATATTTAACATAGTCTTGCTAAGCAAGTAATGGAGTGAAGTTTTTATTTCTGTTTATTAGAGAGAAAGATCTTCATCTGTTACTTTACCCCTCAAGTGCCTACAGCAGCTGGAACTGGACGAGGACCAGGCCCAAGCCAAGAGCCCAGAACTCCATCTGTGTTTCCCACATGGTGGCAGGGGCCCAAGCACTTGGACCACTGCCTGCTGCCACACAGAGCTCGCCTGAGCAGGACACGCGGTAGGAAGCAGAGGTGGGGCTTGATCCCAGACACTCCCAGTATTCTAGGTGGATGTCCCAAGTGACAACTTAACCTACTGTGCCACAAGACCACACCCAATGGAGCTTTATTGATCAATAAAACCGGCTTGCAAAAAAACTGATCAATCTTGAAATCAAAATAATATAAAATTTAGGGATCTGGAAGGAAGAAAAGCAGAACTTTTATACACTGATGCTGACAGGGTAAAAAAATTAGTAGAATTATTTATTATTTTAAAAGAGTTATTTATTTTTACTGGAAAAGCAGATATAAGCAGATATACAGAGAGAAAGAAGGACAGAGAGAAAGATCTGTCCACTGGTTCATTTTCCAAGTGGCCGCAATGGCCGATGCTGAGCTGATCCAAAGCCAACAGCCAGGAGCTAGGAGCTTCTTCCGGGTCACCCAAGGCTTTGGGCCATCTTCTACTGCTTTCCCAGGTCACAAGCAGGGAGCTGGATGGGAAGTGGAGCAGCTGGGATATGAACCAGCCCCATATGGTATCCTGGCACATGCAAGGCGAGGACTTTAGCTGCTAGGCTACAGCAGCAGGCTCCTCATTGTCATTCTTATCCAACATCCATCCTTCCCTTGGTGGATTAGATCTGTTACTTAAATGACATCCTACTATTGTCTTCTTTCTTGAATATTTCTCTTTTCCTTTCTTTTCCTCTGGCTCTTTTCCATCATCATAACAACATGTAATTTTTCTCATCTTAAACAAATATATCCTATGTACCCACCTACCACTCCTTTTCCTGGTGCGTTTAACAAAGTGAAGTCCTTCAGCAGAGGTGTGGAAACCATGCCGACATGGGATCCCAGCACATACAAGGCTAGGATTTAGCCACTGAGCCATTGTGCCGGGCCCTCTCACTCCATTGTTATACTCAAGTTCATTTCTGCTTGTCAAAGATCAGTGATAAACTCCATGCAGCTTAATCCAATGGCCCTTTTTAGCTCTTTAGCCTGACTTTTTCAATATTGCTTAATACAGTTGATCACTTCCTTACCTTTGACACTTTTTTCCCCACTTGACATCCAAGCTGTAGTTACCTAGACTTCCTAACATTTTATTTATGTTTAAAATTTATTTAAAAGGCAAAGTTAGACACACATACACCTGCCATATTCTGGTCTCCTCCCAAATGGCCACATTAGTTGGGGCTGGGCCAGGCAGAAGCCAGGATCCTGGAACTCCACCTGGGCCACCCGCATCAGAGACAGACACCCAAGTACTTGGGCCACCATCATCTGCTACCTTCTGAGGCATGTTAGTAAGGAGCTGGGTGGGAAGCTGAGTGGATGAGGCTGCTCTGCTATGAGACATGGCATGTCCACACTGGGCACGCATCTCCACACTTTTCTCATAGCTGTTTCTCTCAAGTTGCTTCCTTAGGATGGACTTGGAAATGTCCCTAGAAATCAGTGATTGAATTTCTCTCTCCCTCTGAATAGTCATTCTGTTTGGGTTCTCATCCTATCTCAAGGTTCTATTTTTTTTTTTTTTTTTAGATTTATTTATTTCTATTGGAAAGTCAGACATACAGAGAGAAGAGACAGAGAAAGATCTGTCCGCTGATTCACTCTCCAAGTGGCCGCAACGGCCAGAACTGAGCCAATCCGAAGCCAGGAGCCAGGAGCTTCTTCCAGGTCTCCCACATGGGTGCAGGGTCCCCAGGCTCTGGGCCATCCTCGACTGCTTTCCCAGACCACAAGCAGGGAGCTGGATGGGAAGCGGAGCTGCCGGGATTAGAACTGGCACCCATATGGGATCCCAGCGCGTTCAAGGCGAGGACTTTAGCTGCTAGGCCACGCCGCTGGGCCCCAGGCTAAGTTTTAATAACCAAAAGTATACTAAGTTGTTACTTGGCTTAAGGAAGGATGTGATGGCGTAATGAGCAAGGCCTGCTGATGGTGACACCTCCAATTTAGGATTAATAATAGGATGGTGTGGGTGCACCCGCGAAGGGGGTGTCCGAAAATCCATCGACACCGCCGGACACTTCGGGAGCGCTGAGTGGAGGGTGCATCTTGTTCGTGCCTAAGCTGCGCCGCCTCCAAGGGTGCCCGGACAGGTGGCGCGACTTGGGACTACACTCCCCGAAAGCCTTAGCGGCGGTGCTTCTGCTTCCGTGTGTGACGTAGTCAGTCGCGCGTCCGGCGGGTCGCTAGTCGGACGTGTTTGTGGTGTGGCGTGTTCGCTGGGCACCGTGGTTTGACAGTAACCCTGCGGTGTGGGTTGTGGTCCCTACCCCTGGAGCCGGGTCGCCCTCCGCCGGTGGCCACCACCAGCCCCTCAGGACACCCAAGCCGGCTCTCATCCTTTTTTTTCCCGCGCTTTGCCCTTCGGCGGGATTCGGCTGTGAGCTATCAGGTGACCTCCGGACAAAAATGCGCTAAATTGAATGTGACATTGTCTGGGTAAGCAGAGAAACTCCAGGGCGCCACGCTTCCACTTTTGAAAACCCACCTCCCTTTTTCCTTGGTACTGCCAGGGTCCTCTGTGAGTCGTCATGGGGGTAATAATCGCAGTCGGTGTGGGGGACCGAGTTTTTCCAGAAAATAACACAGACTTAGGTGTTAAGAGAAAGCATTCCTCAAGTCACTAAAGCACTAAGGAGAGCGCAGAGTTAGGGCTCAAAACTCTAAGAGAACAAGGGACCGTGCCTCATCCCAGCACTGAGACCTGTCCTGGACCTGGTAACTCCAAGGCGGAAGTGAGCTCCTGGGTGAAGACACCCTCAAGGGAGACTGGAGCAAAACAGCCCCTGGCGCAGACAAGCCGGCCACCCTGAGGTCCCCTGGGACGTGAAGGAGCCCTGTTAAATTGTTCCCCGTGGTAGTGGGCCCTCCGGTGTGGTGGGAGCAAATTAGGAAGAAATATTACTGCACAATATTATTATTATTATTATTTTGAGAAAACTTCCAGCAAACACAGAAACATAACCAGAAATGTAAGGAAACACATGATGCAGGAATACCAGGCAGCAAAATGGAGATACACTTCAGATGAAGGCATTTTAAGAGAAGATACAAAATAGCAGTTTGTGCAATAGTTAAACGATGAAGGCAAGCAGTAAAAATATCTACAAACACCAGAAAGCGTTGAAAAGAGCGTATTTGACAAAACAGCCAAATAGGGTATTTTTAAGGTAGTCTTGAGTACCTCAACTAGGTTTAACAGCAAAATAAAGATGGAAAGTTAATGGATTAGAATATGAGTGAGAAAAGTATGTCTAAAAACTAGTGAGCAGAAACAGTAACATGGAAAAGTATGGGTGACAAAACACGTTAAAACCATTGAGTGAGAAGGCCCAACATACATTTCTGCTTTCCCAGAAGGAAAACTAAAAGCTGCATGGCTTTTGCAGGCCACAGAGGGAGCTGGAAGGGAAATGGAACAGCCTGGACACAAACATGTCCATATGGGATTTGGTGCTTGGAGATGGAGGATTAGCTAGTTGAGCCATCGCCCCATCCCAAAAGCTATATGAAATTCTTAGAAAGTTAATGACTGAGAGTTCCCCGAATTGATGGGAGACGTGCCAACATAGATCCAAGAAGTCAAATGGTTCTCTAAGTAAAATAAATCTAAAACAAGATATAATAAAACAGTAGAAACTCAGAGGCAGATAAAATATTTAAAGTCATTTTTAAAATGTGTTTAAAGCAACAAAGGCTGATATCCCACTAACAATGAGGAGATATGAATGAGGAATGAATTCAGTTCCACTCAGACTATCTGCCAGGCTAGACAAAGAGAAAGTCTGTCAGAAGTAAGAGTATGATAAATCCCTTTTGTAGAAGTGCAGCTAGGAATTTTATCATGAACAGATCTTGGAAGACTGTGTTTCAGATAAAAGCAAAGTATAAGCCAAAGAAAGTATAAGATATGGATAAATCTGATTATAAAACAGCAATACTATTTACGTAGGTCTTGAGAAGTAGAGTCAGGTGTCTGTGGTGAAAAGGGCTTACCTCTCCTGGGACGCCTATGTCCCTTGAGTACCTGACTTGAGTTTCGGTTCTCCCGTTTCCTATCCAATTTTCCGCTGATGTCCACCCAGGGCGGCAGCATGTAATGGCTAAAGTTGTTAAACCCGTGCCACTCACATGGGAGACCCAGGTTTCGTTCCAGGCTCTTGCCTGGCCTGGTGCACTGCTGATTGTTGCAGACATTTAGGGAGTGAACCAGTGGATGGACGATTTCTCTCTTTTTTACTTTCAAGTTAAATTTAAATGAAATTAAATATAAGTACAAACACAGAGATAGGATTCAAGACAACAGTACTCCCATTTCTGGCAATGAGAGACTAATTTTAGTAAGTTAACATTTCTACTAGAAATAGAAGAGATGAAAAATCCGGTGTGAGAGAGAAAAGGCTTTGGAGAATTGAGAAGGAGAGATGCCGTTGGAGAACTGCCAAGGCAGCTAGGAATTGAGGTGCCAGCTTGCTAAAGAGAAGTAAACTCTGAGGCAAATCTGACACTCTGTTTACCTCCATTAAAGGAACAGCAGGTGGTTCTGGCCTACTGGGATAAGCCTGGAGGCTTGACAGCTTAGTAGATAAACAGTAACAAGGGCTTAGCAGGATGGCTCAGCTGGCTAAATCTTATCTTGCAAGCACTGGGATCCTAAATAAGCGCTGGTTCATGTCCTAGCTGCTCCACTTCCTGATCCGCATCCTGATTGGTACCTGGGAAAGCAGTAGAGGATGCCAAGGCCTTGGGACCCTGTAACCACATGGGAGACCCGGAATAAGCTCCAGGTTCCAGGCTTTGAATCAGCTTGGCTCCAGCCACTTAGGTCATTTGTGGAGTGAACCAGTGGATGGAAGATCTTTCTCTCTTCTCTCCTCTCTATAAATCTGATCTGACTTTTCAACAAAAACGACCAAATCTTAACAACAACAACAACAAACTAAGCAGGAAGAGCTTTCCACATTGAGGGGCTTGGAGAGACAAAAGTTGGAGTTCAAAACACCCACAGTGCCCATCCCATAAAGCAAGAACTGTGGTAAACACCCCAGATACCAACTAGCATACAGCCTAGGAGTAGGGATGAACCTGAAGAAAGAAATGTGAGTGATGTCATAAGGCTGGCAGAGTTAGGACCCCAAAATTCTGTGTTCCATAAAAAAAAAAAAACAGTGAACATACTGGTGGAAACTCAGAATCACTCTTGGAATTCTGCAAAATAATCTGTCCTGAAGCAGTTTCAGTGAGAACAGTGATCTTTGTGACATTTTAGCATGGGGCCCTTGCCATTCCCTTCTCAGCCCCTCAGGAGCCTTGAAAACCCAAAGTCTGGCAGCCATGAGAAGGGGCCCAATTCCAGAGAATTATTCATCAAGGGTGCTTTCCTGTAAGACTCTACCAACAAAGTTTATCTTAATCTGGCTTCTCGAGCTTGCCCCAGAGCTTGCCCTTTCCCCCAGCAGTGTCCGTCGAAATTTATCAGGATGAGTTTAACGTGGTTACTCAAGGCAGAGGGTAACAGTCTGTGCAAACAGCAAGCTAACCCAAGAGCTTAAGAGGAAAAGCTGGACAATGATAGGCCTGTAGGATGCTTGGGAAAACTCCAGCATATTTCTGGGAACCTAGAAAGCTGTTCATGTACATTGGGCTGTGTGGCATTCCCAGGGCTGTGTATGTATTCAAGAAAAACCCAGACAGGCCATAAGATCTTATTTCCGGCTAGACTTGAGATTCTGTGCAAGTAGGAAGTGAAGACCAAGGTAGAGTTGTCAACTCTGAGCTTTGGCATGGCTTCAAGACAAATTGGAGTCCCTTGCCTTTTGGCGAAGCCTGGGAGACTTAATGGCTTTAAGCACTGAAGGAAATCTCTAGTCCTTAGTTGGCCACTAGCCACATGAACAGAGATTTCACTGGCCACATGACAAAAAAAAAAAAAAAAAAACAGACTTTACAGGTTAGTTCAGAAATAAACAGTAGCAGCACCAAACAGCACTAGGAGAGGGAAGGCAGGAGATTTAGTGATCCAGTTCTGGAGTGGGATTGGAGAGAGGGGCTCCTCTGATTCAAGGATGCAGCAAGCCAGTTGGGCTGTGCAAGCCTGCCACAAGCACTGCTGTGCAGGGAAGTTTGCCTGGGACAAGAACAGCCTTGGTGTGGGCTGTCATCTCAGGGGGGCCTGTGGGACTCCTCATACTTCGACTTTGCAGGAGCTGGATGCTGCATATGCCCTGGCTCCTAGAACTTGTTGCTCAGACACATGGGGTAGGGAATTTTTGTCTTCATACCACATATGTTCTTCTTTACAACAGACATGTCTGTCACCGCATGTGTGAGCAGCAGATGTGACCTCAGCGTGCAGAAGGACACCTAGGAACTCCTGGGCTTGTGGGAGCCACAGAGCTACTCCAGCAGCAGCCACATCATGGGCACCGTCATGTGTCCATGCAGATGAACATGTCTGGCATTAGCGAGGGAATGCCTTGGCTAAGACCTGTGCTGGCCCATTCACGGGAAGGGTAAGTCAGATGACTCCGTTCTGTTGGCCAACACGGACGGCCAGTGTTTTCTCAGATAATTTCTGACCAGAGAGATCATGAGTTTGGATACATATAACAAATGCATGTGTCTCCCCCAGGGGGGAAAAACCCAGCAGATTCTTCTGACTTTTCAAACACAAGTTGGTGGGGTTTTAGTTAAATTGTACTTTAATTTCTCAGGACTGTGGCACTGCCCTTGGATTCTGTTATTAGACATTCCGGGACGTCTTGGATTGGGATTTATCCAATGGGGTGGGGAAATTGCATTGAAAATCTGTATTATTCACTTAAGTCGCTCTCCACTTAAGTGAATCCCTTGTTCATTTTTACTTTTTCCAAAAAGTTTTGTTTATTTATTTGGAAAGCAGAGTAACAAGGAGAGGAGGAGGGATTTTCTGGTTCATTCTCTAGATGCCGCCAGCAGCTAGGCCTGGGGTTGGGCATCTGGAACTCCACCTGCATCTCCCACATGGGTCGAGGGCCATCCACTGCTGTCTCACAAGGCGCACATTAATTAGCAAGAAGCGGGATTGGAAGGTGGCTCAGCCACCGCACCCCAGTGGCTTCGTGTCCCAAAGTGGGTCTCAAATTGGAGCATGTGTCAGAGCCTTTGAAACACCCCACTCTCCTGGGTCGAGGCGCCCATCCTCAGGCATTCAGACAGATTGTGTTTGCTCCTTGTATTTTCTAATTTTTCAATGTACTCACACAGTGGCTTTGTTTTTTCTGGCCATCTCTTTCTGTGTACACTGTTATGCATCTTGATGTGTGATCAATGGCTGTTTATGAATGGGACAGCCCCAGCATTCCTCAGTGCTACTCCAGCCTGTACCCCTCAGAAGCTGAGGAACCAGAGGCTCACTCTCAAGATCTTTATCCTGGGCCTGGTACTGTAGCGTAGTGGCTAAAGTCCTTGCCTTGCATGTGCCAGGATCCCATATGGGCTGCGGTTCTAATCCCAAGACTTCCCATCCAGCTCCCTGCTTGTGACCTGGGAAAGCAGTCGAGAACGGCCTGCACCTGCGTGGGAGACCTGGAAGAATCTTATGGCTTCAATTCAGCTCAGCTCCAGCCATTGTGGCCACTTAGGGAGTGGCCCAAAGCCTAGGGACCATGCACCCATGTGGGAGACCGGGAATAAGCTCCTAGCTCCTAGCTTCGGATTGGTTCAGCTCCAACCATTATGACCGCTTGGGGAGTGAACCTTCGGACTGAAAATCTTCCTCTCTGTCTCTCCTCCTCTCTGTATATCTGACTTTGCAAAAAAAAAAAAAAAAAGTCTTAAAAAAAAGATCTTTCTCCTTCAGTTTCCTCTAAGGACCCTGAGAGCCGGCACAGAGGGCTGCTGTCATTTAAATGAGTTGGTTGGTGCCCTGAGTCTGCATACCATATATCCCTAGCTGTGTTTTGCTGTTTTTGTTACCCCCATCAAAGAGGAGAGTCAGATGATGCCAGGGAGCAGAGCTGCAGCTAAAGCTAGAGTTGAAAGGTGTGACTTGTGTTGCCTCACCTTCTCGGAGCCTGTTTTTCTGGAAAAATGCTGATCTGAGGATTGAGTTGATATCTGTAAAGCACTTAGCACCATGCCCAGCTCATGGTGGGATGCTTTTTTAAAATATGCGGACACAAAATCAGTAGGCCAGAATTACTACGGGGTGGCGGACCTGCCATGGAGCTTTTCCCCTCAGTGAATGGAAGGGTGCAGTGCCCCTCCCACCTCCCGGCTGCTGCACCGCAGTCCCACTTGGTGGCCACACGGGGGCGATGGCGCACCGCGGAGCGCGACCTTGACCTAGTCGGGATCCCCTGGTAGCCCCCATTCCGCCCCTGCGTACCTGTCCGGCTTCCTTACCGCCCTTTCTCCCTTCCTGCCTTTAAGTGGTGCTAAGATTTCCCGCTTCCCCTGGCTGAAATTCTCTCCCGGTAGCTTGCACACGAAAAATCAGGTGTTTGGTAAACTTGGCGGGGCCAGGGGCGAGAGACAAAGAAAAATGCGGAAGAGACTGCACATCTGCCAAAGGAGGCGCCGCTGATAGAGTGCAGAAGTTAAAAGCGATGGCTTCCTCACAGTTCGGGAGTTTGCCAAAGTTCAGTCTCCAGAAACTTGCTGCTGTGTCCTCTCACAGTCTTTTTTTTTTTTTTTAAAGATTTATTTATTTTTATTGGAAAGGCAGATATACAGAGAGAAGGAAAGACAGAGAGAAAGATCTTCTGTCCGCTGATTCACTCCCTAAGTGGCTGCAACAGTCAGAGCTGTGCCGGTTCAAAGCCAGGAGCCAGGAGCTTCCTCTGGCCATCCTCGACTGCTTTCCCAGGCCACAGGCAGGGAGCTGGATGGGAAGTGGAGCTGCTGGGATGCAAAGAGGCACCCATATGGGATCCTGGCACATGCAAGGGGAGAACTGTAGCCACTACGCTACCACATCGGGGCCCTCTTCTCACTGTCTTGCCAGATTTTTACACACCCCTGATTCTATTTGTTTAAACTTTTTTGCTAAACCCACACGTATCTCCAGAGAACAAGGGCACACCCCTAGGCAGCCACTACACCATCAACATGGGAATAATACTGTTAAAGCAGTTCTCTGACGCACAGCTGGGAATTCAGACACTCCCCCACCCCTACCTTTGTCCCATGACATCCTATACAGCCAGCTGAGGCTTCTTACTTGTGACCCAGGGTCCCCTCTGGGTTCATGTCACTTTTTCTTCTTTCACAAGTAGACTTGTAGGAATTCTCCTGATCTGACATGAGTCTTGTTTTTCCTTCATAACTACACTCAGGAAGATCACTTCTCTGAGGTGACAGTGCTGCATGGGCCATGTCCTTCCCACCAAGTGGCGGTGTCCCCAGTGGTGACACTAAGTTTGGCTACTGGGTCATCTGTAACAGATTCCAGCTCCCCTTCTGCCTTGCCCCCGCCCTCCCCTTTAAGTCTAACCAAGTCCGGGTTGTGGAACAAACAGCCAGGCTTCTGCAGTAAGCCTGCGGTTGCTCAACCTTTCAAGGAAGTTGGGTGTGTCTCTGCTGTGGGGCCTCTGCACCTGTGGTGCCTGGCGCCTGGAATACTCCTTCCCCATCCCGAAAAGCGTGCCTTCCTCCTGCTCTCTGAAGCCCTGGCTCAGATAGCAGCCTTTCAGCAAAGCCTTCCTTGGCCCCGTCTCCCTTCCCCTGCTCTGGTGTCCGCCCACAGCAGTCGGCACCCCGTGACATAACACACAGTCATTTCCTGTGTTTCCTGTTCCTCTGCTTCTATAAGAACAGGGACTTGGCTTTTGCTGCCTGGCCAGCAGCCCCTCAAACAGAACCCGGCATGTGCTGCGATGGTTTACCGTCTTCTCGCAAACTCTGTGTCCTGTCAGGAGGTGGAGACTCAGTCCAACCTGAGGGGCCTTTCAGAGGTGGGGCCTTTGGGTGCAGTTGTAGTTAGACCATCGTCGGGGTTGGAGCATGACTGAATCCTTGTGACTTTATAGCAGCAGAGGCCAGAAGGCACCCATATATGCTCAAGTGCTCCTTGTCCCTCACCATGTGGTGCCCTGCCCAGGCTCTGCTGCTGCCAGGAGGAAAGCCATTGGTAGATGCAGCCCCTCGACCATGAACCTCCAGAATTATGAGCTCAAATCAGACTCTTTTCTGTCAGACTTAGTCTGTGGAATGGGGTTATTAGCAACAGAGAGCAGGCATTTGCTGGGCAGACATGTTGTCTGTTACCCAGAACTTAGCAGCTCAAACCCCAAATGTGTCTTCCCTCCTGTGGCATTTGAGGGTCATGGATCTGGAAGCTGCTTGGATAGGTGGTCCAGGCTCAGGGTCTCCTACCAGGCTGCAGCTGCTACTGGCACTGTGGCCGTCACCAGGCTGGGTGAGACGCACATCCCATTTCAAGTTCCCTCACATGGGTGCTGGCAGACTTCACTTCCTTGCTGGCTGTGATTTAGAAGCTTCAGCCTCCAGCCACACGCACCTCTCCACAGGACTGCTTGTGCCATGGCAGCTGGCTTCCCCCAGAGTGGTGAGAGATAGAGAGAGATTACCCTGAAGTCCCCGTCTCTACTACCTAAGCAGTGTAGTGCCTATGTGTGTGGTGGGCAAAATGACGCTTTCCCCCTAAGGGTCAGCGTCCTAAGCCAGAACCTGTGGGTCGACTCCCTTACATCACCACAGGGACTTGCTGGTGTGGTTAAAGATCTTGAGGTGGAGAAGGGTGTCTTAGATGGAACTAGAGTGACCACAAGGATTCTTGTAAGATCAGGAGTGTCAGAGGGTCAGTGATGAGAAGGAAACTAGGGGACGGGGATGAACGTTAGAGTGATGACCTTTGAGAGGGAGGCAGGGATCACACCCCAGGGAGCAGGATGGCCTCCACAGCTGGGAAGAGCAGGAAGCAGAATCTCTGTGGAGCCTGCAGGAGGGACTCAGCTCCTGTGTACCTGGAAGTGGGTTCAGGAAGGCCCATTGAAGCCTGTGACCCTCAGGACTGCAGGAAGGCAAATTGGAGTTTTAAAGTACTGAGTCCAGTGACCTGGCGTGGTAACATAGTGGCTAAATCCTCTCCTTGAATGCACTGGGATCCCATATGCATGTTAGTTCATGTCCTGGCTGCTCTACTTCTCTCCAGCTCCCTGCTTGTGATCTGGGAAAGCAGTAGAGGATGGCCAAAGCCTTGGGACTCTGCACCCATGTGGAAGACCCAAAAGAGGCTCCTGGCTTAAGATTGGCTCAGCTCAGTCATGTGGCCACTTGGGGAATGAGCTAGTGGGTAAATGGAAGATCTTTTCTCCCTATTTCTCCTTCTCTCCACCTTTCTAATAAAAACAAATAAATCTTTCTTAAAAAAAAAAATAAAAAGAGAAGAACATCACTTTGTTCTGTGCTCAGAGTTGAGTCAGGGCGGTCAGTGCAGAGGTTCGTCCGGCCACACATCAGAGTGTCTGGCTCTAAGTGTAGATTCTACTCTCCTTTCCTAGTTCCTCTTGCTTCTGATTCACACCCTGACAGGCAGCAGGTACACCCTGCTCGAGTAATCAGCTCCTTGCCACCCAGGTAAGAGACCAGATTGAGTTCCTAGTCCCTGGGTTTATCCTGCCCCAGACCTGGCTGTCTCTCCACCATATACACATTTTGAAAGTCAGAATTAGAGACAGGGAGAGACGAATCTCCCATCTGCTGGTTCATTCCCTAGATGCCACAACCAGGAGCTTCTTGTTGATCTCACCTGTGGATAGGAAGGCCAAGGTTCTAGAGCATTCTCCGCCACTTTCCCAGGTGCATCAGTGGGGAGCTGGATTGGAAGAGAAGCAGCCAGAACATAAACCAGTACCCGTATAGAATCTTGGCATTGCAGGCAGTAGGTTTACCCACTATGCCACAATGCCAGCCCCTTTGCCTTTTAATTAAATAAATAACTCAGTCTGAACTAAATTGTGAAGATAGAATGAAATATTTAAAAGGAAAAGGGAGTCACCAAAGCTAGCCCACATTTATGGTGTGTAAATACAGAAGCACAGAAGGACTGGGGCCCCTCATGCAAACTGCCCGTTATAAGGGATGAACGATCATTAACCCGACTTTACGGGTGGGTGAACTGAGGCTCAGAAGGGAAGGAACTGGCCTGAGATCATGTGGCTGACAGTGATGGAGTCCGTCTGACTCAGGATAAGCCCCATGCTCCTCTGCCAGACAGCTTCCAAGGGGCCCCCTGCTCCAGGCCCAGCCTCGGTACGGAATCTTTTTTTTTTTCTCACACTGAAAAGTTACCAGACATTTATTTGGGTTCAGGTTTTATTTATGTCATGCAGAAGGAACAATGCATTTCCTACAGGGTTGAGATGTTTTCTGATTGCATGGACAAGGAACTGAGTTCTCCTGGTAGAGGAGTACTTCCTTAGATTGCTTCTACACTCCCCTGTCTTCCCACCAGCAACTGCTCCTGGGACCCGCACCTTGGGGACACAGCCGTAGGTCACCTGTCCTCGGGCAGCGGCTGTGCTCACATCCGGCCTCCCTGCCTACCAAACTTGTCTCTCAAACTTTGATTTCTGGCACAGGGCAGCAAGCCACGCGGGATCCAGCTCGCAATCCGCTAGTACCGCGGGGCAATGGGGCTGCGTGGCCAGCAAAGGCAGTGTGGTGTGCCCTCGCTCCTGAATCTTCACCCCGCCCAAGTTCCTACCTGCCGCGTATGTTCCGTATGCTCCAAGGGTGCCGGGCACTGGACCGACTGCTTCCCAGTTTTCTTGTTTCCTATCAATAATGACTTCCTGTCTGTTCACCCCATTTTAGTTGATCGTGATTCTCACCTGTTTACTATTGAATGTCTGTTCCTGCTGCCCCACCCCTCATGAGGTTGGGGCTTTGCCTGTTTCCCTCACTGCTGTTACCCACCCCAGAACTATGCACAGTAGATACTCAGGAAGTGTTTGCCAAATGAATATGTGAAATGAATGCTGAGGGAAGTAAAATGGTTTAAAACATCCGTTTAGGGCTCGGCAGCGTGGCCTAGTGGCTAAGGTCCTCGGCTCCACTTTCCTCCTCTCAGTATATTTGACTTTGTAATAAAAATAAAATAAATCTTTAAAAAAAAAAACATCTGTTTAGCTCAGTCCTCTGATCATCATGAAATGACAGTTCTTACCTGGCAGAGCTGGTGGGGGATTAAACGAGATAAACAAGAAAAATGACAGGGTCAGAAGTCGTAGAATATACTTAAAAGAAACAAGAGTTTTGATTCTGCATTGCCTGCCAAGGCCCCGGGGGCACTCACAGTGCTCTGAGAGCCTTTTGTCTTCGCAAGGGAAAAACCGCTGGGAGGAGGGGCAGGCAACCCCCAGCCCAGCTCCTGGGGTAATAACTGAACATTTTCTTCCCAGGCTGGTTTGACTGGTCCCCACAGCACTGCTGAGGGCAAAACCTGTCTTTATATAGCTGTGCACCTTAGCTCTCTGAAGACCGTTGCAGGTCAACCATGAATGTAATGAGGGCATGTCCTGCAGGGAGAGCCCCACTTGATTAGAGAGGCTGAGTTCTTGTGATCTGGGACAAGGAACCTGTGTTTGCAGGTGTCTCTGTGTTGGTGGTGGTAGGGACAGACTTAATGACTTCAATGACAGCTCTCCGTCTTTTTTTAAGATTTATTTTATTTTTATTGGAAGGTCAGATATAGAGAGGAAGATCTTCTGTCCGCTGATTCACTCCCCAAGCGGCTGCAACGGCTGGAGCTGAGCCAATCTGAAGGCAGGAGCCAGGAGCTTCTTCTGGGTCTCCCACATGGATACAGAGTCCCAAGGCTTTAGCAGTCCTTGTCTGCTTTCCCAGGCCACAAGAAGGGAGCTGGATGCGAAGCAGGGCTTCTGGGACACAAACTGACACCCATATGGGATCCCAGCACATGCAAGGCAGAGGATTAGCTAGTGGAACCATTGTGCCAGGCCCTATGCACAGATTTCAAAAAATCCATGCATAAAAATTTTGCACTAAAGCAAACTTGTATTTTAGTTAATACATTTTTTCCCATGAACTTTTCAAGTACCCTCACACATAGTCGAATGAATGGGAGCTATATTGTAATACAATTTTGTGGGCACTGAAGTTTGAATTTCATGTAATTTTCACGTTTCTCAAAACATTCTTTTGCTCTCCCCTCCACCACCACCATTTAAAAATACACAAATCATTCTCAGATTGTGAGCCAGAGTTGTACCAAAATAGGCGATGGGTCGGATTTGGCCGACAGGCCCTCGCTTGTTGGCCTCTCGTATAGTGTATTGTTTCGAATAGCTGCATAATAACTCTGTTTTCACTGCATTTTACTTGTCTGTATCCCCAGTGAAGGACATTCCGTTTATCTGCTGCTCTCTCAGCTACCGCAAACAATAACCACTGTGAGCATTCTTGGCTGTGTGGGAAGGTTCCTGGGATATTTGCCCAGGAGTGGAAATTGCTGGAGCTCCAGGTTTTGGCGGATGCTGACCAGTAGGGGCCTGAGAGCTCCCCTTCCCCCGTTCCCTACCAGTGTTTGGTAACATCCAACTTAATCAGGTTTTGCCAATCTGTGAATTAATGTCTCCTTTTGGTTTTGATTTGCATTCCTCTGAAATCTAATGAGTTTGAGCATATTCTGCAAAGTAATATACATTGAAGAAAGTCGGCATTCTTTATGCCTTCTTCTATCAAGAAGTGTTTCTGACTTTCCTATTGGGATGTCCTCTCTGTGGGTCCCAGTTCCCCCACATGTCCCATGACTGACCTTTCCTGAGATGCCATCCCTGTTTCTTTTTTTTTTAATATTTATTATGTTTTTGATAATTACTTTTATTTTTAATAATTGTTACATAGTTGATTAGGGTGCAAAGAATCAAGGGCTACAGGAAGGTGAGTGAGACAATTATTTCCACAGTCTCTTGTTTTCCTTCCTGAAGGCAGGAGATAAAGGGATAAGCCAAACCCAGTCCCCTAACCATCTTTGTACCCTGGGATGGAGGACAGTCACCCAATACCATCCTCAGGTTCCCAAATGTGGGGCATGCTCTGAGGGTCCTGCTGAAGAGGTTTTGGTAGTTCAGCAGTTCTAAATTACGGCCAACCTCTACTCCAGGCATGATGAAATCTCTTTAGAATCTACTGGTTGGCATAGTCTACCTTTGAGTCCTCCGTGTACCCAAATATTCACAGCCAACACTTGGCTGTGGTAGTTGATCAATTTGTTCTGTCCTCTGTCCTGTGTTATAGTACCAGGTGTCCTCTGCAGGCTTCAAAGGACTGCCATATCCTCCATGTGCATCTGGATAAGCTGTCCACTGCTTCATTAAGCCACTGAGGAGGCCCAGCTCAGACATATGCACTCCATGGTCAGACTATGGAACCTGGAATTCTCTTCACAGAGAGAATGATCTTCAGCCTGCTGGTTCACAACGGCCGGAGCTGAGCTGATCTGAAGCCAGGAGCCAAGAGCCTCTTCCTGGTCTCCCATGCGGGTGCAGGGTCCCAAAGTTTTGGGCTGCCCTCAACTGCTTTCCCAGGCCAGAAACAGGGAACTGGATGGGAAGTGGAGCAGTGAATGAGTGCCCATATGGGATCCTGGTGCATGCAAGGCAAGGACTTTAGCCACTTAGGGTACTGTGCTAGGCCCGTGGTTGGGGTTCTGAGTCCAGCAATTCAGTTGGGGTGATCCCAGACCTGATTCTTGTGTGTGCTTGCCAATACAGAGTTCGGCACAGTCTGTCACCCCAGTCAACTTATATACATGCTGGTGGTTGCAAATGCTGAGTTAACTCTGTCTCCAGCCCCGTCTTCTACACAAACTAAATTACTCACCAGATATTCGGCCCTCATGCAAACCAGTGAGAGCTGCAGCCTAGTTGGAGCGACCAGCAATAACCCCCACCAGGCCTGCCCCGTGCAGTATTTCCTGTGTTTTCTAGTATGTACAGCAGACTGGTCTAATCTGTCCCACATCCCATTCAGCTCTTATACTTGTTAATGGGCTTTGAAGCCTAGTTCAGTCCAACCATACCCACTATCCAGCCCATACATGTGCTGGTTGGTGCCACTGTCTAGCCATGCCTGCCCCAGTCCTGGTTCTCGTACTCACCAGCTGGAGTGGCAACCCAAGGTTAAAGTGGCCACTGTTTCCCTAGTGGGCCCATTCCCACTCCTGGATCTTGTACTCTCTAGGTGGTTCTGTAGTTTAGCTTAATAGAATTTGTCCCCAGTGCTAGCATCTGCCAGCTAATGCTACAGCAAAGCCCAACCAACCACATCCACTCTGGCATATGTATGTATCAGTAGTTACTGTCAACCCAGCCTGGCTTTCCCCTGATCCAGCTCACATGAGGCCAACAGGTGTTGAAGTCCTGCCCAACTTGGTTTGCCCCATCCAAGCTCTCATGCTCACCAGTGGGAGTGGTGGTGCAGCAGGAGAGCCCCATGCAGCCTCCCTACTGGGTTCATCCCTGCCCCCCTGGGTCTCATGTGTGCTGGTTGAATGCTGTGGCCCAGTCTGGCATGGTCCTCCTCATCTCGGCATTTGCCAGTGGGTGCTGTAGCCTGGCTGGGCCCAGCCCATCCCCAATTCCAGTTCACACTGGTGAGGACTACAGCATAGCCCAGCCTATCCTGCCCCCAATCCTGCCCCTCATGTGAATTGGCTTGTGTTGTGGCCCAACCAGGATTGACCCACACACCATTCTGCTGCTTGGATTTGCCAGCGGGTGATATGAACCAGGCCCAGCCTGGTTTGCCCCCAACCTGAGCCAAATGTTTGCTGGTGGGTATTATTACCTGGCCTGGTCTGGGCTTCTCCCTTTCTTGGTTTTTGTGCTCACCTGCAGGGACTATGTCCCAACTGAGGAGTTCCCCAAGCTTCTCTATCAGGACCTTTTCCAGTGCCAGATCTCATACCCACTTGTGGATCTGTGGGCTAGCCCTACTTAGTTCACCTCTTACCTTAGCAGGAACAGTGGCCTTTCCTGACAGGCTCTCACCCATTTTGGTTTTTATTGTTGGGTGCTACAGCCCAGCCAACCCTGGGCTGCACCCAGACACAGCTCACACATAGCTCAGCAGGGACAGAGACCTAGCCCAGCCCATCCTACACCTACCCTTGTTCTCACGATCACCACTGGGTACTGGAGTCTAGCCCAGTCTGGCATATTCCAGACCTAGTCCACACTTGTGCTGAGGGATACTGTAGCCATGTCCAGACAAGATTGCAGCCCCCATTCTGGCCCTCACACTCACCAGTGGGAACCACAGTCCAGCCACGGCATCCAAGCCAAGATGGTGTTGGCTGCTTTTAAGCAGCCAGGCAAGGTTGCGATCACCCCCACTACCAGCCAAAAGTGGCCAGTGGGGTGGAAGGACCCGTTTGCATGCCCAGCCCCCATCCCTGTTTCTGTAATCATTACAGTCAAGTTGTAATTTTTTAGTTTTTCTTTCTTTTCTTTTTATTTCAAAGGAAGGGAGACAAAGAAATCTAAGTGAGAGAGACAAATTTAGAGGTGTATTGCATCTGCTAGTTCACTCCCCAAATGCTCCCAACAGCCAGAGTTGGGGTCATGCTGAAGTCAGGAGCTCAGAACTCCACTGTGTCTCCAGCATGGATGGAAACATTGCAAGTACTTGAGCCGTCACCTGCTGTCTCCAAGGGTGTGCATGAACTGGAGACTAGAAAGTGGAGTGGGGGCTTGAACCCATGCACTCTGATATGGACTGCAGGAACCCCAAGCTGCATCGTAACTGCTGAGCTAAACATCCATCCTTCCAGTTATGTTTTAAATAGTGATAATAGTTTACATTGGCCCTGGGGTTGGGCTTTCATAGGTTTTATCTCATATTAACAGACCTGGGTGCAGTTGGTGATCTTATCAGAAACTCCTGGATTTGGGCAGGTTGAGCACCCGCCCAGGACCACCCATAGAGTTCACAGAATTAAAGCACATGCCAAAGCTGAGTCCCAGTAAGAAGAGCACAGACTGAAAATAAAAGGTGAAGACAATGGGCCAGATCGGAAAAGCTCTCCTGGGCCAGATCCGAAAAGCTGTTTCAAGTCTGGCACAAAGGCCTAGTGGCTGAATCCTCAGCTTGTGTGAGCTGGGATTCCATATGAATGTTGCTTCATTTCCCAGCTGCCCCACTACCCATCCAGCTCCCTGCCTGTGGCCTGGGAAAGCAGTGGAGGACGAGTTCTTGGGACCCTGTCCCTATGTGGGAGACCTGGAAAACGTTCCTGGCTCCTGGCTTCAGATGGGCTTAGCTCCAGCTGTTGCATCCCTTGGGGAGTAAATCAGTGGATGGAAAACCTTTCTCCATGTAAATCTGAGTTTCTAATAAAAATAAATAAGTATTTAAAAAACAAAACCGAAAGCTGTTTCTAAATGATGAGGCTGGGTGTTGGAAAGGCAAATAGTGGAAGTGGACTTTGTCTTAAACTTTTTTCAAAGGCGAGTTGACAGCATCCTAAAACACTTGCCCACTCTTACATTCTACCAGTAGTCTAGGAATTTGTGTCAAAGGCAAGGTGAAAATTGTTGGACACAGGGTAAGGATCACACCTACATATCCCATATCAGGAGATGGCATACCACATACACTACCTTCAGAAATGGTTGGAGGGGAGAGAACTTGGCCTCACGGTTAAGATGCCTGGGTCCTTGGGCCTGGCGGCGTGGCCTAGCGGCTAAAGTCCTTGCCTTGAATGCACCGGGATCCCATATGGGTGCCGGTTCTAATCCCGGCAGCTCCACTTCCCGTCCACCTCCCTGCTTGTGGCCTGGGAAGGCAGTCAAGGACGGCCCAAAAAGCTTTGGGACCCTGCACCCGCATGGGAGACCCAGAAGAGGTTTCTGGTTCCCGGCATCGGATCGGCGCACATTGGCCCGTTGCGGCTCACTTGGGGAGTGAAACATCGGACGGAAGGTCTTCCTCTCTGTCTCTCCTCCTCTCTGTATATCCAGCTTTCCAATAATAATAAAAAATCTTAAAAAAAAAAAAGATACCTGGGTCCCACCTCCAGGTGCCTGGGTCCTACCTCAGAGTTCTTGAATCCCATTCAGAGTGCCTGGGTCCCGCCTCAGGGTGCCTGAATCCCACCACAAAGTGCCTGGTCCCACCTCAGAATGCCTGGGTCTCATCTCAAAGTGCCTGAGTCCCACCTGAGGATGCCTGGGTCCCATCTCAAGAGTTCTTGAATTCCACTCAGAGTGCCTGGTTCCCACTTCAGGGCTCCTGGATCCCACTTTAGGGTGCCTGGGTCCCACCTCAAAGTTCCTGGGTTCACTGCCTGGCTCTGGCAGCAGGAATGGATCAAGTGATTCTGTCCCTGGCATCAACACTGGTGACCTTGATGAAATGCCTGGCTCTGAGCTTTGGCCTGGCTACTTGGGGCATTAGTGAGTGATAGGAGTGATAGGAGTGTTCTGTCTATCTCTTCTGCCTATCAAATAAGCACGTTAATTTTTTTTTTCAAAGAAGGAGCCAAGAACTTCTTCTAGGTCTCTCATGTGGGTGCAGGGGTCCAAGGACCTGAGTCAGCTTCTGTTAGTTTGTGTCCCAGCTGCCCTGCTTCTGACTTAGGGAAGGCAGTGGAGGTTGACCCAAGCCTTTGGCTTCTGGTTTGAGCTTGGTCCAGCGCTGGCTATTGTGGCTATCTGGGAGTGAACCAGTGGATGGAAGATACCTTACTTTTTTTAATTAAAAAAATTTTATTTCAGTGTGTCTAATTTTTTTTAAAATCTCTTCCTCCTCCTCCTCCTCCTCCTCCTCCTTCTTCATCCTCCAACAACCCAGATGGGTGTTCCCAGGTGACCTGTGCAGCTGCTGCACATCTCCGATGTCATCATCATGAAAGGCAGATCCTGTCTCAGTCCAGTTCCAGCGCTGTCTCAGGTCCTTTGATTTTCCATTGTTAGGCTGATCACAGAGTTTAGGAATGCCACGACCCACAGCTCTCGGTCCCAGTGCCCGTGGCTGCTCCTGTGGCTGGCGGGTCAGTGACTGACAGCCTTGAGGAGAGCGTTAGAGGGGGCAGCGCTACTGCCACTGCCACAGGGTGAGGAGCCTAGCCTGGAAAATATCTTTCTCTCTCGTCCCTCCTCTTTCTTTCTCTCTTTCTGTTTATTCTTTCAAATAAATAAATAAATAAATAAATAAATAAATAAATAAATGATTCAGGCCAGCAGATCTTAGTGTATTCATAGGGTGGTGTGACCACGGTCAACACTAGATCGTCTTCATCACCCGCAGTCTTAGTCACCTGTTTGTCAACTTTCTGTCTCTACAGACTGGCCTAATCTTAATTTCATTTACAGGAAACCATACAATCTGTCCTTTAAAAAAAAAAAAAAAAAGACTTATTTGGGCCTGGTGCAGTGGCCTAACAGTTAAAGTCCTCACCTTGAATGCGCCAGGATCCCATATGGGCACCGGTTCTAATCCTGGCATCTCCATTTCCCATCCAGCTCCCTGCTTGTGGCCTGGGAAAGCAGTCAAGGACGGCCCAAAGCCTTGGGACCCTGCACCCATGTGGGAGACCTGGAAGAAGTTCCAGGCTGCTGGCCTCAGATAGGTGCAGCACTGGCTGTAGCTGTCACTTGGGGAGTGAATCATGGGACGGAAGATCTTCCTCTCTGTCTCTCCTTCTCTCTGTATATCTGACTTTGCAATAAAAATAAATCTTTAAAAAAAAGACTTATTTATGTTAATTGGAAAGGTAGATCAGATTTACAGAGAGAGGGAGAGACAGAAAAATTTTCTATCTGGTGGTTCACTCCTCAAATGACCACAACAGCCAGAGCTGAGCCGATCCAAAGCCAGGAGCCAGGAGCTTGTTCTGTTCTGTGTCTACCATGTGGGTGCAGGCACCCAAGGCTTTGCGCTATGCTCTATTGCTTTCAGAGGCCATAAGCAGGGAGCTGGAAAGGAAGTGGAACAGCTGGGAGATGAAACAGTGCAAATATGGGATGCTGGTGCTTACATTCATTTCTTTTTGCAGTTGAATAATGTTCCAGTGTATGGCTGAGCTATATTTTGCTGATCTATTCATCTGTTGATAGACTTTTATGTTTTACCTCTGCTTTTAGGATCTCGTGAATAGTAGTGCTGTAAACTTTTAGGTGTGAATTTTTTTAATATTTATTTTATTTTTATTGGAAAGTCATATTTTACAGAGAGGAGACAGAGAGAAAGATCTTCTATCTACTGGTTCACTCCCCACGTGGCTACATTGGCTGGAACTGAACCAATCCAAAGCAAGGAGCCAGGAGATTCTTCCAGATCTCCCACGTGAGTGCAGGGTATCAAAGCTTTGGCCATCCTTGACTGCTTTCCCAGACCACAAACAGGGAGCTGAAAGGGAACTGGAGCAGCCGGGATACAAACAGGCGCCTCTACGGGATCCTGGGGTAATCAAGGCGAGGATTTAGCCAGTAGGCTATTGCAAGGGGCCCGGTGAATTTTTAAATTTTTATATGGACATGTTCTTTCTTTTAGTTACATACTTAAAAATGGAATTGCTGGGTCAAATAGCAATTATGTTTAACATTTCAAGGTAACACTTGGTTTCATGCATTCCAGGAGCTAAGAATGGTTTTTACATTTTGAGACGCTTGAGAAGAAAAGATCAAACAAGTAGCTTTGTGTAATGCGATAATTATATGTATTTTCAAGTTTCAGTGTACAGAGTTTCATTGTACAGTTATGTTCATTCCTCTTTTTAACAGTATCTACTTAAGTGTATTTTCATCTAAAAACAGAGCAATAAAAGAGAAGAGAGAATGAAATCTTGCATCAACTGATTCATTTCCCAAATGCCCATGGTAGCCAGGATTGGGCCAGGCTGAAGCCAGGAGCCAGGAACTCCATCCGGGTCTCTGACATAGGAGGAAGGGATTCAATGACTTGAACCATAATCTGCTGCCTCCTAGGGAGTACATTAGCAGGAAACTGCATTAGAAGCAGAGGCTGCTGGGGCAGGAGGGAGTGCGTAGGTTAAGGTAGTGGTGCATAGCTCACCTAACTAATCCTCTACCTACAAGTACTGGCATCTCATTTGGATGCTGATTTGTGTCCTGGCTTTTCTACTGCTCATCTAGCTTCCTGTTTGTGGCCTGGGAAAGTGGCAGAGGATGGCCCAAGTCCTTGAGCCTTTGTACCCATGTGGGAGGCCCAGAAGAGGTTTCTGGCTGCTGGGTTCAGATCATCTCAGCTGCAGCCACTGTGACCATTTGGGGAGTTACCCAGTGGATAGACAATCTTTCTCTCTGTCTTTCCTTCTCCCTGTAATTCTACCTTTCAAATTAAAAAAAAAAAAAAGGAATAATAATAAGAAACCAGCAGAGGTGGACTCAATTCAAAGTATTCCCATATGGGATATGGCGTTCCAACCACTGCTTAACCTGCTAGGACACTTTTATTTTTATATTGTTGACTGTTTTTGTACTACAGGGGCAGAGTTGAGTATTTGTGGCAGAAACCTGCAAGAACTAAAGTATTTACCGTCTAGCCTTTTATCGAAAAGTTTTACCAGCACCTGAAAATACATGTTGGTGTCATAATTGTAAATTTTTCTTTGCCAGCTGATGGTGCTCACTTGGGTCTGCTCTGTGCCCAGCTTGGCTGGTGACAGGACCCAGGTTGCCATCCTAGGTCTCTCAGGTCCCTGCCTGCCAGCAGGAAGGAGTGAAGAGAGGTCCTGTTTTCTGGACTGGAAGTGTGAGTTCTGCAGGCAACTCTCAGACACTGCCACTGGGAGGGAAGTTGGGCCTTATCTTTCTTGTACCTCTGGGCAGCTTCTTCCCTTCCAGTTAAGAAGAGCCAGCCATACATAACTCTTGGCTGATGTCTTGTCAGAGCTCTTTGATCATCATTACTTAGTCAGAAGCTGGTGGCTGTAACCCAGCGAAACAAAAACACAAGTGGCTTTAATGACTCTACCCCTAAAACTGGAAGCTTTCATCTTCTCACCAAGACTTTGACCTGCAGATTCTTGCTTGCAGCCCATGACCCCATCCACTCCCAAGGGGTTAGAACCTAATGTTTTTGTCCCAGGATCATCATTCTTGAAGGAAAGAAGGCAGCTTCAAGTTTGCAGCCCCAGTCTTCAGAACCACTGTCCTCTAACAGGTCGTCATCCTCATCGTCCTCATATGACCAGATCCGAGGAAGGATGCCTGTCCCTGGGAGGTCATGAGGATTCTTTGTCATGAGTTTAAATTATGTTCCCAAAGGAACCTCCTGCACTGCTTGTGGACATCTTTTAAAATGCTGCAGTCACTTTGAAAAACAGCCTGGCAGTTCCTTAAGTGGATGAATGCTGGTTACTGCGAGCTCCAGCAATTCCACTCCTAGGTCTTGCTAGATGTATACCCCAGAGGAATGAAGACTTACATCCAAACACTTGTCCACAAACACTAGAAACAACCAACCCATCAGCTGTCTCTCCTTCACTCTATATAACTGAGTCTTCCAAATAAATAAATCTGTTAAAAAAGTGAAGGTCACAGCGATATTCATATACCTCACATACAACCAGATCTATCATGGGCGGAGCTGAGTGTTCTGACCAGTCACTTGAGGGTAGTTACTAAAGCTTCTGAAATCAGAGACAACTGGCTCTCTGGTTCTGCAGGACCTTGGGCTAGTCATTTAACTCTCTGAGCCTCAGATTAATCATAACCTCATTCTGTTAAGGATTGTGTGGCAGTTAAGTGAAACTCGTATTCATGCTGCACTTAGTACTTGACACATGATAGCAGGTACTTAATAAAGGTGACAAACATTTCTACATAGAGTTTTGTGGTCCATCCCAGTCACCCCGGAGCTGTTCTGCTCTCCACAGAATCCCATTTCCCAGTCCTGCCAGATCATAAAAATTACCTGAAATATTTGTGTAAAATACATATTCCAGAGCCCCACTTCAGCCAACTGGTCAGATTTTTTTTTTAAGATTTATTTATTTATATTGAAAAGGCAGAGTTACAGAGAGAACGAGAGACAAAGATCTTCCATCCACTGGGTCACTCCCCAAATGACCGCAACAGCCAGAGCTGAGCCAATCTCAAGCCAGGAGCCAGGAGCTTCTTCTGGGTCTCCCATGTGGGTGCAGGGTCCCAAGGCTACAAAGGTCCAAATGCTTTTCCAGGTCACAAGCAGGGAACTGGAAGGGATGTGGAACAACTGGGACAGAAACACGCCCTTATGGGATCCCGGCACATGCGAGTGGAGGATTAACCAATTGAGCCTTCGTGTCATGACTCAGAACGTATTTTTAAAAACTCTCTTGGGGCCCAGCACAGTCGCCCAGCAGCTAAAGTCTTTGTCTTGAACATGCGGGGATCCCATATGGGTACTGATTCTAATCCCAGCGGCCCTGCTTCCCATCCAGTTCCTTGCTTGTGTCCTGGGAAAGCAGTCCAGGACGGTCCAATGCATTGGGACCCTGCATCCACGTGGGAGACCCGGAAGAAGCTCCTGGTTCTTGGTTTCAGATTGGCTCAGCTCTAGGCATTGTGGCTACTTGGGGAGTGAGCCATCGGATGGAATCTCTTCCTCTCTGTCTCTCCTCCTCTCTGTATATCTGCCTTTCCAATAAAAATAAGTACATCTTAAACAAACAATCAAAAAACAACTCTCTTGGTAAATACTATGATCAGATAATTTTTTGAGAAACAGGGCTGACCCAATTTGTAGTTATGTTTCTTTCTTTTATTTGCTTCCCCATAAACCCTCAGATTGCTGTTTTCGTGTTGACTTGCCAGCCTTGGCCAAGGAATCCCTACTTAAGAACTCTACCCCTTAACACCAATAGTAACACAGAGTACTTGGCCTTGTACTTTCCTCATGCTTCAACCTGGGGCAAGCATTAGGAACATTAATGATGATAGCAGAAGGGAACCTCCAAGAGGTAGGACCCCTACTGGGTTTCTCAGGCCTCAGGGAGACTAAATAGCTTCCCTGGAACTTTTGGAAAAGTAGCTGGCAGAGTAAGTTTTGTGTGACGCTGAAAGTCAGACTGCTTCACATATAATTAATATACTAATAATTCAATATTTACTTTAAAAATATTTATTTTATTTTTATTGGAAAGGCAGGTACACAGAGAGAAGTAGAGATAGAAAGATCTTTTGTGTGCTGGTTCATTCCCCAAGTGGCCACAACAGCCAGAGCTGAGCCGACTCGAAGCCAGACGCTTCTTCTGGGTCTCCCACGCAGGTGCAGGGTGTCAAGACTTTGGGCTGTCCTCACCTGCTTTCCCAAGGCACAAGCAAGGAGCTAGATGGGAAGTGGGGCCACTGGGATATGAACCCGAGCCCATATGGGATCCCGGTGCATTCAAGGTGAGGACTTTAGCTGCTAGGCTGCTGCATCAGGCCCCCAAATAGCTTTTTAAAAAATAAAAAAAGAAAAAGAATATGGGGCAACCAGGAGCTGGGGTGGGGGGTCCGGCAGGACCCCAGTCACCTGCTCTGGGTCCTTGGGCCTGCCTGTGTGGTAGGTGCCAGGTCTCTGAGCCCCTGGGGTAGGGAGCCTTGTGAAGTCCAGGTCATACAGCCCAGGGTGCTAATGGCAACAGGGGAAGCTCACTGGCCACCCGGGAGCATGCTTCTGGGGACTTGGTGTGTGGGCTTGCAGGAGTCTGGCCAATGGCACAGGTGGGGACATGTGGGGCCTGGGGTCTCATGTCCAGGATTGGTTTTCTGATTGTGGAGTTCATGTATCAGAGCTGGGCCTCCTCAGTGGAAAAGACCGAACAGATACATGGCAGCCCATTGAGGCCTGCAGAGGACATCTGGTACCACAGCAGAGGAAGGAGAACAGAACAAACTGGACAACTACCCCAGCAAACGATGACAGCAAGTTTCTGGGCGAATGGAGACTCTAAGGTCAAGTATGTCAACCAATGGACATTGGAAAGGGTTCCTCACTCTTGGATCTGTGAGATCATCAGCATTTCAAAACTAGTGAAACCACTTGGAACATGAGCCACATTGGGGATCCTGTTCCCCGTCACTGGGTACTGGGGTGGTTGGGAGGCTGGATATGGCTTCTCCCGTTTCTTCCCCCAGATACAGGAAGAAGAAATAGAAAAATTGGAAACAATGATCACACCTACCTTCCCTAACTCTTGATCCTTCCCACCCTGATCAACTATGTAAACATCATTAAAAAATACATATGGGGGCAAAATATATCAGGTATCAGCCATGGCCAGGTGATGCTATGACACTCAAGTGACATGCAAAGCCTTTGACACCAGGTCACTTGGATTTGAAGCCAGATTTTGCTGTATACTAGATGTGACCCTCTGGACAAGTTACTTCTGTTCTCAGTGCCCCTGATTCGCCTCACCTGTGAAATGGGAATAGCATGGGGATTTCACCAAGAAACTCAGTAATGCAAAATGTTAGTGACAGTGTTGACAGACACCCAAGCTCATGTAAACACCAGCCATTAACATACCAAGTGGGTGGCATTGTGGGTTAAACCATTGGTGTATTTTCCGTACTCCATAAAGTAGAAACACAGACAACAAAGCATCAAGTAAAGATGTCATTAGGATGTTTTTAGGGGGTGAGTGGAGCCCCCCTTCCAACCGCTCAGCTTCTTTCGGCTGCTCGCCCTGTCCTCCGTCTTCCTACCTAGCACTCCCTCCCTCGCCCAGCCCTCCCCTCTGCCCACTGGACAACATTCCTCACTTCTTTTCCCCAAGAACTGTAATCAAGCTTTTACTCTGTAGTTGCCATCTCACAGCTCGCGGCTGAAATCACGTGCCTGCCCGGCCTGTTTTTCTTCTCAGCCCTGGTAGAGAGGGGCAGATTTAATGGAGGAGCCTGCATTGAGCCTGGCATGGGGCAAAGATCCGGGGTGGGGCTGCTTGTGTTCAGCCCCTCCCACGCCAGACCTGTTGGATCCCAGCAACTTGGCAAGGTAGAACAACATACCCAAAGGCCTTCCAGGCAGTTGTTGGAGCCAGGGTTGGGATCCTGTGTGATTTGGCTCATGGCGGGGACATGACACCTTGTTGTCTTAACTGATGAGGATTTCTGAACTCCCAAAACCCAGGTGCCTCTGCAGCAGCTGTAGTTTGATAGTAAAACTGGCTGCCCTCCCGCTGCTGGTGCCTCACCCTTCACTTGGCAGCTCCTGCCGTCTGATAGTCTTTTTCTCCAGCTCTGGATCTGGGCTGGCCCTGTGATGGTCAGCAAAACACAGTAGAAGTGGTGATGATCCTGCTAGGCCCTGAGCCTTGCACGCTTCTGCTCTGTCTCCTGAATCTGGCTGCCTGCAAGCCCAGGCAAGACTGCAGAAGCATCAAGGCCCACTCCCCTCTGTGGCCATCCCAGACCCATTAGCAACTGACCAACCTCCCTGCTGACTGAGCTCAGCTGAGGTTAACCAGGTCTGCTCCGATCAGCGAAACCTCCTGGCTGACCCACACATACATGAGCAATTAAAAAAAAAAAAAGATCTATTGTAGTTTTGTTTGAAAGGAAGAGTTACAGAGAGAGGAGTGAGAGAGATCTCTCATCCCTGGTTCACTCACCAAAAGGTCACAGTTGTAGGGCCGGGCCAATTGGAAGCCAGAAGCCAGGAGTTTCTTCTGGGTCTCCCATGTGAGTGCAGGGTCCTAAGGACTTCCTACTTTCCCAGGCCAGTAACAGGAAACTGGATAGGAAATTGAGCAACCATGAGATATAGGATGCCAGTTCTGCAGGTAGAGGCTTAGCCTACTACTGCATGGCACTGGCCCCATGAGCAACTGTTTTAAGCATTGGACTTTGAGAGAGGTTTATTATATGAGTAGGATTAAAAATATTCATTAGAGGGCCTGCTGCGGTAGCCTAGCATCTAAAATCCTTGCCTTGCATGCTCCAGGATCCCATATGGGCACTGATTCATATTCTGGCTGCTCCACTTCCCTTCCAGCTCCCTGTTTATGCCTGGGAAATCAGTAGAGGACAGCCCAAAGCCTTGAGACCCTGCCCCGGCATGGGAAACCTGGAAGAAGTTGCTGGCTCCTTGTTTCAGATGGGCTCAGCACCGACCGTTGCAGCCACCTGGGGAGTGAAACAGTGGATGGAAATCTTTCTCTCTGTCTCTCCTTCACTCTATATATCTGACTTTCCAATAAAATAAATAAATAAATCCTTTTTTAAAAACCTCGTTAGAAAATGGAAGTAAAAGTAAGTTACTGGGAGTGGTTATTATGGCACAGCACGTTAAGCCAAAGCTTGGTATTCCGCATCTCACACTGGAGTGCTTGGGTTCGAGTTCTGCCTCCAGTGACAGTGCATCTCTTGCTAATGCTCGTGGAGAGCAGCACATGATGGCTGAAGTACTTGCGTCCCTGCCACCCACATGGGCTTTTCCCTGGGGTTATTTAGAAGTCTGGGGCCCCCAGCTGGGCTATCCCCTTCCTGATCTCTCCTTATCCAGCAGGCTGAACTTATTCACATGAGGCTGTAGAATTCTTCAGCAGCCAGAGAAAGCAAGCCTGATACAGCTTAATTGACTATAGCTCTATTGGCCAAAACAAGTCACGTGGCCAATGTCAGAGTCTGGGGTAGAGAAGTAGATCCTGCCACGAGTGAATGAAGGGCAAAGTCACAACCCAAAGTGATAGAAGCACACACCATGAAGGAATTTGTGGGCATTTGTCAGTCTAAGGCAGGAGCATTAAGGAATCGTCATTTGGATTTGTCATTAAGCACCTCTGTGGGCAGAGATTGTGTTGAATGGAGTGGCAGTGATGAGAACAGAAAGTGATTGAGATGGGGTGGAATCCGTTGCTTGTACTATTAGAAAGTCATTGCAAATGGGACCACCACTGTGGCATAATGGATTAAACCACCGCCTGCAACTCCAGTATCTCATATGGGCTTTGATTTACCTCCTGGCTGTACTGCTTCCAATCCAGCTTCTTGCTAATGTGCTTGGAAAAGCAATGGAAGATAGCCAAGTCCTTGGACCACTGCACACATGTGGAAAACCTGGATAGAGTTCCAGGCTCCTAGTTTCAACCTCAGACCTGGCCATTGTGGCCATTGTGGAGTGAATCAATGGATGAATGGTCTCTATACTTGTTCCTGTTTCTCTCATTAACACTGTATTTCAAATGTATACATTTTAAAAATCTTTAATAGCTAAAAAGTTGTTTTAGAAATGATATAAGAACCAAATTAGGAGGCTGCCAACAGGTGTAGCAGCCTAAAGCCACTACCTGATTCTGGCATCCTATTTGGATGCCACTTAGTGTTCCAGTTGCCCCACTTTTTTTTTTTCAAGATTTATTCATTTTATTACAGCCAGATATACACAGAGGAGGAGAGACAGAGAGGAAGATCTTCCGTCCGATGATTCACTCCCCAAATGAGCCGCAACGGACCAATGCACACCGATCCGATGCCGGGAACCTGGAACCTCTTCCGGGTCTCCCACATGGGTGCAGTGTCCCAATGCATTGGGCCGTCCTCAACTGCTTTCCCAGGCCACAAGCAGGGAGCTGGATGGGAAGTGGAGCTGCTGGGATTAGAACCAGTGCCCATATGGGATCCCGGGGCTTTCAAGGCGAGGACTTTAGCTGCTAGGCCACGCCCCCGGGCCCTCCACTTTTTTTTTAAAGATTTATTTATTTATTATTGGAAAAAACAGATATACAGAGAAGAAGAGAGACAGAAAGATCTTCGATCTGCTGGTTCACGCCCCAGGTGACCATAATGGCCAGAGCTGAGCCCATCCAAAGACAGGAGTCCAGAGCCTCTTCCAGGTCTTCCAACACTTGTGCAGGGTCCCAAAGCTTTGGGCCATCCTCAGTTGCTTTCCCAAGTCACAAGCAGGGAGCCAGAAGGGAAATGGAGCAGCTTGGCTACAAACCAGCGTCGATATGGGATCCCAGGTGTGTGCAAGGTGAGGACTTTAGCCACTAGGCTACTGCCTTGGGCCCTGTACATATGTGTAGTTTTTAAAAATAAAATACATACAAAGAATCTTATAAATCATAACACTTGACATTAGTGAGCTGAAGAGGTTTCTAGGAAAACGATGTGTGTACATGTGTTTTCTTTTGGTTTTTAAGGATTTTTCTTTTATTTGAAAATCAAAGATATAGAGAAGGAAAAACAGAAAGAGGAAGAAATCTTCCTGCGCTAGTTCATTCCCCAGATGGCCGCAAAAGCCAGGATTGGGCCAGGTTGAAATCAGGAATCAGGAACTTTTCCCAAAACTTCCACGTGTGTGGCATGGCCCCAAGCACCTAGACCATCTTCTGTTGCTTTTTCACACACATTATTAGCAGTGAACTAGATGAGAAGTGGAGCACCCTGGACTCAAACCAGTGCCCATTTAGGATGCTGTCATCACAAGCAGTTGTTTTACTGGCTAATACTACCATACAGGCCGTGGTGTGTGTGTGTGTGTGTGTTTAGGCCACATACGAACACATGTCCTAGTGGTTAAGACACCTACACCCCGCACTGGAACATCTGACTCCAACTCCTGACTTCAACTTCCTGCTAACACGGACTCTGGAAAGCAGAATGTTGAGTACTTAAGTGCCTGTCACTCATATGGGAGATCAACGTGGAGTCCCCAGCTTCCAGCCTTGGTCTGGCTCAGCCTCAGCCATGGCAGGCATTTGGAGGACAAACTAGCAGATGAGAGATCCCTCCTCTGTTTCCTCTCTTTGTCTCTCAAACAAATAAGTTAAAAATAGTAAACAAATAGCACCTCTTTAAAATTGTCTTCTTTATAATCTTCACAGAAGTCTCGTGAGATGTATTACATTGTTAGCACTGCTTTACAGATGAAGAGAATGAGGCTCAGAGAGCTTGAGTCACTTGTTCAGGCTCACACAGCCTGTCAACTTAGCATCCAGCCAGCCTTACTCAGAGAAACCCTCAAGGACCCACTGAGAACACCTCATGGCTAATTGCATAGGGGAGGGCAATTGGAGAAGAAGGGATCAAAAATGACTATGACACTTTGAGCCCAAGTAATATGCAAGTGAGGAGGGCGTGATTGGTCACTAAAGTAATTCATAAGCCAAAGAAGTGAATACCTAATGATGGAATTCAGTGCCTGACATTGGGTCTAAGAGGAAATCCCCATTGTACTCTTTGCTGGCTGGCCCTGTGTCTGAACATCTAAAGACTGCTGGGAGTAGGGCCATTTCAAGAGGAAAAAACAAGGCAGCAAGTTGTGTGTGCCCTCTGAGTACGTGGGTCTTTTCTGCATCAGCAGCTTATACCTTCTGTGGCTCTAACTATGCGTCCTGATTGATTGACCAAGCTTAAAAGGCCTCGTTTTTTGAACCCAAGATTTCAGGCTTCCAATCCCTTCAGGTCATCAACAAAGACCAAAAGGTCTGGCATGAATGCAAGGTTATTCACCCAGGAAGACATTATAAACCACAGGAACGCAAGCCCAGCAGGCAGGATTGGCTGCCCAGCTCCCTAGGCACATTGTGTCCTCATCCCCCCACCCAAGATAATTCATAATTAAATCTGTTGCAGACAGGCGGCAAACTAGAATGCCATCTACACTGGCAATGGGGAAGAAGTTTGAATGCAAAGTTCTAGAGCTCCAAAACTTGATACACTGGTAACATTCCAAGCTCAGGCTTCCCGTTTCTACCTCCCTGGGACCATCTTCCAGAGGAAGATGACTCAGAAGAGTTGGTGGGTCACTAAGGTAAGATCTAGGTTTTGGTAACTGTACCACAGAATATGCCATATGCTCAGGCCCCATGCAAAGTTCCAGTTAATTCTATTTTTTTAAGATTTATTTATTTTTATTGGAAAGGCAGATACACAGAGAGGAGGAGAGAGAGAGGAAGATCTTCCGTTTGATGGTTTACTCCCCAAGTGACTGCAACAGCTGGAGCCGAGCCAATCCAAAGCCAGGAGCCAGGAGCTCTTCTGGGTCTCCCAAGCGGATGCAGGGTCCCAAGGCTTTGGGCTGTCCTCAACTGCTTTCCCCAGCCACGAGCAGGGAGCAGCAGAAGGGAAATGGAGCAGCTGGGACACAAACTGGTGCCTATCTGGGATCCCAGTGCAGATTTAGCCAATTGAACCATTGTGCTGGGCCCACTTTAGGTAATTCTACAAAAAATTGAAAATACACATACAACTTAGCTAGTAGTTTTGCTAGGAATGTATGTTCCTACATATGCGAAATAATATTTGCACAAGGATATTTAGTGCACCATTGTTTGGAACAGTGAAAGATCAGAAACAATTCAAATGTCCATTAGTAGAGAAACGGCTAAGTAAATTATAGAACTCCATTTCAGTGGAATACTGTTTAGCAAAGAATAATAATAATAAAAAGAACAAAGGGCTGGAATTGTGGTGCAGAGGATTAAGCTGCAGCTTGCAACACTGGCATTCCAGTAGGAGTGGCACCATGAGTCCCAGCCCTTTCGGGCACCACAGTCCACAGTCTCTGTGATGTCTGCCGTCTCAGGCTTGTCCTCCATGGCCCAGCTGATATTGTTGCCAGGCCAAAGTCGATCATAATGTGTGTGTTCTTTTTTTTTCTTTTTAAAGATTTATTCATTTTATTACAGCCAGATATATACAGAGGAGGAGAGACAGAGAGGAAGATCCTCCATCCGATGATTCACTCCCCAAATGAGCTGCAACGGGCCAATGCGCACCGATCCGAAGCCAGGAACCTGGAACCTCTTCCGGGTCTCCCACGCGGGTGCAGTGTCCCAATGCATTGGGCCGTCCTCGACTGCTTTCCCAGGCCACAAGCAGGGAGCTGGACGGGAAGTGGAGCCGCCGGGACCAGAACCAGTGCCCACATGGGATCCCGGGGCTTTCAAGGCGAGGACTTTAGCCGCTAGGCCACGCTGCTGGGCCCAATGTGTGTGTTCTTGAAAAAAACATGACAGTGCATGGGTTGTACAGCTTGTACATCTTGTTGAAGTCAGGCATTTCTATGATGTCCACAAGATAAATAACTTCAGGGACAATGCCAGAAGCCAGGCACTCTGATATTGGTCACAGGTATCCCAAGCAGCGTCTGTACCAAATGCTTGCCTGTAAACTTTTGGATGGTTTTACTCTGTGTGTGTGTGTGTGTGTGTGTGTGTGTGTGTATGCAACAAAAATATGTATTTTGTAAGTCATAACACTTTCTACACATGAAAATAGTGTAAAATTACCCTCATTTCCTTCTCCATTCAGGGGCCCTCAGAGAGTCCTTTGCTCTTGTTTCTCCCTTTTTCTCTCATTGTCTCTGTGAAGATCAGCTAAGGGGCTTCTCAGAGCTGCGGCTTGAGCTGACTGTGACAAAAGTTCTCTGTCCCAAAGTTTCTATGAAATGAGAGAAGGTCCTAATAAACCTGCTAGCACTGCTCAGTTGCAGGAAATGGGATGGGATGGGGTGGGGTATAAGCTAGGTTGTTTGGACCAAAAAGCAGAATCCTATCTGCTCTGATGACCCTGAGTGACCCTTGAGGGAGTCAAGGTGCTGAAGAGCCAGAGATGCTACCTGGAGGGCCAACCTCACCTCCACATTGTGGGTGTCACCAAGCAACAGGTGTCCTGCATTTTTGTTGTTTGTGCTTCCTGGGAGATCCTGTGAGACTGCAATCCTATTTCACAAGCCGAGTGCTTATAATCCACCACCCCGGCCACATCTGACTAAACCAAGAGTGGACAAAAGACCCAGGGGACAGATTCTTAGGCTGGGCTGAGGGGAGCACGCTCTTCGTCTGAGAAGTGTAGGCGGAAATGAAGCCAGTCAGATGAAAACTGGAAGGCAAGACTGTGCCATGTTGGAGCTGGGGAGATCACATGAGGTTGGGTAAGGCAGAGGAAGTAGCTGTGAGAAAGTGGGAAGGGAAGGGGCAGCAAGGGACAGGAACGAGGAGCATAGAGGCCTGGAGAGCACAGCCTTGTGGCTGCAGGTCCTGTGAGGCAACACGGCCATTTTCCATCCGTGGGCCCTGAGTGAATGTGCCTTAATGTAAGTCTGCAGACTCTGCCGCCTTCCCCTCTGTGATGACACCTGCAGAACCCAAGTCACTCCTTCCTTGACGACATTGTCCTCTGTGGCTCTAAGAATCATAATTTCTGTCCATTTGAGAACAACAAAGAGATTGGCTCTTGGAAACATAATGCTAAATCAAAGAAGTCAGACAAGACATTACATAATGTATGATCCCATTAACATGAAATGCCTACAATAGGCAAATCCACAGACAGAATATGGAATAGGGACTGGAAATGATAGGGAGATTAAGATTGATGGCAAAGTGTGTGTGAGTGCAGGGGCTCTTCCTGTGGAATGAAAATGTATTAAAGTTGATTGTGGTAATAAATGCACAACTCTTAAATCTTAAAAAAAACTCTCGAACCCGACACAGTAACCTAGCAGCTAAAATCCTTACCTTACATACACCGGGATCCCATATGGGCGCTGCCAGTTCTAATCTCAGCAGCCCTGCTTCCCATCCAGCTCCCTGCTTGTGGCCTGGGAAAGCAGTAGAGGACGGCTGAAATCCTTGGGACCCTGCACCCAGGTGGGAGAACTGGAGAAGCTCCTGGCTCTTAGCTTCCAATCGGCTCAGCTCCAGCCATTGGCGCCACTTGAGGAGTGAATCATTGGACAGAGATCTTCCACTCTGTCTCTCCTCCTCTCTATATATCTACTTTACAGAAAAATTTAAAAATAAGTCTTTAAAAAATACCTCTCTGCCTTTCAAATAAATAATAACTTTTTCTTTTTAAATATTTACTTTTAAAGATTTACAACAGCTAGAGCTGAATTAATCCAAAGCCAAAAGCCAGGAAGGAGGAACTTTTTTTGGATCTCCCCTGTTGCAGAGTGCGAGAGAGATCACACTGGGCCCAAGTGAAGGATGTTAGGCATCTTTACTGTTCAAGCTTGGTGACAGCAGCTCCTGCTACACTCCATGAGCCACTGCCCCGAGCTGCCAAAGTCAGGGGTGTTTAAACTCTCATCCTCCAATCAGAGTGACAGCCATGCAGTACAAGTTTTAGGCGGGAAGGGAGTTACCAGAGCCCAAAGTTTTCCTACACTTTACTTAGTCTAGTTCAGTAGGAGGCAGGAGGGGCCAAATGCACGGCGCCTCCGAGTAATTTCCGCGCTGTCACTTCTTCTGAATGTTGAGGAAGGCAAGAGGGGGAGGGTGCACTTTTCGCGCCTTCAATTAACTTGAATGGTGCGAGTGGAGGTAGGAAGGGTGTCAATTAACCTGACAAGCGGTGTATGCCATCAGTGACGGGTCGCCATTACATACCCCATGGATGCAGGGTCTCAGATTTTGGGTCCATCCTCCACTGCTTTCCAGGCCAAAAACAGGGAGCTCAATGGGAACTGGAGCAGGTGGGACACAAACCAGCACCCATATAGGATCCTGGCACTTGCAACGTGAGGATTTAGCCACTATTCCACCAGCCCCAATACTAAATCTTTCTTTTTTTTTTAAAAAAGATTTATTCATTTTATTACAGCCAGATATACACAGAGGAGGAGAGACAGAGAGGAAGATCTTCCATCCGATGATTCACTCCCTAAGTGAGCCGCAACGGGCCAATGCGCACCGATCCGATGCCGGGAACCAGGAACCTCTTACGGGTCTCCCACGTGGGTGCAGGGTCCCAATGCATTGGGCCGTCCTCAACTGCTTTCCCAGGCCACAAGCAGGGAGCTGGATGGGAAGTGGAGCTGCTGGGATTAGAACTGGCGCCCATATGGGATCCTGGGGCTTTCAAGGCAAGGACTTTAGCCACTAGGCCACGCCGCTGGGCCCTAAATCTTTCTTAAATCTCCTTTTTTGTAGGCCCGGTGCAATAGCCTAGCGGCTAAAGTCCTCACCTTACATGTACCAGGATCCCATATGGGTACCAGTTCTAATCCTGTCAGCCCTACTCCCCATCCAGCTCCCTGCCTGTGGTCTGAGAAAATAGTCAGGGACAGCCCACAGCCTTGGGACTCTGCAGCCATATGGAAGACCTGGAAGAATTTCCTGGCTCCTTGCTTCGGATTAGCTCAGCTCCATCTGTTGGAGCCACTTGGGAAGTGAATCAGCAGATGGAGGATCTTTCTGTCTCTCCTCCTCTATGTATATCTGACTTTCCAATAAAAATGAATCTTTTTTTTAATCCTTTTTGTTTCTTTATCTTTTCTCTCTAGTGAACTTTACCTTACCTTTATCTCATCTTAGCCACCCACTTCCTCAGTCATAGCTTTGACCTATGCAGATAATTTCAATCCCATAATCCTACATGCATCCTATTCAGTAGTCACCTCCTCTACCTCCAGGCCCCTCTTCTAGTGTTCATCTCTATCCATGGCCCCTTTGGCACCTGCATTTCATTGATCCTACCACCTTTTTATCATGTCTTCCACTTAGCATTTTCTTACCTCCCTTTTGTGTTGTTTAAATTCCATGTTCTATCATTGTATTTGCTCCTTTATGTCTACCCTCCACTTCCTTGTCCCTTTTCTGCATTGTCTAGAGAAACCATCATTGACATACCAGTTCTTCAGCTCTGCCCCTGTGCCTGTGGAGCTGAGGAAATTCAGAGCTCATGGACTGGTGACTTCAGACAGACCCTCAATCGTGGCTGGCCATCCTACTACCTTTTTTTTTTTTTTAAAGATTTATTTTATTTTCAGTGGAAAGACAGATATACAGAGAAGAGGAGAGACAGAGAGGAAGATCCTCCGTCCGATGATTCACTGCCCAGGTAACCGTAACGGCTGGTGCTGAGCCGATCCAAAGCCAGGAGCCAGCCACTTCCTCCAGGTCTCCCATGTGGGTGTAGGATCCCAAGGCTTTGGGATGTCCTTGACTGCCCCCACCCCCAGGCCACAAGCAGGGAGCTGGATGGGAAGTAGATCTGCTGGGATTAGAACTGGTGCCCATATGAGATTCCAGCACTTTCAAGGCGAGGACTTTAGCCACTAGGCCATGCTGCCGGGTCCCATCCTACTACCTTTATTAGACCATTTATTATCCCACTCCACTAGACAGTTATTTCACATTCTCTCATGTCTTCTAATGTACAGCCATCTTCCTGTGGGCTCACTCTCTGCTGATGATTTCATCGAAAGAGAACTTCCACCACTCCCACACATGCATAATACCTCCCTGCATCTGAACTCTTACACCCTAACTTCTTCTCTGCGTCAACTTCTCTATCTCTGATAATTTCAAGACATTTATTTATTTATTTGAAAAGTGGAGAAATAAAAAGCAAGACAGAGACAGGCAGACAGAGACAGAGTTTAGTTCACTACACAAATGCCTGCAACAACTAGAGACTGGTTCAGTTTGAAGCCAGGAACTGGGAATTAAATCAGGGTCTCCCGTGTGGGTGGAAGGAAATCAAGTACTGGGCCTGTCACCTGCTACCTCCCAGGATGTTCACTGGCAGGAAACTAGAAATGGAAGTGGAGCTGGGACTTGAACCGAGGCACTCTGATGCGGGATGTAGGAGTGATGTGTTGCAGTGTCTTAACCACAGCACCGAATGCCCATGCCTGTATTTGTAGTTAAAGACCACCCCCTTGTGTAGCATTGTTCCCTCCACCATTGCTTCAGTAATCCCTTCTCCCTTTCTCCTGCTCATCTATCTACTCCCCTAAATTCCATTTTTCCCATCAATATTCACTCATTCCATAGCTTATCGGTGTTAAAAAGTTATAAATTTAGCTTGGTCCTGTGCTTCCTTTGCTCTGGAACTCTGACTCTTGGCTCCTCTGAGCATGGCCTCTATGTGTCTGTATTCTTCCCCCCTTAACTGCTCGGGTGGGACAATGAAGATAGCAATGCTAAGAGATGAGGCCTAGCAGTAGTGCAATGTGGGCAGAGAAGCCAGGGAAAGGTGAATGTCTGCAGCTTTGTACGTGCGTTCAGATTGCTCGTAGAATATCTATTAGCTTATACTTTTATTTATACTCTTAATTGACAATGTTGGGTAAGCTGGGACATAGGTCTTTAGCTTAATGGATGGACTTCAAGGTAAAGAACATTTGTTCCTCTTGGGGTTACAATTGATTGGATTGACATATGGACTTGTGATTTGCTATTTCTACTGGATTCTGTTATCACAAAGCTTGGTTAATAAAGACTTCTTAATAAACCTTAAAAAAAAGTTAAAAATTTATATCAGAGATACAGAGACAGACATATATGTCATAAAGCCAGTGTAGTTAAAGTGGTTGTGGAACCCTGGTAAAACCCTACATATTATATTCCTTCAGGTTTTTGGCACATTTGGAAAATTTCATAATAAAATGTTGGGGTATAATTTCTGTCTTGACCTCATGTCTCCCTCTTTCTGTTACCTCATCTCTCTTTCCCAGAACACCTCCCAGGCAGCATGCCTGAGCTTGTGTCTAGTTCCTCTGCTCCTGTTGCTTCTCACACTAACTCCAGTCCAGCTTTTACCCTAGCAGCCTCCCAGAACTTCTCATCAAGTTCTCCTCTTGGGGAAATTCACTGTCATATATCAGTCCTGGTCTTGCTCAACACCTTAGCTGAAGAGTTTTGCTCAGTTAATCACTTCCTGCTCCTTATAAATCTTTCTTCCCTGGGTTCCAGGGTAGTACTCCCCTTCCTCCTCCCTCCCCTTGGAACGTCCTCAGGCTACTTTGCTGTTTTCTTCTCACCTGTCCAACCTCTAGAATTAATCAGCTTTTCATCATGCTTACAACCAGCCTGAGAGAAACTGCTTGGAAAAGCAGGGCTTGGGCCCGGCAGTGTGGCCTAGCGGCTAAAAGTCCTCCCCTTGAATGCCTCAGGATCCCATATGAACGCCAGTTCTAATCCCGGCAGCTCCACTTCCCATCCAGCTCCCTGCTTGTGGCCTGGGAAAGCAGTCGAGGACGGCCCAATGCATTGGGACCCTGCACCCGCGTGGGTGACCTGGAAGAGGTTCCAGGTTCCCAGCATCAGATCGGCGCGCACCGGCCCGTTGCGGCTCACTTGGGGAGTGAATCATAGGACGGAAGATCTTCCTCTCTGTCTCTCCTCCTCTCTGTATATCTGACTTTGTAATAAAAATAAATCTTGAAAAAAAAAAGAGAAAGAAAAGCAGGGCTGTTATTTCTTCTCACGATTTTGGAGGTCAACAGGGCCATGTGGAGGGACTCATTGGTCTGGTGTCTGATAAGGATAGTGGATTACAGAAAGTTTATAGAAAGAGAATCAGCTGAGAGAGGCTAGATCTCACTTGGCTTTTTTTTTTTTGTATTTATTTATTTTTATTGGAAAGTCAGATATACAGAGAAGAGGAGAGACAGAGAGGAAGATCTTCCGTTCGATGATTCACTCCCCAAGCAGCCACAACAGCCACAGCTGAGCCGATCCAAAGGCAGGAGCCAGGAGCTTCTCCCAGTTCTTCCACACAGGTGCATAGTTCTGAGGCTTTGGGCCTCCTCAGCTGCTTTCCAGGGCCACAAGCAGGGAGCTGGATGGGAAGCGAGAAGGCTGGGTTTAGAACCAGAGATGCCCATATGGGATCCAGGCACGTGTAAGGTGAGCAGCCACTTGGCTTTTATAAGTAGCCCTAACTGTAACTAACAACAGCATGCCCTTAATGACCTCAGGACCTCCCACGAGGATCACTTCTTCCATAACAGAATTCAAGTGGACTTCCACATTCTTCCAATGGCGCCACCCTAGGGAACCACACCTTCAAGACAGGAACCCTTGAAAAACTAATATGCAAACCATAGCATTTCTTTTTTTTTTTTTAAGATTTATTCATTTTATTACAGCCAGATATACACAGAGGAGGAGAGACAGAGAGGAAGATCTTCCGTCCGATGATTCGCTCCCCAAGTGAGCCACAACGGGCGGATGCGCGCCGATCCGAAGCCGGGAACCTGGAACCTCTTCCGGGTCTCCCACGTGGGTTCAGGGTCCCAATGCATTGGGCCGTCCTCAACTGCTTTCCCAGGCCACAGCAGGGAGCTGGATGGGAAGTGGAGCTGCCGGGATTAGAACTGGCACCCATATGGGATCCCGGGGCTTTCAAGGTGAGGACTTTTGCTGCTAGGCCACGCCGCCGGGCCCCATAGCATTTCTTAAAATCAAAATACACTGGGGCTCAGTCTTTTGAAAATATCATTTTTGGGGTTGGTACTATGGCCTCATAGACTAAGCCTTTGCCTGGAGCATCTCCATATGAGGTGTTGAAGCATCTTAAACTTGACATGGCTACAAACCATGACCCAGTGAGTTACGCTTATGTCTTGACCCTTGCCTTTCCTCACATTCCTATTGAGTCCTTCAAAAATAATATATAATTATCTTCAAAATATAGCTAGGAGCTGGGCATCTGTTTGATGCAGTGTAAACATTCCATTGGATGTGTGCATTCCATTTCAGTGCTTTGATTCAAGTTTTGGCTTTGCTATCAGTTTCAGCTTCTTGTTAATGTATACCATGGTGATAGCTCAAGTACTTGAGTCCCTACCATTCATCTAGGAGACCTGAATTGAGTTGCAGAGTCTGGATTCAACCTGGCCCAGCTCCAGCTGTTGTAAACTTATCTGAAGAGTGAACCAGCAGCTAGAAGGTCCTCTCCCCACTGTATCTCTGCCTTTCATATAAAATAAAGTTTATATATGCATGCACATATATGTCACTCAAGCTGCCATCATCTCTTCCATGGATTATTGCAATAGCTTCTCGCTGTGGTCTCTGCTTCCAATCCCAGACTCCCCACCCCACCTCCAACCTTCTCTTAACTGGCAGGCAGAGTGATCCCTTTAAAGTATAAGACCATCGCATCACTCCTCTTAGCACACACAAGGAACTTGACATTTCACGCCAAGTCAAAGTTAAAGTCCTAATATAAGTAAAAAAGAAAAGTGAAAGTCCTTGGAATGCCCTCTAAGTCCCCACATGATCTATCTCTCGACACACTCCTTCTCTGCCTTTAAAATAAATTCTAAAAAATTTTTAAATAGGTATTTATTATTATTAAGATTCATTTATTTTTGGGCCCGGCAGCATGGCCTGGCAGCTAAAGTCCTCACCTTGAATGCGCCAGGATCCCATATGAGCACCAGTTCTAATCCCAGCAGCTCTACTTCCCATCCAGCTCCCTGCTTGTGGCCTGGGGGGGGGCAGTCAAGGACAGCCCAAAGCCCTGGGATCCTGCACCCACATGGGAGACCTGGAGGAAGTTGCTGGCTCCTGGCTTTGGATCGGCTCAGCACCAGCTGTTTCGGTTACTTGGGCAGTGAATCATCGGACGGAAGATCTTCCTCTCTGTCTCTCCTCTTCTCTGTATATCTGCCTTTTCACTGAAAATAAATAAATCTTAAAAAAAAAAAAATTGGGGAATCCTGTGACAGGCAAATTACATCTCAGATAAAGTTATTTTTTAAAAAAGCTTGAAGATAAAAGCACTCACCACAATTTCCCAAAGGGCATGATTACTGCTGACACCTCATGTGAGCTTGTGTCACGGCAAGCATTGAGAGCAGAAGGACCACAAGTGACCCCAGCCAATCATATTCTGCCATGCTCAGTCACGCGCCAGTCACACGGAACTTCCAGGCCTTAATACTGGTCACGGGAGTTTACAGGCAGTTTCATAAATGCCATGCTTGGGCTGACAAAGCCTGTCCACAGCCTGTGTAGAAGCAGGTGATGGCACAGGCTCTCCCCTGCACAAATCTCACTTAGGACCTTGGCTTGATCTGAAGGCCTGTGGCTGCTCTCAGCCTCAGTTTCCTTCCTGGTGGACTAGAAACAATTCACAGCCCACACAGTGACTAGGGGGTTAAGTACAATATCATTTGTAGAATACTTCGCCTGGTGCCTGAAACTGGAGAGAGGAGCAGTGCTGGCACTCAGCCATACTAAGGCATAAAGCACAGCATGGTGGCCATGTGGGGAATCATTCAGCAGATGGAGATCGGTGGCTCTCTGTCTCTGCTTCTCCGTAACTCTGATTTCAAGACAAATACATCTTTAAAAAATAATAAGCACTAACACTACATCTGGGAAGCACTCATACTATGAAATAACAAAAATCTACTTTTCATTAAAAAAAAAGTCTGTGAGACAGAATGAGACTTATAGACTGGGGCATAGAATTTGAAATCTGTCACCAAAAAATAAAAAATAAAAGTGGGTGACTCTGGAAGTGACTACTTGTACTATAACCTAGTCCTTTTGCATTCAATAACCCTCTCAGCTCTTGACCTCTTCCAACACATCATTAACAAGCAAACTCAAGTGTCTAGAGATTTCTAGAACATTCCAACTAAAAAAAAAAACAAAACTAAAGCTTTGACACATAGCCAGTACAGGAAATGAAATTGTTCTTGTGAGGGACAAACAAAGATAGGGAGCTAGAAAAAGAACTTTAAGTAGAAAATAATTGCAATTGGCTATCCCAGTAGCACAAAGGCATTTCAACAGCAAAGCATCTATTCGTGTAATGCATTACATTATCTGATTAAAGGAGCAAAACCTGAATGAAAAAGTAGTGGCAATAAAATCTAATTATCATTTATGATTAAATATTAGTGAACTGGAATTGTGGGGAATTTTCTATTTCTGGCTGAATATTACATATTTTATATATTATGTATTATAATATTATGTAATATTACGTATATTTTTCACTCATATCAAACAGCATACTTAATGGTGAAACAGGAAAATTGTTTTCCAACCAGGAACATGGCCAGGAATCCGCTATTTATATGATAGTGGTGACCAACCTATTTTCTGTAAGGGCACAAAGATCATTCAGTGGGGATAGAATGGTCTTTCCAGAACAGGCTCCACAGGATAAACTTGGGACGCACTTATTTCAGAGTGCCCAGTTCAAGTCCTTGTTGCCCTGCTTCTGACCCAGGTTCTTGATAATGTGCTTAGGTGGCAGCAGATGATGGCCCAAGTAATTGGGTTGCACGTGGCAGAGCTGGATGGAATGCCCAGTTCTTAGCTTCAGCCTGGCACAACCTTGGCTGTTACAAGATCTCTCTCTCTCTCTTCTTCTGCCTTTCAAATAATGTTTAAAAATGTATTTTTAACCAACCAGTGGTGCTGAAACATCTGGACCTCTGCATGCAAATGAATGCTACTGGACCCGTCCTCACACCATATGCAAAAATTAATTCAAAATGGACTGTAGAGGATAGGCATTTTGAGACGAGTTAGGAAGCATGCATCCCATACTGGAATGCCAGAGTTCAATACCCATGTCTGGCTCCTGACTTATTTCTTGCTCATGCAAACTTTGGAAGGCACTGGTGACAACTGTAGGCCGTAATTGGGTCCCTGCTACCAAATGGGTGACCTTAATTAAATTCCCAGCACCTGACTTCAGCTGGCCCAGCCTGGCCATCACAGGCATTCGAGGAGTGAATCAGAAGGACGTCAGATCTGAGCCTGGCATGATAGCCTAGCAGCTGGATCCTCGCCTTGCATGTGCCTAGATCCCATATGGGCACTGGTTCATGTCCTGGCTGCTCCACTTCCCATCCAGCTTTCTGCTGTGGTCTGGAAAAGAAGTAGAGAATGGCCCAAGGCTTTTTGTCCCTGCATTCATGTGATCCTGATTCCTGGCTTTGGATCAGCTTAGATCCACCTGTTGCAGCCGCTTGTGGAGTGAACCAGTAGACTGAAGATCTTTCTCTCTGTATATCTGCCTTTCCAATAAAAATAAATCTTTAAAAAAAGACAGATCACTCTTTCATATATATATATATATATATATATATATATATATATATATGAAAGTCAGATATATAGAGAGGAGGAGAGACAGAGAGGAAGGTCTTCCACCTGCTGATTCACTCCCCCAAGTGACTGCAACAATCTGAAGCCAATCTGAAGAGCTGAGCCAATCTGAAGCCAGGAGCCAGGAGCCTCTTCCGGATCTTCCATGCAGGTGGAGGATCACAAGTCTTTGGGCCATCCTCTACTGCTTTCCCAAGCCACAAGCAGGGAGCTGGATGGAAAGTGGGGCTGCCAAGGTTAGAACCGGTGCCCATATGGGATCCTAGCGTGTGCAAGGTGAGGACTTTAGCTGCTAGGCTATTGCGTTGTTCCTGGATCACTCTTTTGGTTTCTCAAATAAATAAACAGAAATGGGAGAAGCAAGGACCAAAGACTTAAATGTAGGAACTCAAACTAAAAAGCTCTTAGAAGAAACATAGATATGAATTTTCATAAACTCGGATTTGGTAGAAATTTCTTAGATGTGAGACCACAAGTGTGAACAGCCAAAGAAAAAGTTAATCTACTGCACTAAAAAACAAAACAAAACAAAACCAAAAAACCTTCCTTGCTTTTTAGGAAAATGGATGCATAAATATAGTACAGGTGGGTCCAAGGTCATTTTCTGATACATGTATATATTGTGTAACATTCAACTCAGGATAAATATTTATCACCTCAAATATTTATCATTTCTTTAGGGTAAAAACATTCAAACCCCTTCTGGTTTCTTTCTAGTAATAGTTCCCCTATTGAGCAAAGTAACAGCTGACCTTCTTCTGACTATAACTTAGTACTGGGTAAAGTACTTTTCCCCCATTTCTCACCTCCCTCTGCTCTCCCCAGCCTCTGGAAACTAAATTGTTCTTTCTTGTTCTTTACTCCACTTCCCCCCACCCTTCTGAGATTCCTGTATTAACCTAATTACAGTGTTCCCAAATCCTTTCTTTTCTGCAGCTCAGGGATCTGACCTCAGGGCCGCACACCTGTCCTCTGGCAGGCAGGCCCAGCAGGCGTGCAAGATGTACAGGTAGCACCTGGCCCTTCCTCACCCAGGCGCTGGGAGCCCACCCGGGCCTCCAGGCAACTGTGTCCTGGCCAGGGCCTCAGATCTCGGCCTTTGATCCTAAAAATACTTGAAGAGCATCAGCTCATTAGTTTCGCCCATGTGAGTAAGAGGAGTTTCCGCTTCCTCCAACCCCTCAGCAAGTACCAGGAGTTTAGCGGAAGGCAGGCACCTGAGGGGAGGGGCAGCCACAGAGGCCCTTGCCAGGGGCAGTTTCCTTCCTGTGGCAGGTGTGGAATAGAGGTTTTTATCAGCCCCTTTAAATTTTTAAAGACTTGTGCTGGTGATGTTTTGTCTTGCTGTCACTATTCCATTGAGGAGGACAGGCGGACTAGCTTTGGAGTCCTTACCCATTGTGTACGAAGGTGTGAAAGCCACAGCCCCTCTAATGACCCGACAAAAAAGGCAGATCAGGGAGGGGTGAGGGAAACAGAGCCAGCAGCACTGTTAGTGCCTCAAGCAGAGGTGTTCTATTGGAGCACTTGTCTCTTCTCAGCCAAACATCCAAAGGGAGGCCCCTTGGTGGTCCTTCCTGGTTTTGATGGTCTGATTTAGGCGGAAAAACAAACAACCCAAAAAAATTAAAACTCACTTGAGACTGACTTTTAGTACAACTCTTTCTCTCTCTCTGTTTTAAGATTTAGTTATTTATTTGGAAGTTTGAGTTACAGAGTGAGATCTTCCATCCACTGGCATCTTCATTGCCCAAGCAACCACAAAAGCCAGGGCTGAGCCAGGCTCAAGCCAGGCTCTAAGAACTTCATCTGGATCTGCCACATGAGTGACAGGGGTTCAAGCACTGGGCCATCCTCCAGTACTGTTGCCAGGCCACTAACAGGGACTTGGATTGGAAGTAGAGCAGATAGGAACTGCCACCCATATGAGATGCTGGCATTCCAGGTGGCAGCTTTAACTGCTATGCCACAATACCACCTCCAAGCTTTTTTTTTTTTTTTAGAGTTTTATTTCTTTATTTGAAAGCCAGGGTTACAGAGAGAGAAAGAGAGAGAGAGAGAGAATCTTCCTCTACTGTTCTACTCCTCAAATGGACACAGTGGCCAGCAGGGTTTAGTCCAATTAAAAGAAGTAAAAACTTGAGTAGCAGGGTCCCAAGTGCTTGAGTCAGGCTCTTGCTATTTCACTGGTGCATTTTTAAAGCATGGAATACCCACAGTATGGGGCAGAAATCAAGGTGGTTCTTCAGTGAGTGAAGTGTGGAGAGCATGAATCTAGTAAGCATCATTTGAACAACAACAAAGCTTCACTGGACCCTGCACACCCCTGCAGCCATACCCCATTTTCCACACTGCCCAATAAACGAAACTTGGGAATAAGTGGTCTTTACCTGTTTTCTCACCTCTCATTTAGTTATCCGTCTAGTCCAGCCCAGGTCTAGGTTGATTGTCAGGTGCAGCTACTCTCCCCGTGACTTGGAGTAGCTAGGTCTGGTGGACATTCTCTGACTGTATCTTTCAGGGCCTCCCAGCAGCATTGATTCCTCTGACCACTTCCTGTTCTCTGAAGTCCTGTCCTGTGTTGACTTCAGCCTTCTACTCCTTTTATCTCTCTAGTCCTTCCTCCAGCCAGTCTTCAAAGGCTAATCCAGTACTTTAAGCATCATCCATAGGCAGATACCCTCATTTGGGTCTCTTCAATTCTGCCTAAGCTCCCAGTGCCAGTTCCAAACAGCCCACAGCCAGCTGGTTCCCTGTGCTCCTGGCTAGCTCACAAGAGTGCCATCTTCTCAGTCCCCTTGGAATTCCTGATTCTGCCTGTGTCTCACTCCACCTACAGGAAGGACACTGTTCTCTGTCCAAGCTCCACTAGGAGACAGCGCGATTCTTCCTTTCCTCTGCCTCCTGCACAGCCAGTCTCTGTAGCCAAAGCTGTATCTGGAATCTGACCACCTCACTGCATCACCCATGCCACCACCAGGGTCCAAGCCAAGCCCATTGATCTTTTACCGGGACTCTGTTCCAGCTGCCTGACTTGTCCTTTATTTCTACTCCTCCTTCCCAAATCAGTGTCTCACACAACAACCAGAGGGATTGGGTATTGTCATAGAATATAAATCAACTCACATTATTCTTCTGATTAATATTCTTTACTGGCTTCCTTTGCCAATGGAATAAAAGAGTGCTTTCTATAGCTACAGAGTCTCATATGATCTAGCTCACCCCTTTCTCTCTCTCTTTTTATTGGAAAGTCAGATTTACAGAGAGAGAGAGAGAAAGAGAGAGAGAGAGAGAGAGAGAGACAGAGAAAGATCTTCCATCTGTTGGTTCACTCTCCCCAAATGGACACAATGGCCAGGGCTGAGCCCATCTGAAGCCAGGAGCCAAGAGCTTCCTTCAGGTCTCCCACGTGGGTGCAGGGTCCAGAGTCTTTGGGCCATGCTCCACTGCTTTTCCAGGCCACAAACAAAGAGCTGGAAGGGAAGCAGAGCAACTGGGACACAAATCACTGCTCATATGGGATCCTGATGCTTGCAAGGTGAGGATTTAGCCACTGAGCCATTGCACCAGGCCCCACATTTGGCAGTTTTACACTTGATCTTAGCCAAAAGGTCGAGAAGCGATACACATTTGGCAATTTTAAGATGAATTTTTTTTAAGATTTATTTTTATTACAAAGTCAGATATACAGAGAAGAGGAGAGACAGAGAGGAAGATCTTCCGTCCGATGATTCACTCCCCAAGTGAGCCACAACGGGCCGGTGTGCACCGATCCAAAGCCGAAAACCAGGAACCTCTTCCAGGTCTCCCACGCGGGTGCAGGGTCCCAAGGTTTTGGGCCGTCCTCGACTGCTTTCCCAGGCCACAAGCAGGGAGCTGGATGGGAAGTGGAGCTTCCGGGATTAGAACTGGTGCCCATATGGGATCCCGGGGCTTTCAAGGTGAGGACCTTAGCCGCTAGGCCATGCCGCCGGGCCCAAGATTAATTTTATTATTTTTGTTTGAGAGGCAAAGTTATACCGACATTAGGGAGAAACATCCACTGATTCACTCCTGAAATTGCCACAGAATGGCCAGAGGTGAATTGATCTGAAGCCAGGAGCGTCTTCCAGGTCTCCAACATGGGTGCAGGGATCCAAGGACTTGGGCCATCCTCCACTGCTTTCCCAGGCCATAAACAGGGGGCTTGGATCAAAATTGGAGCATCTAGGACATAAGCTAGTCCCCACATGGTATGCCCATGCTGAAGGTGGAGGCTTAGTCTACTATGCCATGGCACCAGCGCTATATTTGGGAGTTAAAAAAATCTTTCTACCAGAAGTGGGGAAAAATAATTGGAAAGGTACCAGAGAAATTATTGCAGTGTTCTTTGAGAAAAAAAATGGCTAAATTAAGTGAAAGAACGTGCACAATGCCCTTGACACCTAATAGGGAATAAGGAGAAGCAATTATTAGGAACATAGCAGGCAAGCAAATATGCTTCAGTCAGTAGCTGAAAGTAGGACCCCAACAACAGACAGAGGGAGCTGTGCAACCCCTGGAATGTCGGGTCCTCCAGTTTGCTTCTCTAGTGACAAACACCAGAAGTCCTTATCCTTATCAAGTTGTTTTATTTATCCTGGTAGTTTGTTTTTCATTCACGTTTGCATTCTTTGGCCTGTGTTCTTCACAGCATTTGTTCATCCTACCCTCCAGGAGAGAAGTTCATGGAGAGAGTTTGTAACCCTCTCCTTACCAGTGGGGCCTGGCAAGTCACCCATTCTTTCTGAACTCAGTTTTGTCTTCTGTAAAATTGGAACCGTGATAGCTCTGTTGTCCATTGGAAGGATCAGTGAATAACTTCACTGAAAATATTTTCAAATGCAGAAAAGAGTCATCATTGTTTCATTCAATAAATATTTATTTGAAAACCTATCATGTGCCAGGCACTGTAGTTGATGCTAGAAATAAAGCAGTGGGGATGATGTACAAAATACCAACCCTTACAGTATTGGCATTATTACTGACATCATCAGCCTTTTGGATTTTCATCATATTTCCTTAAATTGTCAACTCCTCTTGGGCCCCTGTTTTGAAATATAGGATCTTGACCCTACCGAGCTTTACTGAGTCAGTAAGGGGAAGGCAGAACGGAGGAAGGGGTCACGAGCAATTTAAATTACTCAGGTTGGAAGATAAGAAATTAAGTAGACTAAATCACCTCCCTCTTCCTTTCCCAAGCACTGGTCCACCACTCAGCCATCCTGCATCCCTGTCTAAGAAGGGCTGCAGGTTGTTCCCAGGTTAAGTAGCTCCAAACATGCGAACCAGCCGTGTGACCTCGAACAAGATGATAGAGGTGAGGTGAACAGCAAGTGCTGTCCTTGGCTCTGTTTGTGTCTGCCACTGAGCATGCACTGCTGTTAGGGGCATGTTACTTTTCCTTATCTGAATCTTGGTGTGCTCATCCTTAACACAAAGTACCCGGTCATGGAAGGATGTTGAGCCGGCTGGATCCGAGTCACCTGGGAGGTTTAATGCTCTGGATTCCCATGTCTGATGCAGTAAGACCAGGGTGGTGTTCACTACCATCTCCAGTGGTGTGTTTATTAACATTTATTTATATATTTGAAAGGCAGAATTAGAGAGAGTGCTGTTTCATCTCCAGGTTCATTCCCTCAAAGGCTGCGATGGCCGAGGCTAGGCCAGGGTGCTTTCTTCTGCTGCTTTCCCAGGAAGCAGGGAACTGGATCAGAAGCAGAATCCATATGGGATGCTAGCAATACAGGCAATGGCTTAACCCACTGTACCATATAACAGCAGTACCGCCCCCCTCCTTCAGTTTTAATTAGCTTTCTGGGCAATCTTTTATATGCATTAGATTTATAATCTCACTGTGCTTCAGCTTTCTGATCTTTAAAATGTGATCGTTGCTCTGGTGATACAATCAGATACATGAATTAATTTACATAATGCACTTTAGAAGAGTGTCTTTGGAGCTCGGCAGCGTGGCCTAGTGGCTAAGGTCCTCGCCTTGATCCCATGTGGCCGCTGGTTCTAATCCCGGCAGCTCCACTTCTTCTCTATCTCTCCTCCTCTCAGTATATCTGAATTTGTAATAAAAATAAAATAAATCTTTAGAAAAAAAAAAAGAAGAGTGTCTTGCATATATTAAGTACCGTGTACATTTTTTACCGCTCTGTCAGCCAGGATCCAATCAGGAGGACAAAATCACCATGAGGACTTAAAACAGGAGCTACATGCAAAGTCATGCAAGAGTAGAGACGCAAAATGGGACAGTGATGCGGTTTACAGAGTTAGCAGAAACTCATCACCCCGTAGCAGAGGAAGAGAAGGAAAGGAGGCCAGAGTCCAGGGTCACATGGATGACCCACAGTAAGGACCCAGAAATGCAGACAGGACACAGCCCCTGCCAGGATGCTGCTGAAGGAAGAGGGAAAGGACTGTGAATTCTCTGTTCCATCATATACCCCTGACCCCATTGGCTGAGCTCAGCAGGAAGTCATCTCTCCAGGGTATCTGGGAGAGACCCTGCCAGGACCAGACGTGGTCATCTCCATGGGGAGGATGAAGGATGACTCCCGGGGCAGATTAACATGATTTTATGATTTTTGGAGGTCCCTTTTGGTCCTTAAGTTCTCAGAGTTTCTAGGCCTTGGCTACTCACTGAGATTCAGGGCTTTGTAAGTGCTTATTGATTAATCAATCCCTTGCCCTCAGCTTGCACATATACATAAATGCTTGGCCTCTGATCTTTGGAAACTGACAGCTCAGCCCTTGGCAGAAGGCCATCAGTGCTGAAGAAAGTCCCGCCCTGCCCAAGATTCGGGGAAAGGGAGAGGGTGTTGGCTCAGGTTCCTTGGTGGGGACAGTCTCTCTCAGCATCTCAAAGGATTCAGAAGTAATGTCACTGGGCAGAAAGGGCCAAGAGGTTCCGAGACAGACATGAATAAGTGAGATTGCAGGATCAGGTGGATAGAGCACTATGCGGTGGTGCCAGAAAATAGGGCCCCACTTGGTTTGACAGGTACTTCCTGGGAGAAAGGAAAGCATCCACTTGTTTTGGGGACACGTCCCCATAAGGGTGTGTTGTGGGAGTGAAGCTCTGAGAATTTTGCTACCAACATTGGGCAGAAAGGCTCTTTTCAAATGTTTCTTGAAGAACCCAATATTTAACCTTGGACCAAAGGCAAATATGTTTATTTTGAAAGGTTTTTAAGAGAAGTGATCAGATATTGTGGAGTTCTTTCTAATATAGCAAACACCTCTTTCCCAAATTCATTCTCCCAGCAAGTATTTATTGTTAGTTAGCAGACTGGCAAAGAGTATTGGGCAAGGAGTTTTGGAGCAAGACAGAGCTGGTTAGACTGTGGCTTTGCTTCAGTCCTGGCTATACAGCCTTGGGCAAGGAACTTGAACTCAGTTTCATCATTAGTGAAAACGGCATAATAGGAGCTATTCCCATTGAATTGTGAAAAGTAGAATGAGCCATGCATGTATAGTGCCAATGCCTCACATGTGGTGCCAGTTGGAGTCTCTGCTGCCCTACTTCTGATCCAGCTCCCTGCTAATGCACCTGGGAAAGCAGCAGAAGACGGCCCAAGCACCTGGGCCCCTGATACCCACATGGGAGACCTTGGTGGATTTTCTGATTAATGACTTTGAGCCATTGGGGCCTTTTGGGGAGTGAACCAGTAAATGAAATCTCACTCTCTCTGTAACTCTGCATTTCCAGTAAGTAAATAAATTTTTAAAGGGAAAAAAAAAACAGATTAAGTCATTCATGAAAGTACTCAGCACAGTCTGTATCCAGTGAGTAATCCGGAAATAGCAGTAGTTCATTTTGTTATGATCTGTGCAGCACTTAGAGCAAACATTTGCCCTTTCGGGAGCTCACTGGAGTTCACGTCAGCTCTGTGAAGTGAATAGAGAATCAACATTGATTTTGCTTCTGACAAGCACCTAGCAAACTGCCAGATGCTTAATAGTTATGTTGTTGGTTGCATTCATTGCATAAATACTTGAGTATCTATTTTATGCCAGGCTCCTCTTTACACAGAGTATATAGCCATGAACAAAAGAGATGAACATCCCTGCCTCTCACAGACAAAACACTCAGCAGGGAAGGCAGTTAGTACAGCCCAGCAATCTATGGTTTTCTGTGTCCTAATGTGCTTCACAAATGCTAACTCATAACCTGTGTTAGCACACTGAACCCACTTTATAGATGAAAACAGTGAGGCACCAGAAGGGTAGAATTCACTTCCCAAGGTCTGACAGTTCAGAAGAAATGGACAGGATTCAGAGCTACATCCGAGCTGAGACCAGAGGGAAGCAGGGAAGCAGGGAGGTAGTGGGCATCTGGGGTAGGCACGATCCGGGGAGGAGCAGGGGCAAAGCCTGAGGCAGGTCTTCCCTTGGCACTGTGTGATCCACAGGGAGGCCAACATGGCCGTGTGAGGAAGCTGAGGAAACGGGCAGAAGGTTAAGTCAGACGGTGCAAGGGGCTCTGCCCCTGACTTGGGAAGGCTGTGAGAAGGTCAGGAGCTCATTCTGGAGTAACCACCTTCACCCACTGAGCGGGAATTACTAGCTCCAGAGCCTTAAAGGGGGTTACTAACTCACCGCAGGCCACCCAGGCAGTTGTTTTCAGAGGCATAATGGAAACTAGGTCTCAGACCCTCTCTGTCACTTGGTTATGATTTGAGTGTGTGCCCCAAGGGTTCATGTGCTGAAACTTCTCTCTATTGTGAGGTATTATAAGGGTGGGAACTTGATTGGGACCATAGTGTTTACTTAAATTATTTTGAAAGGGAGAGAGAGAGAGAGCGAGGGCGAGAGCTTCCATTCACTGGTTCACTCCCCAAATACCCACAACAGAGTTGGGCCAGGGTGAAGCCAAGAGCCAGGAATTTTCCAGTCAGGTCTCCCACATGGGTGGCAGGGACCCAAATACTTAAACCATCCATCATCTGTTGCCTCCCAGGGGGCATAGTAACAGGAAGCTGGATCGGAAGTACAGCCAGGACTTGAACCAAGCACTCCAATATGCAATTTGGGTGTCCCAAGTGATGTCAAAGAGATTGTGGAGAGTGGGGCAGGAGAGATACTTGTAGGAAGAAGACAGTGCCAGAGTGTCCTCAGGCCTGCAAGCAGCACGTGGTTAGGTGTGGAATGCAGACTATAACACCAAGGAAGAAGCACTTCCTTTGCCAAGAGCAAAAAGTGGAGGAATCCTAGGCATGTTATAGCTGGAGAGTGTCAAGGACAGTGAACCTGCTAACTGCTGAAGAAGGCCACACTGCTGGAAACGGGAAGGCCCCAGACGCCCAGGGGTCTATCTGGATCAGCCTTACTCCACAGCTTGTCCCAGAGCTGATAACTTTGCCATCATGACAAATAAATACCTCCAGGCCACACATCTGAACTGGTGTGTGTGCACTGCAGCCATGTGCGGCTGAACGAGGTATTTCTAGAAATGCCCCAAGTGGAAGTTCGGGTCATCGCCTCACCCCAAGCTGGCTCCACCTGTAGTGTGATTCCAAGAAACCAACCCTGAGATAGTGATTCATGTCCCTGGACCTAAGAATACAGGCAGTGCTCCAAGGAAGAATTGGTAAATGAGTGGACGAAGCAGGAGCAAGGAAAAACAAGAAGGCAGGCAGACAGGCGAGTCCCTCCGAGGGAAGTTGCATCCTGATCCTACAGGGCAGCCTGAGGTGGCATTGATGTCTTGGCATCTGGCTGGCTGGAACAGAGAAAGCTAGATTCTGTATGCTTCCTCGCAAGGGCACAGAGACTTGGGTACCCGGGTCAGGCCTCTGACTATCCTGGTGCATGTTGTCAGGAGCGTTGACACATAGATGCCACGGACAGAGAGCCCAGGGAGAATACTTTGCAAAGGGGACTACTTTGGGCCTTGGCAGTGTCTGCCACATGTGCCTTCCCCGGCTCAGGAAATGAAGCTGCCCAGGCAACAAATACTAGATGCACCTTTGACCCTCTCTGCCTCTCCCACCCCACAGCTGATCTCGGCAGTACCTTCACAGTATGCCCAGAATCTGATTACTTCTGTTTCTTCTTCTGGCAATTTTTAAAGACTGTGATAAAATACACACTATATGAAGCTTACCATCCTACCCATTTTTAAAGTACACATCACCACCATCCATCCCAAGAACTCTTTTCATCTAGCAAGACTAAAATTCTATACCTATTAAACATTTTGCTTACCTGTTTATCTGTTACTGGACTCTTAGGATGCCCCCCTTCTGGCTGTTAGGAATAATGCTGCTTTAAGCCTCCCCCCAAACCCCATCATGGCACAGCCGTTAGGCTGCTACCTGCAACACCAGTATCTCATATGAACGCTGGTTTGAATCCTGGCTGCTCCACTTCCAATCCAGCTCCCAGCTAATGACCCTAAAAAAAGCAGCAGAAAATGGCCCAAGAATCTGGATTCTGCATCCTGCATGGAAGACCCAGATGGAGTCTCAGGTTCCTGGCTTCCACCTGGTCCAGCCTTGAACACTGGGGCCATTTGGAGCCACTTAGGGATTGGCTCTGGCCATTATAAGGTAGATAAACAGAGAGAAGGAGAAACAAAGAGAAAAGGAAGATCTTTCATCCACTACTTCACTCCCCAAGTAGCTATAATGACCAGAGCTGAGTCAATCCGAAGCCAAGAGCCTGGAGCTTCTTCCGGGACTCCCACGTGAGTGTAGTGTTCCAGAGCTTTGGGCCTTCACTGCTTTCCCAGGCCATTAGCAAGAAGCTCGATGGGAAGTGGAATAGCTGGGACTCAAACCAGTGCCCATGTGGGATGCCAGCACTGCAGGTAGAGGCTTAACTTACTATGCCATGGTGTCTGCTCCAAACTTACTTTTTAGCTTCATTGCTCCACAAACTTTGAAACTCTCTTGTATATTTAGCAGTGAAATAGCTGGATCATACAGTAATTCTTTCTTTTGAATTTTAAAATTTTAATTGACAAGAAGAACTGCGCATATTTACAAGGGGACAGTGTGGTAATGCAACCCATATATACAGTGTATGGTAGTTGTATTCATAATCCTTTGAGGAGCCACCAGACTGTTATCCAGAGGCTACAACATTTTACACTCCCAATAGTGTGACCAAAGGTTTCACTTTCGCCACATCCTGCCAACACCTATCACTTCCTGATATTTAAAAACATCTGCTCATTTCTTGCCGCTTCTACAGTGACCCCGTGGAGCCAGATCACTTCATCTTTGACCTGGATGACTCCCATAGAATCCAGCAGTTTCTGCCTGGGGACTCAGTAATTTGTTCTCAAACCACCTCTCAGCTCAGAACCCAGAATGGCTTACTGCTCCCACTCCCACCCAAACACAAAGGAGAAGCCACAGTTCTTTTTTTTTTTTTTTTTTTAAAGATTTATTCATTTTATTACAGCCAGATATACACAGAGGAGGAGAGACAGAGAGGAAGATCTTCCGTCCGATGTTTCACTCCCCAAGTGAGCCGCAACGGGCCGATGCGCGCCGATCCGATGCCGGGAACCAGGAACCTTTTCCGGGTCTCCCACGCGGGTGCAGGGTCCCAATGCATTGGGCCGTCCTCGACTGCTTTCCCAGGCCACAAGCAGGGAGCTGGATGGGAAGTGGAGCTGCCGGGATTAGAACCGGCGCCCATATGGGATCCCGGGGCTTTCAAGGCGAGGACTTTAGCTGCTAGGCCACGCCGCCGGGCCCAAGAGAAGCCACAGTTCTTACAGTGGCCTGGGAGGCTCTGCAGGACTTACTTCCCCTCCCAAACTCTGACTCTTCCTTCTCACTTGACCCGAGCCACACTAGAACACCTCCCTATGGTGTCTGGTAACCTGCTCAGGGTCTGGGCCCCGTCTTTGCTCCAATCAACACCCTTTCCCCTAGATGTCCTTAGCTGCAGCTTGTCCCTTGTTTCCGCTCAACCCTTCAGGTTTCTTAGTGAGAGCCCTGGGATTTCTTAGGTGCTACCATTCGTACCGCCCCTTTTCTGCCCTTTTGTTCCCTGCGCTAAGCCAAGAGACAAGGATCCCCCTAAGCCCCTTCCCCTGGACTTTCTTGCCTCAGGTTTGGAGTGGATTTGGGAGATGAAATGCAAGAGGACAGAGGTGGCAGGTACTTTTTCTCCTGTTCCTCCGTGCTGTGCCCTGCCAGAGACATGCACCACAGCTGGGTTGGATAGGGGACCCTTGCTGCAGCTGCCTGCTGTCTGCCCTGAGACTTCCAACAACATGGTTTCCTCTCTTCACCCTCCAGTTGGCAAAGTGGGTCATGCCCTCCTGTAGTCTCCAGTGCCTCCACTGCTTCCAGAACCCTCTCTGTTCAACATTGGGGAATCTTCTTTTTTGGCCAAGGGCCATTTGGATATTTAACATCATTCTCCAGCCATGCAAAATTATCAGCTTAAAAATTAGCCTGTTACAGATTTATTGAGTCTTGAGTCCTGGCTGCGGTTGCCTCGACAGGGCCAGACAAAATGATTTCACTGGTCTTCCACTGCCTTTGGGCCTGACTCCTGCGTGGGCTGGTTGCTGTTTCCTGCTGGGACCTGACTTGAAACACCTTCTGAACGACTTCATTCACACTTTGCAGCCCGCCTCCTGCCGGGTGAATCTGCCCTTCCCATGGCCTTCTTGTTCCATGGCACAGCACTTAGGGCCATCTGACAGCTTCAGTGTTTCCTTGTGTTGGCTTTGCTCTGCCCTGGTCCGTTGATGTGTTCACTCTTAAACCTGTAACGCTTGGCCATCACTGACTTCCAGCAAACATGTATTCAATGAATGAATGAACGAACGTCAGACCGCGGAGCCACGGGGAAGGCAGCCTGTCCAGTGGTAGGAGCGGCCAGCAGAAGCGCTGAGTCTCAGTTCTGCGCGGCTCGCTCCGCCCCCGCCCGGAATGCAGAGCGCCTGGGATGCAGGCGGAAATGAGCGTGCTCCGCAGCCCTCCAGTCGAGTGTTTACTTAATTAGGGCCTGCATCCCGAGGCTCGTTTTTGTTTAACGGTCCGCCTAATGGCTCCGTCTGGCTCCGGGCAGGCGCGGGGGAACCCGTGAGGCGAGGGTATGCCCGGCCACCCGGTGCGGTCTGGGGCCTGTGCCATTGCTCAGTGCTCTCGCGTGCGGGCATCTGACTTCCCATGGGGTTGGGCAGGCACCCCCTGTGGAAGAGTGGGGCAGGTGGGTGCGCAGAGCTCAGCGAGGGGCCTGGGACTTTCCCTGTGCCAAGTCCACCCCTCACCCCAGCTCTGGGACCACTGGCGCGATAGCAGAAGCACTCCCGAGACAACAGATGCCAGTTGGCTCGCTTTAGCCTCAGCCGTGAAATTGAAGGATTATAATACTTCTCATTCTCTTAGCTGGTGGGAGAGGGAAGGCCAAATGAGCCAGATCCTGGGTAATAAGATGCACGTGGGGCCTGGCTCAGCCAGGTACCCAGGTCAGCGCCTCACAGATGTTAATCTACTTCATCCTCCTCTGTGTGCAGGAAGGAATTCATTGTATCCTGGTACCACTGTAAAGGAGGGAGGGAGGAGTTAGCACAGCCCCATTTGACAGATGCACAACCGAGGCCTGGAGGGGTCACTGCAATTTCACTTGCCAGACATGAGCCCAAGCTGTGCTTGGGAGAGACCCCTAACCGAGGCAGCACGAGCAGCAAGCCTGCAAGTTGGTGGGGGTGGGGGCAGGTACCAGGCCAGGACTTGGAGGTCCATCGTTGAAGATTCCTCAAACCCCTAAATACGATCTGGGAGGGAGAGGGAAGAGAAAGTGTCCAGCCCCTGGAGTTCTCAAAGAAACAAGGAACAGGTGAGCGAGGAACCAGCCCAGGGAGGAAAGGGCAGGCCGGGTGCAGCAATGGCAAGTTTCGTTCCGTGCCGGCTCTTCCTCAGCCCCGGCTCACTGGTGTTACCACAAGCAGACCTCTTTGTCCTCTCATTTTTCAAATAAAATGAAAATGTCAATTAAAACAAAAAGAAGTGAAAAAGGAGGAAAGCCTAGGTTGGCTGAGAGGAGGGTAGAGGCAGGGATCCCAGCTCCGTGTTCCAATCTGGAGAAGGGTGAGTGGGGCCGTTTTCCAGGGGAGACCCCTGGGGGGCAGCTTTGCCTGGCCAGCAGTGCTTGCTTAGACCATACACGGTATGGAACCGACTGCGCCTGGAACACCGCCTTTATTTACATTGTACGGCAGATTGAGAACACGTTCGTTATTTATTGGGGGAAAGGGGTGGAGATTTTGGGGCTGATAACCACCTCCCTCCTACTCCATCACCACCACCACCCCTACCCCTTCTCTCCACCCCGTCTCCACCACCGCACCCTCTGGCGCCACCAGGACTCCGAACTCTGGGACCTTCTCTCCCAGGCTGCATTCTAAGTAAGGATTCTCCAGAGTGTTGAAACAGGTTCTGCGACGCGGTCTCCCCCAACCCCAACCGGGCAGTCACTGTCAGGTTAAAGCCCCAGGTCCACCGCGCGGGCCGGCCGGCAAGGTGGAGACAGGAGGCCCCCGGGCAGCGCCCCTCGCAGGGGCCAGGGGAAGCGGCTGGCTTCCACCCAGCGACGCTCGCTCGCTGGGGCGCCTCGGGGATGGACTGAGAGCCCGTGTGTTCCGGCACTTTCAGATGCACCTCCGCTCTTCCCCACTGCGGTCGCCGCAAGGCAAGGAAACGGGTCTCGCGCTCCGGAGGCGTGGGGTGAAGCGGCTTTCTCGCTCCCTCGAACCCAGAACCCGAGGGAGCGGCCGAGTTCCCGCCAGGAACAACTCCGGAAAAGCCAGTAGAAGGCAGGCGGGCACGGTGGCTGGCAGGGGCGGCTGCGAGGTGCGGGACCACGCCGGCCGCGGCCCCACCTGCGAGGGGGCGGGGCCTCCTAGCTCGGAACCAATCAGCACCTACTGCGCTCACCTGGCCTCCTCTTTGAGGCTGGAGCGAGCTGCACAGCTCAGAGGGGTGCCCAGACCTGGATGCTACGCTGCCGTCGCGGTAACCTCGTCATCCCTCACTCTCCAGCCATGGGGCTCACTGGTGGGCCTGTCGCGACCCTCCTCCTCCTCCTCCTCCTCCTGTTCCTCCAGGTACAACACCGCGGGGCCCTTGCCCCGGTCAGGGTTGCTCCCAGGAGAACGGGCGGGGTCCACACGCGACCGTGGCGTTGGAAAGAGCGCGGGGCTACGCTCCTTGGGACCCACGGATGCCCGGGAACCCGAAACGACTCCCCGGGGGAGGAGTGCGGAACTAAGTAGGCTCAGTCTCAGCGTCCCTCTTCCCACTCTGCCTTCAGGCGCAGATTTGCTGGCTGCGACGCGCAGCCTCTGAGCCTTGCCAGGCGGGCTTCGGGGAGGCTGAAGTGACCTTGGAAGCGGGAGGCGCGGAACCGAAGCCCGGACAGGCTATGGAAAAAGGTAAGACACTCCGAGAGCTGTCCCTGGTGGACCCTCGGAACGGGGATCGCATGCGGTCCGCTCCCGGGTGGCCCGCGCAAGGGGTGTCCAGGAGGGCCGGGGAAGGGGGCTTTGGACGCCACTTCTATTTCTGTGGTATGCAGACGGTATCTTGGGTGTGGGGGTTGCTGGACAGCATAGCTCACTCTGACATCCACCCCTCCTGAGCCAGCCGCCGCTGTCTATCTATATCCAGACCCTCCTGACCGCCCCCCTTCAACCCGAGCGCTGGGCGGCTGGCCCCTCACCCCCCAGCCCCGACGTGGTTAGTTCTCCCGCTCCGGCCCCAGCGGAGGAATGCGCCGTCCACATTCCTCCCCCAGCCCCCGCGCAGGTGTGGAGATGAGCCGTGCCCGGGGCAGCCCTCTTCGCCCCTTCTCGGGCCCCCTTTGTGAACCGTGCTTTGTGTCTCCGACAGACAGACCGGGTCTGTTTCTCTTCTCCGCGCTCCCCTCCCCCGCCCCCCTTCTTCTCGGGCAGCTGGAATGCACTCTTAACCCTGCCCTTCCCAGAGGAGGCCCTGCACCCCTTGCAGCCCGCCAGGAAACTGGGCCTGGAACACCTGGGCAGGGACCTCAAAAACGTGGACACCCTCTCCCCTGCTCCAGCCTCTTGGGGTTGAGCTGCTAGGTTACTGTGGGGGTGGAGAGGAGTCAGAGGCGGAGGTGCCCTTAGCCCGGAGACTTGGGGCTGTAGGGGGTGGTGGATGGGAGATCAAAGCACATTTTTGATCTTCCAATTACTTGTCCCCAAGTTCAAAAACTTGAGAGCAGAGGTCACACTGGTCTGGGGAACCAGTGTGTTGGTGGAGACCTAAGCAGCTGCCTGCTGGTGGCAGTGGGGGAAGGTGGGCTCTGCCCCTCCCCGTGGAAAGAACTTTGGGGAGTTCCTCCAGGGGATCAAACCCCAGTTCTTACACAGGGGTGGAACCCGGAATCCTTGGGTGGAGTTCCTGAGGATCTGGAATTGTGAAATTGTTTGAGAACGTGTGTGTGCACGTGTGTGCACATTTTTCTAGGGGAAGGAATCTGTTGCTTACCTGACTTTCAAAACCTTGCTTCCATCCACTCTGGCACCCCCACACAAGCTAGAGCTGCAGTGGAGAGGCGTCAGCTCCCAGGGGACAGAACCACTGCCTTTGTTCCTCAAAGAGGATTGGGCACCTCTAAGCCAACACAAGCCTCATTTGGAAAATTCTTTTCCTAAATAACTCTGCAGATTGACGAAACAATTAACACCCAGGCCAGGCCAGCGGACCCCCTCCCCCCATCCCCTAGCCTCTTGGCTGTAGGGAGCCGAGGACAGGCATTAAGAGACCGTGCCTCATAAACTTTTAAGTTCTTGCACATGAGTTTATTACTGGCTGGCTAACAAACTGCAATGGAGCCAACCTGTATTAAAAAAAAAAGGTTAACTTGGGCAGGGCCCCAAATCCAATTCCGGCTCCCTAAGGAAGCTAACCAGACTTATGCCAAATCAGCACTCCCCACCCACCCCCAGCCCCATTGTCAAGTTCTCTAACTGTAGTCCGGAGAGCCTGCTGCTCTCTCAGTGTTGTCTGTGCCTTATCTTTCTTACTGAAGCGAGAAATATCAGGTTCCCTGTCACCCACCAGGCTTGAGTCTGTTGGGGGGAAGTGTGATCAAGTTTTCTATTTCACGGTTGAGCTGGCCTGTGCTTCTCTGTGAGGTCAGGCATTTTAAGCCTTTTGAGGAAATTCAGCTTTCTTGGATGTCTGGTGAAGAGGGTGACTTCGTGCCAGAAACACACCTGGGTCGTTAAATGGCGGCTGAACGTGCTTGGCTCTCCTTGCTGGAGTCCCCATGCACTGTGACCAGTGTTTAGAGCAAGCTTTGCGTGATATAGGCTGCCATTTTTTCTTTCTTTCTTTCCTTCCTTCCTTCTTTCTTCCTTCCTTCCTCCCTCCCTCCCTCCCTCCCTCCCTTCCTTCCTTCCTTCCTTCCTTCCTTCCTTCCTTCCTTCCTTAGTACAAGTAAAAATAAAAGTAAATTTCTGGTATTGCCCTCTACTCCTAACAACAACCAGAAAATACTGCTGTTTCTCACCTTGGCCTTCCCCAGATCCCCAACCTTTAGACAACCGGAGCCCCAGGCTGATCCAGGGTGTTGAAAGAGTTACCCCACAGGCACACACAGGCTCTTCAAGTCTGGCCAACAACAGCTTCCACAGGGCTAAGAAACATTTTTGCCCCTGGGTACAAATATTACGGGTGTCTATGAAGTTGAGCTCAAAGAAATAATCTTGTATAATTAATACCTTGTTTGTGTGCGTGTCTTCTGCTTCAAAGCCCTCCTACAGCTCCGAGCTTGCTTTGTGTTCTCAGCAGTCCCTTGAAGCAGGTAGAGTAAGTGGGAACAAGTTGAGAGCTCTTAGTCTCGGAGGTGGAACTTCAGAGCCCAGCCCTGCCCAAGTTCTGAAAGGTGGAGAAGCAGAGGCACAGTTTAATGGTCCAACTCACCAGGATAAATGGCTCATGAACTACTCTGGGGGTCACAGACACTGTGACCTCTCAGGATGGGTCCAAGTCCTAGAACTTTGATATGTATTTGTATAAATCATGCCAACCTTGAGTGTCAACCCACTTTACAGAAGAAATCTCAGGGGTTGTGGCTTCACTAAAAGATGTGCTTGCAGTGATCTGGTAGGATTTCAGTGGAAGTTTGACTCACATCCCATGGCATTTTAAAGATTTACTTATTTGGGCCCGGCAGCGTGACCTAGCGGCTAAAGTCCTCGCCTTGAACGCCCCGGGATCCCATATGGGCGCCGGTTCCAATCCCGGCAGCTCCACTTCCCATCCAGCTCCCTGCTTGTGGCCTGGGAAAGCAGTCAAGGACGGCCCAAAACCTTGGGACCCTGCACCCGCGTGGGTGACCTGGAAGAGGTTCCAGGTTCCCGGCCTCGGATCGGCGCGCACCGGCCCGTTGCGGCTCACTTGGGGAGTGAAACATCGGATGGAAGATCTTCTCTCTGTCTCTCCTCCTCTCTGTATATCTGACTTTGTAATAAAATTAATAAATCTTAAAAAAAAAAAAAGAGTTACTTATTTACTTAAAAGGCAGAGTTACAGAGGAGAGAGAGATCTTCTGTCTACTGGTTCTTTTCCCAGATGGCCACAATGACTGGCACTGGATCATGCTTAAGGCAGGAGGTTGGAACTACATCCAGGTCTCCCATGTGAGTACAGGAACCCAAACACTTGGGCCATCTTCCATTGCTTTCCCAAATATATTAGCAGAGAGCTAGACTGGAAACGGAGCAGGCATGATTTTGAACTGGCATCCATACAGGATGCTGACATTGTAGGTGGTGGCATGCCATGTCACATATACCTGGCATTTTTTGCTACTGGAGAGTCAGAAGTAGATGGAAGAAGTGGGATGTTGGAACCTTAAATCTTAGTCACCAAGAACAACCTCCAGCCTCAAGACCAATGAATTCTTTGTTTCTTCTTATTGTAGAATTTTCCGGAAACATTCCTGTAAAGAACTGATCTGGATATAGTCTTTATAAAAACCCCAGTTGTGGGGGCTTGATTCTCAGTCAAGGAGTGGGAAGTTAATGTGGAGAGAAACAGAGTAGAAATGTCCCTGCTCCAGCCCCACAAAACACAGACACTCTGACCCACAGGTTAGAAGTCAGAGCAGGGTTATCTTGGAGGGAAGGCACATTGGAGGTACTGCTAGGGCTCTTTCTTGACCAACAACGAAAAAGGGGAGGTAGCGGAGAGAACTTGCCCAGTGACAGCACAGGGATTAAAAGTGAGGGTGATCATTTGGCACAGCAGTTAAGACACCACTTTGGATGCCTACATCCCACATCAGAGCGCCTGGTTATTCTTCCAGCTCGGGCGGACTGCTAATGCACACCTAGAGAGGCAGCAAGTGATGACTCAACTGCTGGAATCTCTGCCATCCACGTGGGAGACCCGGATGGAGATTCTGTTTCCTGGCTTTGGGCTGTTGTGGGCACTTGACGAGTGAATAAGCGGATGAGAGAACTTTTTTGTCTCTCCACCTTTTAAATAAAATTGGGAGGCGAGGGAATGATGACAGTGACCTTCCCATCCTTGCTGGTGAACTATTGAGAGACAGCTAAAGTCAGGCAATCCTGGGACTCTGCAGGGGCTCCCTGGCAGGCTCATCTCACCTTCATCAGCCTCTGGTGGGTAATGACTATAAAGGCTAATGACTGTTGCTAGCGTTGATAGGAACCTTCGGAGTTGAGTAACAGATCTGAGTGTGAGTCAACAACAGGACTGGCTTTGCTCCTGTCAGCTTTTATGTTGGAGTCCATCAACTCTGGGCTATGGCCTTTGTTGACATCTCATTCTTGGAGTAAATGTACATTTTGCATCTGCACATGTCAGGCCCTGTTTTAGAACTGCAACTAAAGCAGTGAGCAGAAGCAAGTCTCTACCCTAGGAGAGCTTCCAAGCTCATGTTAGTTATTTTTGGTGTCTGTGGCTGCTTTACCAACCAACTGATAATAATTTCCCTTTGCCTTGCATCTTGGTATAAGGTTGCTGGGGGAAAGTAGCAGCAAGGCCATGATTTAAGTCCTGGCTGCCTCCGTAGCCCTGGGGTGGGTATCCCATGCTTCCCCATAAATCTGCCTCTGAGGAACGTATAGGAACCTTGGCTTGGAGCCTCATGGGCTGCCTTCCCAGATCAGCCCAGAGTAGGCTGGGTACTGAAGGCTGTGTCCTTCCTCACCGTTAGTGTGTGTCTGGGGAACAGGTCTCAAACCTCTAGTCTCCCTTCCCACCTCCTCACATGGCACTCTGTTCCTAGGTTACCTGGGGAGGGTGCCCTCATCTCCCTGTTGCATGAAGAAGGTGTTGCTTGTATCAAGTACTGGGTTTCTAGAGCTGGAATCTACAGCTCTGCAGAGCATCTAGAGGAGACATAGGGAGAGAATGGCTTCCCCTGTCCAGAACAGTTGATGCTTTGGTCTTGAGGAGACTGAGTGGTTTTCCTTCACAGTCCACTGTTATTGGAGAATAATGTACACAAGAGATTTTCACTGAAAAGCAGAATGATAGAGACAGAGTCTCTATCTGCTGGTTCATTCCCTAGATGGGTGTAACAGCCAGGGCTGGTTCAGGCTGATGCAAGGTGCCTAGAGATCAATCCAAATCTCTCGCATGGGGGGTGGGGATTCAGTTACTTGGACCATCTTCCACTGCCTTCCTAAGTGCATTGGCAGGGATCTAGATTGGGAGTGGAGCAGCCAGGACTCGAGCTGGCACTCTGACATGGAAGGTTAGCATTACAGGTAACAGCTCATGGTGCCGTGTGGTAGCCCCTAGTTACGTATGCAGAGAACAGAGCCCAGTGAGCCTAATATGAATAGCACAGATGTAAAGCACCCACATTCCCAGCACACAGATCAGCAAAGAGTCCTACCAGTGTCTCTGATGTGCCTTCCCTCCCAATCTTCATCTTCTTCCAAGATAATCCCTGCTCCAGCTTTTAACCTGTAGGTCAGCGTGTCTCTGTTTGCTGTCTCTGTCTGGCTTCTTTGATAGCACACTGAGATTCTTGCACAATTCAGGGTTGTAGTTGGGGCTTGTCATTGTTGTATGATAATGCATTATGTGACTAGCTACACTTCCAGTGTCAACAGGCACATGAGTAGTTCGGGATTTGCTTGCTGTGAGTAGTGCTCTGTGAACTTTTTGTGTGAGTCTCTGCTGGACCTGAGGACATGATAGCTGTGTGTCCAGTATCGTGGTCCTGTGCTCAGAAGCCGGCTTTTCTCTGTCCTGAAGTAGCTGGGTCTCTTCTGGGTTCTCTCACTCCCAGAGTCTTCCTGCCAGTCTGCCCCTTTATGGATACTTGTTTCTCATCTTATCCTAGGCTAAGACAGCAGATTTTTTGTTGTTGTTTTGTTAAATATATTTGGTCATATACTTTGTGTTAAGGGAGAAATTTTCCGTTTATTTGCCCTTGAGCTAATGCTCGCCACTTCACTCCAAAGTAGAAAGGAATCTAGAAATGACTTGAATTTCTTTTTTCTTAAGGAATTATTTTTATTGGAAAGGCAGATCAGATTTACGGAGCGAAGGAGAGACAGAAAGATCTTCCATCTGCTGGTTCACTCTCCTCATGGCCACAGTGGTTAGAACTGAGCTGATCTGAAGCTAGGAACTTCTTTCAGGTCTCCCACATGGGTACAAGGTCCCAAGGCTCTGGACCATCTTCTGCTGCTTTCCTAGGCCACAAACAGGGAACTGGATGGGAAGTAGAGCATCTGGGATAAGAATTGTCATCTGTATGGGATCTTGGTGCTTGCTAGGTGAGGATTTAGCTATTGAGCTATTGTGCTAAGCCCAAGACCTGAATTTCTTAGGTAAGAAGATCTTCCTGGGTGGAAATTTACGTATATATTGTTTTGTTATTCTTTTTTTCAATCAGAAGGCAAAGGACTGATTCCATGACGTAGCAGATAAAACCATACTGACCCATCCTCCCAACTGGGTGTCCTTTCAAGATCTGGCTGCTCTACTTTCCTATCCAGCTCCCTGTTAATGCATCTGGGAAAACAGTGGAAGACAGCTCAAGTGCTTGGACCCCTTCACTCATGTGGGAGACCCAAAGAAGCTCCTGGGTTTGGACCAGCCCAATCCAGGCCTGGCCCCTCTGACCATTTGGGGAGTGAACCATGAAATGGAAATCAGTCTTTCTTTTCCCTCCCCCTACCACCATAACTCTCTTTCACATAAATAAATACATTTTAAAAATAATAAATTCAAGAGGCAAGAAGGGACTCATGCACTGGTTCACTCCTCAGATGTCTGTAATGGCTGGGACTCTACTCAGCTGCAGTTGGGAGCCAGGAACTCAAGCCAGGTCTCCCATGAGGGTAGCAGGGACTCAACCACTTGAGCAGTCACTTCATTGCTTCCCAGGGAAGTTGGAATGAGGAGCTGGAGCCAGAAGTCTTAATATGTCCGGGACATGGGCATCTTAACCACTAGACCAGTACCTGTCGCAGGGGAGATCCAGTGCAGCTCCTCCCTCCCTGTAATGAGGTGTCTGGGATCCAAGACCAAGTCGTGGTGATGGTTCAGTCAATAAGTGTCTGAGCCCATCCTGGATGCCAGAGAGAAGCAAGGCCCACCGCTCCTTCACCTCAGGAGCTCCCTGTTTGAGGGGGAAACAGGTCAATGGCCAACCTTAGCCTTCCTTCAGTGACTGTTTCTTGAGCACTGACCAGGTGCCAGGTACCATTCCGGATGCTGCAGCGCATTAGTGGATGAAGTGTGTCAAATGAACCCTAGCATCAGGGGCCACCTACCAGCTAGTGGAGAGAGATAGACAGACAAAATAGATTGGTGTGTGTTTAAAATTAAGTGGGTAGAGAAAGGGAAAAAGAGTTACCAATGGGAAGCATGTTCTAGTATGTTGTGAAAAGTAGTGGAAGACTGAAGAAGACTTGGGGGTGTGTCTTGGAGTGGAGGGGTATGTCCCGGAGGGGGCAGCATGAGCTTCTGTGCATTTATTCTGGCTGGACTGGGGTGGGACGGTGAGGGGACATCTGAGCAGAGAGCAAGGGCTCCTCCTCCCTGCTAATTCCTTGCCTTTTTTTCATTGAGTCACCCAGTCACCCACATTGCCAATACAGGCATCCAGCCTGGCAGGATATGAAAACCTGAATACTGGTCATTGAGCACTTACTGAATTCCAGCATCCCACTGCTGTGTTGTAACCCCCTTTAATCCTCCTACAAGCCCCACCAGGTGGGTGGAAGAGGACTCATTTAACTGGATAGGAAACCTAGTCTGGTAGCTTTGCAGCCCAGCTAGGAAGTCTTTGGAGGCAGGCTTCGAGTTTAGATGCGACCCCCTAACTATGAGGTGCTAACCAGTGCTGAGTCACTGGCCCCAGCCACACCACAGAAAAGGCTTGGAAATGGTTAACTTATGACCCAAAGCTTGGAATTCCTGTACCCTCTCCAGGCCTCTGTTAATCACCAGGGGCTGGCCTGGTAGGGGCCCTGTACTGCCAGAACTCTGGCCTCCCTTTTAAGGTCGGGGAGGGAGGGAGTGTTCTGAGACCCTGCCCTGGCGGTCATCTTCTGCCTCTCTTCACCCCACCCCCACTCTGCCATGAGTAGAGGGGCTGAACAGGTCTGGTCCTATTCCCTCCCCCAGCCCCATCAGGACTGTGGGTGGCCAGGCACATCAGAAGTCTGCGGATTTCCCCAGATTTTCCAGCTGACAGGACCCTTTGCAGGTCCTGCTGAACACCAGGGAGCCAAGGCCTGGGGCTTGCGCGGGTGAGCCAGGATGTGTATACAGGGAGGAACAGCTGCCTCCCTCCGCTGCCCGGCCTTTGAGTTCACAGCTCCTGGCTCTATCGCTAACTTCAGAGAAGGCTCAGAGCCAGGGCCACAAAGCTCCAGACATGGAGGTCTGAGAGCTGGTGAGCTGCTTTCCACGCCCCCCAAGAGACTTTCTAGGCCACTCAAACCCTTAGCCAGCTGGCACAGGTTTGTCTGCTTTCATGACTCTGACATCTCAGAGGAGATGGAACCAAGGAGATACAACCCCAAGCCGTCCCCTTCCTCCTCTGTAGCCTCACTTTTACTTAAGACCACCTTGTTACCAAGACTTGAAACCTTTTATACTAGAAGGTTTACTTTTGCCTGTGAGTTCTGAACTTAGGGTTCTCACAGTTGCTTTAACAATCTTTGGTGATGTTGGGACTGACACTGTGTCACATGGATTAAATCACCATTTGGGAGACCTGCAATCCCATGTTGGAGAGCCTGGTTCCAGGCCTAGTTCCTCTGCTTCCCATCCAGCTTCCTGTTAATGCAGCAGGTGGTGGTTCATGGCTGGGTCCCTGCCACTGGCATAGGAGAATCAGATGGAGCTCTGTGCTCCCAGCTTGAGTTTGGCCCAGCCCTGCCTATTGTGAGCACGTGGGGGAGTGAACCAGGACATGGAGGGACACTGGTCCTGTCATTTATCACCCTCCCTCTGTTGTCCCTCTGTTGTTGTTTTGAATGAATAAGTAAATCATAAAAAGAAGTCTTTAACCCCCGCTCTGCCCCTGGCATTAGGAGCATTCGAGCATGTGTCTCCAAGGTTCCTTCCTACATTTGGGAAGAGAAGCAAGAGCTGCTGGCCTGAGAAACACCCAGGTCCAGAGGGAAGTGTTCCAGATTCTTGTCAAACCCAGCTGTAGGGATGGACCTGATGTTGGGCATCTCAACACAGGCTGGGGGATAAAGGAGACTCGAGGCCTGGTTCCTTACCCACATTGTGCCGCCTGGGTCCCAGTTCCTCAGCCCTGTGTGACAAATGCCACCTCCACCCCACTGAAACTGTGGAGGGGAGGATGCACGTTGATCAGCTGGAGGTGGGGATTGGGGTGGGGGGCAGGGAGACGGCCAGGCTAGCAGCCTAGTGTCCTGCCGGAGCCTGGCTGCTGTCTACTCTGCACAGCAAGCCCTGGCTTGTTGTAGCTTCAGGCCAGGGAGGGAAACAGCCCCTTGTGGGCATTTCAGAAGAGGCACAAGCCAGAACAGGGTCCCAGACCCACACCCTACCCTCTCCAGGGAAGGGGCCTTGCCAGGGACTTCCCTCTGGCTTTGAGAGCTGCTGTGCGCTTATGTTTGATGGTGGTGTTCTAGAATTTTCCTGCGCTCTCCTCCAACTAGGGCTCTACCGCATTTCAACTTGCATACTGTTTGTGGCCCTCTGGGTCATAGGCTCACAGACTGACAACCCAAATTTCCAAGGGAGAAGGTAATTTTACTTTAAAAAAAAACTTTGAGGGGCCTGGTGTGGTGGCCTAGTGGCTAAATCCTCCCCTTGTATGTGCTGAGATCTCATATGGGTGCTGGTTCATATTCGAGATGCTCCATTTCCCATCTAGCTGCCTGCTTGTGGCCTGGGAAAGCAGTTGAGGACAGCCCGAAGCCTTGGGACCCTGCACCTGCATTGGAGACTTGGAGGAAGCTCCTGGCTCCTAGGTTCAGATCAGCTCAACTCCAGCTGTTACGGACATTTGGGGAGTGAACCAGCGGATGGAAGATCTTTCTCTTTCCTTCTCTCTATAAATCTGTCTTTCCAATAAAAAATAAATATTAAAAAAACCCTTTTAAATCACCCCTGAATATATAACATAGTATATGGTAAACATATACTATATAGTTGTTTGGGATTTTGCGCTAATACATGAGCTCATTGTGGAGAACTTTATGACGGTCTCAATGTTTTGTGCGTTAGCACCGTTAGTCCTCAAACATCCCTCACAGGAGATATTATTATCATCCCAACTTCACAGAGAAATAAACTAAAGCCAGGGAGGTGGGGTTACGTGCCCCTGAACACACAGCTATGTAACTCAGGAGAACCAGGGCTCAAATCTAGACACCCTGAGCTGAAACCACTGCCTTTGGCTGTCTCTCGGCAGGAACAAATTGGAAATAAATGCACATAAGATCTTCAGTTCTACTCCCAATAGCAAGCACAGTCAGCAGTTTAATGTGAAACCTTCTAGACCTTTTTTGTATCTAAGAAAACCTTTGTACACTCAGGTTCACATTGTATCAACAGGTTAAGTCACCACCTGCAATGCCGGCTTCCCATGTGAATGCCTGTTCAAGTCCTTGGGCCCCTGCCTTCTGCTGTGCGAGACCCAGAGGGAGTTTTAGGCTCCCAGCTTCAGTGTGGTCCATTCCTAGCTTTGAAACCTTCTGAGGAAGGAACCAATGGATGGAAGACCTCTCTCTCTGTTCCTGTAACTCTGCCTTTCAATTGAATAAATAAAAAATTTTTAAAAAGATTTTTAAAAATTAAAAAAAAATCCTTTTTTTTAAAAAAAGTATATTTATGTGCACAGGAATTTAAACAAGAATTGGAGTATACCCTGAAGATGAATGTTACCCTGCAACTAGAATCCCAGTCATCTTTCCAGACTGCTAAATGCTCATCTGTCTTTTTTGTTTTGTTTTATTTTGTTTGATTTATTTATTTATATTGGAAAGTCAGGTATACAGAGGATAACAGACAAAGAGGAAGATCTTAAATGCACTGATTCACTCTCCAAGTGGCTGCAACAGCCGGAGCTGAGCTGATCTGAAGCCAGGAGCCCGGAGCTTCTTTTGAGCCTCCAACGGAGGTGTAGAGTCCCAAGGCTTTGAGCCATCCTCGACTGCTTTTCCCAGGCCACAAGTAGGGAGCTGGATGGGAAGCAGGGCTGCCAGCGCCCATATGGGATTCCAGCGCGTGCAAAGCAAGGACTTCAGCTGCTAGGCTACCACGCACGCCAGGCCCATCTGTCTTGTTTTTAACAGCCACATAGTCTCTTACATGAGGCATGTGCCATGATTTATTCAGTTTTTATCTTTTATAGATGTGGTGGAGAGGAGCTAACATAAAAATCGTAGTGTTTGGAATTTTAGAAATCTTTCAGGAGTTTCCTTATTAGGAAAGACTGCTGTAGAGGGCTGGTCAAGTGCCTCTTCATTTATTCGTCTCCGCCCCACCCAGATAAATCAAGTGTTTATATTTAAACCATGGCAAGACAGTCTGCAAGCTATAGGCTGAAGATTACTATAGCACAAAGACTGTTCCTACTGACTATTCTTTAATAACTCAGTTATTCAAATAATAGATTTCAGAAGCATTTAAAATCACCAATTATCAGCAGCGTTTTAAGTTGTACAACTTAGCAACTGTAGTACTAGCATTGTTGTCGTTGAACACTAATAACTTAAAACATGACATCCAACTTAAAAATGAACTTTTTACATTTCAAATCTTGTTAGCAAACTTTTGCTGAATAATAAAAATAGATTTTCATTCTTTTTTTATTTTCTTCCCCAAAGGACTCGTGAGTTTTTTCTTAAACCTAAATATTGCTCCAGTCTTGTGTGAGTGGTTGTATTGATGTTTAAAGGATGCATTCTTGGAACCTCAAATAATCCGCTTGAACCCTGTGATTCAAGGCTTATGATGCTCTCACATGGACATATGATGTGGAAGGTGGGGTAATATCTGTGTTCCGGGAACCCAGAGACTCACTGGTCTGTCCGGCTTTGATATTATGTGAATTTTTAACAAGGTTTTTTTTTTTTTTTATGTTTGCTGTTTGAAAAGTAGATCACACAGGGCCCGGCGGCGTGGCCTAGCGGCTAAAAGTCCTCGCCTTGAAAGCCCCGGGATCCCATATGGGCGCCGGTTCTAGTCCCGGCAGCTCCACTTCCCATCCAGCTCCCTGCTTGTGGCCTGGGAAAGCAGGAGAGGACGGCCCAATGCCTTGGGACCCTGCACCCGTGTGGGAGACCCGGAAGAGGTTCCGGGTTCCCGGCATCGGATTGGCGCGCACCGGCCCGTTGCGGCTCACTTGGGGAGTGAAACATCGGATGGAAGATCTTCCTCTCTGTCTCTCCTCCTCTCTGTATATCCGGCTTTCCAATAACAATAAAATCTTAAAAAAAAAAAAAGAAAAGAAAAGTAGATCACACAAAGAGAGCTTCGTTTACTGGTTAATCCTCCAATTGGGCTTGGCCAGGCATAAGCCCAGATGATGAACTCAGTCCCATTTTGCCTGTGGGTAGCAAGGGCCCAGGTGCTTGAGCTATCACTTGATGCCCACCCCCACCCAAGGAAGTACCTTAGCAGGAAAGTAGATCAGAAGTGGAGCAGTGCCCAGCACGATGGCCTAGTGGATAAATCCTCACCTTGCATGCACTGGGATCCCATATGAATGCCGGTTTGTATTCTGGCTGCTCCACTTCGCATCCATCTCCCTGCTTGTTGCCTGGGGTGGGAAAGCAGTCAAGGACAGCTCAAAGCCTTAGGACCATGCACCTGCGTGGGAGACATGGAAGAGGTTCCTGGCTCCTGACTTCAGATCAGCTCAGCTCCGACCATTGTGGTCGTTTGGGGAGTTAATCAGTGGATGGAAGATCTTTCTCTCTGACCTCTTCTCTGTAAATTTGACTTTCCAATAAAAAAAATAAATCTTGGGCCCGGCGGCGAGGCCTAGCGGCTAAAGTCCTCGCCTTGAAAGCCCCGGGATCCCATATGGGCGCCGGTTCTAATCCTGGCAGCTCCACTTCCCATCCAGCTCCCTGCTTGTGGCCTGGGAAAGCAGTTGAGGACGGCCCAAGGCTTTGGGACACTGCATCCGTGTGGGAGACCTGGAAGAGGTTCCTGGTTTCCGGCATCGGATCGGCGCGCACTGGCCCGTTGTGGCTCACTTGGGGAGTGTATCTGACTGTAATAAAAAAATGAATAAATCTTAAAAATAAATAAATAAATAAATCTTTGGGGAAAAAAGTGGAGCAAGACTGGAGTCATGCACTCCAATTTATATATACTTTCTAGTGGAGGCTTAACCACAAGACCTATCCCTTTTTACCATTATTTTCTTAATTTGAACAATTTGCATTTCAAAAATGGGATTTCAATATAGCACCATTTCGAAAAAATTTTTAAGGTGTATAGCAGCCGGTTCTGTGTATAAACTAAAATTGAAATGTCAATGAAGTAGTCACAGGATGTGGTGAAGAACTTGCATTTTGTAACATATTTGTTACTCAATACTATGTCAATTAATTCCATAATGTTGTAAATTGTTGTTGATGTTATATTTTAATTGATCGGGATGATACTCTGCCAGCTCTGCTTTCAGACCAGAGATGGTCTCCCCAAGAAACCATTGAATTTATCTGGAAAATAAGATGCTGGACTCTATGCTTGCAATGAAAGAATCTTGACTGAATTTGAACTGTAATACTGCAACAAGGTGGAGGAATCCACCATGGGGGGAGGGTATGGGGAGGGGTTGGGGGAATCCCAGAGCCTATGAGACAGTGTCACATAATGCAATGTAATCGGGCCCGGCGGCGTGGCCTAGCGGCCAGAAGTCCTCGCCCTGAAAGCCCCAGGATCCCATATGGGCGCCGGTTCTAGTCCCGGCAGCTCCACTTCCCATCCAGCTCCCTGCTTGTGGCCTGGGAAAGCAGTTGAGGATGGCCCAAAGCCTTGGGACCCTGCACCCGTGTGGGAGACCCGGAAGAGGTTCCAGATCCCGGCATCGGATTGTCGCGTACCGGCCCGTTGTGGCTCACTTGGGGAGTGAAACATTGGATGGAAGATCTTCCTCTCTGTCTTTCCTCCTCTCTGTATATCCGGCTTTCCAATAATAATAAAATCTTTAAAAAAAAATAATGCGATGTAATCAATAAATCAATAAAAAAAATAGTGATAAAAAAAGATTTAGTTATTTTTAGGGCCTGGTGGCATGGCCTATCAGCTAAAAGTTCTCGCCTTGAATGCGCCAGGATCCCATATGAGCACTGGTTCTAATCCCGGCAGTCCCACTTCCCATCCAGCTCCCTGCTTGTGGCCTGGGAAAGCAGGCGAGGATGGCCCAAAGCCTTAGGACCCTGCACCTGCATAGGAGACCTGAAGAAGCTTCTGGCTCCTGGCATCTGATTGGCTCAGCCCCAGGCATTTCAGCCACTTGGGGAGGGAACCATTGGACGGAAGATCTTCCTCTCTGTCTCTCTTCCTCTCTGTATATTTGACTTTCCAATAAAAATAAATAAATCTTTAAAAAAAAACACAACACGTCTCATGTGGCCCTCAGTGGCATTGGATATGTGTGTGTGTTCCCATTTTAGAGACTAGAAGGTAACAAGAGCTTTCACTTGTGGAGTGCTCACTGATGAAGTCACTTGTCCATGACTGTGATGCCAACATGCTGTACCTCTACCTACCAGGCCCTCCATTGCCGTGCTGGATCCATCACCATCATCTCTGCCCTGACTTGACCCTTGAGGCTGCCTACACACCTCTTGCTGAGCTCTGAGTCAGCATGTGGTGTGTGACTGGCATGGGTCCCTGTCTTGGGCTGCTGAGGGAGAGCTAGGAGGAGCCTTTTGTAGTGGTGTGTCTCTCTGTTCACAGCCTCTGCAGGTGGGGACTGCCTTCCCTACTCAGTGTGGGGCACCCATCCAGTAGCTTTAAGCCAACATTTCAAATACATCTCCCAAACCTGTCCTCCTGTCTTCTCACCCCAGTCTTGGTTGTGAGTGTCTGGTCTGAGGCAAGGGCTACAGCCCTGCTTCTGCCGTAAGCCAGCTCCAGCTTCTCCTTGGTGGGTGGGAGAAATGCTCCAGGTTAAGGGCTTGCAGACCCCTGTGTTCAGGAGGAGAGGCCAGGGCCAGGGTGAAGGGTCTGGGGATGGGTCTTGTTGGGCTCCACGAGTTCATGGTCTGTGTTAAGTCACCACTGGTGGCTGCTACAGGATGCCTCCTGCTACTTGTAGCCTCTCAAAGATGGTGGTGTGGTGACAGCTCATCAGCCAGAGAGGCCTCCAAGGCTTCCTCCTGCTCCTTTCGTAGCCCTGAGTGGAAGGTGCCTGGGGCTGTAGCAGTTGCTTGAGCAAGACTTTCTGTGGTGGCTTTGTGCTCCCTAGGCCACTGTCTAGGTCTTCTTTGCCTATGAATTCTTGGTTGTCTGGGACAGGTGGGCTACCTTCTTCATTCCAGGACTTATCCTATCTCTGTCATGCTCCTCTATGATACAAACATAGAACTATTAATTTTTTTAAAGATTTATTTATTTTATTACAAAGTCAGATATACAGAGAGGAGGAGAGAGAGAGGAAGATCTTCCGTCCGATGATTCACTCCCCAAGTGAGCCGCAACGGGCCGGTGCGCGCCGATCCGAAGCCGGGAACCTGGAGCCAGGAACCTCTTCCATGTCTCCCACGCGGGTGCAGGGTCCCAAGGCTTTGGGCCGTCCTCGACTGCTTTCCCAGGCCACAAGCAGGGAGCTGGATGGGAAGTGGAGCTGCCAGGATTAGAACCGGCGCCCATATGGGATCTCGGCGTGTTCAAGGTGAGGACTTTTAGCCGCTAGGCCACGCTGCCGGGCCCAGAACTATTAATTTTTAAAATTTATTTATTTTTATTGGAAAGGCAGATATACAGAGAGGAGGAGAGACAGATCTTCTGTCCAATGGTTTACTCCCCAAGCAGCCTCAACAGTTGGAGCTGAGCCAAGCTGAAGCCAGAATCCAGGAGCTTTTTCCAGGTCTCCCACGCGGGTGCAGGGTCTCAAGGTTTTGGCCCATTCTTGACTGCTTTCCCAGGCTACAAGCAGGCAGCTGGAGGGAAGCGGTGCCACCGGGATTAAAACCGCACCCATATGGGATTCCGGTACATTCAAAACGAGGACTTTAGCCACTAGGCTATCATATCAGGCCCAGAACTATTAATATTTTATGTTCACAGTTTGTGAAGCTAGTACTGTAAGTGGCTGTTTGGCGACCTGTCCCTGCCCCTTCCACTGTTTTCTGATGGGTTTGCTTTGAGGACAATTAGGCTTGTAGGTGAGGTAGGTGAGACATCTGAGTGACTGTGGCATAGCATGAATGCGTATTCTGTTGAAAAGTAGGCTACTGAGACTTTTTTCCTCTTTCTTCTCTCTGTTTTTACTATTTAAGCAATAGTCATGAACATTCTTGCCCATATGGTTTTTGCTCATCTGCAATGATTTCGTAGCACAACCCCTGGATCAAAAGGCATATTTAAGGCATCTTAATCATCAGATGTGTTGTACCAATTTACATTCCTCTCACTCCCTCTCCCCCCCGACAAAAGTTCATTGGAAATATATTTTGTTCAAAAACTATGGATAGGGCCCCACATGATGGCTCAATTGGCTAATCCTCCCCTTGCAAGTGTCGAGATCCCATAAGTACCAGTTCAGTTCATGTCCCAGCTGTTCCACTTCTCATCCACTCCTGGCTTTGGATCAACTCAACTCCAACCACTGCAGCCATTTGGGGAGTGAGCCAGTGGACTGAAGATCTTCCTCTCTGTATATCTGCCTTTCCAATAAAAATAAGTCTTTAAAAAAAAAAAACTATGGATAGATTTCAGAATTCTTGTATTCAAATAAGCTTTTATTTTTTCCTTTAAAAAATACAGCCATTCATTTAAAATAACCGTTCATATTCCAAAGTGACACAGAGAGGGAAAGATGGGGTGGGGTTCACTTCCCCCAAAAGCCCGTGACAGGTGGGACTGAGCCAGTCCAGAGCCAAGAGCTCAAGCTGCGTCTCCCATATGGGTGGAGGTGACCCAAGTGTGTGGGCCATCATTGCTGCCTCCCAGGCACATAGGCAGGAGGTGCAATGGGAAGCAGGGAGCCAGGACTCGGACCAAGTTCACTGGTATGGGAAGCAAGAATCCTAATTGGTGTCTTAATCTACTTTACCCCAATGCTTACCACTAATTCCATTTTTTTTTCTTGAACTTTTTGAAGTATTTTCATATACCACAATACCTAATTCTTAAGCATTCTGTAGCGCTTAGCCTTTTAATTGATATTTCATAGTAAGCACACCTTTTTTCTATATAAATTTACTTAGGAAAATGCCACAATCTTCTTTTAAGTAACTTCTTTATGCTTCCTCCACCCTCCTACCCAGCCACTCAGTGGGAGATAATGATGGCTTTAAAGAGGACTTTGAAATTTTATTTTAACCTTGTTGGAAGGGCAGAGATGAACAGGACTTGAGCCCAAGCACTCCCGTATGGAATTCAGATAAGCAGCTGCTTAAGTGCTACACCAAATGGCTGCCCCTGGATTCATCACTCAGTGGCTATCTTGTCCCCAGAGAGTAGGTGGTTTTATTCCTCCAGAAGTCCAGGAAGGTTGGACACGAGGACTTTACAGCACCTCTGTGTCCTGGCTGAGGAGACACGCTCCTGTCTGACCTTGGGAAGTTGGGAGGTGTCTGGGCAATGTCAGCTTGAAAGTAGATCTGGAGCACAGGGGCATGAGTTCTCAGTCGAGGATCCATCCGTTCTTGTCAGTCTGCTTTTTGTTTTTTGTTTAAGATTTATTTTACTTTTATTAAAAAGACAGATATACAGAGAGGAGGAGAGACAGAGAGGAAGATCTTCCGTCCAATGGTTCCCTCCCCAAGTGGCTGAAATGCCTGGGGCTGAGCCAATCAGACGCCAGGAGCCAGAAGCTTCTTCAGGTCTCCCAGGCAGGTGCAGGGTCCCAAGGCTTTGGGCCATCTTCGACTGCTTTCCCAGGCCACAAGCAGGGAGCTGGATGGGAAGTGGGACTGCCAGGATTAGAACCAGTGCTCATATGGGATCCTGGCGCATGTAAGGCAAGGACTTTAGCTGCTATGTTAGGCTACCGCACCAGGCCCTTGCCAGTCTGATTTTAAAAGTTTCCTTGTCCCCCAGAGCCTGGGCACTCCTTGCCAAGGTTCTTAGTGATGCCAGTGGAGAAGTGGAGACCAGACTTGGTGGGATAGTGTTTCAGAGAGGATTTTGGAGCCTAGGCTGCCTCCCTTTGCTATCTTCTGTCTGGGGCAGACCCATGGCACTCTGGGTTGGTTCCTATCCTTGCTAATTTCTCTAGAAGCAGTTCCAGGCTACTGACTTCTTCCTCTTGTTCCCAACAATATTTTAGGAATTGTGCACTCAGGACAATGCTAAACACTATGGATTTCTTTTGGCACCGCAAGCACGCCTTTTCTTTTTGGGGTGGGGGGGAACATTTGTTTAACTTTATTACCAAGGGTATTATAGACGATACAGATAAACAGCCAGATGGAAGAGATGCAGGGGGTGGGTATGGAAGGAGGTACAATGCTCCCATGCCCTCCCCAGGGAAGCACGCCTTTTCTTATGCATATGGATATTTACATATTTGGAGACCTGGCACGATAGCCTAGTAGCTAAATCCTCGCCTTGCATCCCCCGGGATCCCATATGACTGCTGATTTGTATCCTGGCTGCTGTACTTCCCATCCAGCTCCCTGCTTGTGGCCTGGAAAAGCAGAAGGGGATGGTCCAAGGCCTTGGGACCTTGCACCTGCGTGGGAGACCCGGAAGTAACTCCTGGCTTCGGATGGCTCAGCCCCAGCCATTAAGGCCACTTAGGGGGTGAACCAGTGGACAGAAGATCTTTCTCTCTGCTTATCATTATCTGCCTTTCCAATTTAAAAAAATCTGGAAAAAAAAGATTTACATATTTAAAAAAAAAGTTAGAGAGAGAAAGGGAAAGACAGAGAACAAGAGATCTTCCACTGCTGGCTCACTCCCCAAGTAGCTCAATGGCCAAGTTGAAACCAGGATCTTGGAACTCCATCTGGGTCTCCCACATGAGTGGCAGGGATAGAAGTGCTTGAGCCATCTTCTTTCTTTTCAGGCACTTAATTAAAAGGGAGCTGATTGGAAGTGGAGCGCCTGGGACTCTGACCCACACTCTCACAGGATGCTAATGTCTATCACAGGTGACAAGGCTGGCTCCCAGCAGACACCTCTTCATCAACTTTGTGATTCGGAATCCCACAGTGGGCGGATGCTGCAGCTCAGTAGGTGAAGCTATCACTTGGGCTGCCTGCATTCCAGATCAGAGTGCTGGTTCAAGTTCTAGATACCCCAGGTTTCACCGTCAGCTTCTCGCTGATGTCCCTAGGAGGCAATGGATGATGGTCTAAGTAGGTCCCTGCCACCCACATGGGAGATCAGGATGAAGGTTCTGACACCTGGCTTCAGCCTGGCCCAGCCCTGGCTGTTACTGGTATTTCGGTAGTAAACCAGTGTTTAGACTTGGAGATCCCAGCAGGGTGTGGAGGTGAGAACAAGGTTTAGGTCTTTGTTTTCCCGTCTTGAGGTCTGAAGCGTTGTCCTATGTGCTCATCGGCTCACCCCTGAAACAGCTTGACACAAGCCCATTCATGCCTCCAGACTTGGTCCTGATGGGTGGCCTCGTGGAGCCCACAGGTAATTTTGCCTCACTGGGGTTGTGAGAAGGCAGAACAGAAGAGGGATGAGTGAGGATGAGACTTGGTTTGGGATCAGTTTCAGTTTGGAGCAGTGACACACACGAGGTGCCAGGAAGTGTGTGGAAGGCAGCTGTACTGGCCTGCCCCCTAGCCCCGCCGTTTACCAGCCCCTCGGTGACTCACAGAGAAAACTAGTCCTGTTCCTGCAGCTGCCCCAGCAAGTTTCCCTGGAAAGGTCAGCTCATCTAAGAGCTCTCCATTCCCTCTCTTTCCCCCAGGAAACTGCAGGGCACATGCTTTCCCGCTCTAGTGCTCGGTGTATCAGGGAAAGCGTGCCCTGGGGCTCAGTGTAAAACACAGCTCTTGGGAGCTGGGAAAAGAGGCCAGGACCTGGAGTGAGGGCCAAGGCTCCTGTTACAAGGACCAGGCCATGCCCGGCTGTGCCACCCTGCCTTGCTCAGCCTTCCCCAGTACCTTGGGATGTGGCTGTTGCCATCCTTGTCTCCCAGATGAGGACACCAGCTTCCCTCTGATCACACACTCTGCCCAGTTTTATACAGTGGATAGGGAGGCATGATATGGATTTGAGCCCAAATCTTTCAGACTCCAAACCCCATATTCTTCATTCCTTGGCCTGCCCTCAGGGCCTGTTGCCCAGTCCTTGTGTAGTACACATCCAAGCTGCTTCTGGAAGCCACTAAAGCCCTGACACCCCTTGAGTCCCTAGCCATTCCTTAAGAAACAGCAGGAGCCATCCTGCAGGGTTTTCTGGTGAGGATCCGCACAGAAAGCCACTCGGCTGAGGCTCTCTGGCAGAGTGGGCTTTGGAAGCTTGCCCCTGCCTACCTGGACTCATGCCATACCTGCCTGCCCCACCCCAAGGCGAGGTGGGTCTGAGCAGGTCCTGATGCCCCAGCATGTGCAAGCTGAGAGGGGAGGGCCCACACCACTGCAGTGGAGACCTTGGCAGTCAGCACTGCCCTCCTGGGGGTTATTTTTGGGTGACTGGAAACTCTCAGAGTTTGGGGGACTGAGACTTCTGAGTGCTAGAGAAGTCGATAGTCCCTGCTGTGGAACCTGGAAGGAGAGGATAAGAGCGCACTCAGAGCCTGGCATCGCAGGAAGTCACTGAGAGGGCTCTGTCCTGCTGGCACCCGCTGTTGAGGGCTGTGGTGGAAGTGGGCAGAGTGATGAATTTTTTATCTGTTGGAATAGCTAATATAGTCATGCTTTGTATTGAGGAAAGTGTACAAAAAAGAAACAAACCTAACCCTCGTCCTCATCCCCAAGGACTGGATTCTCTACCCCTAAGCTCAGTTTTGGTGTCACCTTCCAGGGTCATTTCGCATGTACTGTAAAACCAGGATTTAGGGGTAGAACTGCCACTTACACTGACATCCCATAATGGTGCCAGTTCATATCCCAGCTACTCCATTTCCGATCCAGCTCTTTGCAAATGACCTGGGGAAAACAGCAGGAGATTGGTACCCTGCCACCCACATGGAAGACCCATATGAAACTTTTGACTTCTTGCTTTGGCCTGCTCATCTGGGGAATGAATCAGAGGATGGAAGATAAGGCCTCTTCCTCCCTCTTTCCCTTCCTGCAATTTTTGGAATAAAAAAAAAATAATCTTTTAAGAAATGAAAAGAAAAACCACTGGGAATATCAGGGAGGGTGTTGTGTTGCAGCCACCTCTTGGATTGCCCATATCCCATGTGGAGTGCAGGTTCAAAAGTGTCAGATTCAGCTCCCTGGTAATGCTCCTGGGAAGGCAGCAAATGACAGCTCAAACACTTGAGTTCCTGTCACCCACGTGAATGACCCAGATGAAGGGTGTGGCTTCGGCCAATGAGTGAACCATCAAGTGGAAGATAATCTCTTTCTCACTTTTTTCCCCTGCCTCTCTGTCACTCTGCCATTCTCAAATAAATCTTTAAAAGAATAGGAATGTTAGCATATTTGTACAAAATCTGAGTTGAGATTTGGGTGTCTGGCCTGCTCCTCTCTATGTCCTCTTCTCAATGCCACACTGTAGGGTCCTAGGAGTGAAGACTTTGGCATATGGATTGGGTGGTCGCACAGGAATTCATAACCTATAGACAAATGAAGGCCACAAGCTGCTGGCAGGTAACCTGGGTGGAGCAGTTAAGAAGACAGGCTGGAAGACTGGCAGCTGCCAGCTCAGTCTTTGAGACGCTTCATTTGTTCTCTGTCTTTGCTCGGTGCAGAGTCATGGGCGCTGCGTGTGCTTCTGCGTCCAGCTTGTTTGGTTTTGCTTCGCAGCATCCCTGTGTAATTTTCTAACTGTGCTGTAAGTATCACTTTGCACACACAGCAGGATAAGTAACTCCCCAGAGTGAGTTCCCCATAGCTTATTTAAGTTCTGCGGTGTATTTAAGATAATTTCACTTTTGGTGCTTCCAGCCTCGGGGCAAGGCAAGATTCCTCAAAGCCGTGCGCTAGAAATAACGGGCCTGGCCTGCCTCCTGGGGGATCCTGCAGCCCCTGGGAGGCTCAGGAGCCAAATGGGGCCTGGATCCCCACTCTGCCTTCCTCCCGCGTGGCCCAGGACTCCACAACGGGCTGTTGTCAAGGAGGCAGGGCAGGTTTCTAAGCAATCTTGTCTTTGTCACAGACACATTCCAGGCTTTCCACAGAGGCTCCTGCCTGTGTAAGCTCCTGGGCCCCCAGGACCAGGCCTGGGCTCTGCGGAGCTGACGGCAGCTCATCCTGGGTCTTTTTTTCTTTAATATATATTTATTTTGAATTTTGAATTATGTGGTACGATTTCGTATAGGCTGGGATTCCTCCCCAAACTCCCACCCCCCGACAGATTTTCCCCATCTTACTACAACGGTGTAGTCCTTCATAAGGAATCATAATTCTATCAGTCTCTTATTTAAGTGTACCCCAACACTGTTGGTACAGTGTCAGACAGTCCAGCATCCCATTGTCTACACATGTCCAACAGTTTCATTGGGAATCCATCTTTTGTCTGGAAGCAGGGATGCATGTTCCATTATACCCCCACATCTGTATATGATAGACCCCAGTACTCCATCACTATACGTTTCCATAATTGAGAAGGCATGAAATTGAGAAGCCATCCTGGTTCTTTTTAAGCCTCTCTTCCGCTCCATTCACTAATTTCTTCCCAAAGATGGCCAATGTCTTTGCTTCCTCAACCTCGGTTTTACTTGGTTTTGAGCTTCATTCAACAGAAGCAAAACTGAAGGGGACCAGAAGATCCAGACTATGTCTCCCTGAAATAAGCCTCTGTGACATAAAGGGGAGAGGGAGAGAGAGAAAGAGAGAGAGAGAATAATGTGAAAGGCAGTTATTGAGAGAAGAGACACAGAGAGGAGAGAGAGAGCTTTCACCTGCTAGTTCACTCCCTAAGTGGCTAGAACAACTGAGCCAATCTGGGACCAGAAGCCAGGAGTTCCTGATCTCCCATGTGGCTGCAGGGGCCAAGGACCGGAGCCATCCTCCACTGCTTTCCCAGACTGTTAGCAGGGAGCTGGATGGAAAGTGGAGTAGGCAGTATCCATATGGGATGCTGGTGTCGCAGTCAGAGAATTAGATTACTGTACCACAGCACCAGCCCCAATAAATATTTTTGCACCAAAGACCAGTAATAAGCAGCAAATGGGGGAAGAGCCCTCTGTCTCCTCCCCTCCTCCCAACACTTTCTGCATAGACAGGACATGAATTCTTTGCCAGAGACACCTCTTATCAGCTCCCAGGCAGTTTTGAGAGACTATTTGGCAGCCTCAGTCTCGCTCTCTGAGTTTACTCCCTGTATTACTCTCCCATAGTTCCTCGTCTCTGGAAGCCCGAACTGACTCCCTTTGTCTTGTCACGTCTCTAAAATTGATTTGGCATGGCTGGAGATGCTACATGAGGCAGCGCTCTAAACCATTGCTTGGAGTTAGCTGTCAGGGAGGGGGCTCCCCTGTGTGACGTTCACTACCCAACTCAACAAATTCACTTGCTAACCTGTCTGGGCTGGGGTCTGTCCTATCTGTCAAGGAGGAGGAGGAGGAGAGCATCTGGGTCCTCCCCAGCATTGCATCTGTCCTCTTTGGTGTTAGTGGGTTCAGCCTTTCAGCAGTTCAGCCTTACATAGCTGATACATTATGGGAATATGTCATAGTGTTTGTTTCTGTTCTATCCTGATGGACTTCTGGATTGTTGCCAGGTTTTAGCTATTATGAATGTTACTGCTGTGAACGTTAAAACTTAAGCCTTTGGGAGAATCCATTTCTTTTTAGTGGGGAGAGGGAGGGTAGCAGAGCAGTTCCATCTACTAGTTCACTCCCCAGTCACCCACATTGACTAGGGCTGCATCGGGGCCAAAGTTGGGAGCCAGGGATTCAGTCCAGATCCCCACGTGGGTGACGGGGACCCAACCACTTGAGCCACCACCTACGGTCTCACAAGGTCTGCTAGAGCAGGAAGTTAGAATCAGGAGCACAGCTGGTAGTGAAGCCTAGGTGCTCTAATACAGGACATGCATGTCTTAACTGTTAGGTGCACTCCTGGCAGATATCATCCTATTGGGTTTGTCTGTCCGAGTGGAATTACTGAGTGCTGGGAAATACATGTATCTGGCTTCAGTACACTTGCCAAACGGTTTTCCAAAGTGATTGTGTTAATCCCACATTAGACTTTATTGGTAAAATGCACACATCAAATTTACCATTTTACCATTTAAATAATCAGGATGAAATATATTCAGAGCTATACAACCCATATTATTGCCCATCTTCCGCATTCTTTCATAATCCTAAACTTTGTGCCGCCAAACAGTAACTCCCCCTTTCCCTTTCTCTGCCCCTGATACCTACTGTTTGTTTTTGTTTATTTTCAACAACTTGAAAGGCAGATAAAAATTTTTCCTCTACTGGTTCACTCCCAAATGCTTGCATCAGCCAGGATTTCACATGTGGGTGGCAGGAGCCCAAGTATTTCAGCCATCACCAACTGCCTCCCAGGAGACATTCTGATCCTCCCTGGATTAGAAACTGAGCAAGCAGGACTTGAACCAGTACTCCAGTATGCAATGCCCGCATCCCAAGCTGTGTCTTGCTGCTCCACCACACCTACCATATGTTGCCTTTTTTTTTTCCTCATAAATCTGGCTACTGTAGGTTCTTTATATCAGCACAATCTCAATATTTTCCCTTTTGTGACTGATTTGCTTCACTTAGCACAGTGATTTAAAGGTTCATCCATGTTGTAGCAAGTCAGAATCTTTTCCCTTTAAAAGACTGGAAAATATGCCCATGTGTATGTGCCACATTGAGTCTATCCCAGGTCCCAGCTTCTCCGCACCCTGGCCAAGCATTGTTACTTTCCTTTAACTAACAGCCTTCCTAGTGGGTATGAAGTGTTAGCGCTTTGTGATTTTTGCTTCTGAATTCCCTAAAGATAAGTGGTGTTGCACATTTCTTAGAAGATTGATTTCTCTGAAAGGTAGAGTGATACAGAGGAAAAAAGAGAAGTAGATCTTCTGTCGTTGGATCACTCCTCAAATGACTGCAGTGGCCAGGAGCTTGAACTCCATCCAGGTCTTCCACATAGCTGGCAGGCACCCAAGCATTTGATCTTCCAGGCACATTAGCAGGTAGCTGGATGAGAAGTGGAGCAGCCAGGACTAGAACCCACATCATGATGCTGGCCCCGCAGATGTGTCATGTTCATGTTGACCATTGTAGACCACCTTCGAATAAAGTTTAAAAAATGAGCCTCAGCTGTTTTCCTGTCATATTTTAAGAAAGGATTTCAATCAAAATAAGAGTAATCCGCGGCTGAAGGACAGCCTTCTGAACAAGGCCAACTTGGAGAGTCCCAGCTAACACCTATGTAGCTGGGGACAGTCCTCCCGAGGCCCTTGGTGTGCTGCAGTCTGGCAACCCCGTGAGCTCTGGGCCAGAGCCTGGTCCTCTCAGAGCCCAGGGCCTGGCCCTCACAGGTCCCCCAGGTTCAGGCTTTGGCCACAAAGAAGGGCGGTAAGAAAACAGGTGGTCAATACACTCTTGTGTGTGTCTTCGAACCTGAAAAGCAAGTGATGCCCACATGGTAGGGAGTATTAGACACCTAACCTAACTGCTCCCCCACCCCCCGTCTCTAGCCTGCTGAGCAGGAGTTACTGACTCAGGGTAATTGTGGAAAGGGTAGCGAAGGAGCAGGACCAAGAGGAAGCCTGATGAACAGAAATAAGCAGAGCTTGTCCAGGGAATCTGGTGGACACGTGTGCCAGTACGGCCTTCAGAAAACCACCTGCTTCCAGCTGGGATCTTGAGTCAGCCCTGTGTCGCTTGTGGCCACCCCCTTGGTCACAATGCCCAATCCAAGCAGGACACTGATGTCAGGTCTTGCTTCCCCTGTGGTAGCTTCCAGAAACCCCTCCTTCCTAATACTGCCTTTCTCTTTCCCCCATAGTAGGTGTTGCAGGCTGCCCTGGGCAGGAGTTGGCCCCACTCAGCACTGGAAACAACTTCACTGGGCAGAATGGAGGCACAATTCAGGTAAAACATCACATCCATCTGTGAGACAAAAGATACCTTTCTCTCCCAGGCATGTCTGGCAACCACTGGACAGTAGTGGTTTGTTGCATGGAGCCCTGGCCATGGAGCTACCTTAGCCTTTTGGAGGAAGAGGTAGTGCTAGTTGCTACTGTAGTGCAGTAGGGGTGCCAGAGAGTCAGGCCAGGGGGCAGAGAGCTATCTTGACAGAATCTGGAATCCTGACCCTGGGATTCCATCTCTCCCTGTCTGTGCTCTCCTTCTCCTACATCTTGCACACTGGCTCTCACCAATCCCACCAGTCTCTTGGAAGAAGAGCCTAAGACCCTTGCTCACAATTCTCTGCTTTTTTTTCCACTTAATTTTTTTTTAAAGATTTATTTATTTTATTACAAAGGCCGGATATACAAAGAGGAGGAGAGACAGAGAGGAAGATCTTCTGTCCGATGATTCACTCCCCAAGTGAGTGCAGCGGCCGGTTCTGTGCCGATCCGAAGCCGGGAACCAGGAACCTCCTTTGAGTCTCCCATGCGGGTGCAGGGTCCCGAAGCATTGAGCCGTCCTCAGCTGCTTCCCAGGCCACAAGCAGGGAGCTGGATGGGAAGTGGAGCTTCCGGGATTAGAACCAGTGCCCATATGGGATCCCGGCACGTTCAAGGTGACGACTTTAGCCACTAGGCCACGCCGCCGGACCCTCCACTTAATTTTTGAATAGCAAATTTAGTCACATGGTTCAGAAATCAAAATGATACAAAATTATGCGATAAGGGACTGAGGGACTGGTGTTTAGGCAGGGTAGGTTAACTTGCCACCTGCGACACTGGCATCCCATACAAGCATCTGTTTGAGTCCTGGTTGTTTCACTTCCCATCATCTCCCTGCTGATGCACCTGGAAAGGCAGTAGAAGGTGACCTGGATACTTGAGCCCCTGCAATCCACATGGGAGACCAGAATGGAGCTCCTGGATCCTGGTTTCAACCAGCACAGTCCCTGCCATTATGGTTATTTGGGGAGTGAACCAGCAAATGGAAGATAGTTTTCTGTCTCCCCTTCTCTAACTCTACCTTTCATATAAATTAATTTTTTGAAGTTATGCAACAAAACATTTCCCATTATCTTTGTCTCCCTAGGGTTCTCTCCATCCCTTCAAGAGAAGACACTTAACAATGTTGGCCAGTATCTTTCCTTCTAGAGTATATGAGTGTGTGTGTATGTTTTTCTTTATATGTTTTGTGTACACATATGCAAAAACATACTGTTCTCAAGTCCATGCTTTGGTTTCCTGTAATTTGAGAATGAAGAATGATGGGCAAACAAGTGCACTCCCCAAATGTTGACAGTGGTTGGGGGTGCTCTGAGCCCAGGCTGAACCTGGTCTCCCACATGGGTGGCCCAACTTGTGCCTCCACGTTCTGAAATCTGCAGAGTGTTCCACAGGAACAGTGTGCTGGCGGGGGGCCATCTGTTGGTCCCCTGTATTTGTGGACATGGAGATTATTTCGTTGTGCAGCAGCCCCAAGAGGCTCTGTCCTCACCCTCATCTCTGTGAGTGACGGGAGGCTGTCTTTTCTCCTTGCAGGAAAGGAAGGCCTCGAAGCTCTCAGCATCCAAGCGCATCTTACAAAGACGCAAGAGAGAGTGGGTGGTTCCGCCCATCTCTGTCTCTGAGAATGGCAAGGGTCCCTACCCCCAGAGGCTGAATCAGGTACCACTGCATCTCCTCTGAGTGTCGCTGGAGGCCGGGTTGTGGTATCTTGTCGCCAAAGGCTTCTTCCCTCTAACTCTCTGCCTTCTTGGAGATGTGGTTGTCACCTCCTCAGCTGCCATCTCCTTTTGCTTTTAGCTCAAGTCTAATAAGGACAGAGGTACCCGGATTTTCTACAGCATTACAGGACCTGGGGCAGACAGCCCCCCTGAAGGCGTCTTCACCATAGAGAAGGAGACGGGTTGGCTGCTGCTGAACAAGCCCCTAGACCGCGAGAAGGTTGCCAAGTACGAGGCAAGTGGCCTTCGGCTTTTATCATTAAGCATCCACTCCGGCCCAGCAGGGAGGGAGGGTGGCCACTGGCTCACCATACACCTCCCATACCCGCAGCTCTTCGGCCATGCTGTGTCAGAGAATGGAGCCTCAGTGGAGGAGCCCATGAACATCTCCATCATTGTGACCGACCAGAATGACCACAAGCCCAAGTTCACCCTGGACGTCTTCCGAGGGAGTGTCTTGGAAGGGGTTTTGCCTGGTAAGAGGGCTGGGAGGACCTGCTTATGAGTTTTTTGGGCCCAGACCTACTTTCAGTCAACTTCTGGAATCATCTGGCAGTCAGCCCAGACTTTTTTTTTTTTTGAAAGGCGAAGTCACAGAGGAGAGACCAAAGAATATTATATATACACTGATTCACTCCTCAAATGGCCACAATGGCTGGAGCTAGACCAACCAGGAGTCCAGAGCTTCCTTCGGGTCTCCCATGTGGGTGCAAGGTTCCAAACAGTTGATCCATCCCCGGCTGCTTTCCCAAGTGCACCAGCAGAGAGCTGGATGAGAAATAGAGCAGCCAAGACTCAAACTGGCGCCCATATAATTTGCATGTGTTGCAGACAGACACTAAATATACTGTGTCACAACACAGCAGCAGCCCAGGCTTAAATTCCCACTTCAGTTGGCCTCCTCATCTGTGCAGCATATTATCTGGGATGCTTTAAAAAGCTAGCTTCCTCCACTTCATGCCAATATTCCTGAATAAGAGTGATTTAGGGACAGAACTCTGGAACCTCTGTATTTGAAAAGTTTCCAGAAGCTTCAGGTGGTCATCCATGCCCGTGAACCACTGTCTTTAATGCTACAAAGACCTGAATTGGAATGTTGATTTTGTCTCTACTGGCTGTGACTCTAGATAGACTTTTGACATCTGAGCTTCAGCCCTCGCATCTAAAAATGGGTTTAATTTCAGCGTGGAAGAATTATGTGGACCGGCATTTGGTCCATCTCCTATCAGAGTGCCTGGGTTCAAGTCTCTACTCTGCTTGTGATCTAGTTCCCTGCTGTGTGTGCACCCTAGAAGGCAGCAGGAGATGGCTAAGGTTTTGGGTCCCTGCCACCAACATGGGTGACCTAAGTGGAGTTACAGGCTCTGGGTTTTGGCCTGGCCTCAGCTGCTGGGAACATTTGGAGAGTGAACCAATAGATACAAGATCTCTGTCTCTATTTTTATATCCCTTTGTCTTTCAAATGCATAGAAAGAATTGTGAAGATCAAAGATACCATGTGCATGGTCTCATGTACCTCAAAGCATCTGTCATCACCTTCTATGAATGACAGCTATGAGAAAAGCTGCGGAGGCTTGTGTGTGTGTGTGTATGTGTGTGTGTGTGAGAGAGAGAGAGAGAAATAGAGAGAGAAGTAGAGAACTAGAGAGAGAAAGCGCACTTGGCTATGGGAGAGCAAACATACAGGGGCCCACAGAAGTCCAGGGAAGCGGGATCATATTAATGACCTCAAAGGCAAGTGCTGGAGAAAGAGGGAGGGTTCTTCTCTTCCCTGCTGGAGTTGTGGAGAATTACAGAGGGATGTGAGCTGGTCCACTGCCCCTAACAGAAGTCCCCAAAATGAAGACCGCTCAAATGAGATGAAGCCTTTTCCCTGCTCTTCCTTGTGATTCAGGATGTGTGGAGGTCGCCATTCTGGCTGTGAACAAGCTGGGATGGGACTTCACAGTGGGGGCGAACTGGATGCTTTCTGTCTTGTGGCCCTGCTGTCCTGTGTCGGCGGGGTTGCCTCTGCAAGGAGGAAAGCAGTGGGAGGGAGGGAACAGCCCCTACTTGTGATCCCACTTTCCCTGCAGTTATGTGCCTGTCTGTCCACCAGAATTGGTTCTTAGGGCCAGAGTACTCTACAGGGGGCCTAAAAGGACACTTTGTTTTTAAGAAGGGGGAGGCTGTGAACATGTGCTTGCCGTAGTCCCCATCCTAGCCATAGTCCCCATCACATGCTGGTCAGGGCCAAGGAGTCCCCACAGGTATGTCAGGCTGAGGCTGAAGCTGGGGGAGAAAGGTGCCCACTTGTCCTTCTCTTCCCCAGGTACTTCTGTAATGCAGGTGACGGCCACCGACGAGGACGATGCCGTCAACACCTACAATGGGGTGGTTGCATATTCCATCCACAGCCAAGAGCCCAAGGAACCCCATGACCTCATGTTCACTGTCCACCGCAGCACAGGCACCATCAGTGTCATCTCCAGCGGCCTGGACCGAGAGGTGAGGGCCCAGGCTGGGAGAGGGTAACTCCAGTCCCTGTTCCTGAAGGCCAAGGTGGAGCCTTGGGGCCCTCCAGCGACTGGGAACAGTGGCTACAACATTCCCAGGCCCACAGCCTACCGCTCCAGAAGGCTGGTGGCCTGCTGCCAGGAATCTCATTAGCTCTCCTGCTAGGCCAAGCAAGCAGCTGAAAAAATGCAGACTTTTGATATTTTGTGGAGGTTTTCTCATTTCCTCTTAGCATGGCTCACTTCATGTGCATATCGCCTAGATTTGTCCCTTGAGTGCCACAAAGCAGAATTGACTGCATAGATACTGGAGTCTCCTCCTGTTTCCTAATGAATATGTTTGCTAATAGATTGCTCACAGCTCCCACGCCAAAGCAACTGAGCAGGGAGGGGCCAGGCCCAGGCTACCTCAGAAGCACTAATTGACCCTGCAGGTCACCCCTGTCCCCCAACTTCTATTCCACTTTCTTCTGCAGAGGGTGAGGGGGTGAGTCGGGGTCAGGGAAGCATCTCCAAGGCTGTGCCTCATCAAGCCTGAAGTCACTGTGCATCTGTCGCCTGTGCTCTTTCTCCCCTAGAAAGTCCCCGAGTACACACTGACCATCCAGGCCACGGACATGGACGGGGACGGCTCCACCACCACAGCAGTGGCCATAGTGGAGATTCTCGATGCCAATGACAATGCCCCTGTGTTCGACCCCCAGAAGGTAATGCCTTAGCCCCCTGCCCTTGGGCAGCCCATCTCACCTCTCTGTGTCCTGTGTCTGTGAATCAGCGGTGCTCATCATGCCCCACTGTGCTGTCCTGGGTTTTAAATGAAGTCCTCTCAGGCCAAGCTGTTAAGGTGATGCCTGGGAAATAAGGGCTGGAGATGAAAATCTTTATGAATCTGAAAGCTCCTCCCTTGCCCAGGCCCTGTGCCTACCTAAGTGATCCCTCCCTTCTGTCTTTAAATAGCTTGGGTTGCTGAGTATTATCGAATCCCAAGGAAAAGTTTGTTCTCAGGGTGGATGTCTGACCTAGTGGTTCAGAGGCCAGCATCCCACGTCGGAGCCCAGGTCAGGTCCCACTCAGTCCCAGATTCCAGCATCCTGCCAGTACAAACCCTAAAAGGTGATGGCTCAAGTAGTTGGGTCCCTGTCACACGTGTGGGATGCCTGGATTGAGTTCTTGGGCTCTTGGCTTCCATGTGACCCCCCGCCTTTGCTCTCTACCTGTGAGGGGGAAAAAAAAAAGGAAAAGGATAAAAACTGATTCTGAGCAAAGGTGGTTTCTCAGTCTCTGCTAGCTGTCACAAAACCTCCCCAAAAGTTTCTGGTCAGCCCCACCACCCGTCTCTGTACCTGCCCTTCTGGACTCCTTGAGTGGCTGCACTGGCCTGGAGCTTGGGAACCCAGACAAGTGAGTTTTCTGGGGATGGGAGAGCAGACCCCAGGTTAGCATCTTCACAGCTGTGTTGCTGATACCTAGAACACTGTGGCACCTACTACAGAGATTACTGGTCCAGGAAATGGCAGAGGGCACGGGGCCACCTCAGAGTCAAGCAGAGGTTTCAAGGCTGGCAGGGATTGGGGCAATCTCTCGGGCTGCCAGCCACTCTCACTGTGCTGTGCTTTCCACACTGACAGTACGAGGCCCGGGTGCCAGAGAACGCCGTGGGTCACAAGGTACAGAGGCTCACAGTGACTGATCTGGATGTACCCAACTCGACGGCCTGGCGCGCTGCCTACCACATTGTGGGAGGTGACGATGGGGGCCATTTCACCATCACCACCCACCCTGAGAGCAACCAGGGCATCTTGACAACCAGGAAGGTGAGTCCACCCAGCCACCGTGGAAGCATCCAGCTTTTCAGTCTCCTGGTTGAGGGGCACCATCTGCCTACAGCCACTCAGCCTGGTGCATTCATCTAAGGCTGCACCAGGTGGCCTTGAGGAATCCTTTTGTTCCTGTTCAGTTTTGCTGTGCACCCAGTCCCTGAAACAGCTTAGACTTGCTCTTGTAACTGAGGAGTTCGGTGGTGCCCCCATCCTCCCAGACCCAAGGGGGCCTTGCCAGGGGCGTATCAGTTTTATTAGAATCTGTTCCGATTATACATTTACTCCCAAATGCCTGTGTAAGTGTCCACATAGTAAAGTTTTCTACGTTTTGGAAGTGTTGGACCTATCATGAGCTTTTCTTTCAACTTTGGTGAATTTTCATTCCTATTGGGGTATAAGACATGGTTTCGGCCAAAAAGTCTTTGGATATAGGCTTGGCACGATGGCTCTTTTGGCTAATTCTCTGCCTTGCATGTGCCAGGATACCATATGACTGCTGGTTCATGTCCCAGCTGCTCCACATTCCCATCCAGCTCCCTTCTTTTTTTTTTTTTTTTTTGAAAGATTTATTCATTTTATTACAGCCAGATATACACAGAGGAGGAGAGACAGAGAGGAAGATCTTCCGTCTGATGATTCACTCCCCAAGTGAGCTGCAACGGGCCAATGCGCGCCGATCCAAAGCCGGAAACCAGGAACCTCTTCCAGGTCTCCCACACGGGTGCAATGTCCCAAAGCCTTGGGCCGTCCTCGACTGCCTTCCCAGGCCACAAGCAGGGAGCTGGATGGGAAGTGGAGCTGCCGGGATTAGAACCGGCACCCACATGGGATCCCGGGGCTTTCAAGGCGAGGACTTTAGCTGCTAGGCCACGCCGCCGGGCCCCCAGCTCCCTTCTTATAGCCTGGGAAAGGAACAAAGGATGGCCCAGGGCCCTTCCACCTCGCACCTGCATGGAAGACCTGAAAGATGCTCCTGGCTCCTGGCTTTGGATCAGCTCAGCTCCAACTGTTGAGGCCACTTGAGTAGTGAGCCAGTGGTTGGAGGATCCTTCTCTCTGTAAATCTGTCTTTCCAATAAAGATAAATAAATCTTAAAAAAAACAAACCAGTTTTATAAAATCATTGAATAAAGCAGTGCTCTAAGAAGATAGGTCTTTAAAAAAATTGGGTGGGGGAGGGGTGGGAAAATTCCAAACCTTATGGAATTGTACCATAAAACTCAAAATTTTTTAAAATATGCAAGTGAAAAAAAAGATCTCAGGGCAAACATTGTTGCTAGGTTAAGCTGTCACTTGCAACATTGACATCCCATAGAGGACAGATCATGAGTTTGAGTGCCACCTTTAAAAGAAAAAAAAAGGATTTATTTTTTATTGGAAAGGCAGATTTACAGAGAGAAGGAGAGACAGAAAGATCTTTCATCCACTGATTCATTCCCACATTGACATATCAACCAGGTCTGAGCCAGTCTGAGCCGGAACTGAGCCTAGAGCCAGGAGCTTCTTCCACGTCTCCCACATGTGTGTACAGGGTCCCAAGCAGTTGGGCCATCCTCTGCTGCTTTCCCAGGCATATGATCATGGAGCGGAATGAAAATGGAGCATCCAGGATTTAAATGGGATTTTGGTGCTATAGGCGGCTGTCTAACTCAATGTGCCACAGCACCAGCCACAAAAAGCAGCATTTTATTTAATAATTTACAGCCTGTTGCAGATTCTCTATCTCCTGTTTTGTAGCCAATGCTCTGTTTATGTTGTGCAATGAAATTTATTTATTCTATAACTTAACTCACAACTTCTGGAAAAACAAAATATCCAACTATGGATAAAAGGAGAAATTTTACAGGAAAGTTACAAATATTTTATATTTCTATCTGTTAACTTCAGGGTAGGGGTACCCCAAAAATGCTAACAATGGGATCAGTTACTCACATCTGTTTGTGGAAGCATCCAGATGCAGAGGATACCACATGTTGCCCTGGCAACTCATGGCACAAGTGTATTGATGTCTTTAAGAACAACAAAAAGCTCTCGAGAAAGTCCTGAACAAAGAAAATATGAGTCCCCCTCAGAAGCTACATTCCTAGAAAATTCAATGCATATTAAAACCATACCCGTAACTTTGGTTTATGTATAAAACATGTTCTAAACTAATAGTAAACATGTTTCTCACACCCGCGGGTATATAAGTAACCAAGGGGATCCTGAAAAGCCACATGGGCTGTGAAGTGCCTTCTGTATCTACATAACATTGCAGGACATGATACCCTTAACATCAGCCTGTAAAGTCAGGGCCATCCCAAGTTCTGTGTTTCCAGAACTCTCCTAAGGGGAGTCAGCACCCGACTGGGAAGCAATCTTTGAGGCCTTACTAAGCCATCTGCCCCTGGGGTGGTCAGAGAGGCCCTGTGGTTGTCCACACCAGGGACCAGGGAGGCTCTGGGGTAGGATTGTTGCTGTGGGGGCCCTTGAACTCCTCATGGCAGGCCCTTCTCCTCCACACACCCTTGGGGCCTCCTCACACACTGGTGCTTCAGCCCATTTCCTTCCTCTCGCCTCCTAGGGCTTGGATTTCGAGGCCAAAACTCAGCATACCTTGTACGTGGAAGTGACCAACGAGGTGCCCTTTGTGGTGAAGCTTCCAACTGCCACGGCCACTGTGGTGGTCCACGTAGAGGATGTGAACGAGGCCCCCGTGTTTGTCCCACCTTCCAAAATAGTTGATGTCCAGGAGGGCATCTCTATTGGGGAGACAGTGTGTGTCTACACTGCACGAGACCCTGACACAAAGAACCAGAAGATCAGGTACTGGGGCCTGGGCTTTGCCAACCCAGTGTGCAGCTGCGGTGGGCTGGGTAGTTGCAAGTACTGCCAAGACTAATTCGGGTTTTGAACATCACCCCTGCATGGGCCCTCTCCTTCCTCCCCTTCCTGGAACCAGAGACTCAGTAGGAGCCTGGAGAGCAAGGGTTTCTTTCTCCTCCAGCACCTGCTGGGCTCCCCATCTGCTGCCCGAGTCATTTTTTTGCCAGATGGCATGAGGATTTGTTTTTTTTTTTATTGAAAGGCAGAGGGCCTGGCGCGATAGCATAGCGCCTAAAGTCCTTGTCTTGAACGTGGTGGAATCCCATATGGGCGCTGGTTCTAATCCCGGCGGCCCCACTTCCCATCCAGCTCCCTGCCTGTGACCCAGGAAAGCAGTCGAGGATGGCCCAAATCTTTGAGACCCTGCACCCGTGTGGGAGACCTGGAAGAGGCTCCTGGCTTCGGATCGGCGCAGTACCGGCCATAGCGCTCACTTGGGGAGTAAATCATCAAACAGAAGATCTTCCTCTTTGTCTCTTCTCCTCTCTGTATATCTGCCTTTGTAATTTTAAAAAAAAAATTGAAGGGCAGAGTTGCAGAGAGAGGCAGAAATAGCAATCTTCCATCTACTGATTCACTCCCCAAATGGTCCAAGCCAAGAACCAGGAGCTTCTTCCAGGCCTCCCACATGGGTAGCGGTGCCCAAGGCTTTGGGCCATCCTCTGCTGCATTCCCAGGCACATTATTGGGGAGTTGGATGGGAAGTGGGGCAGCCAAGAATCAAATCATTGCTGATGTGGGATTCTGGCACCATAGTTAGAAGCTTAGCCCACTATGTGATGGTACTGGCCCATAAGGAGGCTTTGAATAATGACAACAGAACTGTGACTGTGGTTCTGACTGTGGTTCCTCTTGGCTCCTGCTATCCAGCTACCACATCCTGAGTGACCCAGCAGGGTGGTTAACAGTGGACCCGGACAGTGGGCAGGTCACAGCCGCCGGCATCTTAGACCGTGAGGACGAGCGGTTCGTGAGGAACAATGTCTATGAAGTCATGATCTTGGCCACGGACAATGGTGAGAGCTTTCTTCCAGCCCTTCCTGCACGGGGTGTTTTTGGTTCTCAGGTCACTGGCACAGGCTGTTCCCTGTGTAGCAGGGGGCATGTGGAATCAGAGAGGGCATCAACAAGCCACTCAGGACAGCTGCACAGGGCTCCAAGAACTGGTCCTAGGTAGGGTACCTGACCAGGAGTTCAATTTCCTGAAAACCTGAGTTAGGAGACGACTTGAAGTAACTCACTTCAGCCTAGGCTCTAGGTTCACTGAGCCCTGAGCCCATCACTGACCCTTGTGATTGATTGGTAGGAGCTGCCTGGAAAGCACTGTGGCAGGTGATGTCACACCCTCATGGATGGGGGAGCTCCCCTATAGTCGTCTCCACCTGACACATAGAGTCCCAGGTCTGGATGTGGGGGAGAGGTTACAGCAGAGCCAGAGAGAGAAGCTTCCCTGAACAGATCAGCCAACCTATACTGGTTATGACGTGTTCAGAAGGTTCCACTTTGCAATAGATTGGAGTGGTTGTCTGGAAGAAGTGGCTTAGCAGTGCTGTGATCAGCTAGTAATGCCTGCTATGGGCATGAATTAGAATGATGGTATGGCACCACTGCCTTGATCTATAGTGAAGCCAAGGCATAGAACTCCCGCACATTACAGCTGGGGTAATCAGGTCCCAGGGGAACCTGAAATTGATTCATCCACCAAAGAGAACAAATGCTGAAAAGTAATCGTGTGTGTGATCTAACAGGGAGTCCTCCCACCACCGGCACGGGGACCCTCCTGCTAACACTCAGCGACGTCAATGACCATGGCCCCATCCCTGAGCCCCGTAAGATCACCATCTGCAATCAAAGCCCAGTGCCCCAAGTACTGAACATCACGGACAAGGACTTGTCTCCCAACTCGTCCCCTTTCCAGGCCCGGCTCACCCATGACTCAGACATCTACTGGACGGCAGAAGTCCATGAGAAAGGTAACTGAGTGGTGGGCACAGGTGGGTGCCTGCTGTGCTGGCTGGCTGGCTGTGGGTCTGTCCTCACCAAGACCTCATGCATAATAGCCACCTGAATAGTGTCATCCAGAGGCTCTTCACTAGGCCAGCATCAGCCTCGGGGGGTCAGCAGAAGACTCTGGTATGGACCACCTATCCTCAGGTGGACATGCCAAGACCCAGAGATGAATGGTGTGTCCTACCCAGTATCACATAACACTAGTCAGGCCATCAGCCTGACAGCCACCAAGCCTGTGTCCCGTGTGCCAGACTCCGCGTCCTGGGTGCCTCATACAGATTCCATCACTGCCTGCTCCCAGCAGCTCACAGGGGAAGACGCACCCTCAGTGACAGAGGGAAACAACTTAGAGTAGCCTAAACATTTTGCCAGAGGTATGGCTAGAAAATCATGTCACCAGAATCTTACTGTTATTATTACTATTATTTTTAATGTACCGATTTGGGGTTGGGCTCGCAGCAGAGTAAGGAAAGGCTCCACCTGTGACACCAGCATCCCCATATGGGCGCAGGTTCATGTCCCAGTTGCTCTGCTTCTGATCCAGCTCCCTGATTATAACCTAAGGAAAATCAACGGAAGGTGGTCCAAGTGCCTGGAACCCTGTCATCCACATGGGAGACTTGAATGGGGCTCCTGGATTTGGCCTGACCCCACTGCTGGCTGTTGTGGCCATCTGGGGGAGTGAACCAGTGGATGGAAGATTTCTCTGTTTCTCTCAGTCACTGACTTTGAAGATAAATAAATAAATCTTCAAAATTACTATTAAACACATATACACATATATATATATATATGAATGAAGATTTGTTATTTGAAAGACAGAATGACAAAGAGAGTGAGACTTTCCACCTGCTGGTTCACTCCCCATATGTCAGGCAGAAGCCAGGGCCCAGAGCACCCCACAGTAGTGCTGACATCTGTTGCTTGGTTTTTTTTGTTTTTGTTTTTGTTGTTTGTTGGGGTTTTTAGGATTTATTTTTATTGTAAAGTCAGATCTACAGAGAGAAAGAGAGACAAAGATCTTCTGTTGTCCACTGGTCCATTCTCCAAGTGGCTGTAACAGCCAGAGCTGATCTGATCTGAAGCTGGGAGCTTCTTCTGGTCACCCACGCGGGTGCAGAGTCCCAAGGCTTTGAGCCATCCTTTACTGCTTTCCCAGGCCACAAGCAGGGAGCTGGATGGAAGCGGGGCTGCCGGGATTAGAACTGGCGCTCATATGGGATCCCAGCACATTCAAGGCAAGGACTTTAGTCACTAGGCTGCCATGCCAGGCCCTGCTGCTTAGTTTTAATGCCATTTTCTACTAGCCCTTGTCCTTCTTAACCCATACTTCACTTCTATGATCTCAGGCTATTTGACCTGAGGTCTCAGTTTGTGCCTTTGTGAAAAAAAATTAACAACAACAGTACCTGCTTCTTGCAGTGAGGAGAGAGGGTAGTAAGTGTCACAGGTAGGTGTGTATCCCCAGCAGAAACAGAAATCCACCCTGGGGCACAACATGGGTGGAGGGTTGGAGGATGTGCCTTGGCTTCTACTCACTATAGCCCAGAGCTCTTCCCCCTCCCACCTCTAACCCCCCCCAACTTTTGTAGCACGAGAAACCCAATAGACAACTATCTTGGGTCAGTGCCTGCATAAACTAGCAAGCCTAGTGCTGGGGTGGAGTAGAGGGGTTGTGAGGTGAGAGTATAGAGAATACCCCTGGATTTAGTTATAGGGACCTGAGGTATTGGAGGAATCCTGCATTAGGAAAAAAGTCCACCCCCACCAAATTCACAACTCCCTTCTTGAGAAAGCAAAGAAAACTAAAGGGCTTTCTTCCCAGAGGCCCAGCTCTATGGCCTTTCCTCCCACACACACAGACCACTCCCCACTCTGAGGTCATCATGTAAGTCCATGTCGTGCAGACTGTGCCAGGCTCCGTCTGTTAGTGGTTAGCTTGCTGCACTCTGGGATTTTTAGCCAGTTTGCCCAACACCTGTGGCATCCCTGACCTTGAACACAGTCACTAACGCTGTGACAGCTGCTGCTTATCATTGCTTACAAGTACAGGTCACATGTATTGATCGTTGAATGAGCACTGGAAAACGCAAGCATGTGGCAGAAGGCAAGTGGCCCAGCAGTGAAGGCATTGGGACTGATGCCTGCCTCTGGCTCATGACTGCAACTCCCTGGGAGGCAAGCAGGTGCAAGTTGTTGAGTCTGGTGGGAGACCTGAGTTGAGTGCCTAGCTCCTGGCTTCAGCCTATCCCAGGCTATCATGGCCAGTCAGAAAGTGAAGTAGCACATAGGAGCACTGGCTTGCTCTATCACTATCCACTTCTGAAATACAGACTTTGCAAGAAAGGAAAATAGAGACAGGTTGTTTCATCCGTAGGAATTTTGATCATACAGTTGATATATAATTATGTACTACTGTGAGAGCAAAATGATACAGTATTAAAAGGGAGAGGAATATTCAAATAGGAGATTAATCAGTTAATGTGACTGTTTAAAATTGCTCTCTTAGGATAATGTGTTATTAAAACATAGTGAGTTTACTTTCCCCCCCTATTTTTATAATCCTTTCTATGATGGTGAATTTTGCTTTGGTCTAATAGCAATGTTTCACATTTGACCAACTGTACTTCACAGCTTCAAAGTGTTCATGAGGAAACAAAATTAGAAGCTGATTTTGGGGGGCCCGGCGGCGTGGCCTAGCGGCTAAAGTCCTCGCCTTGAATGCCCCAGGATTCCATATGGGCGCCGGTTCTAATCCAGGCAGCTCCACTTCCCATCCAGCTCCCTGCTTGTGGCCTGGGAAAGCAGTCGAGGACAGCCCAAGGCTTTGGGACCCTGCACCCACGTGGGAGACCCGTTGCGGCTCACTTGGGGAGTGAATCATCAGACGGAAGATCTTCCTCTCTGTCTCTCCTCCTCTGTGTATATCTGACTTTGTAATAAAAATAAATCTAAAAAAAAAAAAAAAAACAAGAAGCTGATTTTGGGTGCAAAGAAGACACGTGAAGTCCATGTCTAGCTTTTTCACAGCACATGTTGTCTGCAAAAGCTTAGACAACCTGCTCGTGCTTCTCTGGGTCACCCAGGAGCAGGGGCTGTGTTCTCAGAAGCTTCTTCACATGTTGTCTATTGCCACCAAGTTACGGAAATACCTCTGTTCCCTCCAGGAGACACAGTGGCCCTATCCCTGAAGAAATTCCTGAAGCAAGACATGTACGACGTGTTCCTTTCTTTGTCCGACCATGGCGACAAGGAGCAGCTGACGGTGATCAGGGCCACTGTGTGCAACTGCCACGGCCACGTGAATACCTGCCCTGATCCCTGGAAGGGGGGATTCGTCCTCCCCATCCTGGGGGCTGCACTAGCTCTGCTGCGTGAGTGCTTGGTCCCTGCCCCTCTGAGGACTACAGAGTTCAGAGCCCACATTCACCTCCCAAGTTTTGGGGCCAGTGGATGGGGGTCACCAACATTGCCCACCCATTCCCTAAACTCTTTATCCCAAGAGCACCAATCAGTCAGTGGCTATTTCCAGAGCTTCCAGAACATGCCAGGCCTTCAAAACCCAGGGCTGGGCAAGTAGGCGTGGCCCTGCTGTGGGTCCCAGTATCTTGGATAGTGGTCCTGTGTGATCTCCATACCCATAGTGTCCGCCAAACCAGACATCTGTTAGGAAGCCAAATGCACAGGGCCTCCCATAGGCTCTGATACACAGAGACCCCACGTGGGCCTTGAGCTGCTCCCAGGAGGCCCTGGGGCTGCAAAACAGCCGTCCCACCACAGCAGCTGTGCCAGGAGGGGGCTTTTTCCTGGGGGTACGGGGTTAAACCAGGCAGCTGAGCAGAGTGGAGAGTGCAGTAGTGCAAGCTCCCACACCTGCCTGCTCTTCCAGTCCTCCTCTTGGTGCTGCTGCTGCTGGTGAGAAAGAAGCGGAAGGTCAAGGAGCCCCTCCTGCTCCCAGAGGATGACACCCGTGACAACGTCTTCTACTACGGTGAAGAGGGTGGCGGCGAAGAGGACCAGGTAAGACACGGCGGAACAGCTGGGTCAGTGTACCACCATGTTAGCACCGGGACCCCATGTGCACCTGTGCAGGATTCATACCCAGCTGTCCTCTCCCAGGAGGGGGTCCAGTCCATCACCACAGAGTCCCTTGGACAAGGTGGAAGCTCCCAGCTTCCAAGGCCAGCTTGTGACCCAGAACACCCAGAGGCCCTGCCGTGACAAGGGCTGGCATGGGATCTGCCCTCATTCCCCTGCTCATGTTCCCTATTGTTCAGGACTACGACATCACCCAGCTGCACCGGGGCCTGGAGGCCAGGCCCGAAGTGGTCTTGCGCAATGACGTGGCCCCCACCTTCATGCCCACCCCCATGTACCGCCCTCGGCCAGCCAACCCAGATGAGATCGGCAACTTCATTGTGGAGGTGAGCCCCACTGGGCCTGCCCAGGCCAGCCCTTCAATTAAGCCCGGTGCCATTGGTTCAAGGGGAGCAAACAGAAAGCAAGGCATCTTGGCCCTGGGTTCAAATCCTGGCTCCATGGCTCTGCTCACCCCCCAACCTGTGTGACCTCTGACGCAACTGTATGACCTCTGGACTACATTCTGCAACATGCCTAAGAATGGAGCAGGAAGAATATGTATTGATGCTGAGGTGGCAGTGGTTAGGGGAACACACTAGAGCTGGAGAGCCACGGTCTGAACTTGGAAGATTCCAGGTGACCCCACCAACACAGGGAAGTTCGAAACTGCTGTAGTTGACCTCCAGGAACAAATGCCGTCCCACTGGCTCCTGGCTCTGCCTGCACACCAGAGCCACCTGGGGACCTCGAATGGCCAACCCTTCCTCTGACTGGCCCCTTGTGGTGAAGATTCTACTGCCCCAAGTGTCACTGTTTTAAAAGATGACCCTAGTGACTCGACTCATTGCACTAACAGAGCCCTTGTTAGGTCATGCTGCCCACAGCTGATATCTTAACTTCAATGCATGTGAGTTACTTGAAGAATTTTTAAAAGTATCAGTTTGAGGAACCCATGCATCCAATTTCTTTTCTTTTCTTTTCTTTTTTTTTTTTTAGACTCTGCTATTTTTTTTAATACATGTATGTGAAAAGCAGAGTTAATGAGATACCTTCTATTGGTTCACTTCCCAAATGGCTGCAATGGCCCAGTATAGGACAGGTCAAAGCTGGGAGACTGGAACTCCCTCTGGTCCTCTTATGCGGGTGGCAGAGGCCCAAATATTTGGGCCATTTTCTGGTTTTTTTATTTTGTTTTGTTTCTCTCAAGCACATTCACAGGGAGCTGGGTTGGAAGCAGCACAGCTAAAACTTGAACCAATGAGGGCCCGGCGTCGTGGCCTAGTGGCTAAAGTCCTCGCCTTGAAAGCCCCGGGATCCCATATGGGCGCCGGTTCTAATCCAGGCAGCTCCACTTCCCATCCAGCTCCCTGCTTGTGGCCTGGGAAAGCAGTTGAGGACGGCCCAATGCATTGGGACACTGCACCCGCGTGGGAGACCCGGAAGAGGTTCCAGGTTCCCGGCTTCGGATCGGCGCATTGGCCCGTTGCAGCTCACTTGGGGAGTGAATCATCGGACAGAAGATCTTCCTCTCTGTCTCTCCTCCTCTGTATATCTGGCTGTAATAAAATGAATAAATCTTTAAAAAAAAAAAAAAGCTTAAACCAATGATCATATGGGATGCCAGCCTCACAGGCCGTGACTTAACCTGCTGAACCCACCATGCAGATCCCCTAGTCTGTCTGTCTGTTTTTTGTTTTTTTTTTTTTTTTTTTGACTGCATCGGGTAGCATCGTAACACATTTTGGCCACCCTCCTGAAATGCTAGCATCCCAAATGGACGCTGATTTGAGTCCTGGCTGTTCCACTTCTGATCCAGTACCTTGCTAATGTATACCTGGGAAGACATCAGAGGATAACTCAAGTCCTTGGACCCCTGTGCCCACATGGGATACCTGGAAGAAGCTCCTGACTCCTGGCTTCAGACCAGCCCAGCACTGACCATTGCAGCCATTTAGGGAGTGACCCAATGCTCAAAAGATCTCTTTCTATCTTCATAGAAAACCCAGTGTACATCTGGGTCATGGAACCAGTCAGCAAGATCTGCAGGTCTCTATCATAGGCCCACACAGCCTGGTACCTGCTTAGCAGTCAATGAGCAGAAACTCTGAAAAAGAAGTGCTTCTGAATCCAAACGGGGTCCGTAAGTGCTGGCAGCAGTCATGGGCACAGGGCTGGGTCAGGATGCCTTCAGCCCCAACCCGAGTCCTCCATCCTTAGTTTCCTGTCAACATGGAACCCACGCAGCATACTGTCCCTGCCTACAGTGGCCATTTCTCTAAAATGCACTTCAGCTTGAGTGCATTTTAGAGAAGGCTATGCAAGGCCAAGGGCAGATGCCATGCTGCAGATGTGGTACCTGGAGCTTCCCCCTCCAGCTAGAGGAAGATGGTTTGCAAATGTGATCTCCCTCAATACATTGGCAATAGTATCTGTCTTACATGCGTTGACTGCTCTAGAGCTAAGTGAAGGGTCACCACTTCACAGACACATAGAGTGGTCAGAAGACTTGCCCAGGGTCTCAGAGCCGGTGTGAGGCCCAGGCCCTGCCATTTTCCACGGACCTTAGAGCTCCAGTGCTGAGCGCCTTGTGTGCCAGACTTCACATCAGGTTCGCCTGCTCTCAAAATCACAGGGAGGGGGATGTTTGCCCTTGTGGGGATGGGAAGACCCTGGGCAGTGACCCCTCCCCTCTCTTTGTCACTGCAGAACCTGAAGGCGGCCAACACGGACCCCACTGCCCCACCCTATGACTCCTTGCTCGTGTTTGACTACGAGGGCAGTGGTTCAGACGCCGCCTCCCTGAGCTCCCTCACCTCCTCAGCCTCAGACCAGGACCAGGACTACGACTACCTCAGCGAGTGGGGCAGCCGCTTCAAGAAGCTGGCTGATATGTACGGCGGCGGTGAGGACGACTAGGCCTCCAGCCATCCTGCCCGGCTGGCCGGGAACTAAACATAGGCCCCAGCCACCAACCCATGGGGATCTGATGGGCAGCTTGCTCCAGAGAAGCCCTGAGGCTGCCATAGAGGGTTGAGATCTCAGCCTTCCAGAACAGGAGCTGGTGGCAACCTAAGTTTGGGGATTGGCTCAGGGGCCCCACCTCCTAAAGTCTATCAGCTACCACAGATTCATTCACATCAGGCCCTTGGAATGGACCCCTCGCATTACAGAGGCCGCTTCTGCCCAAGTCTGTCTTCAGAGTTACAGGCGGGTCTTCTGCCATCCCAGAGCACCTCCAGAGGGCCCCAGCCTCCCACCACTCCTTCCCTTCTCCAGCCTCCAGGCCTGGAACTGACCACATGGATGGATCGCTGAGTTTTTATATTGTGTGTCTAGGTCGTCCTTTATTTTTTATTTCCCCTGCTGTGTGTTGTAGCGGAAGGGTAATGACAATCGTGTACATGTAACTAGGGACTTTTTTTTTAATTAAAGGAACTTTTCCCAGAAGCCCCAGGGGGAGTGAACTTTCTCTAAAAACAGCGATTTTGTTGACATTGAACTCACATGCCCTACCATTCCCACCCTCCCAGGGTATAGCTCCTTTGCAGCACTGTGAGAAGGGGCTGAACTCTGTTCAGCTGGTTTTATCCCGGGGATGGAGGGAGGGAGTGCAGGGTTAGCTTTGTGCCCAGGCAGACTCTGTGTGGGACCCAGTGACCACTCCCCTGGGACTGAGACCAACCACAGCCCAGGCCACTTAGCCTCCTCTTGCCTGCCTTTCGCTACACAGAAAGCAGAGAGCCTGTGGTGGTCAGTGAGCAAATGCCCGGCGTGTGGTGTGCACACTTGGTGGGGTGAGCACATCTGGGCCAAGTGGCCCTGACCTTCATGATCCCCTCTGGGGGAAGGGGCACAGCTTCACAGAGAGCTTCCTCCTTTCATGAGGGGTCTCAAGTATTTATTGGAAAGGCAGAGTTAGAGGGGAGAGACAGCCAGGAGCTTCTTCCAGGTCTCCCACATGGGTGCATGGCCCTGGGCCCTTGGGCCAACCTCCGCTGCCTTCCCAGGCGCATTGGCAGGAAGTGTAGCAGCTGGGACTAGAGCCATGCCCATATGTCATGCTGGCGGTGTTGCAGATGGCAACAGTGCCAGAGCACGGGCTCCTCAGTGTGTTTTGTAAAATGACTCCTGGTCATCATGCAAATCAAGCAGAGCAGCATGTGGGAGAACCCCCTTGGGGTGCCAGTTCCAAGGAAATTCCAAGGAAGAATCAGGGACAGAGTGGTTCCTGCTGTGCCTTGTAGAAGTTGGGTTACAGAAGCTGGGTTACAGAAGCTGAAGGAACAACTGGGGCAGATAGATGTTAATTTTACACAAAAGTAACTCTGGCTGTGGTGCTCAAAACCATGGCAGCCTCTCTGTCCCAGGACCCCGCAGGCCAGCTAGGCCCACAGGGGATTCCGGTGCCCATACCAGTTCCTCCCCATGCTTGGGGTGTCCAGGAGGCCCAGATCCCACACAAAGAAACCAGAATAAAGTTGATGGTGTGTGTGGGGTGGGGGGACCCTGACCCACCTAGGTCCCTAGCACCTTTGCCAAGGCCACCCCATCTCTGTGTGAGCTACAGCCTCCAGTTCTCTGGGCAAGAGCCCAGCTGCTTCTGTGGGTACTGGTGTGGGAGGCCCGGTGCCACCTCCAGCAGCACCTGCAGCTCCTTTGAGGCCCCTTGAGGAACCTGCACAAAGCAGGAAGCCGCATCTCTAGCTACACTCAGGAGCAGAGCCTTTCAGCTGGTGTCCAGGTCCCCACCTCCCCTGAGCTCCCCAGAGGGAATTAAGCAGGAAAAGCTGCCCACCCCGGCCCTGTTCCGCCCAGGGCTGGGTGGATGCATCTTCCCCTGGCGGTGGAACCAGCCACTGTCCTCTTTGATTCCAAAGCAGTTGGTTAAGCTGCACTCAACGGTGGGCCAAAGCCAGGAGCTGCTTCTGGGTCTCCCATGCGGGTCCCAAGGGTTCAGACCATCCTCCACCACTTTCACAGGCCACAACAGGGACCTGGATGGAAAGTGGAGCAGCTGGGATACGAACCAGGGCCCATATGGGATCCTGGAGCGTGTGTAAGGAAAGGATTTAACCACTGAGCCATCGCGCTGGGCCCAGTATTTTTTTTAAAGGAGTTACACAAAAACAAACAAATAAATAAAGCAGTTGCACACAGAAAGATCTTCCATCTGCTGGTTCACTCCCCAAATGGCCGCAGTGGTGGTAGCTGGGCTGGTCTCAAGATGGGAGCCAGCCAGGAGCTTCTGCCAGATCCCCCACATTGGACCCTCTGCTGGCCTCCCAGGCACATAAGCAGAGACCTGGACAGGAAATGGAGAGTCCAGGTCTCAAGCAACGGGAAGCCAGAGCCTCAGGTGGAGGATTAGCTTGCTGTGTCTCTTGAAGGCCTGAAGCAGGAAGTCCGAACGTTCACGCCGGAAGTGCGTGGAGCTCGGCCCGCCTTGCGGGTGCTGACTGACCGTAGGAAGCCATTGTGGCCACCGTGTTAAGGAGGAGCCCCGAGTGTCTGACGGCGTCTCAGCCACGTCCGTGGTTCAGCAGTGTCTGACTGGGTGAGTCTCCCTTCCCTAAGCGGGCTGCCGGCCACAGAGAGTGGTGGGTCGGACTCCGGCCCTCAGTGGGGTGTGCTGCACAAAGGACCTGCCCGCCTGCCCCAGGCCGAAAAACCTGCCCCGGTTCAACCTGTCCTTCCTGGCCAGAGAAAGATGGAGGCTCCGAGGACGGCACCCTGGCCTTGTCATGGCCCTGCCACCTGCTCTCCCTCCCGAAGGACCCATCTCTTCAGGTTTGCTTTGCCCAGGACCCTGAGAGGTCCCACGTGCTTCTCCCAGTCCTGCAAACTCCCAGCCCCTGGCCCAGGTTGGGTTTTCTGCACCCCAAAGTGACCCGGGAGAAGGTGCAGCCAGGGAACCCCTAAGGGGTGACCAGCTGCACCGCCGCCGGAGCTCCTCAGCCCAGCCCTGGGTGTCCAGTTTGGCATGCTGCGGACCTCGGCAGGGTGCCTGACAGGTGTTGTCGTTGCTGCTAATTCTGCTGTGGTGGTTGAGGGACGCGTGAGGCTCATTTGTCTCTCCACACACGGCCACTGCCCGGCGACCCACCGCCTCAGCTTCCCCCATCGACCGTGGGTCTCGGCAGCTGTAGTTTCCCCATATGGCCAGCAGAGGGCACCATTCCCTCACCCAGCCTGGCCGGGCCAGGGTGGGGTCTGTCAGCAGGCAGCTGGTTCCAAGCGGTCACCCCGGCCACCCAGCCCGCTAGTGAAGGTGGTGTAGAGGCGGTGAAGGATAGAGTTTTCTGGGCTGTGAATGGCGCTGTCCTCCTGCCCACAGTGTGTGGGTGCATCCTCCTGGGTGCTTCCTCCTAGGCAGGGAGGGTGCTTGCATAGTTCCTTTTCGATGAGAAAACAGAGATCTTAGGGCTCCTGGCAGAGGCAGTGTTGGAGTGTGGGTCTCTGATCCCCTTTAAAAATTTTTTATTTATTGGACCCTGTTTGGTAGCCTAATGGCTCAAAGTCCTCACCTTGCATGCACTGGGATACCATGTGGGCATTGGTTCTAATCCCAGCTGTTCCACTTTCCTTCCAGAGCCCTGCTTGTGGCCTGGGAAAGCAGTAGAGGACAGCCCAGGGCCTTGGGATCCTGCACCTGCTTGGAATACCTGGAGGAGACTCCTGGCTCATGGCTTTGGATTGGCTCAGCTCCATTTGTTTCAATCACTTGAGGAGCGAACCAGATAGAAAATTTTTCTCAGTCTCTCCTACTCTCTGTAAATCTGAATTTCCAATTTCAAAAAAAAAAAAAATCTTCAGGAAAATTTATTTATTTATTTGTTTTTAAAAATGTGTTTGGCCAAGAAGGTGGCACTCAGCCAGACTGGAAGCCAGCAAGGGGCAGCAGGCAGGGGTGTTAGAGTGACAGGATCCAAGAAGGTGGGGCTGCAGCCCACCCAGGACAGGTGTGGGGTCCTGGGCCTCTTTTTCCTCCTCTTGCTCCAAGCCCGAGCTCTGCTCTCTGGTGGAGGCTGAATTCCACACCCAGCCCACTCCCAGCAGGCCTAGGAAAGACCTGACTCAGCTCCACAGCGAAGCTGGTGAAACCTGATTCCTCACCATGCCTCAGCCCTGAGGAGGTGGCCGGCCTGTCTGAGCCTGCAGGCTGCCCGCAGAGCCAGCACAGCGCAGGGGCCGGGACCTGCCTGTGGAGAAGCCCGTCCGAAGGACTCCCTTTCTCCCCTTCCCCAGTCTGGTGTGACAAAGGCAAGGTTGGGGATCGGGGGAGCGCCCCATGCTGACCTCTAGGTGGGGCGTGGCCAGCACTCTGAGTCCAGCTGTCCAGTGCCTGCCTGGATGGTGGCAACTGCAATGGTTGTTGTTGTCCTTGGGATTGAACCGCCCGCTGTGCCCACTGCCCAGCCCACTGCAAGCACACAGAGGTGTGGGAGGAAGGGAGAAATCTGAGACGCTGTGGGTGGACTGAGAATGCTGGGGCTCTGATCCAACCCTTCTCATGCCAATGGTGGTGTGCAGGGCTGCTTGCAGAGCAGTCCAGACCCCATGTGTCCCTCGGGCTGCAGCTGCTTTACCAGCTGGGAGGACTTAGTGGAGGTGAGGTGGAAGGTGTGTGCAGACAGCTAAAGGACTACACGACGTGCATTTTTTTTCCTAAATTTTTTAGAATTTTTTTAAAGATTTATTTATTTTTATCACACAGGCATACAGAGAGAAGGAAAGACAGAGATGAAGATCTTCCATCCGATGATTCACTCCCCAAGTGACCACAACAGGCTGGAGCTGAGCCAATCCCAAGTTAGGAGCCAGGAACTTCCTCCAGGTCTCCCACATGGTGCAGGGTCCCAAACCTTTGGGCTGTCCTCAACTGCTTTCCCAGGCCATAGGCAGGGAAGCGGATGGAAAGCAGGGCTGCTGGGATTAGATCCTGTGTCCATATGGGATCCCAGCATGTGCAAGGCGAGGAGTTTAGCCACTAGGCCACTGTGCCAGCCCCTTAGATTTATTTTTATGGAAAGGCATATTTACAGAGAGAAAAAAATCCTCCATCCACTGGTTCATTCTTCAAGTGGTCACAACAGCTGGAGTGGAGCTGATCCAAAGCCAGGAGCTTCTTCAAGGTCTCCCACGTGGGTGCAGGGTCCCAAGGCTTTGGGCCGTCCTCGGCTGCTTTCCCAGGCCACAAGCGGGGAGCTGGATGGGAGGTGGGGCACGAACACGAACTAGTGCCTACATGGGATCCCAGCGTGTGCAAAGACCCACTACGCCAGGCCTGAGGACGTGGATTTCTAACACTAAAATACACATGGGGAGCCTGCAGGGGCAGTTTGCTGGCCAAAGGACTTTCCATACTAACGGGCATGTTCTAGAGCAGCAAGGGAAACAGACATAATGGCCAGCGCACTTCAAAAGTTGGTGAAAGGGCCCGGCGCGGTAGCCTAGCAGTTAAAGTCCTTTCCTTGACCGCGCCAGGATCCCATATGGCTGCCAGGATTAGAACCGCTTCCCATCCAGCTTCCCTACTTGTGGCCTGGGAAAGCAGTCGAGGACAGAGCAAAGCTCTGGGACCCTGTACCCACATGGGAGACTCAGAAGAGGCTCCTAGCTTCGGATTGGCTCAGCTCTGGCCATTGTGGCCACTTGGGGAGGGAACCATTGGACGGAAGATCTTCTCTCTGTCTCTTCTCCTCTCTGTATATCTGACTTTCCAATGAAAATAAATAAACCTTTTTTGAAAAAGTTGGTGAAAATGCACATAATTATTATTATTACTAATTTGCGTTTATTTACTTTAATGGCAGAATTACAGAAAGGGAAAAACTGACCATTCCCCCACCGAGTCACACCCCATGGCCCCAACTGCCAGGACGAGACAGACTAAAGGCAGGACCCAGGAGCTTCGCCACCGCTGCTCAAGCCCTTATTTATTTTGGGACACAGATAAAGAAGGAGTGAGATGTTGTTCTCTGCTGGTTCATTCCCCAGATGGCCGCAGCAGCCGGCAGCTTAGGCCATCTGCTGCTGCCTTTCCCAAGTACATTAGCAGGGAGCTGGATATAAAGAATATGAACCAGCACCTGTGTGGATTGGCTGGGAACCCAGGCAGCAGCATTACCCATTATGGCCCAAAGCCCGCCCCATGGGACTTATTTTTTTTTCAATGCTTATATTTTGTTTGAAAGGCAGTAGGTGGGCCCGGCGGCGTGGCCTAGCGGCTAAAGTCCTCACCTTGAAAGCCCCGGGATCCCATATGGGCACCGGTTCTAATCCCGGCAGCTCCACTTCCCATCCAGCTCCCTGCTTGTGGCCTGGGAAAGCAGTTGAGGACGGCCCAATGCATTGGGACCCTGCACCCACGTGGGAGACCCGGAAGAGGTTCCAGGTTCCCGGCTTCGGATCGGCGCGCATTGGCCCGTTGCGGCTCACTTGGGGAGTGAATCATCGGACGGAAGATCTTCCTCTCTGTCTCTCCTCCTCTGTGTATATCTGACTGTAATAAAAATGAATAAATCTTTAAAAAAAAAAAAAAAAGAAAGGCAGTAGGTACGAGAAAGCAAGAGGCAGACGCAGACCTGCTGCTCCTTGCTTCCTGGCATTTTTGGCCTTTACTCCTGTGTCGGCAGCAGCAACCAAGTGTTGATAAGCAAAAATGTCCCCAGTGATCGCCCTGTGTATGGAGGGCAAGGCAAGGGGTGGGAATGGTCTCCCTCACCCCTAGGAGAGGCCTGGGAACAGGGATCCGGGGCTGCAGCTGTGGCCTGGGTTGTGGCCACTGCAAAGCTAGGCCTGGCAGGTGGGTGTAGGGCCTCACCCCAGCCCCTCCTGGAGCCAAGCACAGCCAGACATGGGGCTGCAGTGGTGGGCTAGGCACTGAGCAAGGGTACAGGGAAAGGGGTGCATCTCGGGGGAGAGGCTGAGGGGTCCCCACCTGGGATGGCACGCAGCCAGAGCACAACAGACCCAAGGGTGTGGCCTCAGGTGTTGGAGAGGAGTGACTGGAAGTGTGCTGTAACCAGGAGGAAGGACTTGGGGCGAGGCATTGGGGTTCCCACCCAGGGCGTATGGGCTGCCTGATGTCTTGCAAATACAGAGGGGAGAAAGAGAGGGTGTGCTGAAGAAGTGCTCGGTGGGCTTGATTTGTGAGGTTTTGCAGTTTTGCGGGGCACTCCTGGGAGGCCAGGTGTGCGGAGGGTTGGGTACAGGTCGGAGAGAGAATGCCAGCATATCACAGCCCAAAGGAGAGGGAAGCTGTCGCCAGACAGAGAGGAAGCGCCAAGGGGAAGCTCCATGCCCACCTCCTCGGGGAGGGAGCCCGAGTCTGCCCTTCATTTCCTGTTCCTTGCCTTCCCTGGGCTGGTTGTGGTGGAAGTTGAGGGCCAGGCCTGAGCAGGAGGAACCAGTGTCCCAAACTGGACCAGGAGCAGGACTCCCAGGGCTCCCAAGGCTCGCTCGCTCTCCATCCTGGCTGGAGAACTGAGAAGAGCAATGGCCAGGGAGAATTCCAGGAGCAAACAGTCGCCTGTGAGACTGTAGTGGGGCCACAAGGGTAACCTGGTAACCTGGTAACTATTGTCCTATCCCATAACTCCTCCTACCATCCATCCACTCCCATCTGTGCCAGGCAGGTGCTACCAATGAGGTGGCCCCAGTGAACTCATCTTTCCCGGTACTGCCTGGAAAGGACTCACTTGACAGAGAAGGAAGTTGAGGCTAAGAACAAGTGAAAGAACTTGGCCCTCATTTTGTGTGAATGTATGTGTGTGCTCAATCAAAATTTTGTTTGTTTATTTGAAAAGTGACACAGAGGGATGATAAAGAAATCTTGGGCCCGGCACAATAGCCTAGTGGCTAAGGTCCTTGCCTTGATCCTGGCAGTCCCACTTCTCATCTAGCTCCCTGCTTGTGGGCTGGGAAAGTAGTCTAGGACGGCCCAAAGCTTGTGACCCTGCACCTGTGTGGGAGACCCGGAGGAAGCTCCTGGCTCCTGGCTTCAGATCAGCTCAATTCCAACCACTGCAGCCATTTGGGGAGTGAACCAATAGATGGAAGATCTTTCTCTCTCCTTCTCTCTATAAATCTGCCTTCCCAAGAAAAATAAATAAATCATAAACAAATAACAATCTTCTGGGCCCACCGTGATAGTGTAGCCTAGCAGCTATTCTCCTCACCTTGCACACGCTGGGATCCCATATGGGCACCAGTTCTAATCCCAGCAGCCCCACTTCCCGTCCAGCTCCCTGCTTGTGACCTGGGAAAGCAGTCGAGGACGCCCAAAGCTTTGGGACCCTGCACCCACATGGGAGACTGGAAGAAGCTCCTGGCTCCTGGCTTTGGATCAGCTTAGTTCCAGCCATTGCGGCCGTTTGGGGAATGAATCATCAGCTGGAAGATCTTCCTCTCTGTTTCTCCTCCTATCTGTATATCTGTCTTTCCAATAAAAAAATAAAAAAAATCTTTAAAAAAACAAAAAAAGAAAGAAAAACTTTCTGAAATATAACCTCTTTGGAAAATAAACTCCTTGGTATCTCCTGGGGGCATTTGCTGCCTGTATCAGGTGACTCCCTGCCTGTGACCCCTTTTGCTCTTACATGGCAGTGAGAACTGCTGAGCCTGGTGTACACAGCCCCCACCCTTGAACAGCTGGCCAGAGCCCTCCTCCCCTCGGAGTTTTTGCCCGGGATGGTGACTGCACCAGGCAGCCTCTGTCAGTTTCCCCCAGGAAGTCATTCCTGAACCTATTCATCACCCTTCCCTATCACTGCTCATCAAGACTGGTCCCCAACCAGGACCACGCACCTTTTTCCCCAAGTCCCTCAAGGTCTCCCCAGGGTCCTATTCCTTTCACCCTTCCCCCCACCTCCCCACTGTCCACAGGTGCAGCAGGGGCCTGGGACCCCTGTCTGGAGTTAACACGTGTATTCACTCTGACTGGCCTGGTGCCCAGGCTCTCCTAGCTGCTGAGTGCTGCTACCATCTGTTTCCAGGTACACATGTGTACCTCCTGAATGAATGGAGCTGGAAATGAAGGAATAACTGATCCTGGTGGCCTGTAAAAGCCAGGGTGTCTCTCTGGAAAGTCTGTCCCACGTCTGAGCCCTGGCATCTTCCGGGCCTACACTGACAACCCTGCCCTTTGCCCGCATTTCCTGATTCTGTAGGCCTCCACCCTGGCGAGGAGCTCCAGCCACCTGGCCAGCCCCACCCTCCCCTCCCAGGAAGTGCAGCCTGCTATGCAGACAGAGCAGGCAGACACACATAGGCTGGCAAGCCCACCAGGCCTCACTGGCTCTTCTGTGGTGACTTCTTTGTGCTGGGTGACTGGGGTTCTCTGGGAGTGAGTCCTGCACGTCCTACATCCTGGGACCCCTGCTCTCATTCACGCAGAGGAGGGCAGCAGTCACCCTGGGGCTGGGCTGGTTGGGTCACTCCTCGGAGACTGTGGATTTCTGAGTTGCTGGTGCTTAGTGCAGTGTCCAGTCCTTGATGGGTTTGTCAGCAGCTCTGCCACTCATTCTTTTTTTTTTTTTTTTTTTTTTTAAGATTTATTCATTTTATTACAGACAGATATACACAGAGGAGGAGAGACAGAGAGGAAGATCTTCCGTCCGATGATTCACTCCCCAAGTGAGCCGCAACGGGCCGATGCGCGCCGATCCGATGCCAGGAACCTGGAACCTCTTCCGGGTCTCCCACGCGGGTGCAGTGTCCCAATGCATTGGGCCGTCCTCAACTGCTTTCCCAGGCCACAAGCAGGGAGCTGGATGGGAAGTGGAGCTGCCGGGATTAGAACCGGTGCCCATATGGGATCCCGGGGCTTCCAAGGCGAGGACTTTAGCCGCTAGGCCACGCCGCCGGGCCCTGCCACTCACTCTTCCTCCTACAGTGTCTGCACCTAGGGATGGAGCCATGTCTTCCTCAGGGACACATGTGAGTTCATCCAAGTCCACAGCCTGAAGCACAGTGTCACACAGGAGACACAATACACCATTGTGTGGCTGTTATTTGTGCATGTGCAAAAAAAAAATCTACATTTTGTTTTTCTGAAGCAAAAAGCAGTAAGGGAGACCAGTGCTGGGGCATAGTGAGGTCAGCCACCACTTGTGATACAGGTGTCTCATGTCAGAGTACTCCACTTCCGATCCATTTCCCTGCTAACGGACAGAGGAAGGCACCAGATGATGACGCAAGTACTTGGGTCGCTGCCGCTCACGTAGGAGCTGTGTATTGTAATCCTGGCTGCTGGCTTTCATGTTGGCTCAGGCTCAGCCCCAGCTGTTGCAGGCATTCGGGAGAGTGAGCCAGAGCATGGGAGCTTTCTCAACATACATATCCGTCTTGCTTTGTTTCTCTGTCTCTCAAATAAATAGACTTAGAATAGAAGCAGGCATAGTGGCACATCAGGTTAAGCTGCTGCATGGGATGTCCATGTTCCAAATTAGAGTGCCTCGTTCAAGTCCCAGCTACTCTGCTTCCAATCCAACTTCCTGCTAACATGCCTGGGAAGGCAGCAGGTGCCGGCCCCAGGACATGACTCTTTGCCACCCAGTGGATGACCCAAATGGAATTCCTGGCTTCAGTCTGACTCAGCCCTGAGGCTTTGTGGCCTTTTGAGGAGTGAAATAGCAGATAGAAATCTCTCTCTCTCTCTCTCTCTCTCTCTCTCACACACACACACATACACACACAGATAAACACACACATAAACACACAGTCTCTTTCTGTGTCACTTTCTCTCTCTGACTTTCAAATAAGTCCTAATAATAATAATAATAATAATAGGCCTAGCAGTAGCCTAGTGGCTAAAGTCCTCGTCTTGCACACGCTGGGATCCCATATGGGTGCAGTTCATATTCCAGCAGCCCTGCTTCCCATCCAGCTCCCTGCTTGTGGCCTGGGAAAGCAATTGAGGACTGCCCAAAGCCTTGGGAACCTGCACCCATGTGGGAGACTTAGAGGAGGCTCCTGGCTCCAGGCTTTGGTTCGACTCAGCTCCAGCCATTGCAGCTGTTTGGGGAGTGAATCATCGGACAGAAGATCTTCCTCTGTCTTTCCTCCTCTCTATATGTCTTACTTTCCAGTAAAAATAAAAATAAATTCAAATAATAGTAATAAAGAGCTTTTGGTCCAACACGATAACCTAAGTGGCTAAATCCTCACCCTGCATCCACTAGGATGCCCCATTTCCCATCCAGCTCCCTGCTTGTGGCCTGGAAAAGCAGTGAAGGATGGCCCAAAGCCTTGGAGCCCCATACCCACGTGGGACACCCAGAGGAAGCTCCTGGCTCCTGGCTTTAGATTGACTCAGCTCCAGCTATTGTAGCCATTTGAGGAATAAACCATGGGACAGAAGATCTTTGTCTTTCAGTTTCTCTGTATATCTGCCTTTCCAATAATATAAAAAATATATAAATTTTAAAAAATATAAATAATAAAGAATGTCCAGCCAGCACCCTCCTTCCCCACTGAGGGTTGGGGAAGGCCCAACTCTGTGCCGATCTCGTCACACAGCGCACAATGGCCCATTGACAGTGGTCCATTCAGTGGTTTTCGGTATATTCACAAGGTTGTGCCGTCATCACCGCAAACTAAATTTAGAATACATTCATCCCAAGTGCAGCCACGGGGGCGCTGGCAGCTGCTGCAGGTTCCCAGCCCCATTCCCCTCCCCACTCCCCGGGGCCCAGGCCGCTGCCAGTCTGCTGGGGTCTACATTTGCCTGTTCTGGACAGCTCAGAGGGTGGGATCCCGTGGTCAGTTGTCACATGTTTCCTCCCGGTGCTGGCCCCTCTCCCTCTGCAGCCCATTTCAGAGCTGCTGGATAGGGCTAGTTCTCACCACAAGCACAGCAAGCGTGCTCTTGTGCGCAGAGACATCAAGTAATTTTTACGTGTTTACTGCATTTCTTTTCTTTCATTGCATCTCTTTAATCTTTTAATCTTCTTTTGCCCTTGGTGCTTTTCTATCTTTTAAAATATATATATATATATTTAGAGCTGAGCACTGTGAAACAAGGGTTAAGCCACCACTTGGGACACCTGCTCCCGATATCACAGTGCTGGTTCCCCTTTCCATCCAACTTCCTGCTAATGTACACTGGGAAACAGCAGAAAATGGCCAAGTGTTTGGGTCCCTGCCGTCCACATGGGAGACCCAGATGGAGTTCTGGGCTCGTGGCTGTGGCCTGGCCCACCCTGGCTGCTGCAGGCATTTGAGAAAATGAATCCAACAACCCTCTCTCTTTCCAAACAAGAAGACCAAAATCATAGTTTTGGGGGCTGGTGTGACACAGCAGGTTAAGTCACCCCCTGCAAGGTCTTCAGGCATCCCATATGGGTACCAGTTCAGGTCTTGACTGCTGTCCTTCTGATCCAGCTCCCTGCTAATGTACCTAGAAAAAGAGCAGAGAATGTTCTGTGTACTTGATCTCTAAGACCTAGAAGGAACTCCAGACTCCAGGCTTTGGCCTGGCCCAGGCCTAACAGTTATGGCCATTTGTAAAGTGAATCAGCAGATGCAAGATCTCTTCCTCTTTGACTTTGCCTTTCAAATAAATACTAAATAAAAACTGCTTAGAGGCAAGAGAGATTCCTTCTAGGCCAACCCACATCTTTTTACGATGAGAATCTGAGTCTCAGGGATGGAAAGAAAGTTTGTTCCAGAATTTCATCCAGATCTCCCATGTCTGTCATTCACATTGACCCATTGTCTGCTGCCTCCCAGTGCGCACGTTAGCAGGAAGCTGGAATAGGAAGTGGAGTCTCAGACTCAAACCCGGACACTCTGGAATGTGGACGACGCCAACACTGTTTAAACCTCAGTGCCAATCTCCCCTCCCCCCGACATAGTTTGCTTAACATTTCCTCTCCACTTCACTGCTCCCAGTTTGCAAAACCACCAGCCAGCAAACAGGTGCTATTACGACTCTCATTTGTACAGAGGAAGAAACTGGAAATCCAAGGAGAACTTGTATGACTCATTCAGACTCATACCTGGCAGGTGGAAGAGCAGGCTACAGACACAGGCATGTAAACTCCATGCTGGGGACCAAGCTGCCAGGCCTGCCTGGAGCTGGGAGCCTCGGCCCTGCTGGGCCCTGCCCTCGCCTGCCTCCTGCCCTGGGCTGCTGTGAAGGCCGCAGACACTGCTTGCTCATTGACATACGAACAAACTGGAACTGAAGGCTGACCGTTGGTAGCTGCGGGACATGCAGAGAAAGGGGCTTCGCCAGCCAGGGCCCAGAGTTTGCTTTCCAGCCCTGCCACTTGCACTGTGTGCAATGGTTCATTGTAGGAGTCCACTTCATGGATCAAGGGATACCCAGGTAGCTGGTGGAGCTTCATGTCTGGGTGTGTTTGTAAGAATGTTTCTAGAAGAGATTGTTGCTTGGATCAGTGGGCTGAGCATGGAAGAGCTACCCTCACCTACCATTGGCTGAGGGTCTGATTAGAAGCTAAAAACAGGAGAGGCCAAATCTCATTCTCCTTTTCTTTTTTCTTTCTTTCTTCTTTTTTTTTTCTTTCTTTCTTTCTTTCTTTCTTTCTTTCTTTCTTTCTTTCTTTCTCTCTCTCTCTCTCTCTCTCTCTCTCTCTCTCACTCACACTCTCTCTCTCTCTCTCTCTCTCATTCATTCATTCATTCATTCATTCATTAGAAAGGCAGATATACAGAGAGGAACAGAGACAGAGAGGAAGATCTTCCATCTGATGCTTCACTCCCCAAGTAGCTGCAACGGCTGGAGCTGCACCAATCTGAACCCAGGAAAGAGGAGCCTCTTCTAAGTCTCCCACGCAGGTGCAAGGTCCCAAGGCTTTGGGCCGTCCTTGGCTGCTTTCCTGGGCCACAGGCAAGGAGCTGGATGGGAAGTGGGGCTGTCAGGATTAGAATCGGTGCCTATATGGGATTCCCATGCTTTCAAGGTGAGGACTTTAGCCGCTAGGCTATCGTGCTGGGTCCTCTTGCTCTCCTGATGTCTCTGTCTCTCTCCTGGAGTTGGGACATTCGGACTCCAGGGTCTCAGCTTTCTGACTGTGTGACTTGCACCAGCAGCTGCCCAGGGTCTCAAGCTTGGCCTTGGGCCTAAACCAGGCGTCTGGCTCCCACTCTGCGCAGTCTTCCAGCTTCTGCCTGGCCTGTCATGTGCTGCTCTGCCTCCATGCTCACCATAGCCAAAGCCCCCAATAAATCCCTCTAACCTTTCTTTCTTCCTTTTTTCTTCCTCCCTAACTTCCTCCCCATCTTTCCCTCTCCTTCCCCTTTCTGTCTTCCTCTCCTGCTCTCCCTCCTGCCCCATGCTCTTCTCTCTGCCTTCCTCTCACTGTTCCTTCCCCCCCACTCTCCTTCCTCCTCTCTTTATCCCTTCACTCCTTCTCTCTCTTTCCCCCTTTCCTTGTCCTTCTCCTTTCTCCCCACTCTGTCTGGCCTCCTGCTCTTTCTCGATCTCTTGTGTGTCTTACCCATTGGTTCTATTCTCTGGGAGGCCCTGACTGTTACCATGCTTGTCCTTAAGCAGAACTCTTTGCCCCTTTGGGAGCTCTGGTTGGCACAGGATGTCAGCCCTGGTGAGGACTGCGGTGCCCCTGAAGGCCAGCTGTTAGGCTCATCACCCGTTACAGTACAGCCACTGGCATGGAGTTCCATGACTGACGTATGACATCACTCGGGAAGTCTTTAGTGATTGATGGCTGCTCGCTTGTGTGCACCTCTCATTATCTTAGGAGCTCCCTATGGGGACTGGGTTTTGTTGCTCATTTTGGGATCCCCCCTTGACCAGAATGCCTGGCATGGCAGACTGCTTCCATTCTCCATGGCGCTAACCACTACCAGGTGGTACCAAGTCGATGTTAGCATCTCACAAGTGAGTCAGCCGGATAACTTCTGGTTTCCTAATAATATGTCACAGGAAGCACCCAGCCCTGTGGGTGAAATATTTTTGTCCTGAAAAATGAATCTGCATGGAATCAAGCTTTCCTTTGAATACTGCTTTATGCAACACATAGGACAGAAGAACACACTTAATGACAGCACTCCCAAGATCTAAAACAAAAGACGGGACAATCTACGGGGCAAAGGACCCCAATCCTATGAACTAGAACTACGTCCAACTAGAAGTAAGCAAGGCTGGATACATTCATCATCAGGGCTGTGTCAGTGGCGCCACTGTGTACAGAAATACTAAGACTCATCAAATGGTACCTTTTAAGCCTAGGTGGTCGATTACATCTAAAGAACTGAACTGTGCCTACTGCCTGTATGTTTCATTTTTTGTTATCTTCCAATTCCATTTTCAATGATTTTTTTTTTTTTTTTGAGAGCGACTGCTCCCACTTTCTGGTTCACACTATCAATGCTCAAGAGGGCCAGGCTCAGGCAAATATTTACCATACAATTAGTTTCCTTAAATTAAGATCTGAGCAGGGGGGAGTAGGTGTCTAGTCCATATTGAAGTGCCTGGGTTGAACTCTCAACTCTGGGAGCTAGCACTACGGCATGTTAAGCTATCACCTGTTAGGCCAATATCCCATATAGGCACCAGTCCAAATCCTGGCTGCTTGGGGCCCGGTGTGGTGGCCTAGCAGCTAAAGTCCTGAACTTGAATGCCTGGGATCCCATTTGGGTGCCGGTTCTAATCCCAGCAGCTCCACTTCCCATCCAGCTTCCTGTTTGTGGCCTGGGAAAGCAGTAGAGGACGGCCCAAAGCCTTGAGTTCCTGCATCCTCGTAGGAGACCTGGAGGAAGTTCCTGGCTCCTGGCTTTGGATCAGAGTGAATCTTCAAATCCTGGCTGCTCTACTTTCCATCCAGCTTCCTGGTAATGTGCTTAGGAAAGCAGTGGAGGATAGTCCAAGTCCTCAGGCCCTTGTAGCCACATGGAAGACCTGGAAGAAACTTCTGGTTCTAGCTTTGGACAGGTGCAGTTCTGGCTTCTGCAGCCTTTTGGGGAATGAACCTGTGGATAGAAGTTCTCTCTTTCTGTGTGTTTTGTGTGTAAACTTTGCCTTTCAAATAAAGAAAAAAAAAATTTAAAAGATTATTTTTATTGCAAAGTCAGATATACAGAGGAGGGAGACAGAGAGGAAGATCTTCCAAGTGGCCATAACAGCTGGTGCTGCACCGATCCGCAGCAAAGCATGGAGCTTCTTCCGGGTCTCCCACGTGAGTGCTGGGTCCCTAGGATTTGGGCTGTCCTCGACTGCTTTCCCAGACCACAAGCAGGGAGCTGGATGGGAAGTGGGGCTGCCGGGATTAGAAGCAGAGCTCAAATGGGATCCCAGGGCATGTGCAAAGTGAGAAGTTACTGAGGTGCCAGGCCTGACCACTGTGTTTTAGCAGCATGCTGGCAGGGGTCCCCCAGCTCTTTCCAGGCCCCTTCAAGGAGGAGTGTCAGCAGCCCTCAGGGGCTGCAGGAATGGAACCTTTCTTTCCAAGTCCCTGGACCTGATTTCTTCTTTTCCTGCCCAGACTGGGCTCCTCTTGGCAGAGGCCAGCAGAAGGGCACCATTATTATAGCTGCTTGCTGGGAGAGCTGATCTACCTGAAGGATTAATGGTTAACCAGCCTCCTGTACCCTTTCCTCCAGCAGGCAGGTTTTGGCCCAGATACCCTGGAGTGAAAAGTCCATCAGAGACACACCCCACAAGGCTGAAGCATGTAGAGTGACCCGGCACTGGGCAGCAGAGGCTGCTGCCGGGAATGGTGTCATAGGCCTAGGCCAGGCCTGTCTGGTCACCACTTCTGTGCCTTGGGGTTGATACCTGAAATTCCACTATCAAACCTGGGAGAGAGCTTAACCCCAGGGCCGCCAAGTGAGAGCCTGCGGGAAGCCACAGGCTTCAACAACTCCAGGGCTGGATTTGCATACAATTTCAGGGGTCCTTCAGAGAGCCCAGAAGCCCTGGTGTGGCCTCAGGTGGAGGCAGCGTGGGCAGAGTTTACCAGCTCCCAGGTTTTCACTGCTCTGAGGCAAGTGAGGTCAGCCCTGTAGAGCCCTCTTTCAAATGCAGATATTCCGGGAGGGGCTGTGAAAGCTGTCCCTGGCCAGCCTAGGCCTGGGAGACCTTGCGGGGCGGGGAGGCTCCCTGGGGAGAGCTCACTATTTTTCCAGGAAGTGGGAAGGGCAAGTACTGGGCCCAGAGTGCTAGCAGTGGATTTTAATAAGGTGCTTTCAGGAACCTTACGAAGGAAGGGCAGTGAGGCAGGCAGAGGCTGGTGACTTGTGGTAGAGTCTGAGGTCAGAGGCCGTCAGCCTTAGAGCTCAACATCCTGCACCAACCCCCAGTGTTTCCAACATTGATGGGAGGGGAAAGCAAGGCAGCTCATGGTTGCTGAAGGCCGACAACTCCTCTGTGTCTCCTCCCCAGCCTGAACTGCCATGGTAGGGGTGAACACAGCTTTCTGGACCCTTCAAGGGAGAACCTGCAGGAGGACTTGAAGCCTGACCTGTTCTCTCTGCCCCTAATTGTTCTGTAAAATCCTTTTATTGAATTACTCAAGTATAATGGAAGAGAAGCGGACAGAGCATGCTGAGTAGAAGAAAGCAAAACCCCAAGGCTCCCTGGGCGCGGGGATGGCATCAAATATGTATTTTTTACATCACTGGGAGAAAGAAAATAAACAGATGAGGCAGCTAACTCCTCGGGGGTGACGCCTGATTCTGTATTTCCACTGTCTTGTTTAACAAACAGGCCTGCAGGAGCCTAGGTGGGAGAGGAAATGCCGGAGCCTTCTCCCTTGGTTTCCCTGGTGGGAACCAAGCTGCCTGAGTGTGTGCGAGCTTGGGGTGGGGGGCAGCTGGCAGCGTGACCCTGGTCTTCTAGGAGCCCTCTCTCTCTTACAGCAGCTGAGCAAGTGCCCTCTTTGGCCCCCGTGGGCTCCTTGGTGGTGGAATACTCCAAATGGCCCCTTCAAAGCAACAGCCGCCACACCAAACATTCTCTGCTCACTGATTGCTTTCGCATTAGCTCCTCCAGCGCCTTAGATGAGAAGGCGATATGACCCAGGCCACAGGCCGCAGACTGCTTTGTCATCCTGGCCCTGCCGGGAAGAGGAGGGGGAAAAGAGGCGACCTCCTTGCTTGTAGCCAAACCGTGCATTTGACTGCTGCCACACGCAGATATGAAACATACCTGGCCTAATGTTTGCTGGCCTAGTCTGTTTTTGATTCTAAGATTATTATTTTAGTTTGTATCTATTTTCATTTTAATTTGAAAGGCAAAGAGATCTGTACTGGCTCTGTTAGGTTTTAAAGGCACTTAAGGTTCTTACGGTTCTCAAAGTTCTTTCATTGTTACGCGCAGCTAATTCCCACAACCAAGTCCTCTTTTCACGGTAAGTTTACCGCAAGCCAAAATCCCAGATGCAGCGAGGTGCTTAGTAGGTCCTTTATTCCAGCAGGGTAGGAACGGGAGAGGGGGTGGAAGGGAAGAAAACGAGAAGGGACACGTCCCCTGCCACGGAGGCAGGATGGGGACTGCCAGCGCAGGGGGAGGACCAAGATGGAGAACCGGATAGAGCCAGGTAAAAAGGGAAGGGAAGGAGAAAGTAAAGGAAGAACCGGAGAAAGGGAGGGGGGACACGCATCAAGGCTCATTTACACAACACAGGTGAGCCTGCAAAGTGTGGGAGAGGCCCCAGGGAATTGGTTGGGAGGAGGGGCTGTAGTTGGGCTTCAGGGACTCAGATCATCAGAGCCACAGTTAGGTGCGTGGGGACTAGGGGGAGGGGCCGCAAGAGATTGAGGGGTGGGATTCTCTGGTAAGGTTGCATTTCATGTGATCAGCAGCTGCGGGAAGGAGGAAGCTGGAAGCTGTGCCGGGATCAAGATGGGGTGTTCAAATCACTCCTCACACACTCTCCGCATACCTGCAACAGCGGCTGGGTCAGGCTGAAGCCGCAGACCGAACTCCATCCTGCATCTTCTGCTGCTCCCCGGGGCACTAAGGGAGCTGGAGTAGGCAGCGGAGCTTGACCATGGGATTTGGGGAAGCCAAGGCAGGGTCTTAACTGCTGGAACAAACACCCACTCCCCAAATGGTTTTAGCCGAGACAAATTAGACGTTAGGTGGTGGTTGCTGTGGTGTGCCTGTGTCATTAAAGGTCCCCTGTGGGGATCCAGTGATCTTGGGTTCTTGATCATGGCTTTGACCCTGACTTGCTGTGTGATATTGAGTGAATTATGTGCAAATAACCAATGAGTGACTGCTAAGGAGTCTCTTCCTGGTTGGTATCAGAAAAACAGATGGAGGTGTCCAGTCCCTGTCAGGGCACCTGGTTCCAGCTCAGCTATTCCACTTCCTGTCCAGTTTTTTTTTTTTTTTTTTTTGTTAGTGCAGGCAGGCCCAGTGTAGTCATTGCAAGTATTTAGGGAGTGAACCAGTGGATGAACAGGGTCCCCCTCTCTACCTCCAGCCTCGCTCGCTCTCTGCCTGTCTTGTCCTATTCTCTCTCAGCCCTTCCCATCAAGTGGATGAAAATAAAAAAAAAAAATCAACAACGATGAAATGAAATTGAAAGCCACAGTTGTAGCTTGGAGACTGGGGTCACATGAGTTTCAGCTAAAAGTCTAGGAACCAGAGGAAGCCGGGTTCCAATCTTCAGGCAGCTCTCCCAAGGAATAAACAGCACGGCACTCTACTTGTTTTGAGATGGCTTAACCCGGGTCATTAGTATCACTCCTCATCTTTAAAAAAAATTTTTTTAAGATTTATCTTTATTGGAAAGTCAGATATACAGAGAGGAGAAGAGACAGAGAGGAAGATCCTCTGTCAGCGAATTCACTTCCCAAGTGGCCGCAATGGCCGGAGCTGAGTCAATCTGAAGCCAGGAGCCTGGGGCCTCTACCAGTCTCCCACGCGGGTGCAGGGTCCCAAGGCCCTGGGCCGTTTCCGTCCACCCTCCCAGGCCACAAGCAGGGAGCTGGATGGGAAGTGGGGTTGTCGGGATTAGAACTGCCCAAATGGGATCCCAGCGTGTGCAAGGCAATGACTTCAGCCACTAGGCTACCACACCGGGCCCATAGTCCTCACATCCTAGCTTCCTTTCCGAGAAATAGCGCGCGAGAGAGCGAGTGAGCATCCATCCGACTATTGGTTCACTCACTAAATGCCCCCAAAGTCCTAGGAATCAACCGCATTTAATCACTGGCACCATCGCCGGCACCGCACTCAGGGGCTACATTAGCTGGGGGGTGGAATCAAAAGAGCAGAGCCTGCGTGTCACACAGCCTGCCGGGTCTGTGACCAACTGGTTACCGGGAAGGGGTCCCGGACCTGCCGGCGCGGGCCGGGGAGACGAACCCGGGCCTGAGGCGTGGCCGACCGCTCCGCCCCGTGGGAGCTGCGGGGGCCGCGCCGCGCCGCTCATTGGTTGCGGCCGACAGGTGCATCCTCAGCCAATCAGTGGCACCGAGGGCGGAGCGTTGCGGCTCACCTGGCGGCTACGGAGCTGCCTGGATCAGAGGCTTGGGAGCCGCGGAGTATCTAGGAGTTCGCCGAAGTCGGTCCCGTCCGTCACCCGGCCCAACCCAGCGCAACCCGACCCGCCCGGCCCGAGCCGAGCCGAGCCGAGCCGAGCGCTCCCCGTCCTCGCCTTCGCTTGGTCCCCGGCAGCGCGCCATGGGCCCTCTGCGCCGCAGCCTCCCTTGGCTGCTGCTGCTGCTTCTGCTGTTACTGCAGGTACTTCGGGTTTCCGCCCCGCGCCTGGTTCCCTCTCGCGTTGTCCTCCCCAGAAAGTTTTGGATCCCAAGTGCCGAGACGGCCTGGAAGCGGCGCGGCGCTCCGGAGCGGGAGGGGGCTGGGATGCGCGTGGCTTGCCGGCTGCCTCCGGCCAGGTTGGGGGACGCGCCTTGTCGCCTGCGCCAGGTCGGAGCGGGCTGAGGGCCGGGATATGGGAAAGGAGAGCCCGGGTGCGAGGGAAGGTGGGGCCGGCAGCCTTAGGGACGACGCCCTCAGGTGAGGGAAGAGTCGTCGTTGCAGGTAAAGGCACCTGCCGGATAGAGAGAAGGCCGGGAGGAAGCTACAAGCTCGAGGAAAACAGAGCGGGAGCGAGCCCGGGCCGCGGAGTGCGGTTTCGGGAAGAGTGAGGGGCTCGAGGGAGGGGCGCGTACCCGCGCCCCCCTCCTAGAGTTTCGGGGTGGGAAAAGATGACGTCGACGCGAGCGGGGGCGGGCGGTTTCGGTGTGGGCGGGAGGGAGCCCCTCACCCCTCACCCCCACCAGGTAACCCCAGCTTCGCGCCTTTCCGCCCGTGCAGGTCTCCCCGTGGCTGTGCCAGGAGCCTGAGCCGTGCCACCCTGGCTTTGGCTCCGAGAACTACGTGTTCACCGTGCCCCGGCGGCACTTGGAGCGAGGCCGCGTCCTGGGCAGAGGTGAGGGCGCCGCACTAGGCCTGGGCGCGGCGGGGAAAGGCTTGGGACGTGGCACGCCCACGCCCCTGGGTCGCATTGGGCGCGGGCCCCGCTGCCACCGCTGCTGCCTTGGAATGTGCTGGGATGGGAAACGTCGGGGGAGGTTGGGGGTACTCGGTGTTTCTCCAGCGGCCGCTGTAGGGTGTATTTATCCATTCCTCAGAACGCGGAATCCCACCTGCTGGGAATATTCCCGGCCTACAGACAGGCAAGCTGAGGCCCGGAAGATGTCGTTGACAGCAGGATTTAAAACTGGGCTCTGAGCCCTATGTCCCTTCAGCCATCCTTTGTGCGGTGCCTGAAGAGCCCACTCTGTTCCCAGGGCTGCGACTTGGTTCACAGAGATAAGGACATTTCAGTGGAGCTCTTATTTCTTCATGACTCAATGAAAACACGTGCAAACGCCCCATGGACCTGTGGGCCTTATCTCGGTGTTCATCTAGAATGTGCTTTGCTCCCTCCCCTTCCCTGCTCCTGGGGGGAGGGAGAGGAGGGATGGTTCAGGTGCTGCCGTGGGTTTGTCAATTCCCAGGTGCTTGCTTGACATCAGCCCACTGGGTCCTTCCTCCTCCAGGTGATTAGGCAAGTGTCCTGACTGGCGTTTTTTAAAAGAGCAGTCATCTCCCCTGGGGAGAAGACCTCCCCTGCATTCTTACTTCCAGGCTGTGCCCACTGGAAAGTTGGGCATCAGGCTGTGGCCTTACAACCATCCATTCAGAACGGTGTCAGAGGACATTACAACAGGGGCTGCGGTGTGTTTGAGACCTGAGGCTTCTGACCTTGGGAAAGCAGGGCCGTGGAGCTGGTGGTGCCTGGGGCCCCTCAGTTCTCAGCCTGGGTCTTGACCTTCTGCCCGGGTTAGCTGGCAGCAGGGATGGATGGATGTTTTAGAGTGCTGGAGTCAACGTGTCTCGAGGTGTCCCCTTTTTGGTGTGCTCTCTTTGGTTGTATGCACTAGCACACCCAGGTTGGGTTCATCTGACTTTCCTCCCTTTCTGTGTCTGGCCAATGTTGCATGTCGATGATGATGACGAATAGCAGTGCCTATAATTCACTTCAGCGCGGGTCTCAAGTGCTTCATGTCTTTCACAACCTTTGATCCTCACAAACCCCTTAGTAGGGTGGGCGCAAGTGAGGAAACTGAGACATAAGCAGTTTAGTCACGTTTGAAGGAGCTGTGCCTGGTCCTGTCTTCCTCTTTCCCCTTTGTTTTAAAGAGGGGAGGGACAGGCAGATTGAGGGCAGTTGGGAGTTTGGCCTGCTGGTGAAAACACTGGCCCGGTCCACCTGCATCCGGTGTCACGATGTGACTGGGGTCAAGTCCTGCCTGTACTTCCAGCTTTGATGGATCAAGTCCCCTGGGTCCCTGCCACCCACATTGGGACAGGTGACTGTTAGGGCGTCCTAAGGAGCCAAGCACCAGAACTTTGGGGGATCGTTAGGAACGTTTGAGGTGCCAGCTGGAGTGGGATCCCAAGGGAAGCTGGTGCTGCAGGTGATGGGTGGTGATGGGAGGGCAGACACCAGACTTGCACAAGCTTCTTGTGCAGTTGGTTGCAGTTCCCTTTATGTCGCCAGTGCAGCTCCCACTCAATAGATTTCCTGTCTTCTTTCTCACTTCTTCACAGTCTTTTTGCACTGGGAGGGGGGTCTCCTTTTACCCATCTGGGGTGCTGTCACCCCCAGACAGAGGCGTCCTTCAGAGCAAGTCATATGTAGGACCTTAGGGACTGGCTTGGAGGTGTGAAGCAGGGAGCTGGGGTTTCAGAAGGGGCTTCTCTGGGTAGCGTGGACACCAGGCTTAGACGCTGTCCTTGTGGGGAATCTGAAAGTGGGGAACTCGGAACCATTTTCTCACAGGAAGCTGTAGTGTGGCACGAATAGGGTGTTGGCTGAGCCCAGGGGACTTGAGTGAGTTTGGCCAGGATCAACCCAGACTCTGTGAGGAGATGGGCCCCCCGAGTCCCTGCCTTTTATTTCAGCAGTTTCTGTCCAATTCCTGGACAGGAGAATATTATCCCAAAAATTCAGCTGTTAGCTCATTAGAGTTGCTGACTATTTTGCGCTTTCTTCACCCAAACCTGGGCTAGTAAATCATTTGGGGTTGCAGGAGTATTAGCTTAGGGCATACAGATCCGTGGTTGGGGAGGAAAGTAGGACAGGCAGGTAGGCTTTCTAAGGGATACTCTCCCACCTTGATCTCTTCCATAGCCTGGCCTTGGCACCAACCTGTGTGGCTTATCCCCACACACCCATTTCGCTGAATGCTGGTGTGGATGGTATGCGGGCCCCAAAGTTGAACTGGGTGTTAGGAAAGCAAATTGGAAGACCTGTTCTGGGATCACTTCCCGTCTCCAGCTCCCCATGCCCTCCACCCACGGATGCCTCAAAATCACCTGCACGGTCACTCAAGTCTGGGCCCAGGGTGGACACAGAGCTTACTGGGAAAAGAGACCAGTTCGTGGGTTGTCTTCTCACCCTCCTCTTGCCTTTGTGTCTCAAGAGGAGCCAGTGCCAAGCCCCAGGCCCAGCAAGGCCATTTCAGGAAGGCTGGTCATGCCGTCCTCTCGGGGCCTGCTGGCCTTGTCTCCCTCTGCCAGGTGGTGTTGAAAATCCCTGTGTGCTCTCTGAGGCTCTTTACTGGGTGAGGCTCGCTGTGGTGTCTGTTACACATTCCCTCCTAAGCAGAGCCCCAGATAAGGCACCACTGCAGCCATCGGCTCGCCCATCTCCCAAGAGCTGCCAAAACCCTAAGATCTCCAGGAGGCACCTGTCACATGTCCCACACTTGGCCTGTCCACTGGTTTTCTTTTCTTTTTCTCTTTGTTAAAGATTTATTTATTTTTATTGGAAAGGCAGGTATTTAGAGAGAGGAGGAGAGACAGGGAGGAAGATCTTCTGTTTGATGGTTCATTCCCCTAGCGGTCGCAATAGCCGGTGCTGAGTCAATCCAATGCCAGGAGCTAGGAGCTTCTTCCAGGTCTCCCATCCTCCACTGCTTTCCCAGGCCACGAGCAGGGAGCTGGATTGGGAAGCAGGACCACCAGGATAAGAACCGGTACCCGTATGGGATCCTGGCACATTCAAGGCGACTTTAACCACTACGCTATCACACCAGGCCCGCTACTGGTTTTCATTCTGTCTGGACCCCACTTCCTTTTAAGGCATGCAGGTGTCCATGGAGGGGAGTGAAAATGGGGCTGGCTAATTCAGGGATCAACTATATATATATACACATATATATGTATATATTTTAAGATTTATTTTTATTGCTAAGTCAGATATACAGAGAGAAGGAGAGGCAGAGAGAAAGATCATCCATCTGATGATTCACTCCCCAAGTGACTACAACGGTTAATACTGTGCCGATCCAAAGCCGGGAGCCAGAAGCTCTTCTGGGTCTCCCACATGAGTGCAGAGTCCCAGTGTTCTGGGCCGTCCTCAACTGCTTTCCCAGGCCACAATCAGGGAGCTGGATGGGAAGCGTGGCTGCCGGGTTTAGAACCGGAGACCATATGGGATCCTGGCGCATTCAAGGTGAGGAATTTAGCCACTAGGCCACCGTGCCAGGCCCAGGATCAACTATATTTAAAACAAACAAACAAACAAACAAACAAAAAATAAACCAAAAATCCCTGTTCTAGCTACCAGTTCTGAGTAGTTCCCTTTACCTTTGAGAGCCTCATTTTCCTCATCTGACATGGCACTAATGCAAAGGTTTGTTGCGAAAATTTAAAAAGCTCCGTTTGTTCCTTGAGTCAGCAAGTGGGGAGAAAGCTGCCGTGAGTGGAAGGCAGACCTGAGTGGAGAGGAACATGGCTCCTATTTCCCAGAGAACAGGGAGTGGGCACTGGTGTGTTATTTGGAGCCAGTGAATGAATGCATGAGTGAATATGTGCCTTTTTTTTTCTCCTCCCAGACTCCCTGTGGCCTTGCACCGACAGCCCCGGAGGCTGATTGCAAAAGGGCAGGAAGAATTTGTTAGAACTTTCTAATATGGTGGTTGCCTGGCCAGCCACTCTTGAAATTGAACCGTGGCCCTGAATGTGTCCTTGGGGATCCCAGTACTGAGCTCTTCCCCCCTGAAAGCTGTGGGGGCAAGGAGGGAGCTGGGTGACCTTAGAGCCTGCTTCGGGAAATGGACGGGCAGTCGGCCACCTTTAAGTGTTCTTCATCTTGGAATTAAAAAGGAAATTTGAGGTGGTTTCTCTCAGGGTCTCTGGCCGTGTTTTTTTTTTTTTTTTTTTTTTTTTGCTCTGGTCAGTTTCTCTTTTAACCCGGCTCAGGTTTGTTGCTATGGAGTGGCCCTTACCATCCTCCTCCCCTGAGTCGCCGCGCCACCCCCTCCTTGTCTGCTTCCAATCCTGCTCTTCCCCGCCAGGGTCCTGTGGTCTGCAGATTTGGAAGGTCTTTTTTGGATTTTCAATCAGATAGCTTAGGACAGGAGATAGGGATGCCCTTGGTCACACCAAGGGCACGTGTCCCTGGTGCCCGTCTGTACCCTGAGTGAGAGTTGCACCTGCCTCCTCCCGCAGAGTGAGGTGCTCAGGGCAAGGTAAACATGAGGGCCTACAGTGCTTTGCCAGAGGTTCCAAAGTCTCCCTGGGCCCCCTGCTGCCCCATAAACCAGCCAGACCGGTTTGTTGGCCCAGCCTGCTTCTGTGTTAGGCAAACACTGCCTGACAAACAGTGAGTGGTCCAGGGTGCCTTTATGAGAAAAGCAAATGCTCTGGTGATCTCTCTGCGTGCCACTGTGCAGGGTGCTCAGAGTGAGTTCTGGTAGGCTAGGAAGGGAGGAGTGGGGCAAGGAACAGCTAGCTGGGTGTGGAGGAAGGAGCCAAGGTGACCTCAGCGGAGCAGCCTCTGCTGGTTTCTGGAAGCATTCCATGGCACATATGCTTTGGGGTATTTGTCGGCCAGTGGTGCTCTGACCCATCCCAGGCGGGACCTGGGATGCTCCCCAAATTCACATTCACCCAGGAGCCCACCTGTTTCTGGCCCTGGACACTCCTGGAGCCGGGGCCACAAATGTTTGACGACTAAATACCAGGTGCCAGCCAGGATGTGGGACCAGGAACTTAAGGATGCCCTGGATCAGGGAGGAATAAGGCTGAGCTTTGGATGCAAAATGGAGGGGTGAGGGGAGAGAAGTAGGGGTAGGGGCCCAGAGAAGGAGCTGGTGCACCACTTCCTCTGCTCCAGATTGAGGATCCCCAGTCCCTGCTGGGGTGGAAAAAGGCACAGAAGTGCCAGGGGGTGCCAGATTGACCAGCAGAGCCGAGGCCAGGCATAGGAAGGCTGCACTTTGCTTTCTGGACTAGGGCGGGAGAAGGGTCTTGGACCCTGTGTGCAGAAGGTGGAGGGTTTTTTCTTCTTGTCCTTCATGTATGTAGCTCGGTTGAAAAAGTTGACATGTGTTTTCATAGATATCTGAAGCAACTCCCGTGTGTGTGTGTGTGTGTGTGTGTGTGTGTGTTTATGGCAAGTGAGAAAGAATCTTCCCACCCTGCCTGCTCTTTCCCAGGGCACAGATGACTGGTTTTATCAGTCCCTTGTATGCCCTTTTCAGGGTTTCCTTATGCAAATAAGGTACTAGTCTTCTTTGTCTTTGATTTTATTTGAGAGGCAGAGAGAGAGAAGAGAGAGAGAGGATAGAGATACCATCCATCCACCAGTTTACTTGCCAAATGGCCAGGATGGCCAGAGATGGGCCATTCTGAAGCCGGGACTGGGGGTGTCTTCTGAGTCCCCCATATGGGTGAAAGGGCCCAAGGCTTTGGGCTGCTTTCCTGGGCGCTGGGATCCACCTGTCTGGTGGAGAGGAGTTGCCTTTGAACATGCTGTGCTCTTGCAGGCCACCACCTGTAATTGTGGTGCTGGATTTCAGCCTCTGTTTGGGTCTCTTGTGTGGGCCATTTTCAGCCTGATTCCCTTTAGATTTTCACTTCCAGAGAAGTGCCAGCTGAACAGCTTGGCCCTTCCTTCTTGTCTGTCCCAGAAAAATCCTCTTGGTATCCAACTAAGGGATAAGGGGTGTTCCTGAGGAGTGATCCCTGCAGGCAGGGACCCTCTGCCAAGGAGGAGGCAGGCTTGCTGCCCTAAAAGTTTACTTGTTACCAGCACTGGGATAGAGTAGGGCCTGCCTGCATGGGCTGACTCCCATCCCCAGGAGCAGAGGGCCCCGTGGGATAATTGGGCACACACCCTAGGTAATAATTAGCTTGCTTTGTAATTGAAGAGCACTTGCAACCAACAGAAAGCTATGCAGATTGATTTTCTCTGGGCAAGTTCAAGGCCAAGAGAGCCACCTGTTTCTGTGGTTTGGAACTTAGACTTCCCCAGGAGAGAAGTCTGCAAGTGTCTTGTTCCCCTGCTTTCCCCAGCTGCTCCCCCAACAGTCTTTCGTCCACCCAGCAGTTAGGGTGATGGGTGTTAAATTAGAAAAATGTCACTCCTGCCTCACATCGCTCACACTTCCCCACTTCACACAGAATCAGAGCACGAGTCCTTTGTGTAGCTTCCACAGCTTCTGTGATCTGCTGCAGGACCTCACCTCTTCCCACTTGCCTCTCTGCTTGGTCCCAGTGCCTGGCCTCCTGGCTGTGCCTGGGACAACCTGGGCCCCTTTGTGTCCCAGGAGCCTTGTCCTGGCTTTTGCACCCGCCTGTGCTACGGAACAGTCTGAGCAAATGTGACCCCCGTTGTAAGGCTGGCTTTTTTTTTTTTTTTTTTTTTTTTTTAATTTCCAGCAAGCTTATTTTCATCGTGTTTGAAAGGCGTAGACAGAGGCAGATCTCCAGTCTGCGAGTCTACCCACCGAAGCTTGGCTACCTTCGGGACTTGAGCCGGGAACACAGTCCAGGTCTCTTCCTCAGGGTTGGCAGGAACAGAGGTCCATGAAGTATCACCCATGACCTCACAGGAAGCTGGCTCAGAGTAGAGATGGGTCCCTGTGGGAACCAGGCACTCTGTCACCCCCATGCACCTCCATGCCCACGCTTTCCCAGCCTGCTTCTGAGGGTGCTTTTTAATTTTTTAAATATTTATTTATTTTCATTGGAAAGGCAGATGTACAGAGAGTAGGAGAGACAGAGAGATCTTCTGTCCGCTGGTTCGCTTCCCAAGTAGCTGCAACGGCTAGAATTGAGCTGATCCAAAGCCAGGTCTCCTAATTGGATGAAGGTCCAAGGGTTTGGGCCATCCTCAACTGTTTTCCCAGGCCACAAGCAGGGAGCTGGATGGGAAGTGGAGCAGCTGGGATTAGAATTGGCACCCATATGGGATCCTGGTGCATGCAAGTTCAGGACTTCAGCTGCTATGCTACTGCAGCAAGCCTGGAAAGGCAGATTTTTACAGAGAAAGATCCTCCCTCCACTTTCTCATTCTCCAAATAACCACAGTATTCTGTAGCTGAGCTGATTCGAAGCTGGGAGCCAGGAACAACTTCTGGGTCTCCCATTCAGGTGCAGGGTCCCAAGGTTTTGGGCCATCCTCCACTGTTCTAGGCCATAAGCAGGGATCTGGATTGGTAGTGGAGTAGCTTGGTCTCAAACCCAACAAAAGGTGGAGACTTACCCAGTTGAGCCACTGTACCTCCCCCTGCATTGTTGTTCCCCTGCTTGACTTTGCTTGTCTCTAGTATGGCTTCTGGAACAGAGGCCTGTGGGGGGCGGGTGGGGAGAGCCCAAGGGTTTAGCTTGTTCTGCTTCTGGGTTGCGTGAGTTTTGCTGCAGGAATGGTGCCCAAGGAGTGGCTGAATGAATGAGCTGTTCCAGATTGTATGCGGGTGTCCTGACTGCATTTAGAGAGTATTTTCATTGTTGTGATAGGCTTTTAGTGTCTGAGCCACAGGAGGCACCATGAGAGGATGAGGTGTTCTCCGGGCTTTGTGGCTGCAGGGTGTCCATGTTCCTCTACGCCTGTGTACCCTGCTGTAACTCGACCTCATTGTCTTGTCACAAAGCAGCTTGCAGGGCAGACTGCAGAGGTCAGAGGAGCTGTTTCTTCCCACACTTCTGGGTGTAAGGAAGCACCCGATCAGAATCTAAGCGGCCACCCGAGCCTGGCGGGGCTATCTGCTTGGTTTCCCATTGTCTGGGTCACACCTTCCTTGAGCAAGGCTCCCAGGTGCACCCAACACCTCCCACCTGGCACCTCCGGGAAGCCTCCAGCCCATGAATTGTTTAAGACCCAGTGTCCATTATTCCTGTTCTTGGCAATGCTGTGGGGCCTGGGAGGAGTTCGTTGAGACATACAGCAGCCGCAGAGGCAGAAATGGAAGGCTCATAGAATCAGATTTCAGCCAAGATAAGCATCTCTCAGGTCCAGAATCCATCTGGTCAGTATTCATCGAGAGGGTCCAGTAGTGCAAGGTCTTCTGATTCTTTTTTTTTTTTTTAGATGTATTTATTTATTTGGAGGATGGAACTTTAGAGAGAGAGAGAACAGAATGAAAGATAGAGCTCCCATCCACTAGTCCATTGCCCAGATAGCTACAATGGCCAAGGCTGGGTCTGACCAGCTGGAAGCTGGGAGCTTTATTTAGGTCTCCCGTATGGATTCAGGGACTGCAGCAAGTCATATTTTGCTGCTTTTCCAGGCACACTAGCAGGGAGCTGGGTTGGAGGTGGATCACTTCCCCTGCCTTTGGGCCAAGATCAAGTGTGGGAAGTGGAGCAGCCGGGATGCAAACCAGCATCCATGCAAGATGCCAGTGTTTGGGGAGTGACTTGACCCGCTGCATCATAAGCTGGACCCTCTTCTAGATTTTTATATAAGTAAGGCATCATCATGGCTTCCAGATGTTATGGAATGTGAAAGATTGATACAGCTAACAAATAAAAACAGTGTTCAGTTAACATTTGAACTCCAGATAAACAACATCTAATTGTTGACTTGTGTGACTCAACAATATTTGGTACAAACTCACCGATAAAATCGTTGTTTTCATACTTGCTTACGATAGTGTATTGGGCTGTGTCACACTGTCGTCATAAGCTGATTCCTTTGATCCTCATGCCAGCCCCATGAAAAGTGTCAGCTGTGCGCAGAGTGGGTCTTGTAATCAGGAAGTGGGAGGACCAGCTGCTGGTGGCAACAGGCAGCAGGCAAAGTAGCGGACAAGATAGTCTGTCCAGCCGGGTGATAGCAGTGATTGACTTAGTTGCCTTGCAGGCAACAGAGGCCTGTCTAGGCACTGATGTGGAGTACCTGTCCAGGACCATGGGAGGCCTTGGGGATTTAGGAGGGGACAGACAGACATCCCTGCCCTCATGAAGCTTCCCTTCCAATCAGGAAATATGGTGGTGATCCATACCCATCTCCTGTGCACCATGGGGCATTGTGGAGCAGTGGATTATACCTCTACTTGCAATGCCAGTTCCAGTATTAACTATTCACACTCAATCCTGCTCCTTGCTAATGTGCCTGGGAAGCAGTGGAAAATGTCCCAAGTGCTTGGACTCCTGCTGTGGAAGAGCCAAGACCTAGTTCTGGGCTCCTGCTTTAGCCTAGCTCAGGCCTGACCACTGCAGTCATTTAGATAGTAAACCAGTGGATGGAATATCAGTCTCTCCTTCTCTCTGTCATTCTTTTCAAATAAATAAATCTTTAAAAAGGTGATGGGACAAATATCATATGTTCTCTCCAATACAAGGCAAGAAATTCATGCAAAATACAAAAGTAAATATATATAAGTGAACAACTATATATATATATTCTTGTAGAGGAACTGTACTGGAGACTAGCAGTAGGCACCTCCATTCCCAGATAGAAGGAGGACTCCCAGTGAAACAGTTCAATATATCTTGACAGTGTAATATTATATTTTCTGTCTTTTGCCTATATTTACCATTCCATGATGTACTTAAATAAATAGCAGAGTGTATTGTAAGTGTTACTAAAGGACTATACGGGCATGATAATATGGGAGAAAATGATGGGAAAATGGGGAAGGAGCAGTGGGAGGGAAAAGGGTGAATCCCTATATTTACAAAACTGTAGCATGGAAAATAATTTTAAATATTTAAACTCAAAACACAGATAAATGAAAAAAAAGCTGATGGGAGGGACATATGCTGGGGTGGAAAGGTCTGGGGTTCCTTGCAGGGAGAGGTGTTCACCCTGGGTGATGCCCTGTGCGGGGCTGTGCAGTGAGGGTCAGACCTGGGCTGTCACTGTAGGTTAACAGGCTTGCCTGTCCTTCATGGCCAAGTTAGTGACATCAGAAATACCCCAGGGGTCAGTGTTTGCCTCTCCACCAAGCCCCCAGAGCTTGGTGCCCTTCCCAAGATCCCTCTCCTGCTCTCTGGGGCAGATTCCCTCCTGGGGGCACAGGGGCCCTACCCAGTACCTCAGGACCTGCCTGGGACTTCCTCACTGCCAGCATTTAACAAGAGCAGACTCTTCCCCCTGGGCATTCCTCAGCACCCTGGTGTGGGAGTGTTTGGAAAGCCAACTAGATGCCCAGCTTGAATATGGAAAAGCTGTGGCTGAGTCAGCCGCAGCACAGGTACCTGGCTGGCCTGGGCACTGTTGGCAGTGTGGCAGACCCTGAGTCAGCTGCAGCACAGGTACCTGGCTGGCCTGGGCACTGTTGGCAGGTGTGGCAGGCCCTGAGTCACCGCCCTGCGGAGGCCTCTGCTGGTGAGCTCTTGTGTTTCAGTGGTTGAGTCAGCTGCATGACATCACCTTTTCATAGAAACAGACCGGCAGGTGCCGGATTTTCCTCACCAGGCCCCAGTGAGGCCGTGGACCCAGATCTTCCCTGTTTAGCTTCCTGCTTATGAGTTTGGGGAGCATTGACTGGGCTCAACTGCTGCTGTCGCCCCAATTCCCAGGCTTGTGATCTTGACCGGAAGTTTCTGGAGAACATACAACTTAGGGGATTTATTTCCTGTGCATCGTGCTCCGTCTCAAGCCTGCGCCTAGAAAGCAGTCTTCTCTGCCTTGTATGGGTGCTGAGAGCTTCTATTTGAGTCCCTGATTGTGAAACTTCATGTAAACTGTGCTGATTTTCTTTGGCTTTTGGAATTTAGTTTCCATTTCTTGTTCTCTTTCTGTGAATCCTCTCACCTGAGCTATTGGAGATGTTGGAAATTAAATAACCGGGGAGGTTGTTCGCTGCACGAGAGTCAATGTCACTTACCAGGTGTGAGGTTTCAACAGAGTGATGGCAAGGTTGTGACTTGGCTTTTCAGCGTTTATTTCACCTTTAGTACATAAAGATGTTTTTATCCAAATGTCTGCATTGGCCAGGGCAGGGCCAGGCTGAAGACGGGAACCTAGACATCTGTTCAGGTCTTCCACGTGGGTGGCCAGGGTCCAAGCATTGCAGCCATCACTCACAGCCTTGAATGCTAGCCCCAACACTCTTGACCTGGATGCCAGGGTGAAGGGGCTCTGGATAACTTGGAAAGTAGGGCGAGGATTCCTGTCAGGTGAGCTGACTCTTGCAGAGCCTGTGGCCAGCCTCACTGAGCTGGTATGTGGTTCAGTAATACGGTCCTTGGTCCTTCTCCATCTCTCCGGATCCTGAGTCATTTTGTGGGTAAGGGACTCTCCGGGCTCCTGCTGCTGCCCCTGTGAGCCTGGTAGTACTTGGAGGACGGGAAAGAAACAGGGCTCAGCTTTTAGCTGCTGCTGAAGGCCACCTGTTCCAGCTGGTGAATTCCAAGGCGTCTGCAGCCCTCAGAGGAAGAGTTAGAAAATTGTTTTACACTAAGTTGACTGAATACTAAATAAATAAATACATACATACATAAATAACCAAAAGTTGAAAAATCTAGTCTTCAGGGTAGAATTTGGAGGGGCCTTCAGGATCATCTGGTTGATTTGTCTTTTGGGTTTTATTTTTTTCTTTCTTTCTTTTTTTTTTTTTATTTAATTTGGTAGGCAGAGAAAAGAGAAGGAGTGGGAAGGATAGTCCATCCACTGATTCACCCTCAGCAACAGCTGGGGCTGGGCCAGACTGAAGCCAGGAGGCTAGAACTCCATCCTGGTGTCTCAGGTAGCGGGCAGAGGCCCAGGCACTTGAGCCATCTTCTATTGCTTTCTCAGGCATTGTAGTAGCGGCTGCATCTTGAAGTGGAGCATCCCAGACCTGCCCAGCACTCACGTGGGATGCCTTGGTCACAGATGGTGGCTAGATCTGCTGTGCCAGATTGAGCTGACACGTTGGTCCTGAGCCCTTCATCCAGATTCTTAGTCTGTGCGTGATTTGCAGGTTCAGGGCAGACAGGTAACTGCGCATGGGAGATGGGGTTGGAGGTGGAGTCTGACCACTCATCCACGGTTGTGAATGTGTGTGACTTCATGCAATGATAGCGTTTCAAAAGCTCATGGAAAAGGGATAATTTACTTTTTGTAAAAATGTTCCAGATTTCTGCAGTTTTCCCATAAAACACTTTACCCCTGAACTTTCTAAAGGTTCGTTGTTATATATAGATTTCAGAATTGTACATCAAAATTACTTTTATTTTTAAGATTTGTTTATTTTTATCGGAAAGTCAGATATTCAGAGAGGAGGAGACACAGAGGAAGATCTTCTGTCCGATGATTCACTCCGCAAGTGACCGCAACGGCCGGTGCTATGCTGATCTGAAGCCAGGAACTTCCTCCAGGTTTCCCACGCGGGTGCAGGGTCCCAAGGTTTTGGGCCGTCCTGGACTGCTTTCCCAGGCCACAAGCAGGGAGCTGGATGGGAAACAGGGCTGCCGGGATTATAATTGGCGCCCATATGGGATCCTAGCGTGTTCAAAGTGAGGACTTTAGCTGCTAGGCTACCACTTTATTAAAAAGAAAAAAGCTTATTTATTTATTTGAAAGGCAGAGAGTGAGAAGGGAGAGAAAGTCACGATGGCTTTCTCCCCTGAAGGTGACATCAACCTGGGCTTGAGCCAGGCTAACACCAGGAGCTGGGAATCCATCCAGTCCTCCCACCTGGGTGGCCAGACCCAAGGACTTGGGCCATCACCTGCTGCCTCCCAGAGTGCACATTAGGAGAAAGCTGCAATGGAAGCATTGCCTCCGATACAGGGCACATATGCATTCCCAGCACAATGACAAGCCCACTGCACAAAATGCTGCCCTGCTAACTCCAGATGAGGAGATGGTAAACTTTTGGAGTTAAGACAGAGTGAAGATCCAAAGCAGAAAATGCAAACCCTGGGAAGTGTCCCTCCTGTGCCAGGGCTGCTGGGGAGCTATTTTCTCTCAGCTGCTGCATTTTTTTGGTGGAATTTTCCATAAATGCAAGTATGAATGGTTTAGTTCATTAGCGCATGGAACTTCCTGTCTGCTTTACCCTGGGGTCAGATAGCTTTCTTGTCCCTGACACCTGCAGACCATCTCATCCAGGTGTCTGGGGCCTACTGTGTGCCCTGTGTTTGTCACAAGCCTGGCGGTTACCAGACAATGGGCACATTCAAGGCGCAGGTGGGCTGAGACCTGTGTGGGCTGGAGCAGCTGACTGAGCCAGGCTGCTTGCTGGGTGCTGGGTGGCCCTGAGCTGGCAGGGAGGGAGGCAGCCTCTCCTATCTCAGAGGGGGATGTCAGGAGCCAAGGTCGGTGGGTGGGGACCTCCCATGCAGCTGGGGAAGGAGTCTGCTAGGTTGTGGGGGGAGGGCGACAGACTCAGGTTTCAAAGCTCCTGCGGGCAGTGGAATGGCGGTGGATAGGTGGCCCTGTCCAGGAGGAAACCCCTTTGGTGCACAGGTTGGGCCTCTGGTCTGGTGGTCACCTAGGGAGAGTGATTGGTTGGCTGGCTGGGTGAGGGCCTGTGGGCAAGCCCCAGAGCCCGGAGAACCGGAGTGGCAGGTTTACTGCCCTTCCCCACTCAGAGCCACTTCAGTGTTTACTCGAAACTCCTCCTCCACCCCCGCCTGGCACGTACCCAGAGCTCAGCCAAGAGCACTTCCCAGCCCTCCGATCCCATGTGCAGCACTGTTCTTTCGTTCATTCACTCAGTCACTACTGAGTGAACGGTTCTGAGGCTGAGGAGTGCCAGACTCTGCCAAACCCCTCCCTCATACCTTTGGTCCTTCCCCTCCCACAGGCAACCTGCATGGTACAAACTCTGGGTGCTGGCAGTCTGATGGGTACTTGTCCCTTCTCTCCCCAGCAGACAGTGTGGTTTGATGAGGAATGTAGAGACTTGGGCTGCAGGGTCCCCACGATCGGTCTGCTTTTTTGGAGACTTTTTCTGGGGGGTCGGGGGATGTGCATAATAATGGAGAAGTTCCTTAGGAAAAGCCTCCCCTCCCCCTCCCCCCACATACTTTCGGTAGTGGCAACTTGGAAAAAGCTGAAAGTTTTTTTTTTTTTTTAAGATTTATTTATTTTATTACAAAGTCAGATTATACAGAGAGGAGGAGAGACAGAGAGGAAGATCTTCCGTCTGATGTTTCACTCCCCAAGTGAGCCGCAACGGCCGGTGCACGCCGATCCGAAGCCGGGAACCAGGAACCTCTTCCAGGTCTCCCACGCGGGTGCAGGGTCCCAAAGCTTTGGGCCGTCCTCGACTGCTTTCCCAGGCCACAAGCAGGGAGCTGGATGGGAAGCAGGGCCACCAGGATTAGAACTAGCGCCCATATGGGATCCCGGAGTGTTCAAGGTGAGGACTTTAGCCGCTAGGCCACGCCTCCCGGGGCCCCCAAAAGCTGAAAGTTTTGTTATTCTTGTCTGCTCCTAACTCTGCTTCCTAAAGAGAAACCAGTTACACAGAATGGCTTAGTTAGAAATGCTCTTAGATGGGGCCCAGCACAATAGCCTAATGGTTAGGGTCCTTGCCTTGAACATGCCCAGATCTCATATGGGTGCCGGTTCTAGTCCCGACAGCTCCATTTTATTAAAAAAAAAAAAAAAAAAGAAAGAAAAGAAATGCTCTTAGCACAGCCAGGCCTGAATCCACCTGTTGTGCTCATCCTGACCCCAGCTGGGGGATGGCTCAGTGAAGGAAGCAGGTACCTCTTTCCCCTGGCATAGGAATAGCAGAATAATGGGGAGGGAACCTCTGGTCAAACCAGCAGGTGGTCTAGAATGCTCTGGAGGTCTTGATGGGCAAGTCCATTTGCTGCACGGACTGGGACTGTACTTCGGATTTCCGGGCACTTTCTTCCCATTTGCTGTTGAAGAGGTTGAGGTCCAGGGAGGGGAGAACTGGTCATATCATAGCTACCTGGCCTGCTGAGGGAGTGGCTGGAAGGCCCAGGGAAGGCCCGGGAACTGTGCAGAGCTTTTAACTGCTGCAAGTGAAGGGACTAAAGTAAATATTTGCTGTAGCCCTCCCCTAACACACATACACACACACACACACACACACACACACACACACACACACACACACACCCCTTTATCCATCCTTTGAAATGCTGATAAGTTAATTAGCAATTGTTTCCAGGCTTTGCCTAACACTTAGCCCTCTAGTTCTTACAACAATTCTATCTTTATAGTGCTGCTGAAATCTTCTTTATCCACCTTTATTTATTTATTTAACAGATTTATTTATTTTTATTGGAAAGGCAGATGTACTGAGAGAAGGACAGACAGAAAGGTCTTCCATCTGCTGATTCACCTCCCAGGTGACTGCAGTGGCCGGAGCTAAGCTGGTCTGAAGCCAGCAGCCCAGAGCCTCCTCTGGGTCTCCCATATGGGTGCAGAATCCCAAGGCATTGGGTTGTCCTCCACTGCTTTTCCAAGCCACAGGCAGGGAGCTGGATGGGAAGCGAGGCTGCTGGGATTAGAACCGGCACCCAAATCGTATCCCAGCGCGTTCAAGATGAGGGCTTCAGCCAACTAGGCTACCACACTGGGTCCCCTTCCTTGTTATTGAGAAATGCCAGTTGAGAGTTGCTGACTTAGAAACCAGGCCCAAGACTGCATTTTTTAATATTGCTGTGCCCTGGGTCTAAAGGCAGCCTGGTCCAGAGCTATGGGTCTCAAACCTGGACCAGGGAGTGGAGAGACCAGAAGGTGTAGACTCAGAGACCTGGAGTCGGAGATCCAGGAGGAGCTGGGGAAATTGGGGATGGAATGCATGTGTAAAACACTCTGGGTGGGTCTTGCTGGGGTGTGAACCCTCCTTAGGGGAAGGGACCTAAGAAGCCACTAGTATTCGTGGGCCAGGGGCACATGTGTGATTGTGTTTCAGGTCAGATTCTCTCAGGGGCTACGAGTGTCCCCTAAAGAGGCTTGCCTGTGCACAGTCTCAGCATCTGGAGAGGCAGACTGGGAACAAGCCAAATATGCCAGGCACGTGGAGCCCAGCGAAGTGGCAGGTGAGGGAGCCAGGAAGCCTCAGGGCCCATTCCTTCTGGTTATCTGTGCATCCCTCCCCTCCCCATCATTGGCCATTCTTTCCTGTGGTTGGTCACAGTGCACCTGCTGTGTCCAAGGCCTGGTTGCTCAATGTGTCAGGCAGGGAGGGCAGCCGGGTATGCCACACTCCACTCGGCTGGTGGACGATTTCACTCCCTTGGCTTTAGACGGAGGTCTTTTTTTTTTCTTTTGAAGAATCTGCAAGCACAGCTCCCTAATTTATGACTTGCCCAGCCCTGTATTAAAATGTACAGCAAAGCCATGGTGCTGGCTGTCCTGGAGAAGCCAGCAGCGTGAAACTTGAGCTGAGCTCAAGGATCTGAAAACAGATCCAACACGGCGATAAGGCAGCTGCAGTTTCAGCTTAGGTTGGGCCAAGTATGAATGTTCCGGGACTTTCCTTGCTAGGCATTGGGTATTGAATTGCCTTTCTGTGTTTTTGGGCGGGGGAATTGTTTTATGACTAATCCTTGTGGAATTTGATAACAGACAACAGTGAATGTGTAAAGCATTTCAAACATTTGGTTCTAAACGCACTCCTGAAGTTATAGAGAGGGTGATTAGTCATGGACCTGAGGACGGTGTTTGTTATCGAACAGATTTGCTCCAAGTGATTGATCTCAGTCTCTTCTGTGTCTCACGTGTTTCTGGACATGTACTGAAGTTCAGATATTTTATGGTTATCCAAGATGTGTTTTCCTCTTGTGGGAAAGTTCCCTATTGCAATTGGACTTCATTTAGTCTCTTAATCTTCTACCTGTTCTTAGCTTATCAGTGTTTGCCAGATAATAAAGGACTTCCAGGTTGTTCAGCATGTATGAGATCATTTCCTCCTCACACCACCTGATGAGCATTACCCAGTACTGTTTTATAGCCGAGTAGGCCGAAGTGCAGGAAGATCCCCTGGAACTTGGGGGTCAGAGCAAGACTGCTGGGTTTGTACCTGAGCCCTGGGGTGCTCAGCTTCCACGCACTTGGGACTAGAGGCAGGATCTTGTTCAAGGGCATACTGTGTTCTTTTTTCTCCTTGCAGAGTGGGGTTGGCAGCACCTACTCGGTGAGGTCCTTGGGAGGACGAAAGGGCATGAGAAGAGTGTCAGAAGAAATACTACAAGTTATTGCTGATCATCGCAGAGTGTCCTCGCTATTGTTATTTTTAAAAGGATTGATTTTTGCATTTATTTGAAATGCAGAGTTACTCCTTGGCTCTGTTGGCTGGGTCTTCGCTGAAATGTAGGACCCCAGATCATAAAGCGTGTGTCCGTGCCTCCAGCAAGGACAGGGGAATGGGCAGACAGCAAATGCTGATACCAGGTAGGCATAGGGGGAGGTCTGAGTAGCAGAACTGTTGCTGCCAGGCCCGGATGCCCAGTGAATGACCAGTCTAGCTCAAAGCTGCCAGTAAGACAAAGAGGGAAATAGGATCATTTGTGTGATTGGGTTTCCCTGTGTTAATTAAGCACAGGCTGTTCAGCCTAGTGGTGAAGACACCCACGTGGCACCTTGGAGTTGTTGAGTTTCCACCTTTTCCCTTGTTTTCTGTTTTTTTTTTTTTTTTTTTGCTTTTGCTTTTCTTTTTTTAAAGATTTATTTTCTTTGGAAATTTAGATATACAGAGAGGAGGAGAGACAAAGATCTTCCATCTGATGATTCACTCCCCAAACAGCCACAACGGCTGGAGCTGAGCCAATCTGAAGCCCGGAGCATCTTCCGTGTCTCCCATGCGGGTGCAGGGTCCCAAGGCTTTGGATCATCCTCCACAAGCAGGGAGCTGGATTGGAAGTGGGACCACTAGGATTAGAACCGGTCCCCATGTGGGATCGTAGTGTGTGCGAGGTGAGGACTTTAGCCGCTAGGCTACTGCACCGGGCCCTCTCTTAGGTTCTAGATGTAGCTTCCTGTTATCCAAACACTGGGAAGCAGCAGTGATGGGCCACATGATTGGCTCCTGCCAGCCATGTGGGAGACCTGGCACTTGGCTTCAGCCCCAGCCCTGACTGCTGTGGGGGTACCTGGGAGAGTGAACCCGAGGGTGGGAATTCTTTCTGTTTCATAGATAAATACATGAAATTTGAAGCCTAGGTCATTGCCCTAGTGGGAGATCCCGTTTCTCCAGAGAGCTGTTGCCCTCTGGCAAATCTGGCAGCACTTCCTAATGGCTCATGCTTCTCCTTTGTGTTTGCCTTTTTCATCATCATTGAATCTGCTGGTTCATTCTCCAGATTTCGGTGACACCTGAGACTGGCTGGGTGCCACAGCTCAGTTGAGTTCTCCAAGGTGGGTGACAGGAACACACGTACTGGCTGATCCCCTCCTACCTTCCAGGGTGTGGTCAGCAGGAGGCTGGATCACAGGCAGGGCAGCCTGAGCTTGTACCGGACACTTCCGTATAGGATGCTGTTATCATAACTGGTATCAACTGTGGTGCCAAAACACCTGGCCCTGTGTTTGCCTTTATTATGCAGCTATTTACAATTTTTTGGTGTGTGGCTCATTTGGCTAATCCTCCAGCTGCAAACACTAGTATCCCATATGAGCGCTGGTTTGTGTCCTGGCTGTTTTACTACCCATCCAGCTCCCTGCTTATGGTCTTTTTTTTTTCTTTAAGATTTATTCATTTTTACTGGATAGGCAGATATACAGAGAGGAGGAGAGACAGAGAGGAAGATCTTCCGTCCGATGGTTCACTCCCCAAGTGAGCGCAACGGCTGGAGCTGAGCCATTCTGAAGCCAGGAGCCAGGAGCTCTTCTGGGTCTCCTATGCGGGTGCAGAGTCCCAAAGCTTTGGGCCGTCCTCGGCTGCTTTCCCAGGCCACAAGTAGGGAGCTGAATGAGAAGCGGGGCCCCCGGGATTTGAGCCAGTACCCATATGGGATCCCGGTGCGTGCGAGGCGAGGACTTTAACCACTACACTATTGCACCGGGCCTGCTTATGGCCTTTTAAAGCAGCAAATGATGGCCCACAGCCTTGGTTCCCTGTACCACATGGGAGACCAAGGTGGAGCTGCATTTATTACTTTTTTTAAGATTTATTTATTATTAGAAAGTCAGATTTACAGAGAGGAGAGACAGACAGAAAGATCTTCCATCCACTGGTTCACTCTCCCAAGTGGCTGTAGTGGTCGGAGCTGAGCCTGGAGCTTGTTCTGGGTCTCCCACGTGGGTGCAGGGTCCCAAAGCATTGGGCCGTCCTCAACTGCTTTCCCAGGCCACAAGCAGGGAGCTGGATGGGGAGTAGGGCAGATGGGATATGAACTTACAGCAGTTTGGGTCCCAGAGAATGCCATATGAGGAATTTAGCCAGTACGTTACTGTGCCAGGCCCGAAGCTCCACTTCTGATTCAGCTTTCTGGTAATATGCTTGGGAGATAGCAGCAGAGGACAAGAGAACTTAAGCTCCTGTGCGCCAGTGGGAAACCAGGATGGGATTTCTGGCTCCTGCCTGCAGCATGGCCCAGACCTGGCGGTTGCACCCATTTGAAGAGTGAACCAACAGATGTTTTTCTGCCTCTGTCCTTCCCTCTCTCTAACACTCTTTCAAATAAGTAAATCTTAAAGAAAAAAGCACGTCCTAGGCCATGGTATCATTTAGAGCCTCCCCAAAGAACTCAGGCACAGACGACAACTGTAATGACAGCAAGACCATTTTTCAAAAATCCTATGAATTTGATTTTTGATAATTTTTGCATATTTCATTAGGGTGCAAAGGGTCAAGGGCTAGAGGAAAGTGGGTGAGACCATTGTTTTGACATTCTGTTTCTTCCTGCCTATATCTGGGGGGAGGGGAGAGGTAAGGGGAGAAGCCACACCCAGCCTCCCAATCATCCCAGGGTCCCTGATGTGGGGCAAGACCATTTGAACTTGATACATATATATACACGTCTCCCACCTCTATACAGGCCGACACTAGTAGCTGTGATGGACAGGTCTGTGGATCTGTGTACTTCATTCACTCCTCTGATGATCTGTGGGCTTGGCCTCATTCCCAGCCCCAAGAGGTGCAGAAAATGAGCAAAACAAACTAAGTCCCACCTCAGAGAGCTCACCTGCAGAGACGGAGATGTGCAAATGGTGTACAACCATGTAACACTCAGCTGAAGGGAACCAGGGTGCTGGAAGAGATGGAGCCTAAGGAGGGAACGGTGACAAAGGGTATGGAGATGTGCTTAGTGTGCAAGGTGGGTTCTAAGGAGGAGGAAGTCAGAGACTGGGTGCCTGGGTCAAGGTGTGCCTAGAACAGCAAGCAGCAGGTACAAGGGCCCTGGGGTAGCAGAGTGCTGGTAACAAGTGTCATTGATAAAATTTCCATTATACATGATTGTTATAATAAGCGTTCATACTCTGTTACAGCAAACAAGATATAATAATAGAGACTTTACTTCTAAGAGGTTACAGGCCAGAATGCATCCCTTGGTGATTTCTAGATAGCTGTTAGATGATGACTGCCGCCCACAAGCTGGTGGAATAATCAGCAAGTTGTCCATAGTTGTAACGGAAGCTTTATTGGAAAATCCGCTCCTGGGCCCCCTTCGCGCAGAGTGGAGGGAAGGAGGAAGCGAAAAGGGCGGCTGAGATATGTATTGAGGGGTTTTATACTCCTAGACACGTGGGCTGGCAAAGGGGCTGTCTATGCCCTAATTAGGTAAGGAATGTCCGTTTAGGTGTGCAATTGGCCGCTGGAATCCTGCCAGGTCGGTGATGTAACTGGCTCCTGTGGCCCCTCCTGTTCCGGGCTGAATCCTGGGAGACATGCCGTGTCTGGAGCAGACCCAGCCCTTCGCCTCCAGTACCCTGGGTAGCCATCAATAGTGACATTATGCAAGCTGAAATCTTTCTCCTTTTAATTATCTGTATCTATATCTATGCTATTTTTCCAAAGGCAGGTTTACGGAGATAAGGAGAGAAAGATCGATCTTCCATCCACTTGTTCACTCTCCACATGGCCATAACAGCCGGAGCAGAGCTGATCAGGAGCAAGGAGTAGACTCAGACAGGCTGTGTGGGTTGTGGGTGTTCCATGTGGTGGCTTAACTCCCTGTGCTACAGTGCCTGCCTGAGATTAAAAAAAAAAAATTTTGTTGGAAAGGTGAATTTCCAGAGAGAAGGACAGAGGGAAAGATCTTACATCCACTGGTTCACTCCCCAGAAGGCTGCAACAGCTGGATCTAAGCCGATCCAAAGCCAGGAGCTTATATTCTCCTCTGACTGCCACATGAGTGCAGGGTCCTAAGGACTTGGGCGATCTTCCTTTCTCTGTCTCTCCAGGCCGCATGTAGGGAGCTGGATGGGAAGTGGTGCAGCTGGGACACAAGTCCATGCCCATATTGGATGCCAGTGTGTGTAGGTGGGGGATTAGCCTATTGAGCCACAGGGGTGGCCCCAAGATTGTGTTGTAGAAGTCCAAATGTGAGCAAATAGAAACACTGCACAGGGCATTATGTGTTGGCTCAACGGTTAAATCTTTGCCTTACAAGCTCTGGGATCACATTTGGGTGCCGGTTCATGTCCCAGCTGTTCCACTTCCCATCCAGCTCCCTGCTTATGGCCTGGAAAAGCAGCGAACGGCCCAAAGCCTTGGAACCCTGCACCTGCATGGGAAACATGGAAGAAGCTGCTGGCTCCTGGCTTTGGATCAGCTCAGCTCTGGCCATTGCGACCATATGGGGAGTGAACCAGTGGACGGAAGGATCTTTCTGCCTGTTCTCTCCACAATTCTGATTGGCCTTTCCAATAAAAATAAAGAAATCTTTAAAAGAAAGATAAAACAAAAAACCTGTTCATTATACTTTATTGAGAAGAAGAAAGACTGAGACCGAGACATCTTATATCTACTTGCTTTTTCCCCAAATGTGTACAGCCCGGACGTGAACCATCATGAAGCCTGGAGTCACCCACGTGGGTGGCAGGGACCCAAGTACTCGAACTCTCCCCCGCCTCTGCCTTCCAAGATATGTCTTAGCAGGAAGCCTGAGTCCGAGCTTGAACCAAGTGCTCAGGTGTGGAATACAGGTGTCTTAGTTGCGTTGCCAGGTGCTCGCCCCTTCTGAGGACAGAGAGATGTCCCTGCATTGAGGAAGCACTGTGGGCTAGTGTGGGTGACTGACCTATCCTCCTGTCAAATGAGGACCCTTTCCCTTCCAAGTGGCAAAGGCTCTGTGTGTTGTGAGAACATAGCCGCGGCCGAGCTGGGCTCTTGAGCCAGAAAGGGTTTTTCAGAAGGTTGACGGGTGTTGGTTAGTTCCTGCCCACCATCTCCCGTCTGCCCGGCCCCGCAGAGCCGGAGCTCTCCTAAGCGCTGTGCATCCTTTCTCCATCCCTCGCCAATTTTCTTTTTCTTTCTCTTCTTAACACATTTTTAAAAGAGATTTATTTATTTTAATTGGAAAGTCTTTACAGAGAGGAGAGACAGGAGGAAAGATCTTCCATCTCCTGACTCACTCCCCAAGTGGCTGCAATGGCTGGAACTGAGCCAATTCTAAGCCAGGAGCCCTTTCCAGGTTTCCCATCTGGGTGCAGGGTCCCAGGGCTTTGGGCCGTCCTCAACTGCCTTTCCTGGCCACAAGCAGGGAGTTGGATAGGAAGTGGAGCAGCCGGGATTAGAACTGGCACTCACATGGGATCCCAGCGTATGCAAGGCAAGGACTTTAGCTACTAGGCTACTGTGCCGGACCCTCCCTCGCCAATTTTCTTGCCTGGCACTGGGTTAACAGGTCCTGTACACTGTGTCTGATGTCCCTGCCAGCAGCTTGTTGGTATATTCCACACCTCCCTGTTGTCTCTGTTGGCCAGGAAAGGAGACATCACCTGTCTGAGATGAAGTGATTGATAGTGTGTGGCTGCAATTTAAACTGAGGTCATCTGACCTCTGACTGGGGACTCTTAATCACTTGATACTCCAGTGGCTCTGATGTAAGTAAGGGTTGGATGTAGGCTCTTTATCTCAACCCTGGCCCCATGTTGTCCTGTCGTGGCCAGTAGTTTACTGCCTCCTAGCACAGCAGGTCACCCTGCCAGGCATGGAAGGGCAGAGCTGCCTAATTTATGGTTTGAACAATTGCCACCCCTCCCCAACCTCGTGGGAGAGAAGTATGTCTCTTTAATTAGCCCTCTGAGATTTACAAGCCATAGGCCTTTCAAAGCCGACAGTCTTCTATACAGCAGCCGGCTGTTTGCACACTCGGAGTGTAAGAGCTGACGCTTCCTGAGTACTTATATCCTGGCCTCAGGCCTACAGGCTCCTGCATACGGGTTGTGTGTCTACCTCATCCTGTACCCCAGGAGGTAGGAAGTATAGTCATTTCTGCTATAACATGACTTTGACTTTTCTAGAAGATGCCCTGCTGCATAAAATAACTCCGTAATACCCACCAGGCCTGTGGGAGAGTGTTCTTGTCAAAGGTGGTGGCCTCATTCGCTCTGCCACAACACCGGCCCCTATGACAGCATTTGTGACACCCACACCCCAGATGAGAGTTGGAGTCCCAGCTCCGCTCCCATTCCAGCTTCCTGTTAATGCAGTGGGAGGCAGCAGTAATGGCTCAAGTGGCTGGGTCCCTGTTACTCCCAGTGCTGGGATTATGAGGGCACGTAAATGGTCATGGAAAGTGGAATGAAATTTTGAAATCCATGCAGTTTTTCACAATCCACTTTTCCCCATGAACTTCTTGAAGGCCAACATAAATGATGGAATACATTAGTATTTTTACAGCAAGCATTCTCAGAGGTCTTTGTTGACATAGAGGACACAGCTGTTGCTTTTAGCTGTGACATCCCTTATGGGTGCCTCTTCATGGCCTGGCTGCTTGACTTCAGTTCCGTATCCCTGCTGATGCGCCTGGGAAAACAGCAGAAGATGACCCGAGTGCTTGTGCCCCTGTCACACACACAGAGACAGGGTGAAGTGTCAGGTTTCTGGCATGGGTCTGGCGCAGACTTAGCTGTGGTGACCACTGGGGAGTGAATGACAGACCAGATGGAAGGTTTCTTTCTGTTTCTTTCTCACTCTCTGCTATCCTGCCTTTATATCCAGCAATCAAAATGTTCAGGAGTTAGATTTTAAAATGTTTTGTGATATTTGGTGCAACAGGAACTTAATTTACAGTAGATGGCAGGGGTGTGGGGACTGGGCAGGCTGCTCACTCCCTAAGAGGACATCCTGAATATTTCAAACCACTGGTGCAGCGGTGGGTGTCAGTATGTCCTGGCTGAATACCAGCGCTGATCCAATGTTCAATAAATATGTAACCTGTTAGTTTGGTTCCTCCCATCTCCCAAACTTATAATTAGGGAACACTTTTAAAAACACATAAGAAAGGGAGAACATTGGGCTGAGTTGTTGATCTGCCATTTGGGGCTTGAGCTTCCCACATCAAAGTGCCTGCCTCTGTTCCTGAGTCTAGTTTCCTGTTGATGCACACGTTGGGAGACAGCAGGTGATGACCCACTCAGCCTGGGCGTCCAGCTCCTGCCTTGGGCCTGACCCACCCTGGCTCTTGTAGACATTTGAAGAATGCCTCCCTTTCTTTCAAAAAAAAAAAAAAAAAAAAAAGATTTACAAATACATACAAGATGCTGAATGGTTCAATACACACATTCTGATTTTTAGGCTTGTTTTTTATTTGAAAGGTAGAGTTATAGAGAGGAAAGACATGAGAAAGATTTTCCATTTGCTGATTCAGCCACCAAATGGTTCCAAATGGCCCCAAGTAGCTCCAGTAGCTGGAAGTGGGCTGATCCAAGCCAGGAGCTTCTTCTGGCATCTTGAATGTGGGTTTAGGGCCCCAAGGACTTGGGCCATCATCCACTGCCTTCTCAGACCATAAGCAGGGAGCTGGATCAGAAATGGAACATCTGGGCCTTGAACCTGTGCCCCTATGGGATGCCCACACCACAGGCAGAGGCTTAGCCTGTTAAGCTACATGTCAGCCCCACACTCTGGTTTTCTAATGAGCGCTATGGTTTGCTTCAGGTGTGTGTGCATCTACACACTCTGTGTGCCATTTGGAAGCCTGTTATGGACAAGTTGCCTGATTCTATAAAGACTAGCCTGTCTCCCCACAGGGAGCTACCATCTCAGTCCTCACACCATGATCACCACCTCAGGGAATTCAGTGTCCTCTGACACCCCGTGCATATTCAAATCTCCCCAGTCATCCCAAGAATGTTTATTTGAGAATCTTGCTGGCAAGCCATCTCCAACCCCGACTCCTGGGTGCCCTGCAGGGGCTGTGAGGAGGGAAGGTGTGTTTGCCTTTTGACTGGCTTGCAGCTTCCTATTCTCCTGGCTTTGGGACTGCATTCTCCCAGAAGATCCACGTTGCCAGTTGTCTCAATATAAGCACGTGGGTTTCTTGTAAACGATATTCTTGCATACACCAGTCCCACGTGCAATTCCAGTCTGTAATTTACAGAGGCTGCTCATAATTTCTCCCCCATAACAACCTCGGAGATCTGAAGTGTCCAACTCACACAAAACAGACAGTGTCAGAGTGTCACTGTCAGAAGGAACTAAAGGTTTTGATTTTGAGTGGAGCTTGATAATGACACCTCAGGGTTAGGATGCTGTCAGCCCAGGTGGCAGCATTTTCTAAAACTCTTGGTTGGGCACCTGCTTTCACTAAATGCCCCTCTTTCCATTTGCATAGACTCCCTCAAAGGGAAATTTAGAAGTACAAGTTTTTAAAAAGTCCCCTTCACAACCTTTTTGTATCTCTTTCCGTGGGGTAGCAGGTAGCATAGTTTGCATGCTTTCTGTAGTGATCAGAGATCAGCATTGGCTGAATAAGAGCAGCTGCTGAGTGTGCGCTCCCCCAGGGTGCCTGGCTGGGTTATACTAGGTCTTCAGCAAAATAGACTTGTGATTAAAATCCCATAGGCTTTGTGGAATTTGTGCCAGTACCCCCCACTTTTTTTTTTTTAAATAAGATTTAAGAATTTATTAGTATTTTTTACTTGAAAGGCAGAGTTAGATTTTCTACTGGTTCACTCTCCAAATGACTAGGGCTGGGCTGGTCCAAAGCCGGGAGCCACAGGTTCCTTCCGGGTCTCCCATGTATTTTACAGGGAGCTGGATCGGAAGTGGAGCAGCTGGGTCTCAAACTGGCACCATACAGATGCTGGTGTTTTGGGTGGCAGCTCAACCCACTTCACCACTGGCCCTGTGCTAGTCCTTTTACATCGTGCACTTCTCGTGTAACCCTCACCGTAGTCTGAGGGTTTGGATATTGCCGTTAGACCTATTTTATAGGTGAGGAAACAGTAGGATGAGTGACTCAACTTGATGGAGGTGTGAGTGGTAGAACTGAAACCCAACCAGGCATGTCTGAGCTCCCGTCACCACTATGCTGTCTTCCCTGCTTGCTCATTGCCCCATCATAAATGCAGTGTTGGTACAAATAAGGCTGTGTCACCATCAGCAGGGAAAGAGAGCCAGACCCAGCAGGGTCCACTGAGGGGGGGCAGCAGGCAGGTGGTGGGCATTGTTTTGCCTGCCTTGCCCAGGGCTTTCTCAGTAGGCTTCTGGGCTAGAAAATCACTTGTGTAATAGTCAAGACTGTGTACTCTGGGGCCAGGCTGGCTGGGCTCAAATTTCAGTAGCCCATGTGTCATGAGACCTTAGGCAAGTTACCTGACCTCCATGTGCCTCAGTTCTGTCATCTGTCTGATGGAGACAAGAGTAACCCTGACTTTATATAGCTATTGTGAGGGTGACATGAGGGGTGTTGGGAGTCCACCCAGTCTGCTATCTGCAAGTGCTAGCTGCTGCTACGTCTGTGATTATTATTAAAATGATTATTAATCGTCACCTCCACCACAGCCTTTAGCCAAGGTTGCCTGCAGGCCTGTGTCTGTCGGGTGTGGTGATCTGGGGGAGGCGACTTGTTTTCCTTGAAGGACGGTGAGCAAAACCCTGACCAAAAACCACTTCTCAAAGAAGACAGAACAGAAAATGACAAGGGTTGGCGAGGCTAGGGAAGTGGGGTGGGAGTGCACTCCCACACCTGCGTAGGAGTGTAAAAGCGTGCAGTCACTGTGGGAAACGGTGTGGTTCCTCCCCAAAAGGTGATGTCTCCACGGACATGGCCATCTCCCTCCTACGTCTAAATCCCAAGTAACCTAAGAAATAGGGCGACGCAGAGGCCTGCACACAGATGGTCAGATCAGTGTTAGTCATAGGAGCTGGAAAGCAGAAACAGTCCAGATGTTTGCTAACTGTCCTCACGTCACTGAATCCTATTTGTCCATAACAAGGAAAGGAGTCCTGATCCATTGGCACCACATGGATGGTGTTGGAGGTAGAAGGCTGTGTGGTGGGAGCCAGGCCATGGGACTGGAACATGGATTGTCCAAACGGGAGGTTTCATGGGGACAAAAAGTGGGTGAGTTGCAGGGAAAGGGGGATTGGGACACGGTCCGAGCTGGCATTCTGAGCAGGCATGGGGTTTCTTTCTCCCATGTATTGGGTGGGGGATGGTGAGGAATGGAAAGTGCCGATGGCTGTGTACACTCAGGAGCAGCTGTGCTAAAGACAACAGAAACCGTAGGCTTTATGTTCGTGAACCTCATGTGGTGTGGTTTTTAAAAAATGCCCATAGAGAGGGACTGAAGTATTAGCTGGGAGGCTCCCTTCCCTAGCAGGTTGGTGGAACCCGGGCTAAACTGAAGCCAACAACTTCACTGCCCTCCTCCCAGGACCTCCGTGTCAGCTTTGTCATGAGCACAAGGGATTCTGGGAAGCTGTGGCTTCCCCTCAACCTGTGGGAGAAAATGGACATGGGGCTGGGTTTGATGTATTGTGTAATAAAAAGGCAGGCGGCAGGCAGGGCCAGCTTTCCAGATGAGCTGGAGCTAATGGCTTAAAAGGATGCTTAAAAGAGAGCGTAGACTGACGGTCCTGTGTCCTGCCCCGGTCAGCAGGATGAGAAGAGGAAGTGTTCACAGAGGCACTGGGCTTATTAAGGTTCTGTGGAATGGACTGGGCTGAGAAGAGGTTTGTGTCTTCTTGGACTCCCCTGGGAACGAATGCCCCAAGGTGTTGTTCTTAGTGAAGCAAGTTAAGGCCTTTGGGGATAGTCAGGCTGACTTTCGGGTTTTGCCAGAACTGGAGAGCCCAGGTATGGAGCCGGCTTGGCCAGCACCACCTGCCCTGTCAGCTCCTCTTCCTGCCACCTGCCCTGTGGGATTCAACGCAGTATCCAATGGAACCCCTGTGCAGTGAGGGAAAGGCAGAGAGAAGCCAGGGCGGCACCTGGTACAGAACAGATGAAAAGGGCAGAGAGCAGTGGAGGTCCATGTGGTGCACAGTGGGGGACCTGGGATGGGGTGTGGGGAGGGTCGTCATTTCTCCCTAGGGCAGCTGGGAAGGTGCACTTGGATTCTGTGTTGTGATAACTCCTGCACTGGGCATTCCCGGCTCAGGAGCCTCCCTGCCCTGCCCTGGTGAGGCTGACCTCAATTTGCCTGAGTGGTAAACAGAAATCAGATGGTGTGAGCTCTGGAGAAGAGACGGAGAGTGCTGGATACAGCGGGGAACCTTTTGTTTGCTCTGAAAGATTTATTTATTTGAAAGGCAGAGTTAGATGGAAATCACCTGCTGGTTCACTCCCCCAAATGGCTGCAATGTCCAGGGTGAAACCAAGAGCCTGGAACTCCATCCTCGCCTTCAGTCTTCAGCTGCTTTCCCAGGCACTTGAGCAGGGAGCTGGATCAGAAGTGACATTTGTAGGATATAACTCAATCCTGGGAATCAGGGCTGATATGGTCCACAAGGGTTAAGCTCCAGGTCTGGGTGCTGGTATCCCATGCATCCCAAAGCAGCATCCGTGGGCTGGAGTCTCACCTGCTACCACTCCAGCTTCCTGCTAATGTACACCCTGGGAAGCAGCAGGTGGAGGAAGATCTTTCTCTTTCTTTAGAAATAAAGAAATTGAATGATGTATACCTGTGTGCAGGTGACCCTATAGGAAAGATTGCTTTAGTAAGACTAGGAGGGAGCTGGGATGGGCCCACCATGGGGCAAAACATCTCAGGCAGCAGGGAATGCAGTAGAAGCGGTGCAGACTTAGGAGCCTGTATAGGCTGTTGGCTGGGGTGAATTTGCTTTTCCTCTGGGGAGTATCAGGGGACTCTGAGAGCTCTGTGTTCGCAAGAGGCATAGCATGACACGACAGTGGTGGTAGCAGACTCAGGAAGGGGTTGGGATGGTTTCTACGAGGCTTAGGAAGACTGCAGAGGTGATGGTCTGGGATTGGAAAATTGAACTTAGGGGCAGGCATTAAGATGTTGCCCAGGTGCCAGATTTCGAGTCTTGGCTCCACTCCCATTTTCCTGCAGCAGTGATGGCTCAAGGAGCTGGAACCCTGCCATGCATGTGTGAGAACCAGATCTTCTGGCCTCCAGGAACTGGCCTGGCTCAGCCCCAGCTGATAGTCACTGGGAGAGTGAACTGGTGCATGGGCGAGCTCTGTGTTTGAAATAAGCCAAGAGAGCTGACCTGGGCCTGTGAGGGACAAGAATCCCTGTTTGTGCTGTTCTTGCTCCCCTGGTGACCATCCTGGCCCCACTCCCACCTGTGTGAGAACATGCAGGCTGGAGGTTTGCAGTTATCTGTCTGCAGGAGCTCTGGGCTGAGGTGGAATGAGGGGCACTGGAAACAAGCTGACTCCCTTCAGCTCCTCCCAGCAGTACTGTGCCCCTCAGCCAGGCCCCTGGTCCAGAGGTCCTCTCCTGGGGTCCAGGTGCCTTTGAGATGCTGTGAAGTGCAGCCCCCAGACACCCATGCTGTTACCCACCATTCCAAGGGACCTTACTCCTCCGTTGACGCTGGTCTGCAGACCCCAAGCCTCAGCAGTTCGTGGGGTACTGAGGTGATTGGGAGGCTGGGTACAGCTTCTCCCAGGGGAGATCCCAACTTTCCCCAGATACAGGAGGAAAAAATTTGGAAACAATGGTTTCATCCATTTTGTCCTAATCCTCGACCTTTCCCACCCTGATCAACTATATAAACATCATCAAAATTTAAAAAATCAAAAATTAAAAATAAAACATGGGAAAGAGGAAGCAAAAAGAGATTTATTTAATTGTATTTGAATGGCAATGTTACAGAGGGGGAGAGACAGAGAGGGAAAGATCTTCTATCCAATGGTTCACTCCCCAAATGGCTGCAAGTTGAGCTAATCTGAAGCCAGGAGCCAGGAGCTTCTTCTGGGTTCCCTCACGTGAGTGCAGAGTCCCAAGGACTTGGGTCATCCACTGCTGCTTTCCTAGGCCCTAAGCAGGGAACTGGATGGGAAGTGGAGCAGCTGGGACACGAACCAGTGCCTGTGTGGCATGCTGGTGCTTGAAGGTGGAGGATTAGTCTGTCCTGTTGCGTGGTTGCCTGTCACTTGCTGAGCCCATTACTCAGTCTCTCCTGATGTCAACAAGCCTGAAGTGACTCCTCTTGTCTGCTTGTATACATCTATGTAAAGCCATGGGAGTGAGCTTTGCTGAAAGCTTTTTTATTTTTTTATTTTTTACTTTAGTTTTTATTTATTATTTTCCATGCACTTGAGCCAGAGACTCAGGCACAGAAAGCTCCCATTTGCTGGTTCATTTTCCAAATGCCCACAGGAGCCAGGGCAAGGCCAGACTGCAGTGGGGAGCCAGGGTTCTAGTCCAGGTCTCTTGTGTGCCTGGCAAGGCCCTATGGATCTGGTCTGTCACCTGTTGCCTTCAGGTGCATTGCTAGCAGGAAGCTAGAGTTGGGAGTGGGACTGGGGCTCCAGTACTCTGGCTTGGGGTACCAGTGATCCAAGCAACATCTTCACCACCAGGTCCAGTGCCCTCCCCAGAAGACAACACTGGAGCCTGTGAAACCCACAAGTGCAGTTGGGATGGTCCCGAGAGAGTCATGCTGCTCCCCACTGACCATGAGCCCTTGCAGCCCCTGCAGCCCCTGCAGCCCCACCATGTCCTCCTGTGCGTCACAAATGGGAAAACTAGCGCAGAAAGAACACCAGGGGCTGGTCACTCAACTCTGCATCTAGCGTGCTCCCTGCCAAACCAGCTGACCGTTGTGCCCCGTTCTGCACCCCTTCCTTTTCCGGTCATGTGAGGGTCACACTGCTCATGCTCCAGCACTTAATGGCCCCCAGCCATGAGATTCTTAGAGGGGTCTAAGTCCCCTGATGGATACTTTCTTATTGACCTGTGGCTTTTGTAAGTAGTGAACACTTGACATAGGATTCCCTACAGGTTTTTTTTTGTTGAGTGGGTGTTACGTTTGTATGGCTGGGGAAAAACTAGTTAAAGCATAGAGTGGAAAGTTCTATTCTCAATCACAGCATCCACCCACCCAATCCTTCAACCTCACTTTTAGCTCCTCTTAAAATCCTGAATGGAAGTAGAAGCTGATGTGAACATGCTTTTTTGAAAACTGACTTACTTTTTTTTTTTTTTTTTTTAATTTGAAAGGCATAGTCATGGAGAAGAAAAGGCTGAGAGAGAGCTTCCACCCACACGTTCACCTCTCAGAATGACCACAATTGCCATGCTGAAGCTAGGAGCCTGGAACTCCCTCTAGGTCTGCCATGTGGATGCAGGGACCTGAACACTTAGGCCACATTTGGCTGTTTTCTCAGGCGTATTAGCAGGGAGCTGGATTGGAGGTGGAGCAGTCGGGATATGAACTACTACTCACATGAGATGCCGTTGCTGTAGGTGGTAGCATGCCCTGCAGTGTGTTCATTCCCTTTGCTGATGCACCTGTACCCTCCTCTACCTTGAAGCTCATTCCACAGCTGTGTATGAGTTCGCTCATGTGCTTGAAAGAGCATCCACTTTCATATGGTTCTCTCAGATGTCCAAGACAGCCAGGACTGAGGCTGAAGCCAGAAGTGGGGGAACTCAGCCTGAGTCACCCACACAGGTGGCAGGAGGGAGCTGGGAACAGGAGCTACAGCTGTGCATTGCACTGAGCCCAGGTATTCTGTTATGGGACAGAGGCATTTTAAGATTTATTGGCAGGCCCAGCAGCGTGGCCTAATGGTTAAAGTCCTCACCTTGAACGCACTGGGATCCCATATGGGCACCGGTTCCAATCTTAGCAGTTCCTCTTCCCATCGAGCTCCCTGCTTGTGGCCTGGAAAAGCAGTCAAGGATGCACCCACGTGGGAGACCTGGAGGAAGTTCCTGGCTCCTGGCTTTGGATCGGCACAGCACCGGCTGTTGCACTCACTTGAGTGAATCATCGGACTGAAGATCTTCTCTCTCTCTGCCTTTCCTCCTCTCTGTATATCTGACTTTGCAATAAAAATAAATAAATCTTTCAAAAATTGTATTGGAAAGGCAGCTACAGAGAGTAGGAGAGACAGAAAGATCTTCGTGTGCTGATTCTGGCCCCAAGTGACTGAATGGCTGGAGCTGACCAAAAGCCAGGAATCGGGAACCTCCTCCAGGTCTCTCACACGGGTGCAGGGTCCCAAGGCTTTGTGCTGTCCTCGACTGCTTTCCCAGGCCACAGGCAGGGAGCTGGATGGGAAGTGGAGCAATCAAGACATGAACTTGCACCCATATGGGATCCCAGTGCATGCATGGTGAGGATTTAGTCACTAGACTATAGCACTGGTCCTGAGACGTAGGCATCTTAACCACCAGGCTGTATCCTCTCGTAGTATTTCTTTCCTGTTTTTAAAGCTTATTTATTTGAAAGAGATCTGGAGCTTTTGCAGTGGCTCATCATGCTAATCCTCTGATTACAAATGCCAGCATCCCATGTGGGCATTGGTTTGTGTTCTGGCTGCTTTGCCTTCTATCCAACTCCTGGCTTATGGTCTCAGAAAGGAACAGAGTATGGCACAAGTCCTTGGGACCCTGGTACCCACATGGAACATCTAGAAGTTTCTGACTCCCATTGTGGTCATTTGGACAGTGAACCAGCAGGTGGAAGATTTTTTTTTTGTCTTCCTTATCTCTATAAATGTCTTCCAAATAAAAATAAATAAAAAAAATAAATAAAAAAATTCCCATCCACTGGTTCACTCTGTCCAAATGCCTTTAATTTCTTGAGCTGGACCAGGCCAAAGTCAAGAGCTTGAATTGCATCCACGTCTTCCGGCAGCTGTTGCCGCCTTCCAGGCATCTCTGCAGGACGCTGGATCAGAAATACAAGTGCATTCTGATACGTGATGTGAACATCCGAGTGGCCCCACAGTATCCACCTCTTAGTTCCAATTCCTGATTACACCCGGAAATGAAAGAGGGCAGGAAACGGCCTGTGGTGGAGTCCTTTGTAGGAGCTGCAACCCGAAAAGTGAAGAGTTGGACAGTCACCAGTGAGACAGACGTCATACAGCTCCTTGTGCAGATGGAGCAGCCGAGCCACAGCCCTTTGTGAGAGTCAGCCGGGTGGCCTGTGGTTGTCCCCACCATCTGACACCCGTGGGCTCGGCTTCCTGCTGTCATGTTCTTATTTCCTCTGGTTCTTCTGTTTGCCATGAGCACTGAAGTCAGAGTGTTCTGAGGGATGCAGCGTGGGTTTCTTGGAAGGCTGAGCAAAGGCACGGGGGCTCTTACCTCCCCAGCCCTTGGCGTGGATTCTGCAGATGCTTTTGGATGCTGCTGCCTTTCGCATCAATGCTTCCTTGTTCTGGGTAAAGAAAACCGACGTTGGCATCCAGCGGCCCAGAAAATGCCTGCCCTCGGCAGCTCAGCCGGACAAGCGCGCACTTGTTGCGCAGTCATCTGCGGCCGCATGTGACCCGCAGCCTGTGGGAAATGCCTGCTGCAGCTCCAGCTGTCTTTGGGGACTGTTTTAGGAGTTTTGCTTCAAAGGTCGGGGCGGAGAGCCCTAGCCTTTCCAGTGCAACCTACATTTGAAAATAGCGTAAGCCTTGCACTCGTGCTTCCTTAGAAGGCATGGCCAGGTCTCGTTCCTGAGTTAGCTCATGATTCAGTCATTCCGAATTCCACACACTTTGTACTGTGTTTTCACAGCCAAGGGCCACAGGTGGTGCATCTGGTAGTGTTGGGAAATGTGGCTCTGTGTTGGTGCCTGTACCTATCTGGACTGTGTTCATATTTTCTTAAAATCTACTTCTTTAATTCAAAAGGGAGAAAGGAAAGAACTTTTCACCTGATTATTCATTTCACAAATGTTTGTAACAGCTAGAGCTGGGCCAGGCTAAAGCTTGCAGCCTGGAACTCAGTCTTGGTTTCCCAAGTAGGGAACAGGGACCCACCTGCTTGAGCCACCACTTGCTGCCCTTTGGGGTGTGCACTGGCAGGTGGCTGGATTGGAAAGGGAGCCAAAACGCTTAAGCCAGAGACGCTGATGGGGGTCTGTGCATCCCACCTTCCCAAGTAGCGCATAACCACTGCCCCAAGTCCATGTCCGCCAAGTTGTATATTTTGTGGAGAAGTCGTCTATGGATCCAGCTGTCTTGTGAGAACCAAGCTACTTTGTGAATTTACTGTTTCAAAGGTTTATTTATTTGAAAGGCAGAGTTACAGGGAGAAAGCAGGAGACAGATCTTCCATCTGTTGGTTCACTCCCCAAATGACTGCAGCAGTTTGGGTTGGCCCATGCCAAAGCAGTCACTGCTGTGTGACCTGGGGAGACTCCCATCATATCTCTGGGCCTTCAATGAGTAATCCTGTCCTTGTGGCTTATGAAATACTTGATGCTCTTCTTGTCGCTGCTGAGGGCAGTCTTTTTTTTTTTTAAGATTTATTTATTTTTATTACAAAGTCAGATATACGGGGAGGAGAGAGAGAGGAAGATCTTCCATTCGATGATTCACTCCCCAAGTGAGCACAACAGCTGGTGCTGCGCCGATCCGAAGCCGGGAATCAGGAACCTCTTCCGGGTCTCCCATGCGGGTGCAGGGTCCCAAATCTTTGGGCCGTCCTCGGCTGCTTTCCCAGGCCACAAGCAGGGAGCTGGATGGGAAGTGGAGCTGCCTGGATTAGAACCGGTGCCCATATGGGATCCCGGGGTGTTCAAGACGAGGACCTTAGCTGCTAGGCCACGCTGCCGGGCCCGAGGGCAGTCTTTTATACAGTCATGCTCTGTCCCCATGAGGGACTGCTACAAACACCTGGTGAAAGTTTAAACCATACCTTTACCGTGGGCTGTATCAGTCTGGGGCAGAGTCCAGGCATGGGAACTTTTATTAAGCCCCACAGAACCAGTGCTGTCGTGTAGCGGGTGAAGCTGCCACCTGCTGCATCAACATCCCATATGGGTGCTGGTTTGAGTTCCGACTGCTCTACTTCCCGTCCAGCTGCCTGCTTACACCCTGGGAAAGCCAGAGGATGGCCCAAGTTCTTGGGCATCTGCACCTGCACCTACAGGGGAGATCTAGAAGATGCTCATGGTTCCCAGCTTCAAACCAGCCCAGGTGCAGCCGTTTTGACCATTTGGGGAAATGAACCAGCAGAAGGAAGACCTCCTCTATCTATTTCTCTTCCTGTCTCCCTCTCTCTGCAATTCTGCCTTTCAAATAAACAAATCCTGGCAGGAAAGTTAGGGTTCCTGTGCTTGTTGCAGACTGGGAAGGGCCTCACCTTGGCGCAGCAGCCCCTCCTGTGGGCGGGGGAGGGACTCTGCAGGGCTGGAATCCCAGGCAGGCGGCCCTCCCTGGCCTCAGGGAACCCACACAAAGGGAGAATTGGGAGGCATCTCTTCTCATTGATGAGCAGACAGCCCTGCTGTTGCCCAACCTGCCCGCAGGAATGCTCTTCCTGGGCCTGCAGCCCTGGGAAGGATTGGAGCCCCTGGAGATGCCCCCCCCCCCCCCCCCCCCGCCAGGGCAGGCGTCCCAGCGTCCCACCCACGGCCGCAGCAGGGCTGCTCACAGCTTCCTGTTGGGATGGGGTTCAGTTGCTGCTTCCTGCTGCACTCCCTTCTTTTTACTCTTGGTAGAGTGACAGAAAGGGAGACAGGGTGACTCACTTCTCAAGTGGCTCCAAAAGTCTGGGCTGGGCCACCCTAAAGCCCAAGGTCAGAAACTCCATCCTGCTCTCCCTTGTGGTGGGAGGGGCCCAAGTCCTCAAACCGGCTTCTGCTGCTTGCCAGGCACACTAACAGGAAGCTGGGTTGGAAGTGGAGCAGCTGGGACTCTAACCAGCACTCTGATATGAGATGCCGCAACAGGCCCCCTCCCAAGCAGTGGCTTGACCTGCTGTCCCACCGTACCTACCTCAATTTCTTTCTGTTTATTTGAAGGCAAGGAGAAAGAGCTGAGTGGAGCCAGAACAAATACTTTGATTTCACTGGTTCACTCCTCAAATGCCCATTATAATGGGGATTGGCCCAGGGCCAGAGCTGGGAGCTGGAACCTGGAAGGAGGGAGGCTGGGATTTGAACCAGGTACTCTGAAATGGGAGATGTGGGATGCAGATGCCTCAAGCAGTGTGTGCACCTCTGCGCCCCATATAAACCAAACTGAGATCTTGGATTCCTTGCCAGCTGGTGTCTACTGTAAAACAGAAATCAAACCCTCGGTCTTAAGCTGGACCAGGAAGCAGTCCCGGTTTTCCTAGCAGAGTGCTCCGGAGCACCACCGGGCAGGAAGATGGAGATGGAAGTGGGTGAGGCTTTCTCTTGAGTGCTGCCGTTTCTGAGTTGTCCAGCTGAAGCCTGAAAAGGCAGCTGACGGCCAAGGGAGTTGTTTTCTGACCTGGGCTCGGGCCTGTGCAAACCCTGGGGTCACGTTCCTGGGGTCAAGTTGCTTGCGTCACTTGCCTCCTGTAGGAGACACGTGCCGGGGGTGCTCAAGGTGCACCCCAACACCTCGTAGCTGGTCTTCCCTCCCCCTCCTTGCTTGTTTTCCCCGCCAGACTTCTTGTTCCTGTCTTATTGCCTGTGTTCCTGTGTTGCACTGGAATGCAATACCCTCTAGGCAGAGACTTTGTTTTGTTCATTGCAGTGAAACAAAAAAAAATTTTTTTTGGATACTTATTTATCTGTTTGAAATACCGATTGGTTCATTCCCCAAATGACTGCCAGTGGGCAGGGCTGGGGCAGGTTCGAGCCAGGAGCCAGGAACTTCTTCTGGACCTCTCCCAGGTGGGCACAGGGGCCCAGCCACTTGAGCCATCACCGCTGCCTCCCACGATGTGTGTGAGCAGGCAGCTGGAATTGGGAGCCACAGCCAGAGGTTGCACCCAGGTACTCGAATGGGGAGTTCTGACCACTAGTTCAAATGCCTATCCCTAATATACAACTATTTGTTGAAGAATTTTTTTTTTTTAAGGATTTATTTTGTTTATTTTTTAAAATTGGAAAGTCAGATATTCAGAGAGGAGGAGAGGCACAGAGAAAGATCTTCCATCCAATGATTCACCCCCCAAGTAACCGCAACGGCAGGAGCTGCGCCGATCAAAAGCCAGGAACCAGGAACTTCTTCCAGGTCTCCCACTTGGGTGCAGGGTCCCAAGGCTTTGGGCCGTCCTCGACTGCTTTCCCAGGCCACAAGCAGGGAGCTGGATGGGAAGTGGAGCTGCCTGGATTAGAACCGGCGTCCATATGGGATCCCGGAGCTTTCAAGGCGAGGACTTTAGCAGCTAGGCCACGCCACCGGTCCCGAAGAATTTGTATTTCAAGATTTGCTTTTTGTTATTTGAACAGTAAAGTTACAGAGAGTGGAAGAAGGAGAGAAGGATCTTTGGTCTGTTGGTTCACTCCCTAGATGGCTGCAATTGTCTGGACTTTGCTGGACCAAGCCAAAGCCAGGAGCCAGGAGCTGCTCAAGTGGATGCAGGATGCCAAGCCTTTGGGCCATTCTCTGCTGCTTTCCCAAGCACATTAACAGCAGGACTCAGACCAGAACCCACATGGGATAGCAGCATTGCAGGCAGAAGCTGAACTTGATATTTCCAAGCGAAAACATGGGCAGGGGTTCTCCAACATGGGTTCACGGTCCCAAGGACTTGGACCATTCTTCTCTGCTTTTCCAGGCCATTAGCAGGGAGCTGGATTGGAAGTGGTGCAGGTGGGATATGAATCTGCACCCATATGGGATGCTGTACCACCCCACTGGCCCCCAAATCGGTTATTGCGTTACTGAAGGATTATTCATTCTAGTTGTAGATTTAAAGAAGTCACATGTGCCTCCCACCACCACCTCAACCCACTTCCTCTCCCTGGGCAGTAGACAGCACACTGTTCTTGGATATCTTGTTGCTATGGCTTCTAAGTACATTTCTGTTACTGAGCCGGAGGAGGGAAGAGAAAGTGAGGATGAGAGTACCTAAGGGAGGGGTTAGGGAGGGAGGCAGGACATGAATTCAGTCAGAAAGCTGCACACAGAGAGCTCTGCGCGAGGACCTCCGTCTCACAGAGCCGAGGCCTGGAGGAGCACCAGCTCTTAAGTGGCCTGTGTTCAGGTCCCAGCTGTCCTGCCCACTGTTGGCTGCCTTGGTTTCCCCATCTGTAAGAGGCCCCTGGAAGCACCCAACTCTGGGATTATGTCAGTTAGCATATGTAAAGGGCTTCAAATTGATCCCGGTCAGCATCCCACATGGGTTTAAGATGTTGTAACTGAGTCAGTTGACAGAGGGTAACTAAGGGCAGCCATTTGGCCTGACAGTTGAGGTACCAGTTAGGGCACTTGCATCCCACTAGGAATTCCTGGGTTCAAATCCTGGCTCTGGCTTCCTGCTAAGGTTGCACCTTCCACCTACCCACAAACAAGGCAGCAGTGATGGCCAGGATCTGAAATCTCTGACTCTGTGACAGAGCACTGGACTGGACGTCCAGCTCCTGCCTGCCCTGTGGGCACTGGGGAGTGAACCAGTTGGTAGGAGGTGGTTTTCCAGCTAATACGGGAAACAACCCCAAAGGAACAGCATGATTGAAGCTGAGGGGAGGGTGCCCAGTGTGGCCATCTGGGCCCTTGGTTTTCAGAGCAAGGGACCCAATACCAAGTGTAGGGGAGGTAGGTTAAAGAGTCCTTTTTGGTCCCTTGCTGGCTTGTGTGTGCAGGAAACGCCCCCTCCCTGTGTCCTGGAATCTTGCTTTTTGAGCCTCCTGTATACACTGGTAGCTGAGCCACGTGGTCCCAGACTCCCAGAACTGGTCGTCCCTCAGTCTTGCCTATTATTGTGATGATGGGTTTCCAGGAGCACCCAGAAATTCCAGCTGGGGCACCCTGTCACGCTCACTTCTGCAAGGGTGGAGCTCGGACCCCGTACTGTGAGGTGAGGTGCCTTGCTTTGAGTTCTTTACAAAACCATTTTCGGTTTTGCCGGCTGCCACCCTTGGCAAGTCTCATCATGTTCTTCTCAGCTTTGACTGCCTTGATCAGGACTGCAGTGAGTGGAATCCAGGGCAGCTCTGGCTCCCCGCTTACGCAAACCGCCCCTAGATCTGCAGGGTTCTTGCTGGTGGCCAGAGAGGGTTCTCTTTTCTTCTAGAGATTTATTTGTTGGGAGCTGGTGCAACGGGCTAATCCTCCACCTTCACGCACCAGGATCCCAGATGAGTGCTGGTTCATGTCCCAGCTGCCCCACTTCCCATCCAGCTCTGTTTGTGGCCTGGGAAAGCAGTCGAGGACGGCCCAAAGCCTTGGGAGTCTGCACCCGTGTGCTTCTGGCTCCAGACTGGAACAGCTCCAGTCATTGTGGCCTCTTGGGGAGTGAACCAACATTGGAAGGTCTTTCTGTCTCTGCTATTTGTAACTCTTGCCTTTCAGATAAATAAACAAATCGATAAATTTCAAAAAATTTTCAAAATATCTAAGGCTTTAAATCACCCTATGTTGCTTTCCCAGGCCATAAATAGAGAGCTTGATCAGAAGTGAAACAGCTGGGATTAGAACCAGTGACTATGTGGGTTGCTTTATTCTGCCGAGGCTTGACTTGCTATGCCACAGCACTGGTCATCTTTGTAACTCTTTGACAAACATCTTGTTTGCTTCGGACCTAAAAGGTGGGCTCCACCCGTAAGGACTTGGTGTTCTGTTGTGGCTACCTGCACGGGGACGTTCTGCTCCACCTGTTTGTGTAACGAGTCTGATCTTCCTTCCTGCCCTCTGCACCCGCTCCAGTGGCGCTGCTCTTTAGCTGACCAGGTGTGGTCCAGACTTTGATGGGACTTGGCTAGTGGTGTCCTTCGCATCCCAGCAGAAGAGGCCCAGAAGGGTTAAGCAGTTTGCTTCAGGCTACCCCGGGTGGGTGGGACTTGTGATGCAGCTGTTCCTCTCATCTGAGAGGCTGACCCTGCCTCCTGTCCTTTGGTCTCCTCTTATCTCATTGAATGCAGCTGCTGTCTGCTCACCTCGCCCTGACCCTCTCCTATCTGGAAAGTACCTTGTGAACCCAGCCTGTGGGATGCCAGGCTTGGTGCAGGGCTCTACTATGGGGTGGATTGGCAGATCCTGGGGTACAGTAGTTTGGCTTCCTTCAGTGGCTGGATCCTGGTCCTGTCATCTACTGGTTACTGGATGTCAGGTCAATTTCTCACCCATCCCTTCCATGTCCCTCCATCCCCCATCAATCATCCTGTCTGTTCTTTGAAATGGGCACAATTCTGACACCCACCCTCTCACCCGCAAGCATTGTCTAAAGGTCGCTCGCAAGTGCCAAGCTCAGGGGGCTGAAAAATGTGTGCAAGGATGCCCCCTTGTGGGAGAAATGAAACCCGCAGTCCAGGAAGCACCCTTGGCTTCAGCCAGCTCTGGCACAATACAAAATCAACAACAGGGAGACAAAAAAAAAAAATTATGAAAACGCCATGCTTCTGAATGACTAATGTGTCACTGAGGAAATGAAAATCAAGAACCTTCCTGGGGCCCGGCTGCGTGGCCTAGCGGCTAAAGTCCTCGTCTTGAAAGCCCCGGGATCCCATATGGGCGCAGGTTCTAATCCAGGCAGCTCCACTTCCCATCCAGCTCCCTGCTTGTGGCCTGGGAAAGCAGTCGAGGACGGCCCAATGTGGGAGACCCGGAGGAGGTTCCAGGTTCCCAGCTTCGGGTCGGCGCGCACCAGCCATTGCGGCTCACTTGGGGAGTGAATCATCAGACGGAAGATCTTCCTCTCTGTCTCTCCTCCTCTGTGTATATCTGGCTGTAATAAAATGAATAAATCTTTAAAAAAAAAAACTTTCCTGAAGAAAATACTATTGTATGATCTATGAGTCAGAAAAGAATTTAATGAGAAAGTATTTAAAGAAATGAAACTTAAACAAACAACAACAACAGCAAAAACCCCAAACATCAAAATCCGTGAGATTCAGTTTCTGGTGACCCAATTCCAGTTCTCATTGCAGTTACCTGCTAATGTGCATGGTGGGAGGCAGAAGGCCGAGTGCCCAGCCCAGCCCGCGTTGTTGCAGGTGGGAGACCTCTGCCTGCCCTGTAAAGCTGGAACAGGGAGTGTAATTCTGGCCTTCCGCCTGGGTGGCAGGAACTAAGGTGCTTGAGCCACCACTGCTGCCTCTCAAAGTCTGCGCTGGTAGACAGCCGGAGTCAGGTGCTGGTGCCAGGAACAGAACCCAGACATTCGGAAGTATGATGCAGGGCTTGCCACAGTGAAGCTGCGCACCAGCTCAGCAATGTTTAAATTTAACGCAGTTTCATGTGGTGTTTATGGTATGTCAGGTACTGCTTGATGTACCTGACAATAACCCTAGTACGTAATGACTGTTGTTGGCCTCATTCTACACATGGGTAGACTGAGACACGAGGAGATTAATCCTCTGCCTCAGGTCACGGAGCTTGGGAGTGGCCGGCAGCACTTGCCGGTCCAGAGCCCCTGTGGGCCATTATGCCATGCTTACTCTCTATGCTGTGCCACCGTTCATTATAGTCTGACCTGTTGATTTCCATGTGAACTGCGCATAGCCTGACTTGCAGGCTTGGTAGGTAGTCCTGACCCCAAGTGGTCACAATGGCTGGAGCTGAGTTAATCCAAAGCCAGGAGCTTCTTATAGGTCTCCCATGCATGTGGATACAGAGTGCCAAGGCTTTGGGTTCATTCTCCACTGCTTTCCCAGGCCACAGCAGGGAGCTGGATGGGGAGTGGAGCAGCTGGGACACGCACCAGCACGCATATGGGATCCTGGTGCATGAAGGCAAGGACTTAGCCACTGTGTAATTACATCAGGCCTGATAAGTAGCTTTCTTAAGGTTCATGGAAAACGGGATTGAGAAGGGCATTTGCACGTGACTTCCTAAACACAGCGCCACTTTCACTATGCACAGTCACCGTGGGATTCTAAAGAAGCTGCTGCTGATACCCACCCCACTCCATGGCTTTGTTCTGCCCCCAACTCCGGTTTGGGATCTGATGCAGTGTTCTGCTGGCCCTGGTGGTCTCCTAACTACCCGCTGCCTTTTCTGTCCTGCAGTGAGCTTTGAAGGCTGCACCGGCCGCCCCAGGACGGCTTACTTCTCTGACGACTCCCGGTTCCAAGTGGGCACGGATGGTGTGGTCACAGTCAAACGGCCCCTGCTGCTGCACAACCCGGAGACCAGCTTTCACGTCCACGCCTGGGACTCCAGCTACCGAAAACTGTCTACCAGAGTCACACTGAAGGCTGTGGGGCGCCACCGCAACCACCGGCACCACCATTCCCATGTACGTAGAGGGCAGGGCTGGGCAGGGAGGGCATGGGTGTTCCCTTCGGATCCAGGTGGCTGATCCAGAGCCCAAATGGTGGGCACTTGGGCAATGTTGAATGGATTGCCAATGTACCTCCAGCAGGTGCCAACTCTACCTCTGGCCTGTCCCTCCTGACAAAGTCAGTCCCAGACCAGAACTCCAGGTCTAACTGACCTAATTGATTTTGAGGGGGTTGTTGTTGGGGTTGATTAGAGTAGGGTGGTGGGTGAAGGCACAACCCCCTGTGTAACATGGAACGCCAGTCCTGCCATTTGGCACCTGAGCAACCCTGGAGAAGCAGTTTCCTGTTGATTGTTTTGTTTGCTGATCTGAGCAGTGAAGTTGATGCGGGAGGCTGAGCATGTCGGTACGTGGCAAATGCTGGGAGCGCACGGGGCATTCGAGAAGTTCTTGTCCCTGCCGGCTGCTCCTAACCCTGCCCACCACTCCAGGGGGGCTCTCTGGTCACTGTACTCTGTACCTTCCCAGTGGTGGGGGATGAAACAATGGGAAGCTTGCCACATGTACAGTCATTACCCGTGCTTAAAGCTTGAGTGTCCTTCAGTCCAAGCTTGTCTGGGACCAGAAGCGTTAACGATTTCATGTTTCTGGGATATTGGCACACATACAGTGCGACACCGTGGGAGCGAGCACCCAGCCTAAAGGTAGAATTTGTTTGTGCTGCTCTAGACCTGACACACACTGCCTGAAGGCAGTCTCGTACGACCTGTCTCATAATCTCGTGTTTGAAATAGAACCCCGTGGCCTGGAGTTACCTACACGGGCCACGGCAGAACCAAGGGGCTTTGAGTTGGGAGCCTTCACGGTGCATTTGCCTGCCCACCCCAAAGCTTTGGACATGCGGGGTGGCTGTGGGTAGACGCACGTGTGTCTTCCTAGATCCTTGAGATTTGCGGAGGTTGTTCCTAAAGCCACGTGCACTGCCTCACTCCCACCGTGTGGGGCGTGTCACCTGGCTCCTCTGGCTGCCTTGTCCACAGGGAGTAGGTTCCAGGCTCTGGAGGCTTTGAGCCTGCTTCCTGCTCGGCTCCCTGGAGACTCCTGAGAGGCTTAGGAATTTAGTTGCCCCCCCCTAATTGATTTTTCTCAATTCTGTAATTAGACCAGAAAAATGAGGATCTTGATAGAACTATATAAACATCACTTCCTCCTTGGGTCTTCGGTTAGCCCATTATTCTTGTGAGAAAGTTCAGCCCAGTGAGTTCTGTAAGATTCGTTTATTTGAAAGGTGGAGCAGCTTCGGGAAATCTGGCAACCAGTCATTCACACCCCAAATGGCTGTAGCAGCTGGAACTGTGGAAGCTGGCGTTTTCTGCTGCCTTCCTGTTGCAGAAAGCTGGATCCAAAGCTGAGAACTGGGGACGCTGGCTGCTGGGACTCTGACAGGGGCTAAGCCAGTAATGCGGTGGCTTAACCCATGGCGCCCCAGCAGCAGCCCAAGCTCTAGATAGCATGGTGTATAGAAGCTTCTGAGAACCAAAAGGACAGTTGAGCTTAGTTCTTCAGTGTTTCCTATTTGCGTGTGCTGGCTTTGCCTCCATGTCCATGTCTGCCGGAACGGGACTGGGGGTTCAGAGTCTGTGTTAGGCAAAGCTGCAGATCACAGCGCTGTGGGCAGAATGCTCTTCTGCCACTTAAGGAAGCCCGAGGCGTGACTTCCAGCGGACAATCTGCATAGCCGTCCGCAACCTGGGTTCTTCCCATCTGCTCTGCTCTGTCACCCTGAAGGATGGCACATGATCCGAGGAGGCTGCCAGAGCTCCGGTCATCACCGTGTTATCCTGGACAATAAGGAGAAGGGTGAAAAAAGCACAAAATGTACTGCTTTAATTATCTCTGCCATTTCAGAAACCTTTATGTAATTTTCAACCAACTACTGTATGTATGTCTCATTGGTTGTAACTATCTGAAAGAGAGATTAATCAGATTTTCTCTATGAGAATCCTCTTGTGTTTGAGCAACAGGGAACCTTTCATGGTCCACTTTCCAATTGTCCACAGTAGCTGGGACTGGGCTAGTCAGCTGCCCAGAGGCAAGATAGTATCCCTGCTTTAGAGATGAGGCAACCGTGATGCTGAGAAGGGAAGGACTCTGCCCTGGGCAGGGAGTGTCCCCGGTGAGGACTGAGAGTCCAGAGCCTGCCTTGACCTGGCTGGGCTGCTTTCCTAAGAGATAAACACAGGGCGGGAAGGGCCAAGGGGCTGTGCGTTGATGCGTGCGTAAGTGCCTGCCCATGTCAGTGTATGTGTACGCATGCGTGCGTGCACAAGTGCAGACAAGCAGAATCAGGGAAGAGTTCAGGTGTGATGTTGGTCGCTTCTCATCTTTATGATGTGCATCTTGACTCACGGAACGCCAGGGAAATAGGACTTGAATCTAACTTGGATAATGGTCTGTGACCGCGACTGAACAGTCTCAGGTGGATGGAGGAGGATGGAGTTTTCTTCCACTCATTTGCAGACACTAGAATCATCTGGAAGATCTCTGTCCCTCTTCAGCTCTGGTTTCCCTGAGTGTGTGCAGAGTCGTGACTGTGCACAGAAACTGTTCGATACAAATTGCTGCTGTCTCAGATGACCAGCTCTGCACTGATCAGAGGAGCTCCCAGGCTCCATTGCCCATAACTCTGCTTGGGGATCCCAGACCTCTGGGAAGGATGTAAGAGAAGATGAATTAAAGACCCCTGAGCCTCTAGCAGTTGTCATTTCTGAAATGAAATCCCTGTAATGTTCTTGGAAAGGGGACCCGTACTTTTTGTAGCCTAGATGGACTCCACTTCCAGGTTCTGATAGCAAACCCTGAAACCTCATTGTGTGTGCCTGATGCACATACCAAGAGGAGAAAAGGGAATGCTGTCTTTTGTTTGTTTGTTTGTTAAGATTCTTCTTATGTGAAAAGCAGAGTTAAAACAAAGGAGAGAGAGAAACAGAGAATCTTCCATCCATTGGCTTACTTCCCAAAGTAGCTGCAACAGTCAGAGCTGGGCCTTTCTGAAGCCAGGAGCTGGGAGCTTCTTTTGGATCTCCTACATGGGTGTAGGGGCCCAAGCCTCCTTTGCTTTTCCAAGCTTCTTAGCAGGGAGCTGGGTAGGAAGAACAGGAAGGATTTTTTTTAAATGACATCACATGGAAATATTTTTTTAAGATTTATTTATTTTTATTGGGGAGTCAGATACACAGAGAGAAGGAAGGATAGAGAGATGAAGATCTTCCATCCCATGATTCACTCCCCAAGCAGCCACACGGCCAGAGCTGAGCCAATCCGAAGTCAGAATCCTGGGGGCTTCTTCCAGGTCTCCCCTGGGTGCAGGGTCCCAAGGCTTTGGGCTGTCTGCTACTGTTTTCCCAGACCACAAGCAAGGAGCTGAATGGGAAGGGGTGGGGGGCTTCGTGATTAGAACCGGCACCCATATGGAATCCCAGGGTGTGTAAGATGAGGACCTTAGCCACTAGGCTACTGTGCTGGGCCCAGCAGCCAGGATTTGAACTGACACCTGTATGGGATGTTGGCAGCACAGGTGGAGGCTTAGGTGGTTGTGCTATGGCACTGGTCCCAGGGGAACCCCATCCATTATGGCAGAGGGATTAATGAATCGGGTCTTGGCTATTCTGTTGGAAGGATGTCGGTTGCGTATGTCATTGGTGAGAGAAGCTGTCATTAAATTAAAACCATGCAGTGCCCTTGAGGGGCCAAGTTTCCGCTGAATTCTCACTTTGTTCCTCCTCTTTCCTTGAAGGATTCGCCCCCTGGGACCCAGCCGGAGGTGCTCACCTTTCCCGAATCCCACCATGGTCTCAGAAGGCAGAAGCGAGACTGGGTCATTCCGCCCATCAGTTGCCCAGAAAATGAAAAGGGCCCATTTCCTAAAAACCTGGTTCAGGTACAGAAGGACGTTTCTGATATGGGAGGGATTTCTCAGAGCAGGACTGGAGAGGGAAGGCAGAGGGCCCGACACGGCTTTTCATTTCTGTCCTTCAGATCAAGTCCAACAAGGACAAAGAGACCCAGGTGTTCTACAGCATCACCGGCCAGGGAGCCGACAAGCCCCCCGAGGGTGTTTTCATCATCGAGAGGGAGACGGGGTGGCTGAAGGTGACAGAGCCTCTGGACCGAGAGCACATTGCCAAGTACACTGTGAGTGCCTCCTGGCGGTGGGGAGCAGCAGATGACACCAGGCGAAGGCTGGCGTGTGGTGTCCCTCTTGTGTCCCCAGGGCAGGTGCCTCACTGGACAGCTCTCAGCCCACTAGGGAGAAGTGATGGGGCGCTGGGGAGCGGTGGGACTGAGTTTTTTCCTGTCTTAGAAAAACAGGAAGGACAGTGCTCATGTACCACGTGTGGGTGGGGACCCAGGATGCCAACCTGCCCTGGCCCTAAAGAAGCCAGTGGTGATACTCAGGGAGGTAGGAACCCGGTCTGGGACCTGGTTCCTGCAAGGTAGCAGAGTTCATGGAGAACGGCAGTGATGGGTTGAAGACAAATGCAGCTAAGTCCCCGCGTGCTTCAGCCAGAAGGACCAGAGTGCATGGATTTCACCCTGTTTGTAATAAGTTGGTGTACCGTCCTTTCCCCTTGGTCCCTGCTCAGGCCTGATGTCCTTGTAGGTACATTGGACTTGGTGACTGTGTTCCAGCTCCTCCCGATGTCACTGAAGCAACCCCTAAGGCATGGGGAAATGGGAATGGTCTAAGGGTGAAAGTACAGGCTTGGAGGAGCCCACCGCGCTCTCTGGCCGTTCTCCACCCTTCCTTCCTTGTCTGGGCCTGAGTAACCCTGTGCTGGTCCCCACAGCTCTTCTCTCATGCCGTGTCATCCAATGGGAATGCGGTCGAGGACCCCATGGAGATTGTGATATCGGTAACAGATCAGAACGACAACAGGCCCGAGTTCACCCGGCCTGTCTTCGAGGGATCTGTTATGGAGGGTGCACTTCCAGGTGTGTACAGCAAAGGGCGCCTCATGGCCCAGGCCCCATCGTGACCTGGATGCTGGAGTCTGGGGTCATGTCACCGAGGTTGACTCTTCCTGTGGGCAGAACTTGTTTGGGAGCCTGTGTGTGTGTGTGTGTGTCTGTCCCATGTGGGGAACGTCCCTGTTGCAGGGACATGTTTCCAATGGGATGGTGAGAATGGCCTCCCAACTGAGACCAGTTCCTGCATGGTGCCTTCACCCGGTGCTGTCTTTCCCATCACACTCTTCTCCCTCCTTGGTCGTCCGCACTTGTGTGGCTACCGTTCCCATGCCTTGCTGGATTGGGCTGCCAGTGCCTGGCTGTTGCAGGCATTTGGTCAGAGCTCTGACCACCAAGTAAATAAGAAAAAGTTTAGAAAGCAGAGTGCAGGGAGCCGGAACATGCTGGCATCCGAGCTGCCCTCCTCTGTTTCTTGGGGTGGAACTGGCCCAAGGGCAGTCATCAGCTGCCATGTGACTGCTCTTATTCTTCCTCTCTGCTGGCACCAGGAACCTCTGTGATGCAGGTCACAGCCACAGATGCTGACGATGACGTCAACACCTACAATGCCGCCATCGCTTACGAGATCCTCAGCCAGGATCCCGAGCTGCCTCACCAGAACATGTTTATGATCAACCGGAACACAGGCGTCATCAGCGTGGTCGCCACCGGCCTGGACCGAGAGGTTCGGAGGACTGGGGGCTGGGACTGGAGGGAGTTAGCTGCTGCGAGCTGGTACCAAAGCTGCTTGTCCCTTAGTGGCCATCTGAACGTGTGTGCAGGTATCTGCCTGAAGACAGCATCTGGGCCTCTTGCAGGGGGTGTCCTGACTCTGCATTCCAGACCAGGGCCCGGGCTCGGGGACTTTGGGTCTGGTCCCCAGCCTCTGTGTGCTTGGTCTCTTTGCAGACTTACCCCACGTACACCCTAGTGGTTCAGGCTGCCGACCTCCAAGGCGAAGGGCTCAGCACAACGGCAGTGGCTGTGATCACGGTCACCGACATCAACGACAACCCTCCCATCTTCGACCCCACCACGGTAATCCTGCAGCTGTGCTGGCCCCGGGAGCTGGGCTCACCATTGCTCCCGGGGAGGCTCCCCACCCTGGGCCATGTTGATTTCACACCCAGTGGCAGACATCATCTCAGCAGCTTCTGGCCCCAAGGTCTGCTGGCAAAGGGCTACAGAAGAGTAGACAGCACCCTGAAACCAAGTGTCTCCCTTGTAGGCCTTACAGGATTTCATTTCCTCATGGGGCAAATATTTCCTGAGTCAATACACTGGAGGGATAATCACAAACAAGGCAGACAAAGGTTCTGTTATGTGCAGTTTAGTGTCTGCCAGGGAGACATTGACTAATTGACATGGATTATCAAATGCCAAGTGTGTTACATACATTCGGGAAGAGGCGAGTGAAAGCTGAATGGAAGAACTTATTGTATTGGTTAGGAATTGATTTGTTGGCTAAATACATAAACCTGACTATTACAGTTGAAACACACAGGGTTGACTTTTTCTCTAATGTAGCAAAAAGCCCAGAGGTGGGGGTGAGATGCCCTTTGCTGAGGCCACTTGTCACCTAGTATGATGACAGTAAAGACCAAAACTGCTCAGACTTGCTGTCCCCCGTCCTCAGTATAATGCTTCCATCCATCTTGTCCCCTTGAGGCCCCAAATGGCTGCTGGAGCTCCAGCAGTCCTTTGTGTACTCCACTCAGGAAGGAGGCAGTAGAAGGGGTCTCAAATGGCATAGCTGCCGAGTCGGCTGCTCTTGGGAACAGCAACTTCTGCGCTGAGCTAGTCCATGGGTTGCTCATACCTCCTTGGTGGGCCAGGTGGCAGGCAGTGTGTTACTAGGCATGGGCCTGCCACCACCGACACAGTGTAGAGGGAAGGAGATTGGTGAGGTAGTTAACAGTTTTGCCATATAACCTAGTCACAGTGAGTACAAGGTGGCTTCCCAAAGTCAAGGAGTGACATCTAGATTAGGATGAGAAAGTCAGTTGAGGGTAGTCCAGGAGAGGGTGGAAAGGTGGTTTAGGGAGGGGGATCAGTGTGTACAGAATGCCCAGAGTCCAGAGGGAGTTTGGTATTCAAGGAGAAAGCCAGTTGGACTGAGGGGAGTGACCCTGATCAGGTGCTGTCCAGGGCCTGGCAGATGGAGGGGAGGATTTTATTAAGTCCTGAGCATCAGGCTTGTCACCAGAGGGCCCTCCACAGGGGCTCCCATGAAGGTGAATGCTGGAGAGTGGGTAGGATAGGGCTGCTGGGACCTGACTTATACACTTAACTTGAGTCCCTGCCAGCAGCCAGGCTGACATGTGCTGGGGGTCTCATGGGTACCAGTTGCTGCATGGATAGGAAACACAACCCCTGCGTGGTCTGTCCACATCACACCTTCTCCCAGAAACTTGGGTCAGAAGGGCTCCATTTTCCCCTGGGCCCTGGCCCCATGCCATGTAGACAGATTGGGGTGTGTGAGGATGACCTGTCTCTCGTTTGCCCTGCAGTACGTGGGCCAGGTGCCCGAGAATGAGGTCAACTACCTGGTAGCCACGCTTAAGGTAACCGACAAAGACGCCCCCAACACTGCACCGTGGTTGGCCCAGTACACCATATTGAATGACCCTGAAGGCCAGTTCGAAGTCACCACGGACCCAGTGACCAACGACGGGCTCCTAAAGACAGCCAAGGTTTGTGTGGTACCAGGAGGGGCTATCCTCACCATGTTCACGCCCTTGTCGCCTGAGGTCTTCTCGGGTATGGAGGGGTCAGTCTTGGCTGCTGTAGGGGATGGCTATCCCAGGCACTGGTGGCCCTATGTGGGGTTGGTGTGACCTTTAGGTTCTAGTGGGAAATCAGAATGCTTGGATACTGTCCCATCCTTCATGCAAGAGGCTGTCCCTTTTCAGACCCCACCTCATTTTTGCAAATGACAGGGAAGAAACATGGTTTATGGGTACCTACTCTTTTTTTTTTTAATTTTAATTTTTATTGATAATTACATGGCGGGAGGGGATTGAGGATTAGGGAAAAGTAGGTGAAATCATTGTTTCCAGATTCTCTATTTTTTCTTGTCTGAGGAAAGGGGAGAGTTAAAAGGGGAAGCCACACCCAGCCTCCCAGATGTCCCAGTACCCAGGGATGGGGAACTGCCCACCTAATATCAATTCGGGGTCTCAATGTAGTGCATGTTCTGAGGGTTCTGACCAAGTGAAATGCTGTTGATTTTGCTGATCCAGGGGTGAGGCAACCCTCCCAGTGTCCATTTACTGATCTAGTTGATCTCAAGTCTCCATTCATTTTTGCTGTCCTTGTTTGCTGGGGTAGTTGTCCAATTTGTTCTGTTCTCCTTCCTCTGCTGTGGTAGCAAATGAACTGCCATATTCTCCATGTGCATCAGGGTCTCTGTTCACAGCTTCGCCTTTTTTGCTTGCACGCAGGTCCAAGGACCAGGGCCAGGCAAACCCAAACCTTGCCAGATGTCCCACCCCTAGAGTCTCTACTCTTATGACAAATTCTTTCAATGCCAGAGAGACAGATCTTTCTCTCTTTTTCAGATTTTTTTTTTATTGCAAAATCAGATATACAGAGATGAAGATCCTTCTTCCCCTGATTCTCTCCCCAGACGGCCGCAGTGGTCGAAACAGAGCTGATCTGAAGCCAGGAGCCAGGAGCCTCCTCTGAGTCTCTCACAAGGGTGCAGGGTCCCAAGGCTTTGGGCCATCCTTGATTGCTTTGCCAGGCCACAAACAGGGAGCTGGATGGAAGCGGGGCTGCCAGGATTAGAACCTGCGACCATTTGGGATCCTGGCACATTTAAGATGAGGACTTTAGCTGCTAGGCTACCGTGCTGGGCCTGAGACAGAGGTCTTTAAAAAAAAATTTTTTTTAAAAGATTTATTCATTTTTTTTAATTTGAAAGGCAGATTTACAAAGTGAAAGAGAGATCAGTTGATCTCCCATCCTCTGGTTCACTTCCCAGAAGGCCACCATGACCCTGACCATATGGGATGCCTGTACCTCCATCCGATGGAAGGAAGATCAGCATACTGTACCCTCGTGTTTGCCCCCAAAATGGATGTATTTGAAAAGTAGAGTTACAGAGAAGGAGGAAGAGACAGATCTTCCATCATCTGGTTCACTTCCCAAATGGCCACAGTGGTCAGAACTGGGCCGGTTTGAATCTAAGAGCCAGGAACTTCTGGGTCTCCCATGTGAGAACAAGAGTCCAAGCACTTAGAATATCTTGTTATGTTTTCTTAGGCCCATGATCAGGGAGCTAGATCAGAAGTAGAGCAGCTGGAACTTGAACCAGTGCCCATGTGCCACAGGTGGAAACCTAATTTGCCATGCCACTATGCCAACCCCTAAAACCTCAGTTTTGTTTTTATTTTTTGTTTGGTATTTTCATTTTCCAAAGATTTATTTATTTGAAAAATAAAGTTACAGAGAAAGGAAGAGAAGGCACTTCTGTATTCTGGTCCTGCTGGTTCACTCTGCAGATGGCTCCAAAGCCAGGAGCCAGGAGCCTGGAACTTCACTCAGATCTCTGTGGGTGGCAGGAACCCAAGCATTTGGACCGTCAGCTTTCCCAGGCGCGTGGCAGGGAGCTGGGTCCTCAGCCTGGCTTTGTTCCTTCCTTAGGGTCTGGACTTTGAGGCCAAGCAGCAGTATATCCTCCACGTGAGCGTGCAGAACGTGGTCCCCTTCGAGGTGGCTCTCCCCACCTCAACAGCCACAGTGACCGTGGATGTGATGGATGTGAATGAAGCTCCTATCTTCATGCCTCCTGAGAAGAAGGTGGAGGTGCCCGAGGACTTTGGCGTGGGCCTGGAAATCACGTCCTACACCGCCCGCGAGCCGGACACGTTCATGCAACAGAAGATAACGTACGTGGGCGCGTTCTCAACTGCTTGCCGTCATCTGGGTGTCTTTGTGTCCGTGTATATGCACACACTGTTAGCTCTTTGCTGCACACCTTTTCCTTTCCCTTCATGATCCGTCTTCGTGTTTATTTACTCATCTGAAAGGCAGAGAAAGAACAAGCGCAAGGTCCTGTTTGCCCTTTCGCTGTGGGGGCCAGACCAAGGACCAGGAACTCTGCCAGGTCTGCCATGTGAGTGAACGGAGCACAGCTCTTCGAGTCGTCACTGCTGCCTCCCCGGGTCTGTGTGGGCAGGAGTCCTATCTGGGAACTCCGCTATGGGAGTCGGGCATCCTAAGCAGAATCCTAATTATACCATGTGCCCACTTCCTACAGGAAACCTAGCTCTCATGTGCCTGTTTGCTTTGCATTCTTGTAGCCATGTGATTCTAGTTCATATACATGACACTGGGTTCTAAGGAGCGTACTGTTTATTTCTTACACTTGACAGTACAACTGTGGATGCTGAAATCCCAGGTTGAGGCCACCCAGCTGTGACACTAGCCTTAAAATACACTTTTTTGTGTGTGTACATAATAATGTATTGCTTATAATTCTAGGCGGTCCAACCTTTAAGGCTTGGTAGGGTGTGTTTCTTTACATAAATTTTGAACAGCGAAAAGGCAAAACCAGTTATATAGGATTTCATGTGGTAATGAATTCTGTAGCTTTTTTAAAAGTCCATTTATTTATACATTCATTTGAAAAGCAGAATGACAGGGGCTAGCATGATGCCATGGGTTCAATAGCCGTTTATGATGTTGGCACCTCCTGTCGGCTCCCCATTTCCGATCCCGACTTGTCTACTTCCCATCCAGCGCCCTCCTGCTGCGCTTGGGAAGACAGAGGAAGATGTCTGCAGTACTTGAGGCCCTGCCACCAAGGTGGGAGACCAAGGTGGAATTTCAGGCTCCTGGCTTTAGTATGGCCCAGCCCCGACTTGCCATCATTTGGGGAGTGGGTCAGGGCACAGAAGAGCAGCAGATCTCTGTCTCTCAGCCTTTCAAAACATTGTTGAAAAGGAACAGAATGGCATTGGGATGGTCCACGGTTGGTGAGAGGCAAAGAGACGTGCTAGCTGAGTGCCAGATATGGTCCTGAACTAGGAAGTACATTGGCTTCTAAAACACCGCATGCTGGGTGGAGGATTCATTTACTCTGATGGTGTCCGTCAAAGTTTAATTTCTTAGAATTCATACAATCCAGTGCATTTGTTCCTGGGACATAAGTTCATGAAGTGAGATGGTCAGGGATGGGCAGTGGTGTGTGTCTGGAATGCGCGAGCCAGCACGGGTGATGGCACATTAGCGATTCTGAGTCCTGGTGGAGGCCAGACGTGTGGTCCCCACCCAGATTCATACAGCAGCCTTTCTGTGGTGCTGATCAGTCTTGGAATAAAGACAGCTGGAGCTGCCTGAGACAGGCAGAGGTGCCTCAGCTTCTTCAGCTCTGCTCGGTTTGCTGTCCCCGTTCCTAGCCAGAGCTTGTGTGTCTTCTCAGGTATCGGATTTGGAGAGATGCTGCCAACTGGCTGGAGATTAATCCTGAGACGGGTACCATCTCTACGCGGGCTGAGATGGACCGAGAAGACACAAACTACGTGAAGAACAGCACCTATACAGCCATCATCATCGCCACTGACAATGGTAGGGAGGCCTATGTGTGCCCGGCCTGCTTGCCCCAGTTTGGTAGAGAGACGGAGAAAAATGAATCCTGTTTGATGGTTGCATCTCTGAAAGCTTACAACACAGCTGAGCCTTGCCGAAACTGAAGAGCCTAAGAACGCAATCCAGGTCTCTCATGTGGGTGACAAGGACCCAAGTACTTGAGCCATCATACAGTGCCTCCCAGAATCCAGTTAGCAGGAAGCTGCATTACAAGTGGAACAGTTGCGACTCAAAATGGAACCCATATGGCCTGCCTGCAAAAGGGGTAGAGGCTTCACTTGCTATGCCACAGCACCAGCCCCAAGATAATTCTTGATTAGAAAGAAAGAGTCTTGCTAACCAGGCATGACTGTAGGTCTGAGACAGATTTTCTGGTTGTTTGCTGATGTTCATAGTGCTGGGTCCTTGAGGAGTATTTTTTCGTACTGCCTTCAGCTGGGTCCTAGGCCAGGATTTCAAAGCAATGCAAATGGAGTGTGAACTCACAAATCTGTTTTGAAAAGCAACAAACAACAGCTCCAGAAGACTCAACTCCTCTGAGAAGTGGCCGGAAAGTGGCCACACAGGCTCAGGATAGGGAGAACTGGTGAGGGCTGGGGGCAGGTAAGGAGGACATTAGCAAAAGTGCCTGCCTAGGGCATTCTTGGTGGGGGCCTAGGTTGCCCAATGTTGTCAGGCCAGGGACCAGGCGTGGTGGAGATCTGCTCAGTCACAAGCGGAAGGGCTGTGGTGATAGGAAGGAGGCCCGTGAGAAAGAACCACGGCTGAGAACTGGCTTGGTGGAGGCAATGGGGAGCTTCTCGTGTGTTTCTGACTCGTGATGTTTCCTCTGACTTGTTCTAGGTTCCCCAGTTGCTACTGGAACGGGTACCCTGCTCCTAATCCTGTCCGATGTGAATGATAACGGGCCCGTCCCTGACCCTCGTAGGATGGACTTCTGCCAGAGGGACCCCCAGCCTCAGCTCATAAACATCATCGACCCTGACCTCCCTCCCAACACATCACCCTTCACAGCCGAGCTCACCCATGGGGCCAGCGTCAACTGGACCATCGAGTACAGTGATCCACGTGAGTGATGCACTTCCTCCTCTTCGCCTTCATCCCTCTGCTTCTCCTGTGCGTCCGTAGTCCCCAGACGTCACCCCTACTTCTGCTGAAATTTGCCTCCTTGGGCCTTGCACAAAAGCCACTATGCAGGATCTTTTTTTCCCCCTCTAGAATGAACTTCTCTCTCTCTCTCTCTCTCTCCCCATTCTGGTCCCATCTTTTAACATGGTTGCTTTTCCCAGGCCAAGAGTCCATCATTTTGAAGCCAAAGAAGACCTTAGAGTTGGGTGACTACAAAATCAACCTCAAGCTCGTGGACAACCAGAATAAAGACCAGGTGACTACCCTGGACGTGCTCGTGTGCGACTGTGAAGGAACCGTCAACAACTGCATGAGGGCCAACTACGTGGAGGCAGGGTTGCAAGTGCCCGCCATCCTGGGAATCCTTGGAGGAATCCTGGCTTTGCTAAGTAAGTGCAGCCGCAGCTGTTTTAGCATTGGTGGCTTGCGTGGGGGCGGCTTGACCAGAGTGCTGGTTAAACTGAGCGAAGGATGAGATCTTTCTCCTAAGCAATGTTTCAGTTTCAGGGGTGATTTGTTGGAGACTGGGAGGCCGTCCCTATCCCTGGAGTTAGCAAGGACTCCATGTTGCTTTTGTTTTGCTTTTTACCTTCCTAAACTTGAGAGCCTACAAGTCACGTGAGCCTTTTGACAGCGATTTTGATCCAGTGGATCTGTGTGGGGCCTCAGCCTGCATTTCTAAGCACCCTCTGAGTGATTATGAAATGCAGATTAGCAAGGCCTCTGGGTCTGAGTTCTGTGTGGTTGGGGCCTGTTGGTGCCTTGTGATGTCATGCCCAGCCCTGTATCTGCCATCGGAAACAACCCCTGGTATGGGTGGCAAGCGCCTTACATTCTAAGTGACCCATCATAGGGCAGGGAATTGTATTGTTTATTTGGATAAGGCTTTTGGCATATTTCTGACTACGTGTCTTTCTTTTTTTTTTTTTTTTTTTTTAATGCAAGTTCTTTTAAAGATTTATTTTATTTTCATTACAAAGTCAGATATACTGAGAGGAGGAGAGATAGAGAGGAAGTGGAGCTGCCGGGATTAGAACCAGCGGCCATATGGGATCAAGGCGAGGACCTTAGCCACTAGGCCACACTGCCGAGCCCAAGACTACGTGTCTTTCTGACTGTACTTCCGTAACACCTGAGAAACATTCCCCAGGTTAGGCCCAGGGGCACAGTGAAGTAAGTTGCTGTTTGCAAACATCAGCCTTCGGTAACCTGGCTTCTCTGCTTCTCACACTGCTTCTTGCTAGTGCCCCAGGGAAGATGCAGCGGTGGGTGGCCAGGTGCTTGGGACCCTGTCCCCACGGGGCAGACCTGTATGCAGTTGCCTGCCTCTGGCTTCAGCACGGTCCAGCCATGGTGGTTGTGGCCGTTTGTGGAGTGAACCACTGGATGGAGGATCTCTCTCTCTCTCACACTCTGCGTTTCAAATAAAGTGTCCTGAAAGCAGTCCCTGGCTAGGTGGAAGTTAAACAGCTTTTAGAGCTTGCACATACCATTTTTACCAAAGAAGAGGATAAGGCTCAGCTTATCCCTGAGTAGCAACCGTAACAGTCATCGGTCACGAGTAGGCCAAGCCCACCACCTGCTCATCAGCCTTCGTAGCTCCAGCTCCCTCAGAACCGAATCCCAGGTCCAACCCTGGTCTCTCCATCCCTTCTACCTGCTGAGGTCCTCGCTCCTGTTTCCTGTGCCACTTGCACTTTCCCCAGAAGAAGCCCAGTGCCAGTGACAGCCTTTGAGAGCCTCCTTAAAGCCCAAGGCCACCTTTGAATTCACGTTGCAAATGTTGGGCTGTAGCCAGTCCATGCAGGCCTGTGTGCATCTCCCGGATGGGTGTCTTTGTTTCATGTCTCAACTTTAAAAATAAATTGTATGTGTTTGAAAGGCAGAGTGACAGAGGCATAGATCCGGAGGTCTTCCATTTGGTTCATTCCCCTCAGTGCCTGTGGTTGCTGAAGCCGGGCCTCATCCAGGAGCTGGGATTGCCACCTTCCAGGTCTCCTGCGAGGGTGGCAAGGTCCCCAAGTCCTTGAGCCATCACAGGTTACAGGCTGCCTCCAGAGTGCTCATAAATGGTAGGAAGCAGAAGCAGAGCTGGGACGCGGACCCAGGCATTGCAGGAAGGGGTGTGAGCACCTCAATGCTGAGCCAGGCGCTCACACTGCAGCCCTGCGTGTCGGGGTGTGCCAAGCCTCTGGCTTCATGCCACTCATCGCCTTTGCTCTCTGTTGTCACCGCAGTCCTGCTGCTGCTGCTGCTGCTCTTTGTGCGGAGGAGAGCGGTGGTCAAAGAGCCGTTGCTGCCCCCTGAAGATGACACACGGGACAACGTGTACTACTACGATGAAGAGGGAGGTGGCGAGGAGGACCAGGTGGGTACTGAAAACCCTGGGGGAGCTCCAGAGACGTCTAGGGATTTGGGAGAAGCCACAATTAAGAGAAAGTCTTTGGGCCCAGTGTGGTAGCCTAGTGGCTAAAGTCCTCACCTTGAGTGCGCCAGGATCCCATATGGGCACTGGTTCTAATCCCGGCAGCCTCACTTCCCATTCAGCTCCCTGCTTGTGACCTGGAAAAGCAGTCGAGGACAACCCAAGGCCTTGGGACCCTGCACCCACGGGGGAGACCCAGAAGAAGCTCCTGGCTCCTTGGTTTAGATTGGCTCAGTTCTGGCCATTGCAGCCCCCTTGGGAGTAAATCAGCAGACGGAAGATTTTTCTCTGTCCTCCTCTATGTGTATCTCACTTTCCAATAAAAATAAAATAATTTTTTTTTAAAAGATTTATTTATTTTTATTACAAAGTCAGATATACAGAGGAGAGACAGAGAGGAAGATCTTCCATCCAATGAGTCACTCCCCAGGTGAGTCGCAATGGCTGATGCTGCGCCGATCCGAAGCCAGGAACCAGGAACCTCTGCTGGGTCTCCCACGCGGATGCAGGGTACCAAATCTTTGGGCCGTCCTCGACTGCTTTCCCAGGCCACAAGCAGGGAGCTGGATGGGAAGGGAAGTGGGGCTGCTGGGATTAGAACCTGCGCCCATATGGGATTCTGGCACGTTCAAGGCGAGGACTTTAGCTGCTAGGCCCCGCCGCCGGGCCCAAAATAAATCTATAAAAGAGAGCGCGAGAGAGAGAGCCTTTGAATCAGGCCTTCTGCTGATTGTTAAGAAATAGGCCTTGTCATTGGCCAGTGTCGTCGTGGCTGACACGGCTGGCCTTGATGGATCACTCAGGGTTCTTTGTCTTGAGATGAATGAACTGAGGCCCACGGCAAAGTGGCCTGCCCAGGGTCACACAGCCAGGGAGGGGTCGGCACTGCCAGCCTGGCATCTTTATCATCGTTGTCAGGACACAAACGTCCCTCAGAGCAGCTGATCTAGTTTAATGTTTTTTCTCTTTGGATACCAGGTTAGCTAAATTTCATTAGTCAGTTGGCTTTGGGGCTGGCTAATATTCAGACTGTATTTTCCTTGAATTTGGACAGTCTTGACTTGGTTTACCTGGCAGTCTGAGCGGGTCTGTGTGGCCAAGGGCACGAGGGGCCCAGCCCAGAATCTTGTGTTTGAGTCAGGCCGTCAGCGAGGCTCCTCCACAGGGCCCTGTGGTGTGGGGGAGGAGCTGGGATTCGGCTGTTAACGTACACTGAGGACAGTGAGCAGCACATGGGGCTGCATCCTGCCTTGTCAGCTGTTCATCTGGCTGCTGTTACACCCAGAATGGGTGCCCGCAGGTGGACAGTGTCCCTCTTGGTAGCAGGGGCATCAGCCAGTACCATGTCCCATCAACCGCTTGCGCCCCCGGGGATACAGGACTGCCTTCCGCCTGGTGGTCACACTTTTGCCTGTTTCTCCAAAGGACTTTGACCTGAGCCAGTTGCACAGAGGCCTGGATGCTCGGCCCGAAGTGATACGCAATGATGTGGCCCCGACCCTCATGAGTATGCCCCAGTACCGGCCCCGGCCCGCCAATCCCGATGAGATTGGGAACTTCATTGATGAGGTGAGCGAGCTGGATCCAACAGGCTCTTGGGATGCTTGCCTTTGTCTCTGAGTCCTCGCTGTTGATGCCTGTCCTGTCTGAATCTTGGGATGGCTCTTGGTCTGTTCGCAGGGACCATTTAGTAGATCTATAGAGGAAGCCAGAGAGTCAAAGAAAACGCAGCTTGGTTTCCAGCAGGGGTTCCTCCTCCATTGTGAGCTGGGAGTTGATGTTAAGTGTGCATTTCGAGTCTCCCACTAGAGCCAGAGAAAGTGTCCACATTATATGTGTCAGAAGTCCATTCAGCTCCCTATAGGAGAAGGGTAAGCGGATAGGAGTAGATTCATCTGCAGACCTTAGGGGGAGCGTTCAGAGTTCATGCCACTTTGTACTCCGTCATCTGAGCATGCAAATCCTTGCCCTACTTGTTAATGCGTGATCACAAAGTGGCTGCTGTGTTTCCACGCCTTGGGTTTATATCCTAGTTGGAGCGGGAAAAATGGAGCCCAAGGGTAGACCTCTCCCATTACACTGTCATGTTTGAGAGTTTGTCCAGTGTGTTGAATCCTCACGAGGTTGTCCTACTATAAAAGAACTATAGAAGGTGTGATTTAGTTTGGGTTACCATGTGGGACTGAAGAAGACAAGTGAGAGAGTGCCACCCAGTGTCCTGCTCAGGGATTGCCATGGCTTTGAGGACCTGTCCTGCGTGTTTCTGCTAGCTGTGGGCTGCTGTTGCTTCAGGTCCTCTTAAGAGTTGCTGTCACTGGAACATGGCAACTTCTCTGACCACCTGATCTGATCTGTCTTCCTGCACCTCATTGGACGTTCCCTGCGCCGTGCTATCCCAGACCTGGTTGCCCTGGCGCATGTCAAGTGTCGCTGAGAAGCCTCCTATCATGGGGCAGGTGCGCCAGGCCTTTGGCTCAGAGCCGCTGTCTCCTTCCTTCTCAGAACCTGAAGGCGGCCGACACAGACCCCACGGCGCCGCCCTACGATTCCCTGCTCGTGTTTGACTATGAGGGCAGCGGCTCTGAAGCCGCCTCCCTAAGTTCCCTCAACTCCTCCGAGTCTGACCAGGACCAGGACTACGACTACCTGAACGAGTGGGGCAACCGCTTCAAGAAGTTGGCTGACATGTACGGCGGTGGCGAGGACGACTAGGGAGGTCCCACGTGGCGGCCGGCGCCCTGGCTTTCCCAGCACCCTTCCTTTGAGATGAGTTTCCAGGAAAGAGACCCCAACCAAGGATGCAGTGATGATAGTTAGCATTTTCAGTTTGTGTCGCTCTCATCTGTGTGTGGGAGAAAGGACTGGAGATGTCCATCCACTCTCCCGGATGGTCTGGCCAATGATTTGCAGCTGGCTTTGGGCTCCTGTTCCACAGGGAGGGGAGGAGCCAGCTGCTGTGGTTGTCTGCTTCTCTCCCCACCCCTGCATGCTGTCCCAAGCCTGCCCTCATTGCTGGGCCCCACTGCTGTACATCCTTCCCGTCCCTGGGACCTGGGTCAGGCCCTGTCCCTTGGCTGAATTCTGCATGCTCTGATGACTCCACATGGTTTTTCCCTTTTCATCTCTCATGAACATGAACTTGGTCCTGCTGGGGCCCTACCACTGACGTGAGCTGCAGGGCAGGGGGAAGGGGAGAGAACGAGGGGGGAGCTTTGGCCAGAGTGAGCCAGTGCTGGAGGCAGCCACCTCACAGTTGTGTCAGGATGGAGGACTTGCACCATGCTGCCCACCCAAGCTCCTTGGACCCTGGTTGGTCCCCAAAGCCCAGGATTCCGAGGTGCCTGCTTTGGATGACGTCGGCGAAGCGTGCTAGCTAGTCTGGATGTGTCTGCTCGGTTACCAGTGTGCACAACAAGACCAAAGGTATCACAGCTTCCAGTGTGTTTTGTTAGGAGCAGGAAGTGAGCGGTATGAAGGACTGGTATTGTGGCACAGCAGGTTAAGCCGAGGCTTACAACCCAAGCATCCCACGTCAGAGCACCGGTTCCATCCTGGTTGCAAAGATCCAGCTCCTCGCTTATGTGCCTGAGAAAGCAATGGCGGGTGGCCCAGGTACTTACTTGGGCACTGCCACCCACAGGGGAGACCCTGGTAGAGTTCCTGGGTCCTGATATCAGCCTGCAGCCTGGCCTACACCTGGCTGACACCTGGCTGTTGTAGCCATCTGGGAGTTGAACCAGGGAATGGAAGTTCAGTCTGTCTTTCTCACTGTTACTGTAACTTTCAAATCAATCAATCATCTTAAATTTTTGTTCGCTGTGGCTGAAGAAGATCTTGATTTGGTCTGTTTTTTTAATTCAAAAGGTAAAAAGACTTGATGGAAGGGGTTCTTTCGGGAGGAAACATGTAGGCAATCACTCTTCGGGATTCTTCTGATGGTTTAGACTGTATTTAGTGTAGTTCTTTCTGTACAGAGAATGTCACTATAGTTTTGAATGCACATGTGTGTGGGTGCTGATCATTTTGTATTTTTGTTGGGGGCTGAAAAAGAACAATTCAAGCCAGGAAAATTATTCTCAGATGCATTTTTATAAACTTTATTAAAGAATTTTGTTAAACCACTGTCACACGTGTTTTGTTTAGTTCCACTTCAAGTCCAGGCAAGGCCCAAGGTAGATCGAGAGAAGGGGGCTATCTACAACACATGGAGAAGCTTTGAGCTGATGGGCTTCTGGGCCCTTGGAGGAGGGCAGGGAGAGACCATTCAAACCCCCGCATCAGGGCCCAACACAGTGGTCTAGCAGCTGAAGTCCTCGCCTTGCACATGCCAGGATCCCATATGGGCACTGGTTCTAATCCTGGCAGCCCCACTTCCCATTCAGCTCCCTGCTTGTGGCCTAGGAAAGCAGTGGAGGACAGGCCAAAGTCTTGGGACCCTGCACCCATGTGGGAGACCTGGAAGGAGGTTCCTGGCTCCTGGCTTCGGATCGGCACAGCACCGGCCATTGCGGTCACTTGAGGAGTGAATCATCAAATGGACAGAAGATCTTCCTCGCTGTCTCTCCTCCTCTCTGTACATCTGACTTTGCAAAATAAATAAATAAATACATAATTTTTTTTAAAAGAGCAGCATCAGT